>NC_138875.1:50092728-50692728 GCF_965194805.1 Balaenoptera borealis | reverse complement strand
TCTTCATCTTTCTTCACCTTGATATTTTTGGAGACTACAGGTCAGTTACTTTGTAGAGTGTTCTTCAATTTGGGTTTGTTTGATGTTTATGTTTCCTCATGATTAGATTCAGGTTATGCATATTTGACAGAAGTACCATCATATCATATCAGGATGTCTTATTACTAATAATGAGTTGGATAACTTGGTATATACTGACTCAGTAGTGATGGCCTTGATAACTTGGTTAAGGTTTTTTCACTCTAAACTTATTTACTCTTTTCTCTTTATTATTAATAAGAAATGTGTTGGGAGATATTTTGAGATCATATAAATGACCTCAAACTATGACCTACTGTTTTTTGCATCATTGATACTTTTCTAACTCTATTATTCCTTCTATATTTATTAGTTGGCCTTCTATGAGGAAGAGCCTTTTCTTTTTCCTCCTTTCCTTCCTTCCTCCCTTCCTTCCTTCCATCAGTATGTATTTTTGGAATTTTATTTTATTTAATAGATTATCATTCATTACTATCATTATTTATTTTGATGCTCGAATTGTCCCAGATCTGGCCAGTGGGAGCCCCTTGAAGTTGGCTTCTGTGTTCCTTTGACATGTCCACATTGTTCTTTGAGTACTTCCTTGCTTTCTGGCACAACAAAATATTCTAGGAGCATCTTCTACTTTTCCTGCCCCAGTCCTGGAAACAGACTTTCCTTCAAGGAGCCCTTGGTTCCTTTTCAGTGGAGAATAGTGCTTGGAAATCAAGATCTTGTCTCCAAACTTTCTTTCGAGTTTAGCCATGAAATCAATCTACTCTGGACAACGAGAAATCTTGAATTCTTGCTCTGCATGAAGAATTCTGACCATATCACTCTGGCGTTTCAGGGGTGTATACAAATATTCTGGAGGCCTGTTGGTCATGGGCTCCCTCTGACCTTCACCTCCTCCAACTCATTTCCTCTTTCCTAGGACAGACAGTTGCCGTAGGGCATCAGCACTAAAGTCCTGGTAGTCTGTGAGGCTTCCTGCTGATGTGGGATTCAAAGGCAGCAGAGTCAATGTGGAATTAATGCAAAGAGGGTAGGAAAGAAAACCTCAAGCCATGTGACAGAACCTCAAACTGTTGGGAAACAAAGCAGATAAGCTAATAGAGAATTGGGTGTTACTAGGAGAGCTTATTTTCATGCTTTGAAGTCACAATCTTGAAAAGCAAATTTCTCTTGTGCAAAATATCTAATATTTCTTAAGGATTGACTGTGTGCCAGGCACTGTGAGGTAGGCATCCTACGTGAATTATCTCATTTAATCCCCACAGCAACATTCCATGGTGGATCTCTTGCATCCCAATGGAGACACAGAGCAATTAAGTAGAAAATGATGGAATTGGGATGTGTATCCAAGCAAACCAACTTCAGAAACTGTCATGCTGCTGGATTCCAGTCTCATGCAGAGGGCTTGATGATGAAAAGGTGGGCACTGATCTCTTCGGCAGTGAGTGCAGGCATAAAATGAAATCAGTTCTGGTGAATCCCAGTAGCAAGCAGAAAACAATGTTCCACGCCGTGTAAGATGAAGTCCCAGAGGGCATGTTTCTGAGTCCATCATTACTGAGTAAGGTGGCCAGAGATTGTGAACAAGAACACACACATTTTAATTTTTATTAAACATTTTTCTGATTACTATAGCGGAAATACATTCTTATTTTGGAAAAACTAGAAACTAGGAAAAAGGAAAAAAAGATTTCCTGTAAGCTCATTGCTAAGAGATAAGTATTAACATTTTAATATATTTTCCATGTGGTTTTACTTGTTGAGATCACAGTACATAAAAAATTATACAGTGTATAGAAAAATGGCTTGCTTTTTTCACTAAATCCTATCATATAAGCACATTTTCATGTTAAAAGCTCTTCATAAACATCATTTTTAATGGCTGCATGATATTTTATTTTATGAATGTAATATTTTCTTAACTGTTCCCTTAACATTCGGTAGTTAGATTGTTGCCATTTCCTAATTATTAAAACAAAAAGAACACAAAAACCCTTGTGATGAATACCTTTGTGCATGTACTTTGGTCTGTGTTTCAGATTATTTTCTTAAAGTAGAATCTTAGAAATAATCTCACTGTATTAAAGTATGGTTATGCTATTTTTTAAAGGTTTTTTTAAAAAATTAATTTATTTTTGGCTGCGTTGGGTCTTCGTTGCTGCATGCGGGCTTTCTCTAGATGTGGCGAGTGGGGACTACTCTTCATTGCAGGGCGGTGGCTTCTCTAGTTGCGGAGCACTGGGCTCTAGGCACGTGGGCTTCAGTAGTTGTGGTGCACAGTCTCAGTAGTTGTGGCTCACAGGCTCTAAAGTGCAGGCTCAGTAGTTGTGGCGCATGGGCTTAGTTGCTCTGTGGCGTGTGGGATCTTCCTGGACCAGGGCTCGGACCCGTGTCCCCTGCATTGGCAGGTGGATTCTTTTTTTTTTTTTTATAAAGGAATTCCTTTATTTTTATTATTTATTTATTTATTTATTTATTTTTTGGCTGTGTTGGGTCTTTGTTTCTGTGCAAGGGCTTTCTCTAGTTGCGGCAAGCGGGGACCACTCTTCATCGCGGTGTGCAGGTCTCTCACTATTGCGGCCTCTCTTGTTGCAGAGCACAAGCTCCAGACGCGCAGGCTCAGTAATTGTGGCTCACGGGCCCAGTTGCTCTGCGGCATGTGGGATCTTCCCAGACCAGGGCTCGAACCCATGTCCCCTGCATTGGCAGGCAGATTCTCAACCACTGTGCCACCAGGGAAGCCCCAGCAGGTGGATTCTTAATCACTGCACCTCCAGGGAAGCCCATGGTTATGCTATTTTTATCATTTAAAAATAGTTTAATAATTCTAAATTGTTTCAGTTATTTTTAATAAGTAATACAAATATGTATAATATAGAAATTCAAACGGTTATACAAATCACATCAGGTCACGTTTCCACCCCACTCTGTCTCCCAGCCATGCAGAGTCCAGTCTCAGTTTCCTGCTTTTCCTTTTGGAAAAGGCACAAACCTATAGCAAATAAAAGTTCAAAACCCACCCACATTGAATCATGGCTTATGAAACACTGTTTTGGGTACCTATGGGAAGAATCAGGTATGTTTTTCAGGAATGCAGAGATGCAAAATCCAACTAATAAGCACAGAAAAGAAATGTATTAGCTCATGTAACTTGGAAATCTAAGAGAGTGTAGCTGACTTTAGGTACAGCTGGATCCAAGGGTTCAAATGCTATTATTGAGACTGTTCTTCATTTCTTGGCTGTTGGCTGCCTTTGTTGACTTCATGCTTAGAAAGACGTGCTCCACATTAAAGCAAAAATGGCCACCAGCTGTTCTAGGTGTACATCATCCTTTACTCTTCTTGAACTAAGAAGAGACATCCTTTCCCGCCTCGTATCAAAGTAATTTGTGCAAAGTAACTACGACCCTGCTATGTCATAGGTCCAACTGTTTTCCGATCACTTTGCCCAGGAAATGGGGGCATTTTGATTTTGGTTTGACTTGCGATTGCCTCTGCAGTGGGGAGGCCGAGCAGTGAACAAGCAATAGATGACACTGAGGTGGTGGAAGCAGGAAATTCAAGGAGCTTCCTGGTATTAGATCAGATCTTCACCCCGTGTCATGATGGAAGTAAATATTTTCTCTTCAAGTTACGCAGAAAGACACTATGATCCTTTGAGTTATCTGAATAGCCTCTGAAATTTTAATATTTTTTATCTTCTCTCAGCCAGGTCATGGGAGGCCAGCATCCTTATAGATATGCTTGAATATTATTTAAAAGCCCGTTAAATTAAATATACAAACCCTGGGCAGCATGGGATTGCCATGAATTTGACTGTTATCTGTAATGTGTCAAGAAATACTTCATGATGTTTTCCTCAACAATGAAAAAGAAAATAAATAGAAATTAATTCTATTTAGTTGATTAACTTCATGGCAACATGCATATACTTTGGAGGTTAAGGATGTTGGGAAAACCAGCATCCGTGGAGGAAGAAATTGAGTACAAAGACTTGGAAGAGAAGAACTCACAAATACAAGTGAGAGATGTTTTGACAGTAACGGGAGTATCAGGGGCTGAATTGGCCCTTAAATTGTGTTCATTAAGTGTTGTGTGTTTCTTTGAGGTTTATTAAGACCCTTGAGAGGAGACTAACAAATTTCAACACAGAGAAATAAAGATGCTCATTTAGGACTATAACATGTCTCCCCTGAGTTTTTTTTAAATGTTATTTTTGACACACTTTTTTGGCATTTTGACACGCTGCTGTTACAAATCCAGTCACAGCACAGTACTTCCATTCGACAAAAACAGCAGCATTTTTTTCTCTAGGCGAAAAAGAGTTTGAAGTGGAATTTGAATTGACTTTCAAGAACTCTTCAGTGAAGGGAAAGAGTTGAGGAAATAAGATTAAGATGATATTTGTGTGACAGGAGGGGGCTAGACCCTCACCTCCTTCTCCAGGAACCCAGCCTCTCCCAGCTGAGTAGCTGTGGGGGACGAGATCCCCATAGCAGCACATGCTTGACCTTGTCCTCAGGCATTTTGGAAAGCAGGAGACCTCACACAGGTACTATGCAGTTGCCAGAAGCTAGAGGGAGTTTGGCTTTTTGCCAGAGAAGAAACTTTGAGTGTAACATCTCAAGGTTGCCGCCCAGACAACTGTAATCTAAAGTTTTTGACAAGAGTTTAGACAGACATTGAGGAAATTTGGGATGCGGAGAAGCTATTTCTCCAGTGTTTCAGGAACATCTAAACCAATTCTCACTTTACTCCTCAGTTTCTTCTATTCCTGCCTTTCTCTTTCCTTTTCGATTAGCCCTCATCTGTGTGACTAACAGGGTAGAAGGTGCTGAGTTACCAAGATGTACACAGCAGGTATCCAGCCCTGGTGAATTGGAATTACACAGGCCTTTGAGCCCATTTCTACCTCCCACATTGTTAGACACACAGAAAGATCCTTAACGTTCTTGAGCTTCCATTTCCCAGTTTATAGCATGGAGATAATTATATTTAACTCATGGAGTCATTGTGAGGCAGAATGCACCTGACACAATGTTTAGAAGGAAGAAGGTGTTCAATCAAGGTTGGTTCCTGTTTCCTCTTCTTCCTTTATTGGGGGCAATGAAGTGTAAATATATGAAAAAGTGATTAGCGTTAATGGAATATTTACAGACACAGAAACTTCTAACCCTGTTTATCAAGCAAGCTGTGACTATGGAAGACTGAAAAAATATTTTCTATGGTGATACACACCCTGTTTTACTCAGTAGTGTAAATAGTCCTTTAGAAATGCATACAAGTGTATAGCTGATTCACTTTGTTATAAAGCAGAAACTAACACACTATTGTAAAGCAATTAGACTCCAATAAAGATGTTAAAAAAAAAAAAAAAAGAAATGCATACAAGGGGCTTCCCTGGTGGCGCAGTGGTTGAGAATCCGCCTGCCAGTGCAGGGGACACGGGTTCGAGCCCTGGTCTGGGAAGATCCCACATGCTGTGTGCCACAACTACTGAGCCTGCAAGCCACAACTGCCGAAGCCTGTGTGCTAAAACTGCTGAAGCCCGCGCGCCTAGAGCCCGTGCTCCGCGACAGGAGAAGCCACCGCAATGAGAAGCCCGCGCACTGCAACAAAGAGTAGCCCCCGCTCACCGCAACTAGAGAAAGCCCGCGCGCAGCAACGAAGACCCGATGCAGCCAAAAATAAGTAAATAAATTTATTAAAAAAAAAAAAAAGAAATGCATACAAGCTGATAAAGGAGAAAATACAAGTTAGAATAAGTTGGCTGAATTAAATGAAGAAGAATGGTCTGAGTAGTATAGCAGGTTATGCAGTTAGACTTCTGGGCTCAAATCCTGGCTTTGCTTCCTGCTTCTTGGTGAGCTGTTTAACCTTCTGTGCCTCATTCTTCTGGTCTGTATATGGGGATGATCATAGGGTATGACAAGAGGATTAACTGAAGTAATGATGATAAAGCATGTAGACAGGGCTGGTATGGTACACGGACACTTAATGTTAGCTATTATTAACAATACAAAGTGCAGATGTGAGCAGAGTTGGCTGCTTGCATGTTTGTGAGGGAACAAGGACAAGGAAACAGTTTTAAACACAATTCAGGGTGTCTTTCCATACAAGCATAGATTGTTCCAAAAGGTGTTAGAGCATTTGGGAGGTTGCTGTTTGGAAGGGATTTAACCAATGGCTAACATCCCTGCTTCTCCCTTGCGCCGTAGATCAGTGCCAGATCTGTGCATGAAAGCATTACTCAAACTGTCTCTTTACAGAGCAGTTAACCTTCCTTGTCACTGCTTCCGGTGGGGGATCAAGAACATCGAAATTGTGGAGGTGGCACCATAAATCATGGTCACTTCTTGACATGGCCAGCAAAGCAGCTGCAAAGAGTCTCAGCACAATGTCAGCTCAAAGTTGAAATGCAAAGCTTTAACATATTCATTTTCTCTCTGTTTTTATTGTCATCCTGATTTTTCCTTCTTTCCCCTTGACTCAAATGAGTGAATAGGAGATTGATCTTGGCAGCGTGGTGGGTTAATTCACCATGCATGGTTTTGCTTTCTTTCTTTTTCCTCCAAATGTGAACGTTGTAACTTAAGAAGGAAATAATTGAGCAAAACCTAACTTGACTTAGTGAGAGAACGGTTTTCACCCAAGAAATCTTGTTTCAGTCTCTCATTTTCTAAACACAAATTCTCTTCAGCTGTATTCTTAGGAGCTAGCAGCATACCTGGAACATAGCAGGCACTTATTGAATATTTGTGAAATGAATGGATGGCAGTTCTGGCCTTCCAGCTCTCTCATGCTTGCTTTTGTTTCTCCTGTTCTTTACCAGGATCTTCTCAACTGACCCCTCAAAGTGTCTCCCAGGTATTGACTGGTTAAGCACTGTGGAAGAGTTGCTTTCTTGGTTTAGCTCTTTTCCTACCCAACTTGGACCCCAAGGCCTATAACTAACTACATACTTGCCCTTATGAGGACTTACAATCTTGACCCGTCTCCATTCAGTCATCTGTTTTGTTGGCTCCTAATACTGGGCAGTTGGATTTTATGAGAGCTATAAATCTCTCCCTAGAAAAATGCACCGACACACAAAGTTTGGCACATGGTTTTTTGGGACCTTTTGGGAGAACATTTATGGATCCAAGATAAAGACTCTGCCTTTTGTAATTGCCTGTTTAATTATCAATAGCCCCTGCTGGGCTCTCCTCTCCTGAGCTGCTCTCAGAGAGTGTGTGCTCCCGAATGCTCTTGCCTTGCCCTGCAGGAGGAAGCTTAGTGGCAAAGGCCTGGCACCTATCAGAGGAGAGCTGAAGAGCACCCAGTCTTCCTAGGGTGCAGAGGGTGGTCTAATTCAGTGGCTCCACATTAGAAGGTCCACTTGCCTATGGTGTGCACTATGTTCTATAATACCAATCTTATTTGAGACAAAGGGACGTTTTAATCTCCTATTTGCTTTACTCTTTTGTTGTATTTCGTAATTGGTTCAGAACTCCAGGCTTGGAAAAAGTGTATGTTTAGGTTGGGGGATGGGTGGGGGGGGCACGACATAGGGCTTTCAAGTGCTAATATTACCCCACCCTGAATTCATCATGTTCTCATCCTTTTTCTCCAGAATTTGTCTCTCCTCTGCTTTCTTTTACCTTTCTCAATGCCAGACCTCTTTTTTTCTCCCAGTGGTCTTTCTAGAACTTAGCTACCTGCATTTTCTGAATTTTCTGAAAACACTCTTAACCTGTGGTAATGGAAAAATAGAGAGATTTTATCCAGTTTTCCCATTCTGTCTCAAGAGTGCAAAGGGACACATGGATTTTTTTTTTTTTAATATCTTCATTGGAGTATAATTGCTTCACAATGGTGTGTTAGTTTCTGCTTTATAACAAAGTGAATCAGCTGTACATATACATACATCCCCATATCCCCTCCCTCTCACGTCTCCCTCCCACCCTCCCTATCCCACCCATCTAGGTGGTCACAAAGCACCAAGCTGACCTCCCTGTGCTATGAGGCTGCTTCCCACTAGCTATTGGATTGTTTTTAATGCTTTTTTTTTTTTTGGCCGCAGCACACGGCTTGTGGGATCTTAGCTCCCCAACCAGGGATCGAACCCGGTGTCCCCTGCAGTGGAAGCGTGGAGTCCTAACCACTGGACCACCAGGGAATTCCCCTTTTTAATGCTATGGAGGAAGGAAAAGAAAGAGTTTTCAGTCACGGCTGTGACCTGTAATTAACTGAGCAAAATTTCTCTAGGTACTGGGGGTGGTCCAAAGGAAGTAGAAAACAGAGATCTTGCTGTCATGAAGTTTACATTTAAGTAGGAGGACTGTGTAAACAAAAGATATATAAAATCACACATAATACTAAAATATCAGGAAGGATTTAAATTTAAATGAGAGTGCTGGCATGATTGGTTAGGATGGGAAGGCTGAACATGTGTTAGCTCCTAGCACCTATTAACCATTATTATTACTTATGGAGGAGATCAGTGTATTATTGCAGTAGGTCAGGAGACCTGACTTTCTCTTGCCTCTTATGTCCAAATAAATTCCATTTTACCCCAGGACCTCTTAGTCTGAGCTCTGTTCTGCTTCTGTGCAGTTTTAGATACCTTGGTTGGCTTACTGTATAGATATGGACCTTGCGTCTGTTTTGTTTTATTCTTGACCAAACTCTATATACAGCCTGACCGAATTCTAGCAAGTTGTCCACAAACAACAAGAAATATCACGTTCTGTTTTTCATTTAAATTAATATAAATCCGTTGCCGAGACCCTGTTCCACAGGACTGTCTGGAAATTCAGTATCAACCTTTACTAACACTCTCTAAGGGCTCCCAGCCTTGGATTATGCAAGGGATTTGGGACTTCGAGCCTGAGCATCAGGGAAGACCATCTGGTCATTGGCCACCAGTCTGCTCCTCTGATCCCAGAAGCTCTTAGATTGGGAGTCTCTGTTACTTGAATGTGGTGCTTAGAGCAGAGGAATCCTGGAGGAGGCTTAGGGACCCCTGGGCTTAGGTCTGTTCTCCCTCTGTGTCCCACAGAGAGACCACTTCTGGGTCTCATCACCTTCCTGGGTCTGGGCTACCTGCAGGGCCCACTCACCTCTCTCTCCATTCCCCCAAATAAATTTCTCTGTATTCTAGGCTGAATTGTGGTCCCCCAACCCCAATTCATGTGTTGAAGTCCTAACTTCCAACATGTGAGAATGTGCCTGTATTTAGAAATAGGGCCTTTAAAGAGATGGTTAAGTTAAAACAATAATCCACCATGACTGATGTCCTTATATGAAGAGATTAGGACCCAGACACACACAGAGGGAAGACAATGTGAAGACACAGGGAAGACAAGGCTTCCACCTGATCTCGGGTGGCCTTGGCCTACAGCGGCTTGAAGCAGGATTTCAGTTCCTGGCCAGAGATTGAAGTCAGGCCACGGCAGTGAGAGCGCTGAATCCTAGCCACTAGACCAGTGGCCAGTGTCAAGGCCCTGGCCTGTCAGCTGTGTAGAAATGAATTTCCACATAGAGACAGAAAGTAGTGAAACAAGTGAAGTGTTTATTAGGAGGAAAAGGGTACGTGTGGATAGATTCTCAGAGAGAGAGTTGCACCCTCATGGTAGCTTGAATCACTTTTATGGGGCATTTCTTCTGGGTTTCCTTTGGCCAGTCACCTTGCTTTGCCTGGTTCTGAGTCTGTATTTGGTATATCTCAGGATCCTCCCACGTGTGCACGCGCATCTCCTAGCCAAGATGGAGTCCACTGAAGAGGCCTATGGGTAGCTGGCATCACTTACTATGAGGTGACACCCCCTCCCTTTTGACCTCCGAGGAGCCTTTCTGTGCATGTGTAGTCAGGAAGGTCTCCTTGACTTCGAGAATGAGAGAGGCCTCAGAGAATGAGAGAGGCCTCAGAAAAACCAATCCTGCACCCTGCCTGCCCACACCTTGAATTCAGATTTCAAGCCTCCAGAATTGTGAGAAAATAAATTTGTTTTTTAAGCCTCTCACTGTATGTGGTCTTTTGTTAAGGCAGCTCTAGCTGACTAATATACTTTGTATCCTTTTTTTTTTTTTTTTTTTTTAAATCTGCTCAGGGTTTTGCACAGGGGGAAGAGCCCTTGGCTTGTGATTTGTCTTTCAAATTTCTGTGGCAAGAAAATAGTAAGGCCGTTGCTATTTGGAAGGAATGGTAGAGCGGAGGAGGAGAGGAAAAGGCAGTGGGAACCCAGGCGAATTGGTGATTATCATTCTAAATTATCATTCTACTGTCTGCTTTTTTCCCCCCACCATTGTTTTTTCACTCCTGCCTGTTTTTTCTGCTTATGATCACACAGGTTTCTTGGCTTACCTACTCCTCCGCCCGATCTTCATTAAGCAACTGTTTGTGTGGTGCAAAGCTTTAGATTCCTTGAACTGAATCATATAGCAAGGACTGGAGGAGTTGGGGGCAGTGACATACTAGACCCCAAAATGACTTCTGACCATACTTGTGTCCCAGAAGGCGAGTAGGGTTTTCGAGGGTTTGTCCCGAGCATGGTTAGTCCAAGGTTATTTCGTAGAAACAGCCTCAATATTTACTGAGGTTCTGGCCAAGCTGTTAGCCAAGTGAGCCAAGTGATTGTCGAGCCCACTTTCCACGTTCCTATTAAAAGTCAATTGGAAAAGACAGGATTTCCAAGCAGTTTATAGTCCACTTTATTTTCCTTCCTTTCTACCACCCCATGATTTTGGTAACTCTGTTACTCTGATTGGGAAAAGTTGTTGTCTAATGATATTAACATGTACAGGCACTGATAAACTGTGACCTGTTCTTGGCTTTTTGCAAGACTGGGAATATTAAGATGTCATTAAATATTTTATCTCCTTTCCTTCATGCTACAACTTTAATGCTGTGTTCAAAGATCATTACTCAGTAATGCTGGCAAGCCTCCTCTCCTTTCTGTATAAGAGCGTGTAATATCATTATTACTCTCTGCTGCCTCCTTTTTTCCATGATATTTCTGTCCCTCACTCCCTCCCCCCCGAAAAAGCTTTTATTGAGGGCAAATTATTTTAGGTAGGATATATGTATTATAGGAAGTTATAATTAAAAACAATCTAGACTTTTCACTATTTTTCATGGAACTTGGTAGGGTTTGTCTTAGAGCAAAATGTGTTTTTATAGCCCTGTGTGTTCTGGTTAATGTAAAAGGCTTATTGATTGCAGGGGCTGGTATGCCGAGGTTGTATACATATACAGCTTTCACAGAGTGGGTCTGTAGGGTGGTTGTGTGTTTATCTATAAGAAGGGAGAGTTGGGGAGCAGGCTGCAGAAAAGAGACAAAAAGGCAGGTAATGAAACTGTAAGAGACAAGGGGTAAGAAGGAAAACTGTCTGCGGAGCTGTGAGTCACTGGATGGTGTCTCCACGTTTCCCTACCTAGTGATTATTCTTAAGAATGAGAAACATCCATGTGCTACTTTAGGGAGGCTTAGGCATTGCCTTGGTAAAGGTTAAGAAGATGAAAAAAATGAATTCAGGTGCCATTGAGGTCCTGATACAGCCTCCTTAGGAGGCATCTCGAGAGGGAATGCTGTCAGGACTTGACATCCAACAGGGCTGCTCTTGAACAGTTGGCTGTCACTCTCACAACTGCTGGTCCTTCTGTCATTGCTTTGGTCACGGGGAAGCTTGTAGTCACACTCTGGACTCGTCTCTTTCACCAGATGGGGTCCCAGTGTTGTGCACGGCTGCCCTCTGAGCTTACCTCTGGCTTTTACTAGCTTCCTGTCCTCAGTTACCTTTGTCCCGACTCGCTCATCTATTTCATTCTTTTGTAATATATATTCTTCTGTAAGTTGCCTGAAATCCTTTGTGGATTGAGGTGAGGGTAAATACAAGCAAAGAAAGAAGATGAATTATAGAGTTTCCACAGCCCCTGACAGTTCTGTATAATAGGATATTTGGGAGTTTGGCCATGATGAGGAACTTCTCTTTCCAAAGTATTTTGTGTTTTGCGTTTATTAGACACTTGTAGGTACTTCTGGACACTAAACTTGAGCCACATGTTCTGAGGTAGGGTCTGACACAATGACAACAGGACAGAATTTTTGCAATAGGTCTGCTAAACAGAGGATGAGTGGGCATAATATTTATAGATTAAATAATACATAAAGAGCAAAGGAGAAAGCAGGGAAGAGAAACAACATAAATTTCTACAGTTGGAAAAGAGTTTAAGTTTTGTTTGATCAGTTACAGATAAAGTAATTTTTAAATTCCTAACATTAAACTGCTACTTAATTTTTTTTTTCCAAGATAGAAACATGTCTTTTGTATTGGAATAATTTAGTAATTTCTAAAAAAAACTAAAGACTATCACATTTTCTTCCTTTTAGTGTGCATTTTGAGCTGTATTTTATATCTATTCCAAAACTATCAGATCTGAAATCTGAAATCCCATGTTTCTGCTCATTCTCTTTTTAAGAACAGATTTCTCCATGACCAATGCAGTATCCCCTGGATGATATCAATTGGATTTTAACTCATACCAGGACAAAGAGGTAGGTTTTGGCTCACTGTTGGTGACTTGGCATTTCAGCTCTAATTCTGAATTTTATGGAGCACCAGTTTTTTTTCCCTTAACATAGAGCAGAGGTAGGGAAGCGCCTTCCACCACTCTCCCATACACCCAGGAGACTCACTGCTGTCAGGCTGCATTCCAACGTACTGTCTCATGGCCTCTCCTGAGATTTCTGGAGTTAATGAAGTAAATCAAAATCTCTGAGCAAAATGATTTCAGTCTCTGGAGGTGTAGAGTATGCCATGTGGGATGATGCCCAGATAAGAAACCATGATTACATGTCCCAGCGGTAGAAATATTTGCTCAGGGTCTGAGCTGGGGCGGGTGTGAAAACCTTAATCCTGAAATGTAAGAGGCTTTGTGTGCACTTTGTTGAAATGCACTTCTCCATCCTAAATAATGTTTTAGGCAGCATATTGGCACTACAAAACATCTGAATAAAAGCAATGATGGTATTACTCACAGTATACCCCATCCCTTAATCCTGAGGGATGTGTGTGCATGAATCGCATGCTAAAACACACTTAATCTAATCACCTCCGGAGATTGAGAGGCGTGTACTCATATAAATGTCAAGTCGGGACGTAATTTAGCTGATCTCTGGGGTTTATCGTTATTGCCAGACTCCCTCTTTATTTCATCTGGGGAAGCAAATGAAATGTGTCTCTTTGGTTCTAAACCAGGTAAGAGCAGGAGATTAGCATCTGTGAGTTTTTCATTTGGATATGATAATCATGCAGCCAACCTTGATTTAAGGAGGGTGCAAGGTCCACTTTTTTTTTTTTTTTTTAACCTGTGCACTTGGGAACAATAGAAAGGAACTAAGGTCAAATGATCTTGGCCTAGCCATTATCTACTAGTTGGTGGTTTGTCTACTTGACGACATTCCTGGATGTATTAAAGGTAGTGAAGCAGAGTTTAATTAAAAAAACAAAAAATTGTACTCAAATATTAGAGGGGAAAACTCCTTTTGTGTACACCTGGCCCTGGTCATTATTCTCAGCCACATGAGAGCTGAACATCTGATTGACTGCGTTTGAGATGCTTAGATAAGGAGACCTTATGCAGAAACACAGTGGCCTCTGGTGAAGAAGATAGTTATTGACCACATGTCAGGAAAATCAGGGCTCCATTATGCCTGATTATTGGGCTGGGAGAGTGCATCTTGAAGGAGAGTCTAAGACATCATTGCCAACTGGGGTGACTTTGCCCTGCAGGTGACATTTGGCAACGTCTAGAGACACTTTTGGGGGGATGGGTGTTACTGGCATCTAGTGAACAGAGGCCAGGCAGGCTGCTAACCATCCTACAATGCCAAGGACAGTCCCCCACATCAGTAAATTGTCTGGCGTGAAATATCCGTAGTGCTGAGGTTGAGAAACTTTGGTCTCGTGGAACATTTATATTCCCTTTCCTTACGTATAGCTTTTACTGAACGAAATGAATGAATTAAAAAAAAGAGAGAGAGGTTTGTCCCATCTTTCTAAATGAATGCAAGTTCTGTGATAACTGGGTTATTAGTATTCTAGATGCATAAAATTTCAGCTGTGCACTCTTTCCATTGTATCACTAAGCAGCAAAGCAAAAATATTATCCTGAAATTGCAGAGCATACATATATTTCTAATGGTGTGAAAGAAGGAAAAAAAAAAGCTTACAGAGGTCCTGTTCATAGTATGAAATAGACATCCAAAATCTCAATTTGCCGCATCCTTAATCCTATGCCCCTTAAAATACATCTTTAGGTGGGTATCGTTACAATAGGCTGTTCCAATCATGTCAGTATTCATAAGGATATATTTTAACTTCCTCTGTGTGTAGACCCAGAAGGGAACTTTTTAGTAGGATGGGATATTGCATAAAGCAGTTGATGCCTTGAAAATGGATCATTTCATAAACTGGTGCTGTAAATATTTTTGTTCAGTACATCAAGTTTCGGTTGGCGGGTCCCTCCACTCCTCTGCCTGCGTTGAGGCCACACATTTCTTCTTCAGGCTCGGCCTCTGCAGAAACCGCTTGCTGCATAATCTTCTGTTGCTTGGCAAAGACTTAAAATAACCACCAACGCCTTCTAGTCCTAGTTATAGGGAAATTAGTTCCCTTCATAGGTACCTGTCTTGAATAACTGACTTCTAAAATGGAATAGCTTTTTTCCGTTTTCATTTATTTTGATACTGCCTTTTGGTTTTAAAAGAAATTATTTGTACTTAGCAGTGACAGCTCCATAGTGTAAGCCAGTAGGCATTTATGTGATTGCTTTATTTATTTAATTTTTTAAACTATCTTAACTATTTCTATTTATTTATACTGAAGTATAGTTGATTTACAAGTTATATTAGTTTCAGGTGTACAACATAGTGATTCAAAAATTGTTTTATAGATTATACTCCATTTAAAGTTATAAAACATTGACTACATTCCTGTGCTGTACAATATACCCTTGTAGCTTATTTATTTTGTACACAATAGTTTGTACCTCCTAATACCCTTCCCCTATCATGCCCCTACATGATTGTTTTAGACAGTGTTGATACTTTTTAGCCTTTTTTTTTTTTCAAGGACTCTAGCATCTGCTGGCTTATTTTAAACCTAAAGGCTGAAATGGTGTCAAATCAACCTGGAAACCTTTGAGGTGACCAGTGTTCCTTAGTATCTTATGTGGAAAACAGCATAAGTTCATTTACCTTTATCCCAATGATAAAGAAACTTGGGCCAATTAAATGACTCAAAGAGGGAGGCAGCATGGCTTAGTGTTTACAGAGACTGGTTTTGGAATTGTGGCTCTAACATGCAGTGAATTATGGGGATATTGAGCAAGTTACTTAATTTAAATGGACCTCAAGTATCTTCATTTATAGAATGGAGATCATAATATCATAATAACATAAGATCATAAGATCATAATAACATAGGTGGTCATGAGGTTTAATAAGGGCCCAATAGATGGCAGCTTTGAGAAAATGAGAGATGCAGATGCCATTCATTGGAGATCTCTCCTCCATTACCTTCCTTCCTTCCATTGGTCAGCATTGAGAGCTGGGTACCAAGTCTTGCACAGCCTGGTCTTCTCTTCCCTAGAGCCACTGAGAAATTGGCAACTTACTCTTCTTCCACTCTTGATCGCAAATTCTTATGACTGATATCTGCTAAAGGGTAGAAATCCTAAGCCCTTCCAGGTACTGAAGAGCTGGCCTGTCTTGACACCCCGGTTTCCCTGTAACCTGCGTGATATCTTGGTGAGCTGGAGTCAACCAGTCTCTTCTCCCCAGCCTTCCAGGTCCCCAGGTTTTATCTCTGCTTGTTCTGCTCATCCCAGAGCACGCCCAGAACCTGATCACCTTTTTCACCATGCTCAGGTGGCGGGCCTTGTTTCTTTCTGACATGATCAGAAATCTGGTGATCCTGAAAGATCTGCCTGGCATCTGAGGATGCTCTCTTATCTTCCACCCTGTACTTCCAAGGCCAGTTCTTTCTCCTGTTCCTTATCTTTTTTTGGTGGGGGAGGCAGGTAACTGGTCTATGTTGTCCCATGTTTGGATGTAATTGATAATTTGAAGCTACTTCCCTAATTGGAAGCTTTGGCCACCAGTTTTACCCTATCTTGTCATTAAGGCCTTAGCCTCTTTCTTCTTGGTGACTGGAAAGATGGTGTGTGTGCGGTTTTCTTAATAAGAGATAGAGGTAACTCTGTAACATTGGCAGCAAGCTACCAGATTGTAAACATTTTGGATAGGAATGATGGTTTGGCCATCATTTTATCCTTAGAGCCAATGATGAAGAAGGTATGGAATAGATATTTGCTAAATGAATGTAGGGAAATGCAGATACATTAGTCTCTTATTTGATGTTGTACTTGTTTGGGATGTTGAATGTTCTTTGGGGGAGGCATGGAATAGGTAGGGTGTATGAGAGGGATGGCAGGAGGGAGGTATATAAGTCAGAACACTAAGGTCCATGTGCTATTTAAGGCAGGTAAAAATCTATATGACAGATAATGGGAAGCCACTGCAGAGATTTTAGCTGAGGAATGATGTCTAGTTATTAAAATGTATCAATAATGCCTAATTATTGCCTTGAAATCCTTAAAAATATTCAGAGAAAATTATTTTGAATTGACGTTCAGTTAAAGTAGTTATATTTCTGTATAGTGCTTTTACAAGTTATGAAATCAATGAAATGAAATCAAATGACAGAAACTGTGGCTGGCATGCAGAACTATGGATGCAGAAGCCCCTTTCTTTGGTCTCAGATTGTACCTTTCTCTTTTTTCTGATACCTGAGCTTTTGGACCTTGAAAGGAATTTACTTGTGGAAACTGAGGGCTGAATTGGTTCTAGGATGCCGAATTTGCTCATGGGGAGTTGTGGGGATTATGCCTTACATTAGAGTGCAAATGACGCTTTGCTAACAGGAGAACCCATATGCAGGAAGATTGTGTTGTACTCCTAATCATTCACTTCAGCAATTCTTGAACTCGCAAATCTTTATTTTAATCTAGACTGCAGCCCATCTCCACAGAAGAGGTAGTAAAATCGTTAAATGAATTCATATGCACACTCTTTAATTTATTATTGGTTGTAATGTTGACATTATCGTATTTCATGTAGGGAGAAGAGTATAATAATTGCACTAACAATTTATATACATGTGTCTTTTCAAGAATTAGCAATTTTCTAGTAATGGCCAAGAATTATTTTCTTAAAACAAACGTGTTATTGCTATTATAAGACTTTATGCTCTTTTGTACTAATTACAGTTTTAGTAAGAAATTGATTTGGAGTTCCCCATATTTTCTTAGAATCTCAAACGTATTAGTTTTACCAAGAATATCATGTTTTACTACATTTTTTTGCAAGATTATAGGATGATGAATTGTTATATGAATTGGAAATAATCGTTTTTGGTCATTTTTTACAAGCTATGCAAAAATGCCATTTGATATGTTTTCAAGACTCTCTTTTTTTTTTTTTTTTTTTTTTGGCTGTGTTGGGTCTTCGTTTCTGTGCGAGGGCTTCCTCTAGCTGCGGCGAGTGGGGGGCCACTCCTCATCGCGGTGCGCGGGCCTCTCACCATCATGGCCTCTCTTGTTGCGGAGCACAGGCTCCAGATGCGCAGGCTCAGTAGTTGTGGCTCACGGGCCCAGGTGCTCCGCGGGCATGTGGGATCTTCCCAGACCAGGGCTCGAACCCATGTCCCCTGCATTAGCAGGCAGATTCTCAACCACTGCGCCACCAGGGAAGCCCTTCAAGACTCTTTTAACCCTCCCCCTCCCCCCAGGCGGATCCAGAGAATAGAATAAGATTATCTGGACTATATCTTTAAATATTTTGCTTTGTTTGCAAGCATATTTAGTAGTAAAAGCTTCTAAACAATGAAGACATTTTCCCATGTAACTGGCTCCTAAAATGTTACTAAAGAAAATTATTTATATTGAATACAATTTTCTTATTACAAATATTTTATTTAAAATGAGATAATCTAAGCTACAGTTTATGCAAAACCACTTAGAGCCCTTTAGATTGACCTCTGATCAGTCTGGCTGTCATGACCCCAGGGAACAAGAGCGAGCTCTAACCCGTGTGCCCTGGGGGCTGTGCTTGTCACAGGCTCCTGTCCCATCCTTCGGGGCCACTGCCTAGTAGTGCGTGAGCCACTGAACGCCTGATATGAACCCAGCAAATGAGGCAGCTAAACATGGAGATTTTCAATGTAAACTACACAGAGAGGGAATTTATGTTGATTTAGGCTTTAAAACTGCTTACTATTCTAGCCTGTTTTATTCTCAGACCAGTAAGATCATTCTGGGTCTTTATTCTTCCTGCTGGTCTTCAGATGCCATCTGAGGGGCAACCTCTGGATACAAGCTGGGCTGAACAGACCCACCTAATCTTAACTGGCAGATCCTTTGGGATAGAATGACTAGAAAATCCTCCATTCATTCATTCATTCATTTATTCACAGAGTAAAAAAGTATCTGAGTACTTGCTATATGATGGATATATCGTGCTGGGAATACAACAGCGAATCAACCACAGCTCTTACCCTCAGTACAGCTCACTGCCTGAGAGCATTAGTCTGGCCCCATTCTTTCAGCTTTCCTTTTTTTGTTCTATGTTTGACATACGGAATATCTTCTCTCCTTTTTTCCTCCGATGCACGTTTATGGCCATCCTTGTACACTGTGCTTCCTGTGGCAACTCACTGCTGGCTCCAATTTGGCAGGTAGTTTATTACCTGACCCATTTTATAGATGAGGCAGCAGAGAGCTCTTTTTTTCTACATTAGAGCGAAGACTATCTGCAGACATTAAAGCTACAAGCTGGGAGACAGAGGAAAGTGTTTTCCTGCGTTTGAGGACACAAAATTCAGGCCTTTCTTGAAGTTCAGAAGAGCCCAAAATTGAGTTGCTCAAAAAAAATATTTTTCTGGTTATAATTAGTACTAGGTTGAGGGAAAATTACAAACCTCATCTGGGAATAACTTAATTGACCACTGGATGTCACTGTTGTTCCATATAAGTACTATGGACACAGCTACTTGGCTCGAGGACTGGGGAGGTTTTGTAAGTCTGTCTCTGTATTTTTAACACTCTTGCTTTGTCCAATTTGCATTATAGTCATTACGGATTTTCTTTGAAACAAGGTTGTATTACAAATAAGCAACTTAACAAAGAAATAAAATTTCATCTTACCAAGGAGTAACCGTGGTTGATGATCTGATTTAGGGGACGAAGAAATGCTTGGTCACTTGCAAATTGTCCACAGAATAACCTGATGGAAAGCCATTATTTCTCCTTTGTCTGAACACCCGGATTGTTGAGATTCTGTGCCACACAGGGACTGAGCACCGTACTCATGAAACTGAAGAGTCACCTTTTTTTTTTTAGTCTTTTTTTTTTTAACATCTTTATTGGAGTATAATTGCTTTACAATGGTGTGTTATTTTCTGCTTTATAACAAAGTGAATCAGCTATACATATACATATATCCCCATATCTCCTCCCTCTTGCGTCTCCCTCCCACCCTTCCTATCCCACCCCTATAGGTGGTCACAAAGCACTGAGCTGATCTCCCTGTGCTATGCGGCTTCTTCCCACTAGCTATCTATTTTACATTTGGTAGTATATATAAGTCCATGCCACTCTCTCACTTCGTCCCAGCTTACCATTCCCCCTCCCTGTGTCCTCAAGTGCATTTTCTACATCTGCGTCTTTATTCCTGTCCTGCCCCTAGGTTCTTCAGAACCATTTTTTTTTTTTTTTTTTTTTTTTTAGATTCCATATATATGCGTTAGCATATGGTATTTGTTTTTCTCTTTCTGACTTACTTCACTCTGTATGACAGACTCTAGGTCCATCCACCTCACTACAAATAACTCAATTTCGTTTCTTTTTATGGCTGAGGAATATTCCATTGTATATATGTGCCACATCTTCTTTATCCATTCATCCGATGATGGACACTTAGGTTGCTTCCATGTTCTGGCTATTGTAAATAGAGCTGCAATGAACATTTTGGTGCATGACTCTTTTTGAATTATGGTTTTCTCAGGGTATATGCCCAGTAGTGGGATTGCTGGGTCGTGTGGTAGTTCTGTTTTTAGTTTTTTAAGGAACCTCCATACTGTTCTCCATAGTGGCTGTATCAATTTACATTCCCACCAACAGTACAAGAGTGTTCCCTTTTCTCCACACCCTCTCCAGCATTTATTTTTATTTATTTATTTATTTTTTAAACTCAAACTTTTTTTTTTATTAATTAATTAATTAATTAATTTATGGCTGTGTTGGGTCTTCGTTTCTGTGCGAGGGCTTTCTCTAGTTGTGGCAAGCAGGGGCCGCTCTTCATCACGGTGCGCGGGCCTCTCACTATCGTGGCCTCTCTTGTTGCAGAGCACAGGCTCCAGACGCGCAGGCTCAGTAATTGTGGCTCACGGGCCCAGCTGCTCCGCAGCATGTGGGATCTTCCCAGACCAGGGCTCAAACCCGTGTCCCCTGCATTGGCAGGCAGATTCTCAACCACTGTGCCACCAGGGAAGCCCTCCAGCATTTATTGTTTCTAGATTTTTTGATGATGGCCATTCTGACCAGTGTGAGATGATATCTCATTGTAGTTTTGATTTGCATTTCTCTAATGATTAATGATGTTGAGCATTCTTTCATGTGTTTGTTGGCAATCTGTATATCTTCTTTGGAGAAATGTCTATTTAGGTCTTCTGCCCATTTTTGGATTGGGTTGTTTGTTTTTTTGTTATTGAGCTGCATGAGCTGCTTGTAAATCTTGGAGATTAATCATTTGTCAGTTGTTTCATTTGCAAATATTTTCTCCCATTCTGAGGGTTGTCTTTTGGTCTTGTTTATGGTTTCCTTTGCTGTGCAAATGCTTTTAAGTTTCATTAGGTCCCATTTGTTTATTTTTGTTTTTATTTCCATTACTCTAGGAGGTGGGTCAAAAAGGATCTTGCTGTGATTGCAATCCCTATCAAACTACCACTGGCATTTTTCACAGAACTACAACAAAAAATTTCACAATCTGTATGGAAACACAAAAGACCCCGAATAGCCAAAGCAATCTTGAGAACAAAAAATGGAGCTGGAGGAATCAGGCTCCCTGACTTCAGACTATACTACAAAGCTACAGTAATCAAGACAGTATGGTACTGGCACAAAAACAGAAATATAGATCAATAGAACAGGATAGAAAGCCCAGAGATAAACCCACGCACATATGGTCACCTTATCTTTGATAAAGGAGGCAAGAATATACAGTGGAGAAAAGACAGTCTCTTCAATAAGTGGTGCTGGGAAAACTGGACAGGTACATGTAAAAGTATGAAATTAGAACACTCCCTAACACCATACACAAAAATAAACTCAAAATGGATTAAAGACCTAAATGTAAGGCCAGACACTATCAAACTCTTAGAGGAAAACATAGGCAGAACACTCTAAGAGCCACCTTTTAGAGGTCACCTCTTCCAACATTCTGCCTAATGCAGGAATCCCTTTTAGGACCTAAATGAGTGACCACTTGCCTCTGTTTGAACCTCACCCCCAGAAACCATGCTCACAGATTCCCCAGGCACCCCATGCTGGAGTACTGGAATTGAGCTGGAAGGACAGAAGGATCTTTCTTCAGCTCACCTTTTTGTGTTCTCTCATGAATCCTATGTGATGTTAGATGCTTGTTTCTGAAAGATGCTGTGTGAGTTTAGAGGAAGGGGCTTGGCCCAGGCTAGGGGCTGTGAGAAGGATCAACTGTGGGAGGGTTAGTTCCTGGAGCAGGCTCAGTGGGGCCAGGGAGGGAGGCTGTGGGCCTTCTGGCCTCCCTCGGATCACATAATGTGTAGTAGATGCTTCCTCTGGCTGTTCTCAGGCACTGTGCTTTTTATGAAGATGCTCCTGGTAAGCATAGGAGGAGTTTGACAAATTCAACAGTGGTTACATTTAATTAATACAGTTCTCTCTCCCTAGAGCTTTGTAGAGGTCAGATCCCATAATTGAATCCTGGTTTTGCACTGGCTTCTGGTATAGAACTGCAGGACCACTGCTACGGAAAAGCTTTGCATTTTAAAACTGGGAGAAAGCATTCACTGTTTTTACTCCCTCACCCACAGCCGTTCTTTCAGTGGAGACTGCTGTTTACCTACTGGTGGGAGCATCTCTCTGACACTCGTTTCCTCATTTAGAAACCCAGGCTCAGGGCCGCCATCTAGAGACACGAATGATGGACAAGATGAAGAACTTCCTGAATTTTTACAAGCCCCAGGGCCCTTAGAGACAAGATACTTTTATCCATTACTAATGGGCACTTGGCTTTTTTTTGTGTGTGTGGCTCATTTCCAGTTTAGAATTTTAGTGAAATGCCTAAAATCACGTGTAAGCTCTGGAATCCAGCAGATACAGACTTAACTGTTGTCTGGGCCTCTTTCTAGCTGTGTAACCTCAGGCAAATTACTTAACTTCTTTAAACTTCAGTTATCCCTTTTGAGAATGAAGACAATGATAATCATAATATCAACCCTCCAGGGCTGTGCTAAGGATTAAATGCTAAGGATTTAG
This sequence comes from Balaenoptera borealis, assembly GCF_965194805.1. Taxonomy (NCBI): domain Eukaryota; kingdom Metazoa; phylum Chordata; class Mammalia; order Artiodactyla; family Balaenopteridae; genus Balaenoptera; species Balaenoptera borealis. The sequence goes on along the minus strand of NC_138875.1, from coordinate 50,670,080 downwards.
GGGTGTGTAGCACAGTGCCCGAATATGACACATGCTCCAAAGTGCTATCTGCTAGTACTGAGTTGGATAAGATGACTCAAGAAAGGACAGAAGGAATTTGAAGTTAACATTGTAAGTATAAAATTCAGAGAGGCCCCAAAGAGCAAATGATCGGATCACAGCATTCACTCATGTAATAAGCATTTTTGAAAACCTTTTATTTGTTAGGCATGATACATAGAGGAGGGTCAGGCTCTGTTCAGAGAGTTGACAGTGGAGTGGCTGAGACATACCAACAGATAATTATAATACATCTGGTGGATGCAACAGCAGAAAAATGGCCAGGGGTTAGATAGTACCAAGTCTAGAGGCTCCGAATTCCATGGATACAAATTTAATGTATTAAACGCATCTCATTGATTAAAAAAATTTTTTTCTGGATTCTGTTATTGCATAACCCAGGCATTTGGACTGTTAGTAAAGAGGTGATTATATAAACCTGGCATCATTTGAAGCCTACTGTGCCGTTCCAGGTTATGGAGTTATTGTGTAAACAATACACATGAAAAGTGCTATGAAAAAGTGAGATTTTATGTTCCTTTGCTATATAAATGTCTATGTTCCGAGCAAAAAAATTAAGACCGCCAAAAAGATAATACAAGTGCATTTATATTTCCAGTTGGCAGTACCTTTTCCATCTGAATATACTTCCTGTCATACTCGCTGGGCTTTTACATAAATCACCTCAATGTTTAAACCAGTTTAAGCTTTATATGAGTACATACTGCGTAGATTAAAAAAATATGCAGAATCAATTTCCTTTCACTCAACTAATTTTTTTTTATGTTGCCAGTGATAAAAATTTAAAAAAAATTTTATTGGCATATAGTTGATTTACAATGTTGTGTTAGTTTCAGGTGTACAGCAGAGTGAATCAGTTATACATATACATGTATCCACTTTTTTTTTTTTTAGATTCTTTTCCCATATAGGCCATTACAGAGTATTTAGTGTTCCCTGTGCTGTACAGTAGGTCCTTATTAGTTATCTGTTTTATATATAGTAGTGTGTATATGTCAATCCCCAAACCCCAATTTACACCCCCCCCCCATCCCCTGGTAACCATAAGTTTGTTTTCTACATCTGTGACTCTAGTTCTATTTTGTAAATAAGTTCATTTGTACCCCTTTTCTAGATTCCACATATAAGCGATATCATATATTTGTCTTTCTGTGTCTGACTTACTTCACTTAGTATGACAATCTCTAGGTCCATCCATGTTGCTGCAAATGGCATTATTTTGTTCTTTTTTATGGCTGAGTAATATTCCATTGTATGTACGTACCACATCTTCTTTATCCATTCCTCTGCTGATGAACATTTAGGTTGCTTCCATGTCCTGGCTATTGTAAATAGTGCTGCAGTGAACATTGGGGTGCATTTATCTTTTTGAATTATGGTTTCCTCTGGGTATACACCCAGGAGTGGGATTGCTGTGTCATATGGTAGTTCTATTTTTAGTTTTTTAAAGAACCTCCATACCATTCTCCATAGTGGCTGTACCAATTTACATTCCCACCAACAATGTAGGAGCATTCCCTTTTCTCCACACCCTCTTCAGCATTTACTGTTTGTAGATTTTTTGATGATGGCCTCACTCAACTAATTACTATAGTGGTGCTATATATAGTGTACTGGTAACATTGCCCCCCAGGCTACATCCTTCTTGACAAGTGTTGAATATTGAGCTATCATTTTTATCTTGCCCATCTATTTTTTTTTTTTGGCTGCTCCACGCAGCTTGCAGGATCTTAGTTCTCCAACCCAGAACTGAACCCAGGACCTCAGCAGTGAAATCATGGAGTCCTAACCGCTGGACTGCCAGGGAATTCTTGATCTTTCCCATCTAAAACGTTAATTGCATCCAAGACTTCAGAAGTTATTTACCAACAACATATTTTTTACAACTGTTCATTTAACCCACATTTTTGAGTACCTACAATGTACAAAGTACATTAAACATGAAATTGCAAACAGCATCCCTTTTTTTCACTTAGCAAAGGTCAACATCGAATTGTTTCAGTCAACCTGTCTGCTTAACATGATGTAGGCACCATCTGCACTGGCAAGAACCTAAAGTGTGTGTTTCTTAGAACAATTGTGTAAGCTTATACTCATTGGCAGCAAAAACCATTGAAGTAATCCATGTTCTAATTATATGTATCGGGGGATCTCATAAAAAAAATAATAGTGGGAAAAAAAATGTTAGAACTTCCAACAAGTATATGCAATGAAGAAGAAATATTGCTAGGTATAGCCCACAGGACTTTTATTTTTATGTATTTATTTTTGACAAACAAAAATTGTTTATATTTAAGGTATATTTGTCTCTCTGTGTCTGGCTTATTTCACTTAGCATAATGTTCTTCAGATTTATCCATGTTGTTGCAAATGGCAGGATTTACTTCTTTTTAAAGGCTGAGTAACACTTAATTTTACATATATATGATATTTTCTTAATTCATTCATCTGTTGACAAATGAATTTGGGTTGTTTCCATATTTTGGCTACTGTGATTAATGCTGCAGTGAACATGGGAGTACAGACATTCCTTCAAGATAATAATTTTATTTCTTTTGGATGTATACCCAGAAATGGGATTGCTATTTCATATGTTTGTGATGTTTTTAATTTTTTGAGGAACCTCTGTATGACCTACCCTGAAGAATATTCCATGTGCACTTGAGAAGAGTGTCTGTTCTGCTGCTGTATGTATGTTAGGACTATTTGATCTGAAGTGTTGTTCAGGTCCATTGTTTCCTTATTGATTTTCTGTCTGGATGAGAAGTTCCCTACTTCAGAGCTGTTAATATTTGCTTTATATATTTGGGTGCTCTGATGTTGGGTGCATATATATTTACTATTGTTATTTCCTCTTAATGAATCAAGTTTTTTATCATTATATAATAATTTTTTTGTCTCTTATTACAGTTTTTGACTTAAAGTCTATTTTGTCTGATATAAGTGTAGCTACTCCCACTCTCTTTTGGTTTCTATTTGCATGGAATATATTTTTCTATCCCTTTACTTTCAGCCTGTGTGTTTCCTTAAAGCTAAATTGATTCTCTTATAGGCAGCATATAGCGGGGTCTTTTTTTTTTTTTCCTTATCCATCCATCCACTCTATGTCTTCTGATTGGAGAATTTAGTCCATTTACATTTAATGTAACTATTGATCAGCTCACAGGGAGATGGCACTGTGGCTTGTAATCTTGTGCCCTGAAAGGATAAGAGGAAATCCCTCATGGTGGGAGGTCAAAGACTAAAGAAAACAAGCATGTACAAGGCTTGATATGGTGTAAAGACTTCTCCCTTCAGTTCTCAACCTTACTACCAATGTCTTGTGTAGTAGGTTTTTTTTTTTTTTTTTTTTTTAAATGAAGGCAGTGTTTTATCACTAGAACAGCATTACCACAAGACCAGGGTGGCATAAGCAAGACCTGGGGGAGAACCATAAACTCAGCTATTTAAGGAGAAGCTCTGGATAACATATAAATAGGTTTATTAGTTTTACTAAACACTTGAGTTTGGCTTTGGACTTCTGTAATCCATAGAATGTAGGTTTGAATCACTGTAACCTAGAGCTTAAGGGCAATATAGACTTACCCTCCTAATATTTGGATCACACAAAAATGACAGAGTTACTCTTCCATGATGGCTGACCCAGTTAGACACACTGGATGATGGCAAATATTTATCACAACAGTGCAGAGAAATCACATGTTGGTGCAGGAATTGACTGATAAAAACACTTCTGTTTACTAATTAACAGTGCCTGTGGCTTCTACTTCCATGGCAGCTTGGAAATATAGAAGTCATTAAGTAAAAATTCACAAAATGGGAGAGAATCAATTTTATGCTGAATTATCCATTATAAAATATTTCTTCAAATCTCTCTCCTCATTGTGAATCTTATAAAAGTCAAAACTTTAAAATACTTACATGATTATAATTATTTTAAAAGTCTTATTAAATTTTCATCTATAAAATATCTCATTAACTGCCACACTTACGTCAAGGTTAAAGGTGGGAAATGAAGCAAGGTATTATTACTGAAAAACAGTCGAAGCACCTAAATTGTTTTTCTTAATTGAAATTGGTGTATGGTATGGTTCGACAACACAGACAGCCAGTGAGGCTGACCTGATATTCTACAAGTATTAGCTAAGATTCCCACGCTGGGAGTTTTAAAATTTATTTTTGAATGGATAGGAAATTTAAAATAGAAAAAAAGTTACTTCAACATTAGTCATAATATCTAATAAGTGAAGGGCAGCAGAATATGCCATCTCAAAATAATGCTATTTTATTTTATTATTTATTTATTTATTCTTTTGGCCACACCATGTGTCATGTGGGGCCTTAGTTCCCTGATCAGGGATCGAACCTGTGCCCCCTGAAATGGAAGCACAGAGTCTTAACTACTGGACTGCCAGGGAAGTCCCAAAATATGCTATTTTAAAACAAGGGTTATTTTGAGCTGAAGGCAATTAAGAAGAGGCAGATACAAGAAGAGTTCTCTGCAGTCCCCGTATTTGCCTAAAAGCAGAACATAAATGTGTGAAAGTGTCCCCCGTCCCCTCTGTACCAGGAAAGACAGAAGTTAATCACTGGAGGCTACTCTAGATCTTTATCAGCTAAGAGATAGCACCAGAGGAATCTTTATAACAAACTTTACTAACTGGCCCTTATCTACTATTAATTTCCTTATATTTACCTTCCCATAATTTGTCCTTCTGAGAAGCTCAAAGACCTTTTCCTTTGTTTTGTTACTTCTCTACAAAATTATTATTCTTTGCTAAGATTCCACATAAGTTCAAGTTCTAATCACCTCTCTGAGTTATTCATCTCTGAGTACTCCTGTGTGTATGTGGGATGCGCATGCTAAAAATTTGTTTGTTTCTTGCTTTTCTCTTATTACTCTGTCTTTTCTGAGTCTAATTTGCAGAGTCCCAGCTAATGAACTTAAGATGGGTAGAGAAAAAGTAATTTTTTTCCTCCCTTACACAAGCAAGTTGTTTAGGTTCTGCATTATGTAAAGGGAAGTTCATGTGATAAAAGTAACACATTTTTCTGGAAAAGTCTTGAAAAAGAAGGTAAAATATCCAAGTAATATATCTTTAAGAAATCTACATTCAGCAGTTATTTCCCAAGAGGAGAAATGTTTTCTAGTTTGACCTATATTGTTTAGATTGTTGTTTTATTTTCTTATAAAATTAGTAAGACACATGCATTAAAGTCAAAACATCTGGAAAGACTAATTTTTGAAAGCTCCCATGCTTATTTTCCCACCCCCTCTGATAACAAATAGAAGGCAGGTATCAGTCTTATGGAAATAGTTGGCCTATGCAGTCCACCATGGCAGACAGGAGGTGGTGGACCAGGCCGCAGGGTGGGAATGCCATCTTCCCAGTGCTTTTCCTTTGAGGGCTACAACTGTCCTCCCAACTGTTAGAGGCCCCAAATCTTGGGAAGATTGTACTTTGGACCCTCTTCCTTTTCTCTTTCTCTCTATTTGGGAAAGGGGTTGCAGAGGAAAAAAAATGATAGAGTTTAAGAATAGGTGGAAGTTTTGTTCAGTTATTCATGGTTTATTTCTTTCTTTTTTCAGTTTTAGTATTTTTTAAAATTGAGTATAGTTGATTTACAATGTTGTGTTAATTTCTGCTGTACAGCAAAGTCAGTTATATATACATTCCTTTTTTAAAAAAATTATTTATTTATTTATTTATTTATTGTTTATTTTTGGCTGCGCGGGGTCTTAGTTGCGGGATCTTCGTTGCAACATGCAGGATCTTTAGTTGCGGCATGTGGACTTTAAGTTGTAGCATGCATGCAGGATCTAGTTCCCCGACCAGGGATCGAACCCGGGCCTCCTGCATTGGGAGCACGGGGTCTTATCCACTAGACCACCAGGGAAGTCCCCCATACATTCTTTTTTAAAATATTCTTTTCCATTATGGTTTATCATAGGGTTATTGGATATAGTTCCCTGTGCTATACAGTAGGACCTTGTTGTTTATTCATCCTGTATATAAAAGCTTACATCTACTAACCCCAACCTCCCACTCCATCCTTCCCCCAAGCCCCTCCCCCTTGGCAACCACCAGTCTGTTCTCTATGTCAGTGATTCTGTTTCTGTTTTATAGATAGGCTCATTTGTGTCATATTTTATTTTATTTTATTTTTTTATAGTGAAAACTGTCTTTATTTTCATTGCCTTTTATTTTCAACAATGATTACTTGAACTTAAAAAAAAAAAGACAGCCTTTAATAACTAATGGTTATTGAAGAGCCAAACCTTTCCAGCCCACTTCATACTCTCTTTCAACCATTTCAGGGCAGAACAATGTTCCATACTATAAACCTGTTCCTTATTAACATTGATGGTCATGTGCTTAATGAAAAGCTTTGGATCTGATATACGAGCAGCCATAATTAATCTTTCCACTGCAGCTTGATAGTCATCCTTGCTCTGAGATTTGTTTTCTACACATCTTTTTAAAACTACCTGCAGTGTCTGTGTAGAAGTTCCAGGACTCTGAATACTACTAGCATTAGATACCAGGAAGATTTCAATAGCTAAAAGCATTTCAATCTCAGACAAATAGGAAGGAATCAGTAGAGGTTTTCGGTATAAATTTCCCTCCAATGGTGGGTAGCAACCCAATGAAAGAGCACTTTTGTGTGGGCTCTGGCTTGGAGCCATAAACAACTTCTTCCTAAAGAAGTAATTAATCTTCTAAGAAAGGAAAAATCAATAGGGATGCTCTTTGAAATCATGCATTCTGCTACGGAGGATGACATACAAAGACTGTTGCTTTCTATACAGGCATCTTGAGAATTTTGAAAACCTGGTAGATTTTGCAAAACTTCAAATGTCTGTCTGTAAAGACTCTTCGCTATGATTTCATGTGCAGTTGTACAGAGCAGATTATGCCAATTGAGCACATCCAGTCTATCACAAGGCCACAGTGGTGTATTGATGACCCCCTCTGACTCCCTTAATACCCAAATGGCACCATCTAAGCTTCCGCTTTTTAGAAAAATTTCTGCTGCAATATTCACAACTTGACATCTTGGTGCTAACTTCTCAGGCCCTATACGTCCTTTTAAACTTGTAAAATGTATTTTTAATTCATATAGTTTATCTAAGACCTTCCTTCCCTTGGACCAGCTTGTGGTAGAAGTACATAGCACTGATTCCGATTCTTCCCAGCAAAGTTTTATCTACTTCACTATTTTGTGGATCTTTGCTAACTGTTTCGGCGAATTCACGAAATGGAACACCTGGTCTCTCGTCTTTACAGTCTTTTGTTAGTGTCTCAGCAATACAAGCACAAAATCTCTGGGAAATCTGCAAATTTTTCACAGCCCAGTTTTATGTTAATGTATACATTTCCCAATTTGGTCCAGTCACCTTTTTCTTTACAATGCTGTATTTCATTCAAGGCTGACTCTAAATCACACTTCCAGTTCTTTTTAAACTGCCTCATCCGTAACCTGGCTTTCATTTCCAGAACTGCAGTTATTTCTTGCTTGGAAGCCTGTACTTGGTATAAAAGCTTAATAATATAGTTAAAGTGTTCTGGGTCAAGTACCATCCCAGCTTCAACAAGCTTGCAAAAGATATCAAAGCAGGTACAGCACTCCTTAATTTCATAGTTGCCACATACTCAAATATTTTTAGTAATATTTTCAGAGCAGGCAGCATTTTAACCATTATGCTGAGGTTCATGACCTGAAATACTTCTTTTCAATAAACAATGTTTGAGTAAAGAATTTAGAAGGTCATTTAGCACTTGTAAATCCAAGTGTATACCCGGCGGAAACTTTCTGTAGCACTCCATAAACGTGTTTACAGGTCAGTCCCTGGCTGTGGATCATCACTTGAGGCTTCAGTAACTTTTCTTTTTCCCTTGGTGTGTCTTCCTGACTGCAAGGGGAGCTCTGCCTCCTTCGCTGCTTCTAAGCCAGGCTGGTCTGATGGGTCTGAAGAGCCCCCCTGGCTCCCAGGCCCCTCCACTAGCTGCCTTGCTGAAGCCTTCCCAGGCCCGGACGCCTCACCCGACTTGTCACTTTCCACCTCTTCTCTCCCAGACAGCCCGGGCCACCATCCTCCTCTCTTGCCTGCTCTCCTCGCGCCCCCGCCCCTGCCTCAGGGCTGCAGCCTCCCGCCTCACCTGGCCCTGGCCACCAGCAGCCGCGTGTCACCTTCATGCCCTGGGGCCGTCGTGGGGCCCGAGGGTGGCGGCCTCAGCATCTGCCCCGGGCCGCCTGTCTGCCCACCTAGGCCCTCTGCGCCCGCTCACAAGAGCCCAGTGGCGGCACGAAAGCTGCTTCCGCCACCAGGCACCCGCCCTGTGTCATATTTTAGATTCCACATATACGTGATATCATATGGTATTTGTCTTTCTCTTTCTGACTTACTTCACTGAGTATAATAATCTCTAGTTGCATTCATGTTGCTGGAAATGGCATTATTTCATTCTTTTTTATGTCTGAGTAGTATTCCATTGTATATATGTACACATCTTCTTTATCCATTCATCTGTCATGGACATTTAGGTTGTTTCCATGTGTTGGCTATTGAGAATAGTGCTGCTATGAACACAGGGGTGCATGTATCTTTTTGAATTACAGATTTGTCTGGATATATGCCCAGGAGTAGGATTGCTGGATCATTCTTTTTCTTTCTTCTTTTAAAAAAAAATTCCTTTGTTAAAATGAATGTCACAATAGTTATTTTTGTGTTCTGCTTAAACATTGTATTCTGGATTCACATTTAACACAGAATCATTTCAGCAGATTTGAAAGTCTCTTTAAAACTTGACTTTCCTTGTTTGAATAACAGCTGGAGTATGCAGACACTTGCACCATTAATTTGGACATAGCCTTGGGTTTTTGCCAAAGTGTAGCACTTTTAAAAAAGTTACACACATACACAAAATTCCAAGTAGAATTCCTGCATTGGGCCTTCACTGCTGCGCACAGGCTTTCTCTAGTTTCGGCGAGTGGGGGCTACTCTTTGTTGCGGTGCATGGGCTTCTCATTGCAGTGGCTTCTCTTGTTGTGGAGCACGGGCTCTAGGCACGCGGGCTCAGTAGTTGTGGCTCATGGGCTCTAGAGCGCAGGCTCAGTAGTTGTGGCACACAGGCTTAGTTGTTCCGCGGCATGTGGGATCTTCCCGGACCAGGGCTCGAACCCGTGTCCCCTGCATTGGCAGGCAGATTCTTAACCACTGCGCCACCGGGGAAGTCCCAGAATTGTCATTTTAACATCCATTTGAATGACTTCTTATAATTTACTAAATGCTTTCTGATATATTATTTACTGTGGCGAGTTTGAATATGTGGGATTTGTCCCTTTGGATAGGAGCACCTCCCAAAGTGGGTAGTGAAAAGTTCATAAAAGATAAATTTTTATTACTATTACCAAATAGAACCGTCTAGGTATGTGCATATATATATACAGATACACACATATATATTCACATGCATGCATATGATTTACGTACATTTATCTATTTGATAAATAACTATATATAACTAATACACGTATAATATATATATGTGTATCTCTATCTGCTGTCTGTCTATCTATCTAAAATTTTATAAGCAAGGGCTGAAGACTCCTTTGGAGAAGTACAGGAGGCTCCATTATTTACACCATGACTTAAGGAAAACTGACTCTAGGTCAAATCCTGAGGGTGGAGTGTGGTTCTGCTCCTCTTCCTCTCCTTTTTCTGCCTCAGGTCTTAAGCCATTGCTACTCAGGAAACAAATGATCTAATCCAGGGAATTTTTAACTTCCTGCGCCCAAACCCCAAGATACATGGAAGGGCTTCAGGGCAGTTTTGTGTGCAACTTCTAGGCCTGACCTTTAACCTAGTTCCCACCATACCCTTTCTGCAGGCTCAATGCCTAAGAAAGCCCTGACCTTGGAAGGTACATGTTAAAAGTGGCGGAGCCCTAAGATGGGAACCAGCCTGGGTTCCTGAATCACCACTTAGTGGAGAGCCACCTGCTGAGCAGGAGCATCTACTTTGGACTTCGCATGAGTGAAAAACAAACTTCTGTCATGTTTGAGCCACTGGACCTTGTGGGGTGGCTTCTTATAGCAGCTAAAGTTACACTGATTAGTCACAGGGTTCATAACTTTCATTAGATAAGCAAAGAAGCCCATAACTATAGTTAGGAACACTTGAATCAAATTCTAGAAGCATAGAATGTTTTTGCTGGAATCAACCTCAGATTTCTTAGTTAGAGTCTGGGGCCTGGCAGAGGTGGTGGGCAGAGGGATGAGGACGCAGTAGGAAGTGGAGGTGGTCCACGTGTGGTGGGTGGTATGACAGATGTCCTCGCTAGGCAATCCTTCTAGCCTCCTCTCACCTAAACCCCTATTCTGATGAAGACATTTGGATCCAGCCCAACTACCTCATTTTTTATTGAAGCCCAGGATGGTGAAGGGTCTCATCCCAGGTCTCAGGTAGTTGGCAGCCCTGATGCATTAATTCAAGCTGTAATGTTAATGACTCCTGGATTATTCCTCCCACAATATTTGTATTTTAAAGGAAACCTGAAGAAAAGGAAAATTTTAACTCCAAATTCTGCTTTAAGCTGTATGTCTCTTCCATGGTGGTGTTTCAGGTGTTTTGAAACCTGGGTGCAGAAGACATTCTTAGAAGATTTCAGGGAATCCCTGCAATCACAATATCGGGTACCCGTCTACTCTGCCTGTGTGTAAAGCCATTTGTGAAGATAAAGATTCACATAGTGGAAAAGGAGAGAATTCTCCCCATAGCTTGAAGCAAATAGAGGTGGTCTGATATATTGGAGTTATTGTATTGGAACAAAAGGGCCAAATAGCCTTGAGATTAAGAGAATTATAAATAGGCCCAAGCAGCCTTCGAGGAGGTCTTCAGTAGGGGGTCGTATTATTTTTAATTAGCTAAGAATAAAGTGATTTGGGCTACAGTATTTTAGGCCACAATTTTAATTAGCCATGCCATTAGTTTATATTTTCTTTTGAGAACTTAATAACTAATGGTGCAACTGAATCTCTCAAAAATTTCATCAGCAGAATATTTTCGTATTCTGCTATAAATTAAGCTGTATGGAGGGGCACATTTATTTTCTTTCATTTCCTTCTTAACACACGCAGTGGTGAGATGTTAGGATTTACATGACTCATTAGCTCATTTCCTGCCTAGTCCTTTCCTGCCCATTTCCTTGTTCGGTTTTCATAACTTTTTTTGATGCCTGGGAGTCACTGGATATTTTCAGGCTGCTTTTACCTCAGGATTTGGGTTGGTACCTAGAGTCCAATTGTTTTGGGTTTTGCTCTGATTAACACCTCCCTCTCAGGGCTTTTAATCCTGAAAAAGCTGTGGCAGTTTGGAAAATCAGGGTCCGATGTTAACTAGCCATAGGAGAGACAAGATGATGTTTCCAGGCAGCATTATCTCTGGAAAATACCAAAGCTGCAAGAAACAGACATGTAACTTCAGTTGAAGGGGTTTAATGAGTTAATGAGGGGTTAAATGGACAAAGATTTAAACAGGAAAGGGCGGGGGTGACACCATTTTTCAGGTCAGCAATTGAGGAGTTAAGCTTTTAGGAGCACAGAGAACAACAGTTAAAACCATTGAAAGCCCCACTAGCAGTTCTGACCTTTATCTGCAGGGTCCAAATCCAGACAAGGGTCTTAATTAGCTCCAGAGAAATCTAGCGCTTTGGCAACATACCAACACACATTAAAAAAACAAGAAAACCCCAAACCAACCAGTAAATAAAAGAGCCATTTTTTAAAAAAAAAGTTAAATAGGAGCAACATTTATATAACCTTTTGGTGTTTCTGTTTTCCAATTTCTCATTTTTGTTCTCCCTATACCATCTTACACTTGATTCTTTTCCATGACCTTCAGCTTATTCCCTCTTGTTTTTTTTATCTGTTTATTGTCCTTCTAGAATTTAGATGCACTTTAAAATTTTTTTTCTATATTTTAATTTTTTAATTATAAAAGGAATGCATGCTTATTGTATAAATAATTTTCAACAATGAAAAATGCATAGTTATGAAGTCTCCCACGCGTCCAAGATTTTTTCTATGCATTTTACATAGATGTGTGTGTTTATGTGTGAGTCTAATCATATACATACACACTCAAAAAATTTTTTTAACAAAAAAAGCGTCGTATGTGCAACTCTGCAACTTGCCTTTTTTATGTACTCATGTATCTCATTATATTTCTACATTGGATTGATATAGGTGGTGCGCCTTTTTATATAGATTTTTATTTAAAAAATTCTAGCATATTTTTTAATCCCTGATCAAAATATTTTGAGCTGTGTGTCCAATCAATGCATGTAGGTGCTGTGATTTATAAAATATGATTTTATTTGTAACTAGAGCTTGCATGTTATATTGGCTTATGTCTTTGTGCACTATTTTGAATGCATAATCAGTGTTTCTTTCGCTCTTATCGTTATTACTCTTTTAATCTTTTGTTCATTCAAATAATTTTTGGTTTCTTTCCTGTTTAAGTCTTTCTTGTGTTAGCTTTGTTCTTTTCCTTTCTCATTCCATTTTTCCCTTTTCTACTGGCTTGGAAGTTATATACACTAGTTCCATTCTTTTAATGTTTACCCTAGAAATTTTAACATGCATATGTAACTTAACATAGTGTACATTTATTATCTTTGCTGTCTTGTCAGACGCTCAAAACCTAAGATGACCAATTCTGGTTATTCTCTCTGACTTAACATGTATAGTATTTTTGGCTCCATATTGATTACTTTTTAACTCCACAAATTCTGTTGTTTTATGTAGTTGGAGATTTTTCCCCCTCACTGTTCTTTCTTCATTTCTTGCTTCCCAGGCCCCACTCTAGTATAATTTTCATTCCTCCTAAAATTATAAGCTCTAGAATTTCATTTTGTGAGAGTCAGTTGGTAAGAAATGTCTCTGTTTTCTTTTTTTTGTGGAAAATGTATTTATTTGCCCTTATTCTTTTTAAAAAAAATTTATTTATTTATTTATTATTTATTTATTTATTTTGGCTGCGCTGGGTCTTTGTTGCGGCACGCGGGATCTTCATTGCGGCATGTGGACTTCTTAGTTGAGGTATGTGGGCGTCTTAGTTGCAACATGCATGTGGGAGCTAGTTCCCCGACCAGAGATCGAACCCGTGCCCCCTGCAATGGAAGCGTGGAGTTGTAACCACTGGACCACCAGGGAAGTCTATTTGCCTTTATTCTTGATAGTCTTGAAAATTCTGGATTATTTGTTCTCAGTTCCCTGAAGATACTACACTGTCTTTCGGCTTTCAATGTTGCTTGCCATGAATTTAATTGTAGGTAAACTATCTTTTCTCTTTGGTTTCTTTTAAGACCTTTACTTTGTTTTTGGTATCTTTCTCTCTGGTGTGATTAGTGGATTTTACTTTTATTTATCCTTCTTGAGATTCGTTGAGCTTCCTGAATCTGAAGGGTGGTAGATATTTTCCAGTTCTGGATACTTGCTTCTCCCTCATTTTCTGTAATTTCTTTTTCTGAAACTCTGATTGAATTTATTTTAGATCTCATTCTGTTCTCCATGTGTTTGGTCTTTATCCCATCTTTCATATTTTCCTTGTTGCTTCTCTCTGTACTGCATTCTTGGAAATTTATTAATCTTACTTTTCAAATTTTCATGTTTTTTCTTCAGTTGTTTTTAAACTGCAGTTTTATTTATCTATTGATTTTTTTTTTTCAATTTCAATTTTGCATGTTAGAAGCTCTATTTAGTTCTTTCCTAAGCCTATTGGTAATCTTTTTTTTTTTTTTAAATAAATTTATTTATTTATTTATTTTTGGCTGTGTTGGGTTTTCGTTTCTGTGCGAGGGCTTTCTCTAGTTGCGGCAAGCGGGGGCCACTCTTCATTGCGGTGCGCAGGCCTCTCACTATCGTGGCCTCTCTTGTTGCGGAGCACAGGCTCCAGACACGCAGGCTCAGTAGTTGTGGCTCACGGGCCTAGTTGCTCCGCGGGCATGTGGAATCTTCCCAGACCAGGGCTCGAACCCATGTCCCTTGCATTGGCAGGCAGATTCTCAACCACTGCGCCACCAGGGAAGCCCCGGTAATCTTTGATAATATCTTGATCCTCATCATAATTTTGAAAACATTAAAAAAATTTCTCTAAACATGTGAACATATTTAGTTTCTAGTCACTATATTACTGTTTCAGTAGCTGCAGGTTTGCAGTTCCAATATCTATGGTTTGCTTTTTCTTCTGATTCCTATTTGTGGTAGTTTGTTTTCTTATGTGTCTGGTGATTGTGAACTCATATTCTTTGCAATTTTATTTGTTCTTGGAGGTCTAAACTGTGTTTTGGCAGAGAGAATTTGTGGGTCCATTGATGAAGACCACTTCAAAGTAAATTTTTAGCTTAAGTTTTCTTGGCCTTCTGCAATAATGAATTCTGGCCCCAAACATGCATGAAAATGGGCTTATGGCTAGGAATTATTAGGGGAGAATATTCTTTGTTTATGTTCTAACCAGAGACAAGGCTGAGACATGCAAATATCCCCACTGTCTCCCTCTCAGAAACCTTTATAAAAAACATACCCACTGAGGGTGTCACTTTTGGGAAGTCTCAACTTTTAAGATATGTTCCCTGCTTTACTTGGCCCAGGTTTGTTTCCTTTCTTGACACCTTTGGTTGGTAAGACCCAAGATCTAAGCATCCGGGAACGTGCATATACCTCCCAGGCAAACGGTGGTCTCAGAACCTGGTCACCCTCTGAGTCTGAGATTTCTCATCATATTCAGCTTTAAGAACTCCCCTTTCTTTCTCACCAGCTTAGCTATGCATTTTATTATTTTTTATTTTTATTAATTTTTATTGGAGTATAGTTTCTTTACAATAGCCATGCATTTTAAAAATGGTTTTTCCTACATCAAAATTAAATGTCTGTGGGACTTCCCTGGTGCTCCAGTGGTAAAGACTCCACCTTCCAGTGCAGGGGATGTGGGTTCAATCCCTGGTTGGGGAACTAAAATCCCACATGCTGCGCAGCAACTAAGCCCACGCGCCTCAACAAGACAGCCCACACGTCGCAAACTACAGAGCCCACACGCTCTGGAGCCCGCACGCCACAACTAGAGAAGAGAAAACCCACACGCTACAACTAGAGGGAAGCCTGCGCGCTACAACAAAGAGCCCACGTGCTGCAGCTAGAGAGAAACCCGTGCGCCACAACGAAGAGCCCACATCACAACGAAAGATCCCGCAAGCCTCAATGAAGACCCCGCGTGCTGCAACTAAGACCCAACGCAGCCAAAAAAATAAATTAAATAAATAAATATTTTTAAAAAAGTCTGTGCATCAAAGGACACTATCAACGGGGTGAAAAGGAAACCCATGGAATGGGAGATATGTTTGCAAATAATATATCTGATAATTTATAAAGATATATGTATTATAAATATATATGTATATATTAATGTACACTTCTACAATATCTAAAAAGATTATGTAAAGAACTCCTACAGTTCAGCAACAAGAAAACAAATAACCTGATTAAAAGTGAGCAAAGGAATTGCATATTCTCTGAAGAAGATATTCAAATGGCCAGAAAGCATATGAAAAGGTTCTCAACATCAGTAATCACTAGGGAAATGCAAATCAAAACCACAATGAGATACCACCTCCTATCCATTAGGGTGGCTATTTAAAAACAACAACAACAGCAGCAGCAAATAACAAGTGCTGATGAGGTTGTGGAGAAATCAAAACCCCTGTGCATTGCTGGTGGGGATGCAGAGTGGTGCAGCTGCTGTGGAAAACTGTATGGCAATTCCTCAAAAAACTAAAAATAGAATTACCATATGATCCAAGTACCATATAATTCTACTTCTGGGTATATACGCAAAGGAGTTAAAAGGAGAGATTTCAACAGATATTTGTACACCCATGTTCATAACAGCATCATTCACAATAGCCAAAAGTCCCACTTGGAAACAACCCAGATGTCCACCAATAGATGAATGGATAAACAAAATGTGGTGTATCCACATGATGGAATATTATTGAGCCTTAAAAAGGAAGGAAATCCTGACACGTGCTACAACATGGATGAACCTTGAAGACATTATACTAAGTGAAATAAGCCAGTTACAGAAGAACAAATATTGTATAATTCCACTTACATGAGGTACCTAGAGTAGCCAAATTCATCAAGACAGAAAGTAGAATGATGACTGCCAAAGGGTGAGGGAAGAGGAGAATCGGGAGTCCTCCCCATTGTTTAAAATGTGCACAGAGTTTCAGTTGTGCAAGATGGAAAATGTTCTGGGGGTGGATCGTGGTGACAGTTGCACAACAGTGTGAATGTACTTAATGTCACTGAACTGTGCACTTAAAAATGGCTAAGATGGTATATTTTATGTATATTTTACTATAATTTAAGAAAAAAGGCTTTTATAATTCTTTCAGCACTTTTCGGGGTTCTATCCTAAGATATCTAGTTTTCTGTAATGCTGGAATTAGAAATCCCCATTGGACTGACTTTTTCTTTGTGTTCATGGTGTCTACTAGGCACTCAGTTTTAGCTACGTATGGATACCCAGCCAGATTCCAAACTGTGGAAACCAAGATGATAACCTAGGAATTTGACGTCCTGCATCACTGAGTGGTCCATATTGTTTCTTTTGTTCTTTGACTATTCTAGATATTATTTTACATCACATTATTTACACATTTCATGATGATCTTTGATAGTACCAACTCTCCAATTCTTCCTTTGTGGAATAGATCCATATTGCACATCAGAAAAGCATGGATAAATCTGTGTCAGTATAATTTGACTTGACTTCTTATCACCTTGTGTGTGTATGTGTGTTTGTGTAGGTGCTTCATTCATTCATTCATTTATTCACTTACTGTTGTGTACTAGGTGCTATCTAGGCACTGGGGATACAGAAGTGCAAAAGACAAATTTCCTGCCCAGATTCTAACGGGGGAAGAGACAGTACCCATATCAGCAAATAAATAGCAAGGTAGTTCTAAGTAATAATTTCACAAAGAATATGAATCCAGGGTAATGGGATAGACTGTGACAGCGAGAAGGGGACTGCAGGAGCTAGGGTGGTCAGGAAAGGAGTCTCTGGGGATGATATTTGAGCTGAGACCCAGTGTTAATGATGAGGAAACTGTGTGTATATCTGGGGGAAGAGCTTTCATGAAGGCGGAATAGCAAGAACAGTGAATCTGAGATAGGATTCGTGTGATTAATTATCTAAATCCCATCAGAGAATCCTAAAATCTTGGTAGTGAGGAAGTTTAGTTTGGTGAATATTATCCTTAATGTATGTGACATCTTAAAAAATGTATTTATGAAATAAAAATTGACCATCCATTTAAATCAGCAGCAACTAATTTTCGTTACTGAAATCAGTTAGCATTTTCCTCCACCATTTCAGTCACTCTAAGCAATCTTTCACTTCTTGCTGTAGCATGCATGCATTTAATAATAAGTAAACTATGAGGGCTATAATGATTTTGCTTAAGACTTTATATTAGTGACTAAAAATAAACTTAGCTTTGTGTATGGTTAGAGTATTAGAGTCTCTTTGTATAATTTAGGTGTCTTGAATAGTTGGAGGGCCTGAGCTTTCCAGTTTGGTTAATTACTCAAATCTACCATGTAACTGCAAAGTATTACCTCCTTTTTATGCTTTATAGACAAAAGTCACAGGTATAATCATAGAGATAGCATATAGAAATATCAATCAATTTGCCAGTTCAGCTTTTCTTTCATTGAGAACAAATAATAAACCCTAAGTGTGTTCACATTCTGTGATTCTGATTTATATACTCCCCAATTAGTGCCCCATTTAATCTGCTCACCTGTTGTTGCTTTGTTCTGAATTTCATGGCTCTGTTGTTTTAAACTCTCTTGCATACGTTTTCCGAGTGAGGCTGATTACTGCAACCCCTTGGTTTTTGGGAACTTGGAACACTGCCACAGTGTCTGAATTGCCTGGATAAAGAAAAGTAGGTTCTGTAATTATTTTATTTTCTGCACAGCGTGTGATTTGTTATTGATGACACATGCATAGGGTGCTTTCTCCATTAGGCTGGCTGATCCCTCTACTATGGTATTAATGTCACTGTCACTCTGCTCGAAGCTATAGTTTGTTAGGCAACTCTAGCATGGGGGAATGAGCATGTACTTTTTAATGTGTCTGAAATAGCTACACACTGACAGATGTTCCCACATGCTTGCTGATGTCATGACTGGGGCTCATATAAAGCCTGGGAAATTAAAAGAAAGAAGAAAATGTTAGTTGAGGCTCCAGAAGGAGAGATTATAGAGGCAGACAACAGGAAATTTTGAAAAAAAGCCCACCAATATATTAACTTTCCTTTTAGATCTGGCGCTTCCTCCTCCCCGCCCCCCCAATAGGGATGCAGTCACGACTCAGTCTGTTAAATGTGAGAAAATTCAATATTGAGAGCTATTCTTTTATGTGCTCACTTACAAATAAAACAAGCATACAAACAAAAAACCCCAAATAAATTAAGGTGGTCTTTTTACCCCTCTACCAAAAAATGCATATCACAGTGTTTACTTGGTAGGCCAATTATTTTAAAAACTGGGTTTCAAGGAAAAAGTCACTCTCTGGTGGAGACCCTACATGACAAGTTCTGTTCCACAGTGGATTAAAATGGTGGAGGGGAGATGCTAACACAACTTCAACTACAGTAGTGTGAACACACCACTGTAATAATTCATTTAGAATGATGACACCTGAGACCTAATTTAAAAGTCCTAGATGAATACCAGTCTCACATTCAACCCTGAGGGCTGCTGCAAACATACCTAAGGAAGTCTAAGAACCATAGTGAGTCTAATTGAATTGGACTTAAACGGACCATTGAGATGGCCTCACCGAGCTCTGGGGAATTCATATTGTCTATACTGTATCAGAATCACAGCTTGAACTGAATAACTGGTTACATTCAATCATGTTACTGTAACTCATGCTTGAGGTAAAGGGGAAACCTTTTGCTATCAGCAAGACTGGATGGAAAACAATTTCAAATCACTTTAAACCCAGTTGGCAACTACTTTGCCAATTATGGAATCCAGTGGGAAAGGTGTGAGCGAGGGCTCAGGACTAAATGATTTATGTCAGGCATCTGGGCCTCCCGAGGAACGTGGGAGGGTATGCGGAGGAGGGGCGTGTGGCTAATTATTTCTCCTAAGAATACTTTGGCGAGGTAATTTGTGCTTGCAGATGAGTCACACTGCAGGCTGGATAAAAGGCGAGGTAAGAACACAAAGTCCTAAGATCCTATTTAGAGATGGATAAAGAGGGAACCGAAGGATTCAATACACTTTCTCATCTCTTCACTCTGAAACATTTGGAGATATAAAATAAAAAGAGCAAACCTAGTCCTCTGTTCTAACAGTCACATTGGGATCAAAGTCTGTAATTTGTACTGCAGATATTGCATCGACTGCTTTCTAACACAGAGTTACTGGCACAGATGACATACTGTAATTTATTGGATGAACAAGTGTGAATCTGAGGCCCTTTACAATAACCCTCTTTTTTTTCAAGTCCTAATTTATTTTTGATGACTTTGGTTGTAGAGATGAGAATTCCTATACTACCCAATGCTTTCTAAAGAAGAATGTCACCATTCTCTGGGATTCATGTATGAAACTGTCTGGCTGAGAAATGATCCTGAAAGTTACCCCCAAGAGTTTTGAGTTCTGCCAGCCCACCCCAAACAAAAATAAACGTGATGATAGAATTCCACTATGGTAGTTCACAGTGGAGATATACAGGTTTATTGAATAATCTCTTCAGATCCTTTCATTATCTAAAGATTTTAAAGGTGTTTTTAGTAATCTGGAAGAGGTTTTTAATGCTATAATTATATTAAATCCAGCACTGGGGCTCTTGTTAAAACCTCATGTGAGTATGTTGGTACTAGGCTGGCACTCTTTTGCTTTCTCATCTTTCCTCTCTTTTAGCAGCTGCTTACCATCATTACAGTTAATATAGTGGATTAAACTTTTGGGCTAGCTGGCGGCTCTGAGTATCTCTCTAATGGTTTCCATTGTGCACATCCCTAGAAAACACTTCTGACCAATGAACCCCTAACTGCAAATGACACAGGCAAGCTTCACTGAAAATGACACCACTGGAGGGGAGCTTGCACTCATTTGGGATGTTTCCTCATTGGGGAAAGAAGGCCATTTCAACAGTTACACCAAAGCGATATTGTGATGTGGCATTTACTTTTCTAAGGCACCGAACAAAGCAGTGGGGGTAGTGTGTGCTCCTACATGCTAACTATGTGCTTAGCTGTGTGATGTCCAAATAAGAATCCCAGCATGTCCATAAGAGACTGAGAAATAGCAGTCTTCCTTGTTCATCCTCATACAGAATGGAGAAGGTGGATGTCACACAGTCTAAACTAAATCATGATCCATGTCGAATCAATCTTAAGTGCAGACATTGTGAGAAATAGGAGTTAAATACTGTCAGAAAGGGGGAGGGAAGGTTGCATGGGAAGAACCCCAGGACTGATCTTTGGGAAAGCTGGATTCTGATTCTTGGCTGCAACCAAAGATGCACGGTGGCTTTGGGTGAGTTTCTTCACCTCTCTGGGTCCCCCTCAGGTTCCTCTGTAACACAAGGGAGGTAGACCAGATGGTTAAACCTAATTTAACAATCATTCATTTAGTGTTCAGTTTGTGCCAAGATTTGTGCTAGGCAGTGGGGAGATTTGAGAATAAATCAGATACAGTTCACGTCCTTTTGGATTTGATAGGGTAGCAAGTTAGACTAACATTAAAAAAATACTTGTGAGGTGCTGCATTTTAAAAAGTGGGAAGTATACGGTGCTATGGAAAGATAGGACTAAGTTTGAAGAGTCAGGAAGGCTTCTTGAGGAAAGTTGTTTAAGTTGAGACTGAAGGACAAGGAGGAGTTGGTGAGGAAAAGTTGGGGGTAGGATGAGATAGAGAAGCATTTCAGACAGACAGACTGCATTTGTGCAAGCTCTGCAGCAACAAAGAGGTTGGACTGGATTATGGAACACGAAGGAAAATGTAGGCCAGATGGAGGCTGCATATGTTGTGGTCAGCATTTTGACCTCATCCCAAGGGCAGTGGGAAGCCATTGAAGGGTATCCTGCTGCAGAGTGGAGTTGATGTCTGAGGTTTCCTCCAGACCCACTGTTCTGGAGCTTTCCACATGGTTGTAGGATCTCTCTAA
The DNA here is from genome assembly GCF_965194805.1 of Balaenoptera borealis. Classification (NCBI taxonomy): domain Eukaryota; kingdom Metazoa; phylum Chordata; class Mammalia; order Artiodactyla; family Balaenopteridae; genus Balaenoptera; species Balaenoptera borealis. The sequence continues at coordinate 50,648,761 of NC_138875.1, read as the reverse complement.
GACTCATCAGAGAGATTCAATATTCAGGTGCAATTCAGACAAGAGACACAAAGCAGTGACCCCAGAAATTCACTTCCAACCTGCAGCTTGTTGAAGCCTGGTGTGTAAAGATAGATTTGCGTATGTAGGTTGGATTTGGTGCCTTTGGCCTTGTCCTCTGGGGCTGAAATTAGTGTGGACCAGACGGTTCATTTCTCTGTTGGGCTAATCAGGAGGTTTTCAAAGAAAGTAAGAGGGTGTGTTGTATGCCTAAGACTCCTCGCCAAGTAAGGAGATGGGAACTAGAACCCTTCAGAACATCAGCCTTTTCTTGACCACCTCCCTCAGGGCAAGACTTTCTGAGTCTTGCATATGCCGTTGCCCTATCCACTCCTGGGGTGAGAATCATTTGACAGCAGCGGGAACATAATTCAGAGGGACCTAGCATTAGGTGGCTAGATAGCAATGATAGTATTTATGAAGTGCTGCCAGGTGAAGGCATTTTACATCCCTTCTCTCATTTGAATGTCTCAAAGCCCGGTGAGCTAAGTGGAACAGGTATGCTTACTTTACAGGTGACGAAACGGGGGCTTGGGAAGATAGGCACCCTGTCCACATCACACAGCTAGTAAGTGGAAGAGCTGGGAATCAAACCTGACATTGCAAACTCTGAGATTCAGACTTTTTAAACATCCCCATGCTGCCTTCTGTGGAAACTTCTGCTATATATTTGGGGGTGAGAGAGGGGCAAATTTTAATCTCTCAATATGCTTGCAACTCTTTCCTGCCTTTGAGTGAGTATAAGTACAATAAACCCCATCACCATGGTGCAATCATCAGTCTCTTGACAGGACACGTGGAATGTAGGTCTGCAGGTGGTCCTTGCATGGTGGATGCCTATTTGCACTCACCTGTCTCCACGCGGTTTGTTTCTGCCGCATCTGTGCAGTGTCAGTTATCACCCCTCAGGAGAGAGGGGCGACATGGATGCTTTGAGAATTGCCCTTGTTTTTCAGGAAGAATATATGTTGAGTTTTCATTTAGAAAAGGTACCACCTGCATTTGGAATCTATTTATTCTCTGATCTCCAAAAGTAACAACAGAGGTGGTGATCATAGAAACCCTCACTTGGGATGGAAAAGTGCAGAGGGAGGAATTTCCTTCGAAATAATCAGGACACGAGGGTCATTTTCCAGTTTTGGGTGTACTCTCCTAAGGCCTATAGGCCCTGCTTACGTGTTCTAGAAATAAAACAAAAATGGGAAAACCGAACTGCTTAATATTCCCTGTTTTGCAAAGAGTTATTGTTACCATTTTCCTTTCAAGTATATATACAAGGTGATTTGAAATGAAAACAAATATGGTCCACAGTGCTAAGGCTACTTCAAAGTTTTCACTTCTTTGTGGTTTTTGTACTAAATTTTTTTGATAGAACAGCACCAGACATCAAACATAGAAGAGCTATGCATTCAGAGCCTAAATGATGCATTACTGTGACGTTGTAAGAGATGTAGTTTCTCCAAAACACGTGTAATATAGATTAAGTGTTTAATTTTTTGGCAGAATCAATATGATAACCTTTTTTAGTGATAGATTATTGTAAAATGATTTTTCATTTTAGAAAAAGACACCCAGATCCAGGATCCAAGAAACAATTTTGTGATATGCCAATGTTGGGTCAATAGTCAAATCTGATAGTGTTTTCCCCTGATGTTTCAACTGTACTGATGTTATCTGGGAGGGATGAATAGTTTGCACTATGTAATAGAAAGAATGTTAAGCTTTGATGAGAGGTTCATTCTATTAGATCAGAGAAGCATTGGACAAGGTTCCACTTTGGATTCTACATATAATTCTTTTCTCTGGATTAATGAGTGGGACTTCCCCTGTTTCTGGAGAGTAAAGGCCTGTTTGAAGGGTCTTGGTATTTCTCCCACAAGGGTTTGCTGCAGGCATCAGTGTAGGCATCTTTTGGTTTAGGCATGTATATGTATATGTATATGTATATGTGTATATATATATATATATATATATATTTGTTTTGTTTAAAGTTTGCTGAGGAATTAAATTTGTTATTGCAATTCACTAACTCATGACCAAAAGTTGATTTGTCAGATAATTTGGGTAGTACATTATAAAGCAGAGAGTGGAGCTTGAGGGAACAGGATGGGGGCAGACAGAGGGAAAGATTGGAAGCCAGGGACAGTGTTCCTGGGGGCCCTCCCTCCCTTTCTTCCTTCCCTCCCTCCCTCCCTTCCTTCCCCCCTCCTTTTCTTCCCTCTCTGTCTTCCTCCCTCCTCCTTCTGCCCTCTCCTCCCTCCCACACATTCATAGGTGTCGCACATTCATCCCGCACCTCTGAGATACGTACCAGGCATGATGCTGAGCACTGGACATTCACAGGTGACTGAGTCAGCGTCAGCCCTTTGAGCAGCCTCAGTCAAGCACCACAGGGATTAGCGAGGAGAGAACGACCACACTGAGAGCCCAGAGTGCTGCAGAGACCAGAGGAACCTGCCCTCTCTCCTGGTCTTCCTGGGGGAAGGTTGCCTGAGTACACCTGTCTGGGCCGTCTCCTGGGACTGGGAGCACATGGGTTGGGCTGGGGAGAGGAAGGAGCTCCAAGGTCAAACGCACCCCACTCAGAAAAGCCCACCCACCTGCACACAGGCCACTCGCCAGCTGTGTGACCTTGTTCACGTGACGTCACCTCTTGGGCCCCATTGTGCCCATCAGTACATTGAAGGCCTTGGGTCAGGTGCTCTGCCTGGACCTTTTCCATCTTCCAGGATTCAGAGTGGATGCAGTGGGCTGTGTTTGCCTCCGTGCTCACACTGCCTCAGAATCTAGTACTCTGGGAACTTTTCTGGCAGTAGTTTGAAAATCTCGCTGGTTGAAACCCAGTTTCACAGTTTCCTTGCCTCACTTTGCAAAGAGCTAGGGCATTTTATTTGCTACCCACTGCTTAATTGTGGTAACACTCAGCACAATTAAGGTCTTATTGAGGAAGAAAAGGCTTTGATCACCTTTAACAACTCTTGGAAATCCCTCTAAGTGCCTCTGCTAATTCTCACTTCTTTTAATAGTGTGGGTATGTTCAGTCACCCCTGTCCCACCCTCTTACAGCCCCTGCCTATGGTTCCCCAGGCAGAGATGTTTGCTGGCTTAATTATCTTGGAAGCTATTGTTAAAATAATATCTGCGATATCAATAGCATTGGGTGTCCAAGTGCAGCTTGCGGGGAGTGAGCAGTGCTCTGAGCACATAATTTGGAACATCATTCCTAGCCTAGAGCAGAAGGGCTTCCTTCCACCTTGTGTGCAGAGACAGTGGAGTGAGAGCCCAGCTCTGTTTCTCAGTCCAGGGGATACAAGTGAAAATGATGGGGCTGGGGGCTGGGGTGGGGAAGGGAGGGGGCTCGCCTAGTCCAGGCCCTTGTGATTCTTTCAGGGGCACAAAAGACACTTGCCCACTTGATGTCAAGCCAGGGGAGATCCTTCTAAGGGTGCAACAAGCTCTGCTCGCAAGCTCAGCCACCCTTACTCCTCTGTGTCTGCCTCCCAAGAAGTGAGATTCTGACCCGAGTGGGGTGTTTTAAAATACAGTGCATTAATAGAAAATTTGAGGTATAGTTAGGCCAACAGATCAGAGATGGCTGCCATTGAAGCGATGGTTTGTTACTCACAGTTCCCAAGGAGAGGGGCCACCACGCCATGGTGGGCCACATGGGGAAACACCAAGGTCAGTCAGTGAGGCAGGGGGAGAGAGAGGAAGTGTGGGCAGGAGTTGCTGTGGTTTCCACGGGAAGGAACAGGTGAGGCAGAGTGAGAAGGCTTAGGACTGGCTCATGTGAATTGTTTCAGTGAGCTCTGGGTCTGTCCCTAGCTGCTTGGTATCTTGCCCTGGAGTGATTAGGGCAGGTGGATAGTGGCCAGGAGTGCGAGAGGTGATAAAGGAGGTGCTTGGGGTGTGGGCTGTGGATTGGTTGGCTTGTATTTGAAAAGCAGCCTCATGGATAAGTTGTTTACTATCTCTAGGAATTGGCTGATCCTGGGAGGGTGGTCCCTCCAGGGTCAGCAAGGTCCCAGATGTCAAAGCATCAGAATACAGAAAATAAAAGACATGGTCCGTGCATGGGGACAACATGGCCTGATACAAAGCACCCGGCCAGGGTCTTAGGAGTCATCCATTCTTCCTTTCCTTTTCTCCCCATGCCCAATCGCTCATCCAGGACCATTCTACTCCCAGTATACATTTTGAGTCGGTCTCCATTCTCCATCTCCATTGCTCCCACCTGATCCAAGTCACCAGCATTCCTCATCTGGGCTGCAACAATACATTCCCAGCTGCTTCTACTTTCACCCCTCGGTTATCAATCTCTACCCAGCAGCCAGAGGGATTTTGTAAATCAGGTCTTATCACTCTTATATCACCTTGCTTCAACCCATCCAGTGGTTTCTCACTGCATTTGGAATGAAATGCAAACTCATTTCCATAGCCCACCAAGCCACCTTGCTCTGCTCCCTACCCCTTTGTGTCTCCCAGCTTCCTCTGTGCTCCAGCCTCACAACCTGCAACACATCAGGCACTCCCAGCCTTCTCTTCCTGCTCCCCTGGCGGCTCCTCATTCTTCAGGTTTCAGCCTAAATGGTACCTCCTCATAGAGACTGATCACGTCATCTCCATGATACCTAAACACCCCTCCCACATGTCTCTCAGACCACCATGTCTGCTGATCACTAATTGTAATGGCTAATTGACTGTTGTTGTTTACTTATTTTCTGGATCACTAATAGACCAGCATAAGGGTTAGAAGCACAATTCTGGGGTCAGAGTATCATGATTGAGGTCTGATTACACTGTTTATCTGCTTTTTTACTTCAGTCTAGCTATTTAATCTCTGTGAGCCTCAGTGTGTCCATCAGTAAAATGGGCATAATAAGAGTACCTGGAGGGTACCCATAATAAAAGCACCTATAAGGAAGTACCTATTTGTGAGTATGACATGAGATGGCCCATGTAAAGTGCATAACACTCAGTGTTTTATAGAAATGAGCTATTATCATCATTGAGATCCAAGCTTTTCTTTTGCTCACTGTTGCCTTCCCAGTCCTTCAGCTGCCTGGCTCATGCAAGGCTCCAGTAAACATTTGCTGAGTGGTTGATGAGTGGCCCTCTTTGGCTATGTTTGGCTCAGCTACAATCACTGCCCCATTATCCCTGCAGGATGAGCTTTCCTTTCCAAGGGAGAGAGCACTGAAAGGACCCTATTGTCAGCAAGTATGTTGGGGCTGCATTCTCTGTCAGGGACAGGCCCCCATTCCAGAACTCAGGAGATTTGGCTTCTAGTTTCTGATCTGCCCCTGAACATCTGTGCTCCCTTAGGAAGGTCACCTGATAAGCTCTCTGGACTTCAGCTTTCAGATGTGCAAAAGGATGGATTGGACCAGATGACTTCTAAGACCACTTCCAACCTTGACACCATTTTCCTTTTTTAAAGAAACACTTTTTTTCTGATATGTCACATACTATAAAATTTACCCAAAGTGTAGAATTCAATGTTTTTTAGTATATTCATGGAATTGTGCAATGATCACCAGAATCTAATTTTAGAGTATTTTCATCACTCCCAAAAGAAACCGCACACCCATAGCAGTCACACTCCTTTCCCCCCACCTCAGTACCCCCCGGCTCCTGGCAACTACTCATCTATTTTCTGTTTCTATAGATTTGGCTATTCTGGACACTTCATAAATGGAATCATACAATATATGAACTTTTGTGACTGGCGTCTTTCATGTAGCACGTGTTCAGTGTTCATCCATGTTGTAGCATGTATCATTAATTCATTCCTTTTTATTCCTAAATAATATTCCGTTGCGTTGTATCATAATTTACTTACCCATTCATCAACTGATGGATATTTATGTTGTTTCCACTTACCGGCTATTATCTATAATGCTAAAATTGCCCCTGATAGTTCAATTTAAGCCATTTAACATATAAGCTTGTTTTAGGGGGAAGAAGAAAGAAAGAAAAAGGTAACTTGATTTTATGGAGTACCTGCCAGGCATTGTGTTATTCAGGTTAAAATATGTCATCCCCTTTAATTTTCCCGACAACCTTATGTGAAAGGTGTTACTGTCTCCATTTTCCAGAGCATGAAATTTGAGCTCAGAGATGTGCATTAACTTGCTTGGTTTGAACCAGCTATCCAGTGCAGAACTAGGTCTGCCCAACTTTAAAGTCTAGGGCCCTTTCTACCAATCATGGTGATTTGTTTTCAAACTTTGCTTTCAAACATTTGTTTTCTACTTTGCTTAGCTCAGGCACTAAAATATGAGATTTTCCTTTCCATACATACGAAAGTAGTTACTCAACACTTTCACTTTGATGTGTTTACTCTGGTGGGTGAGTGTGGTCTGAGGAGGGGACTCCAGGGTCTCTGTGCTGATAGTGACTTGAAGGATGCTACAAGGAAGGGCTCTTTGGTGGGAAGAGAGAGCCTTGTCCCACCACCTTCTAAGGAAAAGCAAACAGAGTTATTTGACTTGATTCTGTTCCGCCTCAGTGCAAGGGTCAAATGTAGCTATAGAGATGAAGGCAAAACCTGCGTTGTGTGTTGTTTTAAAAAAAGAATTCCAGATGGGAAGCTAAAACGATGAATATCGTTTTCTGAAAATTAGTTTAAACACTCATTTTTTTTTTTTTTTGCTTCCAAGTTGGCCCCAGGCAAAATGGCATTTTTATGTTTCAAGACACACTGAAGTTAGGGGGAGGCCATGTGGGGCGACACCGGTGGACACACTATAGGTCAAGGGAAGCTGGGTTTCAGGCACACATGTTTCCAATCTGCATCTCAAGCCGGTCCCCTGCACCCCTGCAGGAGAGAGGCGACGCAGAGAGGAGGAGCCGTGGGGGGAAAGTCCAGCATGAAAAACACGCAAAAGAATTGCCTTTATTGGCAAACACAGACATTGCTGCCTTTCTCACTCTGTTCCTTGAATGCTCTGCCTTTTTTCCCTCGGTTTGCACAGGGAAGGGGAATCAGGGCAAGAGGAGGAGCTGAGGCTGGCCAGACTCTTGTACAGCTACCGTCTCTCCCAACGGTGCCCATCACTGTCAAGCCCCACCTGGGTGGTTGCTGGGACGTGGTGGGGAGGAAGGTCTGTGTCCCTGCCCATGTGGGATCCTTCTAGGAGATAGAGATGAATCTGAGGTGGCCCCCATAGCCCCTGGTCCTCCCCTCCTCCCCTGGTGGTGTGGCAGAATGCAGGCTTGCCCAAGGCCGGGTGGTGAAGAAGGCAAAGGTTACTTCTAGGCACCCAGCCTTTATTCTCTCCTATTCCTTCTCTCAATGCCCACATGCCCTTACCACTTAATTCTTATCACTTGTTTTTGCTTCCCTTCTATTAGTCTTTCCTCAGGTTAGGTGTCCATGCTTCTGTTGTATTGGCATGATTTTTTAGATGGTATTTGAACAGTTGTTGATTTGAATAGTTATATAATTTAATGTTTTTACCAAAAAGATTAAATAAAATCCTGATTTTTCATGGCTGTTATTGCATAAGATGTTGTTTTATGTAGGGTCAATGCTAAGCTGCTTTAACAAAGTCCACTGTGTGTTTTTTCAACACCATTGGGCAATTAACTCAATTCTCACACTCTCTACCTGGAGATGGTGCCAGATCTTACAGGTTAGGGGCTCATTCCTACAAGACTGCACCTCCCAGCCAACTTCAGATACCAGTGGCAAGTCCAGGATGTCACTGGTGCTTCTGGCCAGCTCGCTGTAGATCAGAGGTTCCTGTGACCCCCTCTTCAGTTTGATTAATTTGCTAGAATGGCTCACAGGACCCAGGAAAACACTTACTTACTAGATTACCAGTTTATTATAAAAGGGTATAACCCAGGGCCAGCCGGATGGAAGAGCCGCATAGAGCCACGCATGGGAAGAAGGACTTGGAGCGCCCGTGCTCTCCGGACGCCCGCTCTCCCCAAATCTGCATGTGTTTACCAACTTGGACGCTCTCTGAACCACGTCCTTTTGGATTTTTAAGGAGGCTTCGTTACGAAGGCACGATGGACTAAATCACTGGCCGTTGGTGATTGAACTCAATCTCCAGCCAGCCCCTCTTCCTTCCCTAGCCGTCAGTAAGTGGGGCTGAAAGTTCCAGCCTCTAATCACGTGGTTGGTTCTCCTGGCAACCAGCCCCTCCTTCTTTGCTTCCCACCCCGTTAGGTGACCCAGGGGCTTTCCAAAAGTCACCTCATTAACATAACAGAAGACACTCACATGCTCACAGCTCAGGAAATTGCCAAGGGATCCCTAAAATACAGTATCTTAAATCAGAGAGAGGTTTATTTAATCCCCAATATAGCTGTCTCAAACTTGGGTCCATGAACTCATTTAGGGGCCTGGATTCTTCCCACTGTGTTGCTTTGTCGTCCTCTCTGGCACTGTGCTCCTCTGAGGGACTGAAGCTGCTACATGACCTTGCTGTTTCTCGCTTGTCAGAAGGGGAAAAAGAGGAGCTTCATGGCAAGGAGTTTCCTTTAAATAAGTGGAAGTTGCATCTGTTCACATTCTGTTGTCACATGGCTGTACTCTTCTGCAAGAGAGGCTGCCTGCCTGGTGCCCAGCCAGAACTCAGTGGTGCAGGGCACTCTATCACCTTAAGGAGAAGGGCAGAATGGAAAGCAGGGGACATTGGCAATCTCTGCCGCAGATAAAATGTTAGACGTGAATTTAGAGAAAACTAATAGGTAACAAATAGTACAAATTGTACACAGATGGAGCAAAAATTGGGAAGGAGGTAAGGGAATGACTGAGGCTTAGAAATATAGCACATAAACGATGGATAAGGCTAAGGTCTTCCTTTTGTCAAGGGTATTTGCTTTTAAACAAAAGATGAAGTGAAATGTATAGAAAGAGGGCTGGATTTGAATCAAACCACATGGGTCCTAACTTTCCTGTCTTCCCTGGGCTGTGTGTTCTGGTCCTACTGCTAATATAATTTTGACTTTGGTTAGGTCATAATTTGCTCTTGTAGTATAATTTGCAAAAAGGAAGTTATTGGATGAATGTTGAAGCCCCTTTCATTGTTAACGTTTCTGTGACTGTCTCACTGTAGACCTTCATCCTCACCAACTTATAGGGAGAGGGCATTTTTGGATGGAGTAGAGGCGTGAGTGTCTCAGCACCCCAGAAATCTGTCATCTAGATGGGTTGTGCTCTCTCTCTTTTCTTTCCTCCCCTCCCCTCCCCTCTTCTTCTCCCTCACCCATTCTCTCTCTCTCTCTCTCACACACACACACACACACACCTGGGAGGTGACCTGAGCTTTGCTTTTGTGAATTGATGCCTGCTAAAACACATAGCCAGCTCACTCCTCTCTGCCCACCCCTCAACTCCAATGTGCTACCTAAGAGATATCCCTCTAGGACAGTTCCTATAATTGCTGATAAGACATGGTCTCTATCCTCCCAGAGAAATTCTGGGCTCCATTTTTGTTCTGCTCTTGGGAGCTGTGTGACCATTTTCCTTTCGCTGGTCAGCAAGGAGAAGCTCATGGCAGCTGGTCAGCTGAGGCGTGCTTGCTGCATGGCACCCTACAGGGAAAGAGAATCCCCTGTATTTGGCAGTGAAGCTTCCCTTGCTGTAAGCTTTCATTGCCTTTGGGTTCTGCTTTCTTTTCTGTTCTTGGAGATTCTTTTACAAACAGACATCGAATAGTACTAAATCGGGATTTTTTGTAGCACTTTGGAAAAATCATAAATAAAATGAGTTACTAAATTTAACTCAAGAAACATGCAGTGACCTCGTACTAAGCTGGGCACTGCGCTGTATACAGTGAGATACAGAGATAAACACGACATGGTCCATTCCCTAAGTTGCTCATGAATCTTTCCATGATGGTTTAGAGCCCTCTGCTCTGAGATAGCAGAAATGAGCGGTAGCTGTGTTCAGAGTGTTTTATGGAGCTCTTGATTTCCAGAGAAACTTGACAAGGATTCATGGTTACTTTATAAGTGGAGTTAAAACTTTAAATATGTTTATGAGCTTGTGAATGTTCTTATAAATCATAAGGATGGTAAAGAAATAATTTCTTTTTTTTTTTTTTTAAATTTTATTTATTTATTTATTTAGTTTTGGCTGTGTTGGGTCTTCGTTTCTGTGCGAGGGCTTTCTCCAGTTGTGGCAAGCGGGGGCCACTCTTCATCGCGGTGCGCGGGCCTCTCACTATCGAGGGCTCTCTTGTTGCGGAGCACAGGCTTCAGACGCGCTGGCTCAGTAGTTGTGGCTCACGGGCCCAGTTGCTCCGCGGCATGTGGGATCTTCCCAGACCAGGGCTCGAACCCGTGTCCCCTGCATTGGCAGGCGGATTCTCAACCACTGCGCCACCAGGGAAGCCCAAGAAATAATTTCTTAATCTAATTCTTTTCTACTTTTCTTGCTCATAAAACTTCAATCAACAGTGATCAAAGATCACAGTAGCAAACAGTATAAATGTTGTCATTTATAGTCATCAATTTTTAATTCAACTCTTTTTTTAGTAGCTTGAGGAAAAAGGAAAGAACGTTCACAATTCTATCCTCAAGGCTTTTTTTTTTAACCATAGTGTCATTTTATTATTTTTCTAATAATAACAATAACAGTAATAACAGCAAATGAGGTAGCTTTTGTTGGTTTTGAGTGTGGACTTGGGAGCCAGATAGACTGAGTTTGAATCCTAATCCTACAACTCACTAGTCATGTGACCTGGAAGAAGTCCTCAGTTTTCTCATCTATAAAATGGGTGCAATAATACTTACCTCTTAGATTGTTGTGAGGAATATAATTTAATATTTCTAATGCATTTAGAACAATGCCTGGTATGCATTAAATATCATAGAAGTGTTTATTAAATAAATGGATAAATGAATATAAAAATTCAAATCCCTTAATACTAATTATTTACTTTAAGCTGATATCAATTTCTTACTATTTGTTATATGTGTATTATGTGCATATGTTTGTATTTAAAGCTTTATCTTTTGATCAAGTTTGTGCAATCAATTTTCATACATAAATATCTTGCAACTTTAAAGGTTTTGCAAAACCTCTGGACTAGGTGGTCTCTAAAAATATAACTTAAGTCACTAATTTGATAATTCTCTGAGTGCAGCAAAATTCTATGGGATCTTATAGAGACATCAGGTTTCAAAAGCGAGTCTAAGGCATTTTGTTTGTAAATCTTAAACCATGACTATGAAGTAGGCCGTTCTCCTTGGCCACTCTTTCTCTCCCTCCCACAGACTGACTGATTCATTGATTAATGCAACTAACATTTCCATATGGAAAATACTGCATAAACTTTGTCAGAGAATTCATTAATCTATAAAAGATCTTACAGTCCAACATGGAAGCAACCTAAGTGTCCATCGACAGATGAATGGATAAAGAGGATGTGGCACATATATACAATGGAATATTACTCAGTCGTAAAGGGAAATGAAATTGAGTTATTTGTAGTGAGGTGGATGGACCTAGAGTCTGTCATACAGAGTGAAGTAAGTCAGAAAGAGAAAAACAAATACTGTATGCTAACACATATATATATGGAATCTAAAAAAAAAAAAAAAAAAGGTTCTGAAGAACCTAGGGGCAGGACAGGAATAAAGACGCAGATGTGGAGAATGGACTTGAGGACACGGGGAGGGGGAAGGGTAAGCTGGGACGAAGTGAGAAAGTGGCGTGGACATATATACACTACCAAATGTAAAATAGATAGCTAGTGGGAAGCAGCTGCATAGCACAGGGAGATCAGCTCGGTGCTTTTTGACCACCTAGAGGGGTGGGATAGGGAGGGTGGGAGGGAGATGCAAGAGGGAGGGGATATGGGGAAATATGTGTATGTGTAGCTGATTCACTTTGTTACACACAGCAGAAACTAATACAACAATATAAAGCATGTATACTCCAATAAAGATGTTAAAAAAAAAAAAAAAGGATCTTACAGTCCAAAAAGGGAGGAAAAAACCCTCCATCAGTATAGTATAAGGTAGAGAGTGACAAGTACTGAAAACACACATGTAAAGCTGTGGTGTTTCAAAGGAGAGAAATTATTTCCAAATGATAAGTGTCATTGAAAAGATGGCTGTTAAGCTGGGACTTTAAGGGAGAGCTCTGATCTATGTGGAGGCAGGATAGGATGCAGCAGGAAGAGACACGGCCAGGTCAGTTCTGGACTTGTTGAGTTGGAAGTGCCCGTGGGACGTCCAAGTGGAGGGGCCATGAGGGGCCAGGTACTTCTGAGAGAAGTTAGGGTAAATGTAAACTGTGGGTGTCACCTGCTTAGAGGTAGCAGTGTAGGCATGAGGGTTGATGAGAATGGAGAAATGTAATTACAGAAACAGTTCAGAGTCCTTCTTAGAGGAATTTACGTTCTTTCCCTGTACATATCCTTTGAGATATAAAAATTTTACCTGGTCGCCTCTGGAAACTCTTATCTAGATCATCCCTAATTCCTAAGACTAAAGGAAAAAAAAGGGGAAAGAGGTTTTATAAAAAATACAAACTTTTCCAGTTTCCATAAGATTGCTTATCAAGGACAGATACAAATCTTAAGTATCTTTTCTACAAATATTAATATAAAAAGCTTTAGCCATCTGATCAGACAAACTTAACTTACTCCAACTGTGGAATAAGTTATTTATAATAATAATGTTATTTATAACTAGTGAATTTTACATTATTGTACCTGTTTCATGGTTAAAATTTATTTTTTTAATTTATTTTATTTTTATTTTTTAAAATTTATTTTTGGCTGTGTGGGGTCTTCGTTGCTGCACGCGAGCTCTCTCTAGTTGTGGCGAGCAGGGGCTACTCTTCGTTGTGGTGCATGGGCTTCTCATTGCGGTGGCTCCTCTTGTTGTGGAGCACGGGCTCTAGGCACACGGGCTTCAGTAGTTGCAGCACGCGGGCTTCAGTAGTTGTGGCACACGGGCTTCAGTAGTTGCGGCACGTGGGCTCAATAGTTGCGGCGTGTGGGCTGTAGGGCACTCGGGCTTCAGTAGTTATGGCATGTGGGCTCAGTAATTGTGGCTTACAGGCTCTAGAGTGCAGGCTCAGTGGTTGTGGCACATGGGCTTAGTTGCTCGGCAGCATGTGGGATCTTCCTGGACCAGGTATCAAACCCATGTCCCCTGCATTGGCAGGTGGATTCTTAACCACTGTGCCACCAGGGAAGTCCCTCATGGTTAAAATTTAAAAATGAAACCATAAGGTCTCCATGTCTGTCGTATGTTTATGTGTATCTATATATGTATGTTGTAGATGTGTAGTGTTTTCTACCTTCTGATAGTATTACTAAAATTAATTTGTAAAAGAGCACTATTTAATTGACTTAAACAAATGCTTATATAAATTTAGTATTTATAAAAATGCTCAAAATTACAGTAGTCCCCCCCTTCTCCACAGGGGATATATTCCAAGACCCCCAGTGGATGCCTGAAACCATGGATAGTACGGAACCTTAGATATACTATGTTTTTTCGTATACTGATGGGTGGTAGCATATACAGTGAGGATGTGCTGGACAAAAGGATAATTCACATCCTGAGTGGGAGGGCGTGAGATTTCACCATGTTACTCAGAACGGTGCACAGTTTAAAACTTATGACAGATAGTTTTTGTTTTATTCTGATGCTTTTTCAAAGCCATTCCTGCAAAGGTGCTTCATCTTCAAGAAAATTCATGAAAGAAAATTTTGACAAGTGCAGTTTCCAGTAACTTTAAAATCATAAAACTGAACTAGGTAAGAATTTCTAGAACTAGTGAAAAAACTGGATTTAATCAGAACAAGTATTAATTGTATGGGACTGAATGAATTCCTTAATGTTTTGTTTGTCCAGATTTACGGAAACCTTTTCTCTTAAAGCTAAGAGTAATTTGGTAAAATATACCACTGTAAACAAAGATGACACATTTACTTTCCCCCCCTACCTGATCCCTCCAAAATTCAGAAGCTCTTGAGTATTGTTTTCATGGTAATATAGTTAGCTATTTACCTAAATTCAATAGAAATCTGTTCTCCATATAAGAGGATACAATTAGAAACATTGGCTATATTACTAAGACTTTGACTGGAATATTATATTTGAGTGAGATATGCATAGACTCAGATATGACCAAACAGCTTTGAGGAACTGCTTGAACTTTGGCTTGGCTTCCTGGCCTGGAGAGGCTTTTAAGAGTTCAATCTGGGATTCCTGATAAAAAGTCTCAGCGCAGCGTCTTCAAAAGACCTTGTATGGTCAATCACTATTCTTCTTGCACTTATGTAAATAACTAAGCCACATTTGACACAGATAAATTAGTTTTACTGTGATGGTCCTTGGAAATAAGGAAATGGGGATAATTGTAGAGAGAAAAATTATGTTTATACCTTTGTCTCTATTGAATTATAGTCCTGTTAATTGTCTTGAGGTTTTGTTATATACCTGTAAATTGGACTGGATCCTGAAATTTTCTAGTTTCCTCAAATATTTGGCTATAGCTCTCCAAACTAGTGTTTCCAGTGTTCTCCCACACTTTTGATTTGCAATCAGTAAGAACAAAGACTGCCCTAAAATCTCTTGGAAGGGGCTATACCAGGTCCTCCTCACTACCCAGATGGCAGCCAGACGTCGGGGACTCGAGCCTTGGAGGTCTCACAGCTGAAGACGGCCCCACCCGACATCTGGTCCTGTACAGATGCTAGAGACCTCCAAATAAAATTGACTGGGAAGAGAAGTAGCTGATACCGAGGTAGACTGCTTCTTTTTATGACACTGGATCAAGACTTCTTACTTCAAATAACCGTGAAACCTTTTTTCCATTCCTTTTCTTTACTCTGGCATTGGCCTGGAAAGATAATGCCATCATCCATATCTCCTAGGCCATTGCTGAGGGGTGTGCGGTATCCTTTCCGACTGTTGGATTTGTCATCAGAAAACTCTGATCTGTCCATGATGCTAGAGACTCTCTGGTCCATCTCCCTGTCTCTGGTTAAAAACCCCAAACATGGGGAACTCTGTTTCCAGGCACTATACAAAGAAAGGGACACAAAACAAGGGTAACCAGAATAAAACTGCCTGTGTGGTCTTCTGACCCTTAAATTTTTACTGGCCTCTATGGCTGTCACTCCTCTAGTCCTGAGCCACAGATTCAAATGGGAATTACCAGGAGGCATTCATGGTTCAAAATAAGCCCCCTGTGATAGATCCCTACTTCACTGGTTAAGAATAAATGTAAATGAGAATATGATCATAAACCTCTCTTTAATTCGAAAACATTGCAGAATCCGCAGCTAAAGCAATAGGTGCCTAACAAAAATTCTTAGACTCTCTGGCCAAAGTTGTTCTTGATAATAGGGTAGCCCTTTATTACCTTTCAGCTGATCCATAAAGTGTTTGTGCTGTGGCCAGCACCACCTGGTACACCTGCTGGATTAACACTTCTGTAGAAGTTGAAACTCAGTTACATTAAGATGACTGAGCAAGCCTCTTGGCTTAAAAAGATGACTCCTTCAATGGCATCTTTCTTTGACTTATTCGATTTTGATTGGTTTGGGTCTTGGGGACCATGGCTCCAAAGTGCACTCCAGACATTGGGAATTACCCTGCTTATTATAATCATAATAATCTCCCTGGTGCTTTGTATTCTCTCAAAAGCTTTAAATGCATGTTTGGAGCTGCTCACTACCAAGCAAATGAGCTCCCTAAGACTGGAATGCCAGAAAAGGAACAAAGGGAATGACAGACTTAAAGATTATAAACTGAGGCCTTGACCTGTGACTATCACAGGGAGATTAAGCAGAAGCACCATGATGTATGGATACCACACCAAGGATCGGCAGACGCTGCGAGAACACAGAGCAGTAGCCAAGAGTGGTGCTAAGGTGTTAAATTTTGATCACATCTCTCAGTTAAGCTGAGAGTCTGATCAGTAGTGGGGAATTGTTGTAAAAGAAACAATAGGCCCAAAATGGAGTCCTTGTGCTAAGCCCGTGTCAGCAAACCAAGACTTGATACTCAACTTAATTGAAGTTTTAATCTCCCCCAGGAATACAGTCTTAACTGGTCAGTCTGGAGTTGTCTGGTCAGCATCAATTAGGTTATCTGCCCACAGCCCCCTTCCGTCTCCTATAGGTAGGTTCCTACGCCACTGTTTTCCCCCTTCTGCCATAAAAGCCTTCCGTTTTGTACAACTCCTCGGAGCTCCTTTCTCCTTGGTAGATGGGATGCTGCCTAATTCATTAATCGCTCAGTAAAGTCAATTAGATCTTTAAAAGTTTTTTGGTTGAATTTTTGTTATTTAACAGGTGACATATTCACTCATCTGCTAAATACTATGCACCTTCTAGGTACTGCGGGGGGGACCATGGCAGAGAGGATAGGGACCTATCCTCTGAGGGTGGAGATCATCAGGATGCAGGGAAAATGGGGATTAATCAGCACAATAGCTCACAGGAGAGAACTTAGCATCCTCTTCTCTGGAGGACAGACTCTCGTCTATGTTGGGGCGTTTAATGATGAGGTTGTCTTATTTTAGAAAATAGAAAAGGAGTAGGGACTGGGAAGGTAATATTTTTAAAGAGGAAGGTTAAAGGGAAAGGCTCTAAAATACCAAGAATGTAATGAATGCATAGCCTATTGTCATTAAGGAGGGAGACTAAACTGGCAGGGGATTATTATTGCTTTAACGCTTCTCTGGGAAGAAATAGTGTGGAGTAACTGAAAATCATACAATTAGAGCAGGAGTTTTGACATCTTGCTTGAAGCCTGCTGAGCTGTAAGGCATGTGACTGAAGGTCGAGGAGGGTATGTGAGTAGATATGGATTAATAAACACACTGGAGTGTCTTACTGAGATAGTAATATTTGGATTATAAAGCACTTTTAAAAACTATTTGAGCCCATGATTAATTGAGGCTCACAAATTTCAAACAGTGAAATGTGTTTTACTGCAGTTGCTATTAAGAACTATCAGCTATCCGATTCCTTGATTTCCCTAGTGAATTTTATAATCTAAATTAAACAGAGAATGGTATAAATTTTCCCTTTTTTGGGTAGCCGATTAAAACCAATATCATCTCCGTATACTATTACATAGTAGTTATATCTCACTCTATGGAACAATTTATTATGGATCTGTTTACTTCCAGTATTTTTATGAATTGATCATAAGCCAATTTGAAAACTTACTGATCTAAAATAAGTTCAGTAATAACAGAATATACTGCCTGTAAGAATTATTAATGAAATAAATCAGGATGCATGGAAATTAGCATCTCTCTTTGTATAAATTATGTTGTAATGAGACTGTAAATCACTGCCTGTAACATATTTCTAGCTCCAGATGTAATCTGTGGTACTGACTTTATTACCAATTCATAACTATGCCTGAGTAAGGGAAACTATTTTCTGAACAGATTCTTCCTTGAAAATGTTTTAAAAAGAAAAAAAAAGAAGAAATGCAAGTATGAAGAGATTGTGTAACTGTGAAAATATCTAAAAATGCCACTATTTTTATTAAAATAGTTTTACTTTCTGAAGAAGCATATATGCCATTTTAGGTGTGATAGAAGTTTGCAGATGGAGATTTGCTCAATTTTTTCAAGAAAAAACATCCTTGCATACAAATTTCAGAGGCAATTCATCATAAAAAACTTGAGATGGAGAAAAAAATGACAATGTTTTCGTTCCCTATAACCACAACTGTCTTCTTACATTACAGACAAAAACTAAACAGAGGGAAAACCAAACAAAGAGTGCTTCAGGATGTTTTTTCATGAAATCACAAATCGGGAAACAAAATAAAACCTTCTCGGAGGAAGCGGGGGCTGTTTGCTTTGACCCTCCTCTTCTCTCTCTCGCAGCAGTGCTGGATTCTTCTCAATGGCCAGGAGATGCGCCTTTTTCCATCCTGCAGGACAGATTGACATCTATTTCTCTTGTTTCCTAGCGATGTTTTGAGGGTCCAGGGAAAATTTTTTATTCTATGTGCAAGAGTCAGTTGGATTAACTTTATGAAGTGTCTATGACAAACCACAGACCAGTGGGAAGTGGATAATTAGGGGCTATGGGTTTTTGGCGGTATGTGTTGCTTAATTCTCCCGTTGCCCCTTAGTTCAACCTAAATAAAGTCCAGGACCCCTTGTTCTTTTGCTAGTACACCCGAAGGGCTGCTGCTTCCCATCTCCCTATCGTCTATGTGACTATACAACAGACTGAACAATGGCTACCTGACTTTCAAATTCACCGTGCTTCACACATTCTAGTGGGTTTCTTCCTGGGAGTCAGTGGTGGAACCTTGCAGGTCATGTGGGTCCTTTCGGAAGTCCAGGCTTCTAGTGCTTGGCAGTGATCTCTGCTGCTGGCAACAGTCCCTCCCCACCAGATCTTTAGGATTCCTCCTTCTCAAGATACGATCCATGTCTGTGTGACAGTTACCATTTTCTCTATGTGCATATGTCTCTCCCATCTTCGTACCCTGTCCGTGCATTGCTGTGTTTACTTTATGAGGGGATCTGAGTTCATGATGGTAGGTGGGCTCAGACAGTGCATCTAAATAATGATATGTTACCCAGAGGAGGGAGTAGGATGGGGTCAGTGATGAGAATACTGAAAACAGGGCAAGAAATGTGTTCTCAGGTGGGCTGGAGGACGGGAAGGTGCCTGGAAGCCAGGAATCTGACCTTAGGAAAATGGAAGTCTGTCAGGAGGTTAGGAAGGCTGGCCAAGGAGGAGCAATCTGTATGCGTAATCAATCAAAACGGCACAAAACTGATTGGAAAAAGGCCAACAGAGGGCTTCTGTGTTTAAGGGACAGATGTAAAAAAGAATCATGAAAGGACTGTTTACAGAGATGGAGGAAAACAGACATTGCCTTGGAAACTGAGAGAGCAAAACACTTGGATAAAATAGAGGACTAGGAAATGGGTTTTTCATAGTGTAGAAATGACTGCTGTGTACCTGCATATGGACCCAAATAAGAAGAGAACCCCACCCTTCCAAAAATTGACTCCTAACTCTTCTCTTGTATTACAGGGTACTCTCTCAATGACTACTTAAATTTTTATTTTTTTCATAAAAATATTATTTAGAGAAAACATATTAACCTAAAAAGACCTTCATTAATGATAGTTTTACATTCCTGTAGGTGTTACTTAAGGAAATATATAAAATTTTATACATTCATATTTATATTATTTCATATATATTATAGATATATAAAGTTTATACATAAATAATAAAATTTGATATATATCCAATAACTTAATGTAATTTAATATAATTCAGTGATCACTCCTGGAAATACTCTTTTATTTAAAAGTAAGTATCAGTCCCATTACATATTTGGTACTTAGAACAGTACCAAATACTATTCTAAGCAGTGGGGATAGATGGTAACAAAAGAGACAAGATTTCTGGCCTATGGGGAACACAAGGTCTTGGAAGATGAGTTCTATGGAGAAAAAAAATGAAGCAGGTGAAGGGGGTAGCTGGTGGCAGAGGGTGTAATTTAGAAATGGTGGTTAAGGAGTCTTGCTGAGAAGGACGTTTGAGCAGAGACCTGAATGAAGTGACTTCACAAGTGCAAGTTTTGGATGATGTTGTAAAAAGCCTTTAAATGGCCACTTAAAAGGCCATGCAGTCAATGGTTATGTCCTGGAGATCACAAATATACAACTACAATACAAACGAGAAATTATGACAAATGTAACAACTATTTTTATACCAAGGTTACTTGTGACTTAAAATGAAATTTCAGAGACAGCATGAGCTATGGATTAAAAAATATTCATCCAAGTTAGGTGACCCCAAAGGGCGTTCTCATGGTAGAGGTTACATTGATGTAGAAGATAGATGTGAAGAGCCTGATAAAATCGTTTCATGGCATGTGTTATGGATTGAATGTTTGTGTCCTCCACATATTTATATATTGAAATCCTAACCCCCAATGTGATGGTGTTAGGAGGTGGAGCAGCCTTTGGGAGGTGATTAGGTCATGAGAGTGGAGCCCTCATGATGGGATTAGTGCCCTTAAAACAAGAGACACAAGAGCTTGGCCCCATCTCTGTCCCCTCCATGTAAGGACTCAGTGAGAAGATGACCATCTGCAAATTGGGAAGAGGGCCCCTCATCTGCCGGTACCTTGATCTTGGGCCTCCCAGCCTCTAGAACTGTGAGAAATCAATGTTGTTGTTTAAGCCACCCCATTTATGGTAATTTTGGATAGCCTGAGCTAAGAAAGTATGTGAGAGTGGAAACAAGTCATGCCCCCAAATTAATATATTTTATATAATGAGACCTTTCAGCTATATGAAAAGGTCAATTTATAAATTATACATTAGAAGTACACATTTTCTATAACAACTACATCCTTAAAATTTTGTACATTTGAGTGGGCCCCAACCTTTTCTTTTGGATCTTTTCCTTGGGAAACCAGGAGATCACCTTATTTTGGGGGTTGGCTTATTTATGGACATAGCAGATAGGCCTGGCCCATGGACACATTACAGATGCCAATTGCTGTTTTCCCAAACCTGCTGCACAGAATTTCGCAAGAAGCAGGTGCTCCATGACTGTTTGTGGAATGCTGGCTGAAGCTTCTATCCCCAAAAGCAGATTCCTTAGGCTGACTTGCACATTAAACCATCTGCTAGTGGAACACCTACCCCAGCTTTTCAGCAGTAAAACTGCAAGCCTGAGGAGGGGCCAGAACATTCTGCTCTGTGTGAATGTGGATGGAGCAGGGGGTAGGACAATATTGCCTATGGGAAGCCTTTGTCCTCTCTATTGTCCAGGCTGGGTAGATGGTGGGCGATGGGAATGAAACTTGAGTCTTCATGTCCTTTACTTCCTGGTGATAGTCTGACATAGGCAGGGTGGGCCTTACCCAGAATGGGGAGGGGATTCTGTAATGTATCTTCTGTGCCAGTTTGCCAAAGTGCGTGAAGTTTCCACCAATAGGTATCTTAGAGCCAGTTTGGGGTCTAGCCTCTCTCCTGCCCCTCATTCTTTCAACTCCCTTATTAAAGAGTCAGATGTGATGGTCAAAGGGAGCTAGTTTTTTTTTTTTTTAACCAGGTCAGCTGACTAGTAACCTAGGGGAGGCCTACTGGAATGGGACAAGGATTGAGTTAAGTTTGAGTCACCTGAATGGAACCATAGTCTCGAGAGCTCTAGAAGGCCAAGGGCAGATGGAGGACCCTGGAACTTTGGGGGAAACAGAATAATCTATTTGGTAGGCAGAATTCTAAGATGAACCTCAGTGACCTTCACCCTTTTATTATCTTCTCCCCTTGAGTGTGGGCAGAATCTGAACAAGATGAGCTAACATTCCCATGATTATGTTACATTGTATGGTACAAGGGATTTTGCGGATGTAATTAAGATTTTAGATCCGTTGACTTTTAGAGGGAGATCATTCATGTGAACGTGATCACAGGATCCCTTTCCATCTGGATCCAGAGGTCAGAGGTAGAGGAGTCAGAGATTCGAAGCATGAGAAGGTTTGATGTGCCATAACTGGCTTGATGTTGGAGAGAACCACATGGCAAGGAATGTGGACAGCCTCTATGAGCTGAGGGCTATGCCCCACTGACAGCTGGCAAGAAAACAGGAACCTCAGTCCTGCAACCAGAGGACCTGAATTCTGCCAACACCAAGAATGAGCTTGAACATGGATTTTCCCCTAGAGCCTCCAGACAGAGACAGCCTGCCTGACACCTTGATTGCAGCCCTAGGAAACCTTGAGCAGAGAACTCAGCCATGCCATGCTGGACTTCTGACCTACAGAACTGCGAGCTAATAAATGGGTGTTGTTTTAAGCCACTGAGTTTGTGGTAATTTGTTATGCAGCAGTAGAAAATGAATGTATTTTGCTAATGTCATTCTTTTTTTGGATATACACATTGCTATTTTATGATTTTCCTCTTCTTCAGACAGGGCAGTCTGTGAGTAACATTTAGATAAAATCCTTATATTTTGTGGCTGGGGAAACTGAGGGTTGTAGGGTGCCTTTCTTTCCTTGTCCCCTTTCTTCATAGCAGCTATATACAGAACATGGTATAAAATATGAGTGAGGTTTTTTCTTTTTCCGTTTGGTTTCGCGTGCCATAGGGATTCAAGGACTCCTGCTTATTACAACAAAAGCCAAATGTAGGTGCTAAATAGCACATTTTGAAGCCCCTCTTACTGCCCCCTTTTCAATGTTTTGCTCTGTTTCCAAACATCACATGGCTCCTCATTCCCGCTCCCTTGCCCTGGATTTGAAGCCACCCGTCGTTACCCTGAGAAAGCACCCCAACCCGTAAGTACTGCACCGCCACTGTGTCGGAGCACGGTCCCCACCCCACACAGGTGTCAGTTGTGCTTTCTATCCCATTTATAGCCACATAGGATTCTGGCATTTTCCAGCCAATCTGTCCCCCGGGGGCCTCTCACCAGCCTCTTGAACCTGCACGTTCTCCAGAGCAGCAATAGAGCAGCTGAGGTTTCATTTTCTCCTTACTCACATTTGAGGGAGAGAGACCATGGGCCTGGCCGCATAAGGACATTATTGAATCAGTGCTTTTGCTCAGGTTGTGGACCCCGACCCCTGAGGCCCAGGGGTTAAGCAACTGCTGAAGGTCATCCCAGGGACTCATCCCCCGAATTCTATAGCAGGCCCCAAGTGGACATTCAATCCATGTTAATTAATGATGATGACAGAGCTGGGATTTACCTTCCCCAAAATGAGGATTCCAGTGCGGATAAACTGTAAAAATGGATTAAGATTGATACACATGATGTCCAATCAAAAAAGCCATTAAGGTCAGTGAAGAAAATGGAATTTTAGAAATTGGTTGATTCAGTAGCTACTTTGGGTCATGGCTCAGTCTTGGGCTTTCACACTCATACCTTACTCTTTCAGGAGAAATAAGAACGGGTCAGATTAACTGCTCTACTGTGTTGGCAAGCACCATCATCCACAACCCAGGGAGCTGGCTGTTTTCTCTGCTGTGGCTCTCATTCCAGGCTATTGCCCATTACGTGATAGTTTCTTCATTATATTTATAAAAAATGTGTATATAGTGATACGATGAGAATGTAATTTAGCCTCATCCCTGGTTCCCAGCACAGAACTCCTAAAACTCTTGTAATTTCCTGAGTGATAGGGGTGAGAAGAGCATCTTCTGTTATTCATAATTAGCCCCTTTTAACCATACCTGAGTATACTAGTGAGGTGACTCTGGGTGGGCCCGCAGAAGCTTCAGGATGGGGGCTGGTTGCCAGAGGAACTAACTGTGTGATTAGAGGGACATTCAGCTCCACCCCTTGACCTCCAAGGAGTGAAGAAGGGCTGGAGATTGAGTTAGTCACCAGGGGCCAATGATATAATCAATCGTAATTAATGGATTCTGTAAAATCCTAAATGATGGGCTTCAGAGAACTTCCAGGTTGATGAATGCGTCCACGTGCTGGGAGGGTGATGCGGCCCAAACTCCACAGGGGCAGGAGTTTCTGTGCCTGGGACCCTTCTGGACCTTGCCCTATGTAGCTCTTCATGTGACTGTTCATCTGTATCTTTTATAATAAGCCAGTAATAATAAGTAAAGTATTCCCTTGTGTTCTGTGAGCTGTAAATTATCAAACCAGTGCCTTGATTTGTAGACAAGTTGAACAGAAGTAGGGATACCCTGGGGGAGCCACTTCTTGTGATTGGCATCTGAAGTGGAGGGCAGTCTTGTGGGACTGGACCCTTAATCTGTGGGGTCTGTGCTAACCCTGGGTGGTTAGTGTCAGAACTGAATTAAATTGTAGGACACCCAGTGGGTGTCTGCAGAGAACTGGAGAACTGCTTGGTGTGGGGAACCCACACATTTGATATCAGAAGTGTTGCGAGTAGAAATAGATCATATTGTACACAAACACACACATATTTACAGACACACACTTCCATTGCCTACAGATTATACTGTTCAGGAGAAATGACATCCACATACTCATCACTTTATTATGTAGTTAAATCCATATCATATGGTACAAGTAATAATTAGAAGACTGTGAGATTTGCTCAAGCATGGAGGAGAGGTTTAATTCTTTTTGCTCAAGGGTCAAGTGTTGGTTGATGGGGCTGTGCTTTGTTGGTTGGCTGCACTTCAAGTTATGGTCCGACTGGACTTGGCTCTTGGCTGTGAATTGGGCTCACGTTTGCTTCACGAGTACTATTCTGTGGCCCAGGCAGAGGGGCGGCAGTGATCTGACGGGGGATGCTCTTCTCAGGGCAGTGGCAGAGGGGCAAAGAATCAATGGAAACATATGCTGGCTCTAAGGCCAGGCTCGAAACTGGTGCCCTATTGTGTCCGCACACATTTCACTGGATGAATCAAGTCACGTGACTGAACCCCCAGGCAGAGGGGTGCGGAAGTATATTCCTGCCTTGGAGGAGGAAGGCAGGGAGTAAATATTTTTGAACAGCAGTCTAAGTTACCCCAGGAGGAAAGCTGAATATATGTGTGTGTATATATCCCTGCCTCCAAAACACATCAGCACGCATGCAGTCAGGGAAGTCTCTGAAGTGCTGAAAGACAGTGCTTGGACATCCCACATATGTGGATAGGCCAACAAACAGGATCCTGAGCAGCGTTCAACTGTTTCAGCACTGAAGCTTGCCTTGTGTTAATTTCTTCTGCTCTTTATGCTGGCCTCTCCACATTAATTCAGGTCACTCTCTGTTAAAAAGTGAGACAAGATAGTGTTTCAAAGAAAAATGTTCCCTATGAAATATTTAAACATGGTTAAAACTACCAGCAAGATGGAGTTGAATGTTTTATGTGGTAACTGGTGCTCAAATCTTGGTTCCCTTTGGGTAGGAAAGGAAGAACAGTGGTGGTAAAACCTATGCCCTGTGGTTATTACTCAGTCACCCAGAGGAATTTTAGGTGGATTTTGTCCCTACACCCAAAGCCAAACACCCATGCTGAGATGTTGTATTATCTCAGTTTGTTCAACGAGAGGAACAGAAGTTAGAGTTTGTAGTATCTGTGACTCTAAGGAAAGGATTGAGGAAGGAGGTAGGTGTATTAATATTTGAGGATCTACCACAGGTTAGAGACATTGGCTCAGAGAGGTAATGTAATTTACCTAAGGTCTCATGGTTAGAAAGAGGTAAGCCAGGATTCAGATTCCAAAAGCCTATGTAATGGTGCTTCTTTCCACACTTCAGTGACTGGGAGCTCTCTGTTTATAGAGCAGGTTGTATAGACAGCTCACGTTTGTAAAAATGACCTTATACTGACCTTTGGGCTCTTCAGAACTTCTAACAGTACTAATCAGCAGTCTCTTGCCTCTGGCAGCTCTTAGTGCCTCCTTAATCTTTTCCAGGCTGGTTCCTTCAACTCCTTCTCAGATGACACAGTATTCACTTTTAGTTACCCTGGTTATCTTTTTTGTAGGTGAACTCTAGCCTTTCTTAGGTAGAAAGGGACCAAAAGCCAGAAGGATCCTCAAAAAAGAGAGGCAAGCCCACTTGCTTCATCTTGGTTCTACGAGGACCAGGAAGTGTGGACAGCCCCTAGTCCATCACGCTGCACAAAAGTCCCCCGGGGGCAGGGACTGCATGTGTCCATGAGCTGTTGGACTCCAGCCCTGGTTTGGATGCTCAACAGAATTGAAATAATCGAGTCTGACATCACTTGCTTCTCTATGGCTATTTATTAGCCAGATATTTATTACACCACTTAAGGAAGCGACACCGAAAAGGGAGGGTAAGCTGAGAGGGGACCTGAAGTGATCAAATTCCCCACCTCATTCCCTCGCCCCCTGATGAGTATGTGATGGGAGATGGTAACCAATTAGTCCTGGAACATCTCAAGAATATGGAATATACCGTTTGCACTGCTAAATAGTCATGGTGTGGATTAAATGTAGGTCCTATGAGGTGTGGATTTATGAATAAATATGCAAGATAGAGAACACAAAGACAATTGAAAAGAAGAAAAATTGCATGCTTCAAGGAAATTCAGTGAGGAAATGAATTTGCTCTCTCTCTCACAAACACAAAATCTCTGTGGCTTGATTTACACTCTAAAACAATATATTATCTTGTTTTGGGAAGAGCCTTTCCCATTTCTCTTGGTGTTTCAAGTAGATCCACACCTTTCCATCCTCTTGAGCACGTGACTGCTTGGAGCATCCAATTTTGAAGAAGTTGTGTTTGTCCTAAATGCAGCAGTCAACACTTTGAAAGGGGATTTTGGCAAAGCTCTATGTCACAGGTCAAATTTGTGCCCCTGTCTCCAATTCAGATGTTGAAGTCCTAACCTCCAGTACATCAGAATGTGACCTTATTGGAGGTAGGGCCTTTAAGGGCTGTGAGGCTGAAATGAGGTCATTAGGTTGGGCCTTAATCCAATACCACTGGTGTCCTTATAAGAAGAGGAGAGTAGGACACAGACACACACAGAGAGGGAAGATGATGTCAAGAGACACAGGGAGAAGACGACCACCCACAAGTCAAGGAGAGAGTTCTGGAACAGGTGGTCCTCTCACAGCCCGCAGGGCGACCAGCCCTGTCAACACCTTCATCAGACTTCTAGGCTCCAGACTGTGAGACAATACATTTCTGTTGTTTAAACCTCCCAGTTTATGGTACTTGGTTACAGCAGCCTGGGCAAATGAGTACACCCCATTCAGAAATACATACGTGCACCAGATAAGAGAGGGAAAGGGAGAAAAGTAGAAAGGGATTAGTTTGGGAGAGTTTGATTATCTCACAATCTGTGTGGATATGATTGCGGCTGACCTTGCATGTGGAGCAAGGATACTTGATGATGTGTCCTGCATGGGTCATCGCACTGAGTGTTCGGTTTATTTCAAATATATAAGAATATCAAGGATCAGCTCAAACTTAAAAATAATTCTACAATGAGGTAATTTTCATTGTTTAAAAAAATTTTGTTTTCATTTGGAATATTGCAGTCCACAAAAGCATGGTGGAGATGCCAAAGGGAAAAGTGTTTCTTCTTGGTGAGAATTTCCATGTATTTGGCCCTCCTGCCACCTGGTGGAAGCCCCCAGCCCGATATCTTCACAGGGACAGGGCTGGCTGACTGAAGGGAACCCTAGGCCCGCTCAAAGCAGCCGCCGTGAATTCCTTTGGGTGGGGATTTGGTCGGGCTATTTTTTTTTCTGCTTTCTGTTCAAATGAACTGCCAGTAGGTGTTATGTCCAGACAACTACCCCGTGGAAGCCCAGAAAAAGCTGCAAAATAGAATGGAGGTTAATCTCCTTGAAGTGGTTTGTCGGGGCTTCTAAGGTCAGTGTGGAGGAGCTGGAGTCCACGGCGCCCCCAGAGCTGAGTGGGGTTGCGGGAGTGCCAGGGCGCCTGCCCTGCCTGCCTCCGCACACACTGGGAAAGCACAAAAAGCCCTCTGTCCACGGCAGCCTGTGAACTGGCTTTCATCGTTGGCGCCAAAGACCCGGCACTCTTAGGTAATAAAGGACACGGACATCGGTCCCGAGGGAGAAGACTCCAGTTCCAGAATGTCTCTTTGTCCAGAAACAGCTGTGTGGAATTCAAGACTATCCAAGGATGTAAAGATCACAGGATCTCTTTCTTTCATTGTCTACTTGTTCGTCCGGGCACCACACTGTGCTTCTGCCATCAGTGGAGCTGCCCACCACGGTGAAGGCATGAGGCCTTAGGTTAAAGATTTATTCTTTTCTGCGGAGCCTCAAGTCAGTTGTTAACCCTCTCCTTACCTTTCTTTCATTTAAAAAATTTTTATTAATTTTTTTTGGAAATCTGCATACAAAAAGGTATATTAATCATACATGGATGATTTAAAGAGCGATAAGCAAACAAAACCCACGCACCTATCTTTTTTTTTTTTAACATCTTTATTGGAGTATAATTGCTTTACAATGGTGTGTTAGTTTCTGCTGTATAACAAAGTGAATCAGCCATGCACCCATCTTTAACTTCAAGAATAGATGATTTCTTCTTTCAGGGATATTATAGTAACATTAGTGGAATCTTATTTCTCTTTGGGATACAATCTTTTGACGTGGCTGTGTCATCTAGTCAAGCTATGAGGCTCGGAGGATAATAAGGTATGAGAATAATTAACTTGGGTGTTGGGATATGTCCTCCCACTGGTGTACCAAATATCAGCAAACAAAGGATTCACTGCAGCCAATTTCTTTGTTAGTTGCATGAATGCATGTAGCCTACTTAATAAAACAAACAAACAAAACTCTGTTTCAACGTCAGTAAGGATGTAACTGTAGATTAAGATTCATCCATCCATCCAATATTTAATTTATTTGTAATTCATTAATCAAATGCCCATTGCATGCCTACTGTGTACTAGGCACTCAATAAACAGACCCAACAGGAGTGGGAAGAGGATGGGAAAAAGGGGCAGGAGCAGAGCTCTCTAGAAGAGAAGCCTCCATCCTTCCCCTGAGTCAAGGATTTTTGACCCTTTTCTCACAGACATGAGAAATTTTGACTTGGTCCCAGTAGGCAAATTATAAGTCTCATATTACAAAGTCAGCTATGTCACTTCTTGGCTCTAACTAATTAGGAAGGTTTGTCTTGTTAGATTCTCAGCTCTTCCACCTCCCCTGCCCCATATTCTTCAATGGAGTACAACCTCGAAAAGGACCCTAACCCACACTGTGCCCGTGTGTATTCTGTTGCTGTCTCAGCCGTAGCAGAGGAGGAGCTCCACTTTCAGCTGGGCCTGGACAGGGAAGTGTATGAACACAGTGACTCTGTGCAGTGACGATTCTGGGGTATGAGGTAACCAGCAGATCTTCTGCCCCATGGAAGCTGGGGATGGGATCAGATACAGCTTATGGGGCAAGGAGAGTGGAAGTGGGTTGAATATTGTGAGCTCAGGTTTCCCTAGTTTAATGGTTCTCTTTGAGGGAAAAAAGGATGGAACCACATGCATTGATGTATGTGTTGTGTGTTGGGCCCAGTGCTAGGCTTGATATCGTTTCATCTTGACCAAATTCCCCTAGGTAGCTATTCTTCCCATTTTACAGAAGAGGAAACGGAGGCTCTGAGAAGTTAAATGTTATGTCCAAGGCTTCACAGCCCAGAAGTGCTGCACCTGTTATGTGAACCCACTCTTCATTCACAATACTGCTCAGCCTCTTGTTTAGGGGTTGACAGCCCTTGATAGCACTGTCCCGGAAAGTGCTATGACAAGTCACCCTGTTCAGCACTATGCAGGCTGCCTCAGAGGTGCCTGCCCACAACTCTCTGCTGCTCAGGCATGGGGCGGGAGACAGGGGCGGGAGGCAGGGATTCAGGACAGAATGGCAGATTGGTCAAGCTCTGCATTTTCTTAGCCCCCCTCTCACCCTCTTCCTTTTCAGTATTTCCTCCTCTTTGAGGGGTCCAGTGCCCTGGCACAGCGGGGAGTCTGTGAACTTGAGATGGAACCTCAGCTCCACAGCTAACTGTGAGATTTTAGGCAAGCCTCAGTTTCCTCATCTGTAAAGATAACATCAGCGGGGTCTCCCGTGCATGAGAAGTAGACGTTCTAGCTACAGATCCTGGCACGCAGAGCAGAAACTCACCTCATGGGACTCACTTTTTCTTACCTTTATCCCCTCCTGCATTGCTTGTTGATCCTGTCCTCCCTTCCCACATTAGCACTTCTGTCCAAGGCTGCATCTCCGTGTCTCTCCCCTGATCTTGCTTATTCTTCCTGAGGCATTTGTGACAGTTTGAAGTAGAATGGGCAGCTCCCTCTAGGAACATCATTTCATTTTAAAAGGAATACTCTAGAGATAATAACAGACTAAAGAATGAACCTCTAATGGTGACACTATGGCAAAATGATGGTTTAACGAAGAAGACATTTGTGGGCAGATGGACCTTTGCTGATTCCTGAAATCTTGATGACAAGCCCTTTGATGCTGGTCCAACACGGGATCCATCCTGTCCTCTGTACTTGGTGCCACATGTGACAGTGTTGATAGAAGTTGGAGAAAATATAACCAAGGAACCATTTTAAATCTGGAGCCCATTTACCCTGCTTTTATACTTTCTCTGTTACTGTGTTTATCGTATGGTGTGTATGTATTGTGTTGTAGGTATCTGTCATTATATTACTAGAGAGCTTCAGGCATTAATACAGCTAAAACCATCAAACTAGAGGATTGCTGAAATAGGAATTCATTTCTCTGTAAAATGTCATGTACTTAACAGGTGCTGATATCTTGTAGCTAACTGCTCACTTTACCCCCACCTGAATGGTTATTAGGGCCAAATTACAGTGCATGATCCTTTAGCAATTACTGTGTTTGGGCACATAATGACGAATCTCCAGAAGTGTACATCTTACTGTGAGACCAACCAATCTTTAAACCCATAGACTTCAGATCAATTTCTTTTAACTAGTAAGCAAATAGTGGGGGTTTTTATGTGTAATCACTCTTGAAAGAAACACAAATGCCTGGAATTGCTTTGGGAAATGAATCACACACAGGCGAACACACGCACACACACGCAAAATGCCATTAAAGGTTACAATCTCTGACTTTTCATGATAGTCTTAAAATTGACTGGAACTTTAGCGACTATCTAATCTAAGTTCTTCACTTTAGAGTAGAGAAACTGAGGTTCAGAGAGGGGAAGGAAAGCCTGAGTTTGCTCAGCTGCTTATGAAAGAGTCAGGGTAAGAACGTAGGTCTTCTCATTCCTTGTCCAGTGATGCACACGTTCATCCTTCCTCCCTTCCTTTCCTCCTCCCTGGATCCCTCCTTCCCTCTCTCCCAAGTTCAAGTTCAGTTTTCTAGCAGTCTTCTCCTCCTAACCACACACCTGGCTCCCTCACTTTCTTCAGGTCTCTGCTCAGCTGTCGCCATATGAGTCAGGCGGTCCCTGAGCACCCAGCACAGAGTAGCACCTCCACTTCTCCATGACACTTACTCCCCTCTTTATTTACTTTATTGCCTGACTGCTCCAGCGAGAATGGAAGCTCCAACTAGAATGTAAGCTTCATGACAGAAAGAACTTTGTTTTGTTCACTGTAAACTCTGAAGCACCTACAACAGTGCCTGGTACACAGTAGTTGCTCAGTAAATATCTGTTGAATGAATGGATGAACATCTACTAGTGACAGGCAGAGGCTGCAGAAACAAGAGTGAGCAAAACGCTTCTTTGCCTGCCCTCGTGAGGACTCAACTTAGCAGAGGAGGAACCTTACATTAGTAATCACCCATCTGTGATAAATTCTACCGAAGGCTTTCCAGGGGGGCCCCCTGAGTGCAAAGCAAAGCGTCTCGACTTGGTCTGGGAGGCTTATGACAATTGTGGGAAAAGACCACACTTACACTATATGTCATCATTCCTGAACCTGGCGTATAGAATGTATTCATCCCTAGTAACGTTTCAGTGTTTTTTTGTCAAACAAACTTGGTTTGGTTGCTGTGGGACTAGGTTAGTCTCTGAATAGGCTGTGCCTGGGTAAGAGTTTAGGGACGGGATGATCCCCTAGATAAAACTATGTAGAGATACAGACCATTGTGCCTGTCCTAAGCATGGGAACCTACATGCCATTCGCTGAATGATTTTTGAATGAGTTTATTCAGAAGGGAAGGCAGAACCGAATTGATATCTCCCTGGGGAAATTCATAGTTGGGAGCAAAGACTGGTTAGCTCCCAGAGTGGCCACATGATGTCGCTGTTGCTTAAAAATGTAGAGGAGCGAAAACCTTTCTTTTGTGAGGACCAGTTTACGAAGGAAGTTTCAGGAAGGTGGAAACTATTTGTTCCAATAAGAGGAACACATCTATGCACTTAAAAGACATTTAAAAGCGTAACAACACCTGGCCTATTTCCCAAGGCCACTGTTTTGTGCCTTTATTTTTAATGCACTGTTTTATTTTTGTTTAATATTATTTTTCACTTTACTCAGCAATATACCGAGCGATTTCTTCTGAAGTCAGAGCACCCGTATGTCTAATATCTTATATGCCCTCAAAGGGTTTTAAAATGTAAATGTTTCGTTGAAGCATTATAAAACCCAGAAGAATAAAGATGACGTGCTGTGCATGGAGGCGTATGATGACCTCAGCTTTCTGTACCTGAGGTCATCTCTGAAAACGGCCAACTGTCAACGTAGATTCCATCTCTCTACATTTCCCCAATCAACGTAGTTTATTTAAAATTTGTCCATTGTCTTTTTTTTTTTTTGCTTTCTCACTCATTATTCTTCCTTTTTGTTTATTAAAGAATTTTTATCATTTCAATGATTTATTTTGTTCTTTTAAAAAAGTTCATTCATTCCTCACATTTCCTGGGTGTACCTGTTGTGTGTGTGTGTGAGACCCTGTTCCAGGTCTTGTATCATCTCCGTATTTAAGGCTCTTGCAGTCTTGTAAGGTTGTAGGACCAGCTCATAGGAATAATAAGCTGAATGGTTCGTGCATGTCTTCCTACACCTCAAACCTTGTGCCAAGCTCTTTACCTGTATCTCATTTACATCTCATGACAGCTCTTGTTAACCCCATTTTACAGGTGGGAAAACTGAGGTTTAGGGAGGTTCAATAATTTACCTAAGTCTAAACAGCTATGTATGCTGGAGCTGAGATTTACATTCCGGTACATTTGGCCACAGAGCCTGAACTTTACAGATTTTCAGTAATATTAGGCAAAATTAGGTAAATATTAAAAAAAATAGACATTCAGAGTGCTGTGGGAATTCCTATCTGGAGAGGTTCCATGGAAGAAGTGGCATTTGAGATTGGCTTTGAAAGAGGAATAAAATTTCCCCTGAGACATGAGAAGGGAGGGTCAACCAAACAAAGGTTTAGTTCTTGCTTATGATATCTTTACAGGATAAACCGGCAGGGGGTCCTGGTTCCACATGTTGACGCAGGGACCCTGGCTGGAGGGCCTCTGTCTGTAGCTGCTTGAGCAGGAGAAGAGAGAAGTTTGTATGGCGGTTTTATGACGTTTGCCTGGATGTGATTCACATCACTCTGCTTGCATTTCATTGGTCAGGACTAGTCACATGGTCTTGCTTAACCACGAGAAGACTGGGAAATATAGGGAAGAGATGGAATATTGGAGATGGAATAGTCTCTACTATTGTGCTGCCTCCCTGGAAGTAGGGAAGACATGCATTGTTATCCAGATTTAACCAGTGGATAGCCTTGGACACAGAACAATGAATTGACTCACTCAAGATTCCACGGTCACCTTGGTCATAGCTACCAAGAGAGGGTGGGGTAGGCAGCTATTGATGTGAATTTATTTTAAGAGCCTCCTCTCTCCTTTCCCATTTCTGTCTTTCCTCCCATGACTGACTGAAAGAGATAGGAATTCTATAATTTCAAATGGGTTTCTTTGGCTTAAGCCCTGGATCCTTTGAAAATTAAAATAGTCTTTAGAGAAATAGCCTCTTAATCCTGAACCACAGGTTCAAGTCTCTTTTGGAATGATGGGATGGGGTCGGGGGGGCAGTTTTCTAGTACAAATAAAGAAACAAGCAAGCAAATAAGATTTTAAAATGACACTCATTCGCATCTCAAGCTTGGTATTTCTCAACCTTTTCCAGGGGAAGATCAATTTGTAGGAGGGCATATTTCTCTCCTCTACCAGGGGTACCTCTGTACAAACCTATCAACAGTGCTGTGAAAAATAGTCTAACGACTGACCCATTGTTGTCTGCGGTGAATGGAGCATTTGCTTGTTTCAAGTGACATACTAGGTAACTCTCTTCCAAACAGCAGGGTGCTTACCCATGTGAAAAAAAAAAAAAAAAAATGAAAGGAACAGCCAGATTTGGTTACTGTCGGAGCCACATGATTCAGAGATATCCTTGATAATGACAGTTGCACAGCTGGATAATTAATCAAAGTATGAGGAGAATATAGAGCACTGTAATGCACACAGCTCCCTCTCGTCTCCACGGGATCAGGCCATCATCTGTTTATTCTCCTTTGGAATGGCTTGAGATTATTCAATTATTCAATAGCTTCCCTCATTGCTGTGATGGGATGTATGGTTTTTAATTGGCACCAGGGTCTTTCAGTTCCTATGAACTTTGCTCGTCACTCTTGTGATCCCAATCCCCGGAAGCCTGAATGTTTATCTTTATCTAGAGCTGGGCCCAAACAATGCACCTGGAAGCACTGATCAGCTTCTAAAAAAGCACTTCTGCCAGGCAGTTGGTAGCAAGATCATGACAAAAATTTCATTTTGGTCTTGTACTTTTTTCTTGCTACCTGCATTTTTCTTGGCCTAGAAGATAGGATTAAAAAGTAATCTATATTTAACATGAAATTTCTCTGCCATTATGGTTAGTTTTGTAAATGCTGTCTTTTCCTAAGGAGAAAGTTTTAGGTTTTAAGTCAGCTGGTGTATAAATATTTGCCCATCATGGCGTTTCTTGGAAGTGCTTTCTGAAAAAGTGATTCAGTATTTCTAATATATAAAAACAATGTTTTTTCAAACTTTGGAGAGAGATTATTCTGTTTGTTCAGGGACATTGATTAAGAAATAGGTTACCACCTATTTTAGGGCCTTTGAACATAAAGTTACAATGAAATCTCATTAAGTGGTGAATTTTTTGCCCTCTTTAGCGGAATTTTTCTCCTTGAATGCAAAGTTTTCAACCTTCTGTATTAATTAACTCAAAATGTTTTTTTCCAGCTCAGTCCCTGCATAGCTCTGTCAGACCATATTCCTAACAAATACTTTCATGCTAATACTTCACATTGCTCCTCTGCCTGATCATTTTAAGAGTAATAACTTATCACAAGTCCAACAACATGCTCTGCATTTCAAGGCCCTATTTAACTTGACCTCAGCAAATGACCCTGCCTTTTTTTCTTGCTACCTTTTCAGTTTATCTCTTTCATCTTCTTGTCCTCAATGTGAGGTTCCCAGAATGAAGCATCTGTGACCCCGGGAGCTCGTTAACATGCAGAATCTTAGGGGCCACCCAGCCCAGCTGAGGAGAATCTGCACTTTTAATGAGTTCCTGAGTATGTTCCTGAGAACATTCCTTTGAGAAGCCGGGCTCCTGTACCTTCTGGCCACCTCCTTGCCTCCATGCCTTTGCATATACTGTTCCCTCTGTCTGAAATACCATCCCTTCCTCCCTCCACTTAGGTCAATTTCTATTCATTTTTGGGGGGCTAGTCAGTTGAGCTTTCACTTTCTTCCTTATACTGTTATGATACATTTTAAAATTAAGTCTTATTTTGGAGTTAGTTTTTGAAGACAGATCATAAGACAAAAATCACACAGAGTCAAAAGTATCCTTGAAAATATTTTAAGTTGCTCATCAAATGTAGCACAGATGTCTTAGGGTATCTTATTCTGTCTGTTAACACATCTACACATGGTCACAGTTTCCTCCCAAGTCAGACACTTTGCTATTTCTTTGGTTAAATACCAGATATATTGAACGGCTTGTGTTTAGACATCACATTGTATAGAGAGTATGTCTCTCCCACCTCCAAGTGTATATAGTTGAACTTGCATAAACTAAATATGTGTAAGAAGTAACTCCCCTGAAGTCAGGTCTGAGAGATGTTACCACTTGTTTTTATTGCCATGTTGAGTTGGATCTGGTCAGAGCAAACATGAACTCTTAGGACTATTTAGAAAAATATGTTTTGTATTCTTCTGAGTTCATTGTGAACCATTCCCTTTGCATTAAAAAAAGGAACCCAAATACTCAGTGCACTAAAAAATAAGAGAAAAACATTTTCTAAATTAACCATGAAGTTTATTTGTAATGGGAGAGAATCTGTATATAATAAGGAAACAAAACAAGAAGAAAGAGAAGGAAAAGGAGGAGAAAATGGAGAAGGAAGAGGAAAAGGAAAAAAAATCCCTGCATAAAGTTGTAACAGAGAAAAAGACATTTTAGGTAGATTAATGTTGCCTGATAGGAACTGATTAATGTCCCCTCAAAAGTCCCATGTTGAAGCCCTAACCCCCAGTGTGACCGTATTTAGAGATAGAACCCTTAAGGACGTAATTAAGTTTAAATCAAGTCATAAGAGTGAGGCCCTAATCTGATAGGACTGGTGTCCTTATAAGAAGAGGGAGAGACCACAGCTCAGTTAATATCTCTCTCCCTCTCCTTTTCTCTCTCTCTCCATCTGTACAGAGGCAAGGCCATGTGATGAAACATTAGGAAGTTCTCAGCAGCCATCTGCAAACCGGGAAGAGAGGTATCACCAGAAACCAACCTTGCTGGCGCCTTGATCCTGGACTTCCAGACTCTAGAACCGTGAGAAAATACATTTCTGTTGTTTAAGCCATCACTGTCTGGTATTTTGTTATGGCAGTCCCGAGCTAAGACATTCCTTAACTGAAATCTCTGTCCTGAAGACAGAATGGATTGATATTTTCACCTGAGGTCTCATTATTTTGCCTGTGATAACGGTATAACTGCAGTGTTATAATTCATTGTGCAGCTATTGTTCTATCCATCTCAGAAATTGCTTGCTGCTTGATAACATTTGTGAGCTGAATGGAGTAAAATTACTCACTTATTCTTATAACTGTTTAGATTCTAATTAGCTGCTGTCTCCAAATATTTCCCAGTGCACTCAGGGTTTTCAAGTGGATTGAACTACCTAAGTCCTGAAAAAAAGTGATATTGAAATTGAAATCCATAGTTTGCTATGGTAATGATGTTATTGTAGCAGAAGTATGATGGGAATCTTAAATAGTTGTTGCTTGACTTCTTTAGCTAATAAAATATTCTTCCAGTAAATTAGAGCCATACAGGTGGGAAGTCTCCTCCTACAATATAGCCTTCTCAGTGAGGTGCTACGTTCAGAGCTCACATTCTCTTTTTCCTTTAATGAAGAAAAAAAGACTGTAGGAGGTAAAATTCAAAGTTGCTAAAATTGATATTTAAGAGAAGTGGAAAATGTGGGCACGAATGTGCTCTTCCTCTAATGAGGAATCACATCCAGCATTCAGGATTAATGAGGAGAAGCGGCCGTCTGAGGAACTTTTGTCAGCTTACGTTTGGTGCATGTACACCTGTTAATGTTGTGTATTTCACAATATTCGGCATCTAATATCCATGGCTGTCAGAGGGCTGAACAAATATTTCACTAGTGTTGTTTTATGATGGGGTTAAGCTGCAGTGGGGGATTTATACAGCTGGGGGGCCCTTAGATTCATTCTCTCTAAATAATGTTTTGTTTCTTTCTTGGTTTGAAATGTGTCCAGATAGCCATACTGCCAGGGAAAATCACTTCAAGCACATACGTGAACATTTTTGTTAAGCATAACATTTCACTACCCTCTGCTTCTTGAATTAAAAAAATGTAAGACCCAGACTTTGATTGTTTCAAAAGTATCAGTCTGACTGGGGCCACATGATGGAGTGGAGTGAGCTTTCTGAAAATCAGGAGGTTGGGGTTTTAATTCCATTCCTGCTTCTGACTACCTACGTGTGACCTTTAATTTTATGCATCAACTTGGATGGGCCACAGTGCCCAGCTATGTGGTCAAACATTATTCTGGATGTCTATATATTGGGTGTTTTTGGATGAGATTAACATTTACATCAGTGGACTTTGAGTAAAGCAGATTTCCCACCATAATGTGGGTGGGCCTCATCCAATCAGGTGAAGGCCTGAATAGCACAAAAGACCAACTTCCCCAAGCGAGAGGAAATTCTGTCAGTAGGTGGCCTTTGGACTTGAACTGCAGTATTGAGTCTTCTCTGGGTTTCCAGTCTGCCAACCCACCTAGCAGATTTTGGACTTGCCAATCTCTGTAATCACGTGAGCCAGTTCTTTAAAATCAATCTCTTTCTCTCTCTATGCACATCCTATTGGTTCTGCTTTTTGGAGAGTCTTGACTAATATACTGTGTAATTCTGGTCTCATCCTTTCTCCTCTCTGAGGGTCAAGTGTGCAATTTGTAAAGAGAGGAAATAGCACTGTATAACCTCTGAGGTCTTCTAGAGAGAAAAATTTTAAAAACCTGCTAATTTTGAAATGTAAAATTTTTATAAAGAGTAATGAAAGTAAATTCCAGAGGGACATTAGATAAAAATATGAAGACACCTCCTCATTCACTGACATTTTGTTTAAGATTTAGAAGCAGTTTGATAAGTCTCTGTGATGCTAAAATACACAGATCTCAGTATAGTTGCCCAAACATGAGACATGCTGGCTGAGTTCTGCTGCCAAGGCTGTCTCTTTGGTCACAGTCCTACCCTCCCACCCATCACCACCCTGCGGGAATTCTGCTCCTCTCTATGAGCATTGGTACCCTCCAGGTATAGGCTCAGACCTCCCAATTCCTGAGCCAGGCAAGAGGACCAAGGCAAGAGGAGCATCAGCTGATCAGACCCCAGCTGGTGTCCAGGCTGGTCACAGCTAGCCATTCCATCACCACTGCTGTTTGCCTATTGTGTGATTATTTCTTTGATTCTTTTTTTTTTTTAAATTAATTAATTAAAGTATGGCTGTGTTGGGTCTTCGTTTCTGTGCGAGGGCTTTCTCTAGTTGTGGCAAGCGGGGGCCGCTCTTCATCGCGGTGTGCAGGCCTCTCACTATCGCGGCCTCTCTTGTTGCGGGGCACAGGCTCCAGACGCGCAGGCTCAGTAATTGTGGCTCACGGGCCCAGTTGCTCCGCGGCACGTGGGATCTTCCCAGACCAGGGCTTGAACCCATGTCCCCTGCATTGGCAGGCAGATTCTCAACCATTGTGCCACCAGGGAAGCCCCAATTTCTTTGATTCTTAATCATTTTCCCTGGCAGCAAAATGAACGCATATTCATCGCACGATAGCACTAAACAGAAGAAAAAAGTCACCCATTGTAGGCCCTAAAGATAATCCCTATTGACATTTTGATGTATTTTATTCCTTTTCTAATCCAGGTAATAATACAATTTAGCTTTCCTAGCCCTCCCTCTGGAGGATCATCTTGTTCTAGTGTAATTGCCGGGAGGAGGGTTTCTTCATTTCCAGTCCTGGATCAGTTAGGGTCACCAGGTATGGGTGTGCAGGTTGCACACTGCAGAGTCTTCAAGGCAACTCATCTTTTCACTGTTGATCCTTTAATTTTCTAGTAATCCCACCACAGGCTTTGTGTTTAATGGATTTTCCTGAAGGCTTTCAATTAATGCAGGGGACTTAGATTATATCCCTGCCCAGAACAGAGAATCAGTTGAAACTGAAGATTAGACACCACTGTGTTTAAACATTCTGAACAAGGGACTGTTTCTCTCAGGCTGCTTGTTACTTATGCCTAAACTTCTCGTCGTATTCCTGGGACCGTTCCTGTCCACCTCTCCTCAGCTAGGACCTCAAAGCTCTAGCTCCTTAGGAGAAAGTTCTAAAATTCCAGTTACTTTGTTATAGGGAACATTTTTAAAATTATTTTTAAATTTTTATTTATTTATTTTTGGCTGTGTTGGGTCTTTGTTTCTGTGCGAGGGCTTTCTCTAGTTGTGGCAAGCGGGGGCCACTCTTCATCGCGGTGTGCAGGCCTCTCACTATCGCGGCCTCTCTTGTTGCGGAGCACAGGCTCCAGACGTGCAGGCTCAGTAGTTGTGGCTCACGGGCCCAGTTGCTCCACGGCATGTGGGATCTTCCCAGACCAGGTCTCGAACCCGTGTGCCCTGCATTGGCAGGCAGATTCTCAACCACTGCGCCACCAGGGAAGCCCTGTTATAGGGAACATTTTAATTCTTCTTCTAATCCTATCTTTTCAGACCATGTCCAGGGTATCTTACTTTTCACAACCAAAGAAAGGCCCAGAAAAGTGTTATCTTAAAAGATTGGGGGAACTTCCCTGGTGGCGCAGGGGTTAGGAATCCACCTGCCAATGCAGGGGACATGGGTTTGAGCTCTGGTCCGGGAAGATCCCACATGCTGCGGAGCAGCTAAGCCCGTGCGCCACAACTACTGAACCTGCGCTCTAGAGCTTGAGAGCCACAACTGCTGAGCTGTGTGCCTAGAGCCCGTGCTCCGCAACAGGAGAAGCCACCGCAATGAGAAGCCCGTGCACCGCAACGAAGAGTAGCCCCCGCTCGCCGCAGCTAGAGAAAGCCCGCGCGCAGCAACGAAGACCCAACACAGCCAAAAATAAAACAAACAAACAAACAAACAAAGATTGGTTCCGTCTCAAAGACAAATTCTCTACCCTCCTCTGTGTGCGTGTATAGATACTCAAAGTGAAAAAAAGGCAATGTTCTTCATTTTTTAAATTGGTTTTCAGTTTCCTCTCATGTTTGCCTATTTGCTCATGGCAGAAAGTTGGTAAACTTGGCCTGAATCATTGTTTTTGGGATATGTGCGTATCAAGCTTTAAATTGGCTACCAGGGTTGTTTCATAGTGGTTGGGGAGGATCCATGGGCTGGTCCTCGTGGTCTCTTTGGGAATTCTTTTGGCTTTTTCAAAGATGTGTGTTGTCTCTGCTGTTGTGTCATTAGAGTGAACCATGAGGTGCCAGCTGGTGTGACTCAGCGGTACTCCTTTTGGTGTTGGCAGGGTTGGGTGTCCTCCTTTTGCTGGCTCAGTCCCACCTCAGCTCTGCCATGCTACAGATCCCCTGAGGCTTAGCCACCAGCCATTCAAGAGCTGGCCTAGGCTTTTCGCTCCTCAGCTCCACTCCGGGGTCACCTTGCAGCTCCTCATGGCCGGGATGCTGGCCATGATTTGCACCCTCCCCTGCGAGCATGCAGGAGCATCTGGAGCATTGCTCCTGTGTCAACCTGAAGCCCAGGGAGACCCAAGGCCCTATCTCCTGATCTTGCTCTATATGCCACACTGCAATTTGGGTCCTTCTGTGGCTCCTGGGTGGGCACGGGGATGCCCAGGGACTAGGGTGGCCAGATTTAGCAAATACGAATACTGGATGCCCAACTAAATTAGAATTTCAGATAAACATGAATACTTTTTAGTATTATTAAGTATGTAATATTTGGGACATA
The DNA here is from genome assembly GCF_965194805.1 of Balaenoptera borealis. Lineage (NCBI taxonomy): Eukaryota > Metazoa > Chordata > Mammalia > Artiodactyla > Balaenopteridae > Balaenoptera > Balaenoptera borealis. Next base: position 50,607,814 of record NC_138875.1, on the reverse strand, counting down.
CTTACACTCAAAATTATTTGTTGTTAATCTGAAAATAAAATGTAACTGGGAATCCTGTATTTTATCTGGCAACCCTACTAGGGACCCCAGGGGACAGAGGGGTTCAACCTCTCCTCCGGTTTCCTTTCTCATTTCCTTTGCATGGCATGAAGGTCTGCAGGCAGGCTCTATAGTCTGATGAGTTCCTGCTGACTTTGCCCTTCCCATTTGAGAATTTTTGTTTTAAATCTAAGCTTATTTATAAATTAGGGTTATATTGGAAATAGTTTATATCTACATCCTTTTCATTTAGCATAGTAATTTTTTCCAAAGCGTGATTTTTAATGGCTCATGAATTTCACATATGGCTTGATTTTTGACTGGGCTTATGATGTTTTAATTCAGAAGTGTTTACTGAGCAGCTCTTACGTGCTGAAGTATTGTTTTGGTGGTGAACAAGTCAGAATGGACCTTCTGTGGCAGTCAGGAAGACAGACAATAGAGATGAGTAAGTTTCAGCTCATGATGGGTGCTATGTGGACCACAAAACAGTAAGAGTGACAGTATGGGGTGAGAGTGGGAACAGTAGATGTGCCCACCACCTTTGGCCTCAATTGATTGGTTCAGGGAAAGACACATGATTGAAACTGGGCCAATAAGAATCTTTCCTTGGGCCAAGAGAGAGGTCCAGGTAGTCTGTCTGAGAGCAGCATTTGCAAGATGCAAAATTCAAGCACTGGTGGTGGCTCTGTTTACCACTACGTGAAGAAATAAGTGGTGAGAGACAGTAAAGACAGCATGCATATAGAAGTGGTGATGAGTCTTGGAGGGACAAGAGTCTTGGAGGTGTTTTAGTTTCTGCGTTCAGATGTTCCTGATCCCCCCGCCCCACCCCCCCCATCTCCCTGCCTTTCCAATTTGGGTATTCAGCCCTTCCTGAAATCCTATGAGCCCATAAATTATATTTTTGCTTAAGCTGTTTGATTTGAATTTCTATCATGATAACCTGTAGTCCTGACTAATATTGAATGGAAACACAATAGAGAAAATAATATATAACAGCTATCCATACCCAGACCCATCCAGGGTCCTCTCTGTTTACCTCCATGTGCTAAAGATAACTTGTCTCTCTCTCCCTACATGTTTCTGCTTCTCCATACATCATTATTAATCCAAATGGATCCCCAGATTCAGAGAAATGAGTTTTTTATTTGTTTTAACAAATCTTTTCAAAGACTTCAACTTAGTCTTCACAGAAACAACAATTCTACTTTTCCTGTTTACAAGTCATATGGTGCACATGTGCACGATATAAACATATTAATAACAAACACACAGACTCTTCCTGGCATTCTGCTACTGGAGTGTAGCCTCTTGGCCTCTGGGCTTCAGCATGCGATGGTGAAGAATTTTTATTCTAAATCTATGCTTACTTATAAATAAGTAAGGGCATCAGTGAGAATGCTTTACAGAGAAAAGTCAGTGGGGGGAGGATGGTTAAAAGAGCTTCAGCTGTATCTGACCCTAGCCTGGACTTCCCATTGCTGTGCAGTTCTCGTGATTTCTAGATTTATGATGGTGATAACTCTGGGGACCCCACCGTCAGACTTCCTGCCTTCCTGGCCTCTCCTGAGAGGCCTCCGGCCATTTCCCAGTCTTTCTCATCTTCATTTCCAGCTTCCTTTTCTCCTCTGGGTGGTGCTGGTGATCTGAGGGCAGAACCCACTCTCTCTGGACTAGCCATCTACTGGGGCAGCTGTAGAGGGGGCCCAGTGTAGGGATGCCATCCTCTGTCTCCCTACATCTTCATTAAAATCCACTATTCCTTGCATGAGTTGTTTTTGATTTGCTGCAAAGAGAGAAGAGGGTAGAGCCCATATCTGATATTAATGAGATGTGAAGGGGATGGGTGTGGGCAGAAGATGTAGGTGGTAGGTTGGTCCATAAACTGAACTAACCAATGGAAGCAGGGGCTTAGGGCAAAGGTGACTAGTAATCCATAGGAGCCCTGGGGTAGACAATGAACTTCTTACAAGTATGAAATGGGAGTTGAAGACATCTCCTCTAGAGCTTAAGAGGTATGGAAACCCCAATAGTATCTGATTACATAGGATAAACTAAATTTCTTTTCAAAATACATTCTTTTTCCCCGATATCATCATTTTAATTCAGGCCTAGAGACTTGAATCAGACAATAACCTGAATTACGGTCCATCTTATCATATACTCTCAAAATTGTTATGTCTCTTCTCTCTGGTTAACTAAAGAGTAACACCCCATCCAGAATTAAACTGTCATCAGCGACAGTGTGGTTAGAATCAAATTGCATTAATGGGTTTCTTTTTCTTTATTAGTTCTTTAGGGTCCACAAAATTGCCCCCACAAGTATACGCTGCCTTGAAGCATTCATGTTGGGAAAAGCATGGTGGGCATGTTTGCAGTTCATGACCAGCCTGTGCTCAGTTCTTTAAAAGCGCCCTTTGGTCCTGGCTGGAAGAGTGGGCCTTGTGGCCATGTGTAGACCAGATGGCCTAGTTTCCCCAGCCCGATTGGACGAGGGGTAGACACCTGACCCATGCTGAGAGAATCAGATTCTTTCTCTCAAAATACTAACTATGAAACTCTGAAACAGCTCAGGCAGTGGTGATTGCTGGGATGGAAGGTCTGAGAGGTTCAGGGTCCTGGACAGCCATGATACTGCACTCATGAGAGAAGAGAATCTGTGTGGGTGAATGGGGAGCAGTGTGGAATTTTATAGGAAAAGGTATTTTCTTCTCAGAATGAGGGAGGCAATAAAATTAGGAATCAATTATGTGAGCAAATATGGTACAAATTAAAAACATGCCCTTCTTAGGAGGCAAGCGTGTGGATAAAGATGTTATTATTATAAAATATCTAATAATACAGGGTAAAAATGACATTTGGCTATTTTTGAGATTAGGTACTGCATTAAAAAAAACTTTAAACAATGTCTTGTATGCAGTCAGTAGATTCATAAAGTTAATTCTAGAACGGAGTATTTAGTACAGAGATCATCCAGTACTACAAGGCCAAACCTCACCCATGCCTACCACTACGGTTAAACTCCTTAATATGGCCTCATGGGCTTCTGTCACTGGGACCAAATTTCCCCTTCCAGCCTCACCACTCATTCCCCCTATGTGGGCATTCTGTACTCTGCTCGCACTGGGATACTTGCCATTTCTTGAACATGCTGTGCATTTTGTCCTGGGTCTTGGAAGATGAGTCTTGGCAGAAATGGTAATGTGGGTAATGAGAAAATAAACTCAGAGTTGGTCCAAGTCAAAAGCTAAAAGCTGACCCCTATTGTGGCTCCGTTGGGAGACAGAAGTGATTAGCCTAATAAGCAGATCCGGGTTCCAGGGAATGATTTTAGGCTAAAACCACAAGGGTGTCCTCTTGAACCTTAAGATACTTCTATTTAGATAACAGCACATACACCTCATTTTCCACATATAATCTGCATAACACATGAGTGATATATTTTGAAAAATCCATAGGAACAATCAGTTCCTTGCTGCTAACTTAATTTTTGCTTTGATGGGCCAAGATTGATATATCTATCATTCTCTTGTCTATCTGTTCTCCCAGGTCATTTTGGTCAGCTGTCTGATCCTCTACACCAGCTTGACCTTCATTTCTTCTTGGGATGCTGATGTTAATTACTCATTCTGAGCTTACTAGATGGTTCTAAATAGCCTCTTTCCAGTAGATCCTCCCACTCCTGACCTGCTGTGAAATTGCCAAGCTCTGTAGCTCTTCAATTTCCTCTTTTATTTGACTAGATCTCCACAGACATTTAAAAAGGACACACAGTCCTTTCAAAGCTGTGTATCCAGTTTCTAATTTACTACTTAAGAGCTACACTCTGGGTGAATGTGACAAGCTGAGTTCTCAGCCCTCAACAAATTTTAAACAGCATTTTAAACAGCCCTCCCTACATTGGGGATTAATAACTGTGCTTCCTTTTCTAAGTAATTGTTTATTTGTAAACATTAATGTTTGTAGTATTTTGGCCACTAAAAAATTTTTTGTTCCAGAAGTATATTAGAAATATCTGAGTATTATAATATTGAGATGGATTTGAAAATGGACATATTTTTTTGAAGGGAGATGAGGCTGAAAGGAAATGATTTACTCCAGAATTCACTGAATGCATAGTTAATTATGTACTGCCTTGTGACAATTCTCCTATTGTTTATTTCTTTGTTCATTCACCTGTTCATTCATTCATTCATTGAATATCTCTACCCATCGCCATCTGGGCATTAGAGGTATCCCTGGGCCCACCGGGGGTGTAATAGCAACAACAACAATAGCAATATAATAAGAGACAGTGTTTGTTGAGTTCTTATTATGTGCCACACATACACTAATTATTTTAGATGCATTATAGCAATTTATCCAAACAACCCCATATCACAGATGGGAAAACACCATTACCTGATAGAGATTAAGTAACATGACTCAAAGTCACATGGTTAGGACATGGGAGAGCTGGTGCCTGACTCTAGAACTCTTACCTTCCACCAGCATACTCATCTGAATAGGACCAGCTCATGGCCTGAAATAAGCCCGAGTCCCTTTAACACTGACCTGACTGGGTCTCGGCCATCAGCCTCAGCAGCAGGTCACTTTCTCCAGCACCTGTGAAGGTCTAGGGCAAAGGTGTACACCCAGGTCTCAGTTTCTTCTGTCTTGCTGCCTGCTCTGGGTTATGGGGCCATTAGACCCCTCTATTCCAGGGCTGATGCTGTACTCAAAAGCATTTGCTGATTTGACTGTCTTTGTGAAAATTTCCAGACAAGGTTCATTCATTTTCTGAGCTCCACCTTTTTTCTTATCCCATGAAATGATATCAGCTCTTGCACACTTAACATCTGAACTTGGAAACTATCAGGACCCTGAAAAAGCATAGGGCAGCTCACTGTGGAGATAATTTCCGGTTTCTATTAAAATTCTCACTTTCTTTAGTTCATTGAGTCTGGAGACAAAGATGAAGTCAGTGTATCAAGGTGAAGGGTTATCAACAAATATTGAACCTGTGGCCGATTTTCCATATTTTGAGCCAGATTTCACTATTCTCTTCTCTCCTCCTCAAAGTTAATAAAGCATTTCTGCCCTTTCATTTCTTCCTTAAAAATCTTTTATACTTAGAAAAAAAATAATGAGTCATGAGGGAGTGTTATCCCAAAAGAATGTGTAAGACTAGACCTAGTTGGGGAAGGTACGTTAATTTGGTGAGGGAGTGTCTTTGAGAGAACTGACTCTATATCTAGTAAATCATGAATGAAATACCAAGTGACTGTTGATGGATTGTGTAAATTTATTTAGAAAGGCAGAGAAAAGCCTAAATTTAAATTTGGAATAGAAAGATTTAAACATTTAGGATGGCTTGGTCTGTTCAGACTGCTATGGTAAAATATCATGGAATAGGTGGCTTATAAAGCCAACAGAAATTTATTTCTCACAGTTCTAGAGGCTGGAAAGTCCAAGATCAAGGTGCCGACAGTCTGCGGCAAAGAAAACTGAGCAGATCGGCAAGGCGGATCTGAAGAGAGAGACTTGGAAATCTCAGCTTATTTAGTTTCCACGGGGCCCAGCTACACCTTTACCACTACCTCTATTACTATTGTTGCTGTTAGTACCGGTTAGCCTTTATTAAGTAATTACTGTGTTCCAAGCACTAGGCTAATCTCTTGACGTGCATTTGATAGTCTCCATAGCCGTATGACCGGGGCACTCTTATTATCTCCATTTTATACGTGAAGAAACTGAAGCTCTGAGGCGGCAGGTGAGTTACTTCAGGACACCAGTTAGTAAATGACATAAGAACTTGAAGTAGGCTGAACTCTTTGCAAATGGGCCCCATCATATTACTCCACATCCTTAAAATATCCTTGTGATAAGCTGGCTTTGTCGGGTGCCTGTTCCTTACAGCCAGCAGATACCTTAGGTGGCTGGCTAATGGAGCTCAGACTGGGGGCAGCAGGGTGAGGTAGTTCTCTATCTTTCTATTATTATATAAAACTGCAGGCATTTTAAATAGAATCATAGCAAAATAAGCCATCTCTTGAAAATGTTCAGAGTTAAACGTCCACGTAAGTGTTTTGGTTTGAATGTTCATTTCTTGTGTTGTATGACTAAAATGAGGCGTCTGCACTTTGTGAGCATCTGAGCTCTGGCCAGAGAAGCAGGAGTTGGGTGGGGCTGGTACAGAGTTAATACAAAGAGTGCACACATACATATGCACACCGAGTACTGTCTGCAAATTCAATAAATCCTACCCTCTGTGCACACGTGGACCCTGTGTTCTAAATATATGTAGAGGTAGTTAATATCAACAAAAGAAAGATTCATGTAAAGTAGTCACTGAATTCATACTAGCTTTTGTCGTATGTTGTCTATATCTACAGACACTCTGGGATTATATGTCTTCCCTTTTTACGAAATTTAAGTAAGTAGATCCTCATAATCAAAGGTTGAGAATCACTATTGTAAATTATGCCAGAAGAGTAACCCAGTGTTTATAACGGGAAGGCAGATGAGCAGCTGTCACTCACATGTCCTATACACAAGGCAGCAGCTCTTACTGCTAAGAACACTCTTTGTGGATAATCCCGATAGAGCCTCACACCCTCGTTAGGGTGACCAGGAAGCCACTACCAACCTTTTGGGGTTAGCCTGTGAGATACTGCCTTTTTTTGTTTAGAAAAGGAAGAACTCACGTTCAGTGACCATCCCTTTATATTTCCTAGGGTCCAGAAAGAGCACTGAGGATCAAGAAGCTAGTTTGACCTGACGTGTCTTGCTTATTTGGCTATGTTGTCAATGCTTTTGATTTAGCAAATCTGGGGCCTTTTTCGTTTCAGCTTGTCAAGTGGGTAAAACAAAACTCAACTCTGTATATGTAAACTAACATTGTTGAGCTTCTGTAGAGAGCAGGTAGCGGAGGAGTAAATGTTACGGCATAATTGAAATTTTAAGTCTTTGAACTCCCAAAGCAACAGAAATCCACTCCCTTCAGTTTTTGGATTATTAGTCTCATCCCGTTTAAAAATAGCATAGACTGTGGCAAGATGGCGTGAAAGTTCTCTGGAGCTTTAATCACAAATGACCTCATCTTCAAATGGTCAGTGATAATAAACAAGAAGAAAGGATTTCCAAGGGGGCAGAGCATGAATAAGGTAAAATTTTAAAATTAATTTTTCAAGTTAATTAAAATGTCCAAAAGCACAATAAAACTGCAGAAAATCTGGCAAGGGAATGGCAGCAGGCCTGATTAATGCAAGTCAACCGTCTTCTGAGGGTAATAGTAATAATGATGAGATTATGGATATGGAAGAACCTGCTAAAGAGAAATATGATGTATGTGGAATACAAACTGCGTCCCAGTTACTATTTTATGGTGCACAATGGATCTTATTAAGGAGGAATAGCTGCAAGAATTACCACCGAATTGCTCAATAAAAGTATTGTGTAATTAACATGCTGTAGCAGCTGGAGCAATGCCTCCCATTGATATTCCATATTCTCCATTCATTTCCAGTTTGCTAAGGGGGTGTGAGTTCTAACTAAGACTGTCTCTTTATCCAATCACTCAGCAAACATATATTGAGCAGGGCACTATGCTAGGAGATATGAGGGCATGATGATGCGTAAGGCACTGCTTTTGCTCTCAGGGGGCTTCTGGTCAAATATGGGAGTTAAGATACGAATGCAACGAACTCCACTGCAAAGCAGATTGTCTCGAAACCTCCCATGAGAGGTCAAAAGAGAGAGAAATTACTTTTGGCAAAAGGGATTTAATAAAGGCCCTGGAGAATATATAGCACTTGAGAAGGGCTTTGATTTTGATGTCGGTAACGATAATAATAATTTTCTACTTGTAAGTTCTTAAATTGTGAAAAAACTAAATGGTATGTAGTGTCACTTAGGCAAGTAGGAAACTATGGAAGAATATCTGGGGTGAAGAGTGTTGTTAAAGTAAATAAAGGGGGAGGGGCTAAACTTATGGGATGTGTTTTGTGAAAACAGAAAGGAGAGAACCGTTGTCAGTAACATTGTGGAGACAGAACTAATAAAACCTGAATGAAGAAAAGGGAGAGGTCAAAGATGACCACAGACTTTTGAGTCTGGTTTACTAGGGGGATGCCCGGATGAATGCCAACCGTCTGGTGCATGACAGAGCGTTGGGAAAATAATGATGGTGTGTTGGTACAAAGACGACGTACCTGGAGAGGGGCTTCTCCATCATCCAGCTGAGGTTCAGACCTAGTATGAGGCTGAACTTGAGTTAACGCCTCTTACATCCTGTGATAATACAGGGTTTATGCACTATACTAGAACATGCTTGTGAGATGAGACACATTGACATGGAATAAGATGTTCCTCGGGCAGGTGTAGAAGATGATTTAGACATCATCCATTTAGGCATCAATGTATTTCAGGATCACTTAGAATGACAGCTGAGCTTTTCTGTCTCCAAGGTGGAGACAGTTGGCTTAAGCTCAGTCCTGAGGCCCTGGAAGGATTCTGGGCTCACAATCATGGGATACAACTGATCTGTAGCTCAGATTTTATAAGGTTATCTTCAGTTCTCCTTTTTATTTTCTTTTAGCACCAAAGAAGGCATTCCAGCCTTCCTTTTTCATTGCGTTTCCATTATTTCTGGCTATATTTTCCTTATCCAGCTGCCTTTACTTCTGGCATCAGAGCTGATGGGCCAGAAAGTGTTGAAATGTGGAAGCCAGTTAATTTGCCCAGAGTATGGTGAAGCAGAACCACTAACATGGAAATGAAGAATTGCCAAGAAATTTGAGCTGGGGTAGATTATAGTCTGAAGGCTCAAATTCAATACTAGGCTCATAAACTTAGTTCATTTTCAACTCCTCTGCCTCCTTAGCCCCTTGTAACAATTTTACCAATAAAACACAAAGTTTCTGACTTTGTTACTTCTCAGGTCTGTTCTGACCCCTGTAGTTCTGAGTCACAGTCCTAATTTGGGTCCCTGCCTTCTTTAACAAGGACTGGTACAACCTTCTACCTGGCCTTCTGAACTCTATCTTCTCTTCCAAGCTATCCTGTGCACTGCACTGTACAGTTAGCCCTCAGTATTTGTGGGGCTGTGTCACAAATTCAACCAACTGTAGATGGGAAATATTCAGAAAAAAAATTCCAAAAAAAAATTCCAGAAAGTTCCAAAAAGCAAAATGTGAATTTGCTGTAAACTGGCAACTATTTTCATAGCATTTACTTCGTTTTAAGTATTAAAAGTAATCCAGTGATGATTGAAAATACACGGGAGGATGTGCCTAGGTTACATGCAAATACGACACCATTTTATGTAAAGGACTTGAGCATCGTGGATTCTGGTATCTGCGGGGGTCCTGGAACCAATCCCCTGTGGATGCCTAAGGATGACTGTACGTTATTTTCATTTTGAAAAATTTCCGAAGTCTTTGTGACTCCCAGTTGCTCCTGAAATCGGAGTTAACATCCTAATCCTGGACTTCAAGGCCTCCCCTGGTCATCGTCCTCCCCTGGCGTCCTTGTCACCTGCCACAACCCCACTCACTTTTGCTCTCGTTGGTGAACAGCTTTACGGCACTTCACACCTGACTTACTTAAGGCCACATCAGAAAGGTCGCAAGGACCACTCCTTCCTCCTAAAATGCCGTTTCTCTTCCTCTCTCTCTCATATGCCTCAGATATCTTTGCCTTCAGAAGTCTTTCTTGTTAGGACCAGGCAAGCTGTTTCTTTTTTTTTTTTTTTAATACCTTTATTGGAGTATAATTGCTTTACAATGTTGTGTTAATTTCTGCTATATAACAAAATAAATCAGCTGTATGTATACATATATCCCCATATCCCCTCCCTCTTGAACCTCCCTCCCACCCTCCCTATCCCACCCCTCTAGGTGGTCACAAAGCACCGAGCTGATCTCCCTGTGCTATGCGGCTGCTTCCCATTAGCCATCCATTTTACATTTGGTAGTGTACATATGTCCATGCCACTCTCTCACTTTGTCACAGCTTACCCTTCCCCCTCCCTGTGTCCTCAAGTCCATTCTCTACGTCTGTGTCTTTATTCCTGCCCTGCCACTAGGTTCTTCAGTACCAGTTTTTTAGATTCCATATATGTGTGTTAGCATACGGTATTTGTTTTTCTCTTTCTGACTTACTTCACTCTGTATGACAGACTCTAGGTCCATCCGCCTCACTACAAATAACTCAATTTCATTCCTTTTTATGGCTGAGTAATATTCCATTGTATATATGTGCCACATCTTCTTTATCCATTCTTCTGTTGATGGACACCTAGGTTGCTTCCATGTCCTGGCTACTGTAAATAGTGCTGCAGTGAACATTGTGATACATGTATCTTTTTATTTTTTTTTTTAATTAAAAAAAAATTTATTTATTTTATTTATTTATTTTTGGCCACGTTGGGTCTTTGTGGCTGTGCACAGGCTTTCTCTAGTTGTGGTGAGCCGGGGCTACTCTTTGTTGTGGTGTGTGGACTTCTCATTGTGGTGGCTTCGCTTGTTGTGGAGCACGGGCTCTAGGCGCGTGGGCTTCAGTAGTTGTGGCACGTGGGCTGAGTAGTTGTGGCTCACTGGCTCTAGAGCGCGGGCTCAGTAGTTGTGGTGCACGGGCTTAGTTGCTTCGTGACAGGTACTTGTATTTTTGTTTTCTTTTTTTGGTACATGTGTCTTTTTGAATTATGGTTTTCTCAGGGTATAAGGCAAGCTGTTTCTTAGCCTGGGTGGCATGTATCTTCATCACCTTTAATGCAAGTGTATTGAATGGAGGTTACCATATACTTCCTCTTTAGCAGGCTTGAACCATCCTTACCCCTTTTATTACGATTGGTTGAGAGGGGTACTCTCTCACACACCTCCCTGCTTGCCCTTCCCTCTTGCATTTTCAGCTCTGCTCTTTTGCTATATGAAAGAATTACTACACAGTTAAGCTTAGCCTTCTGCTAAACATAGATTGTAGAAACATGGCTTATAGAAGACCATAGTACTTTCCAAAGGGTACTTGGATTAAAAAAAAAAAAAAGGTTCTATTTTCACATAAATATGGGAAATCCTGGATTAAGCAGAGTTTAATAGATTTCTTTCTGGAGGACTACTTTGATATTTTAATAATATACATTATGGATCTCCAAGAGGGGATGTTTAATGATCCATCAGAATTAGGAATAACTCCCCTCTTTGGGTTAGTCCTCCTTTGATTCTTTCTTATTGCAATGAAATGTAAATTTCAGGACATCAAGAGATAGAGACTGATCAAAAGAGGTGTGATTGGCTTTTTATTTCCTACACCAGCAGTGCTAAATACCACCTGGGTATTTCTTCCCCTCTGCCCACCAGTGAAAGGCTCAGGTCTCAGAAGTGCTCAGGGCCCAGGACACACAGGTCACTGTGTCTTTGGGGGAGGGTGACAGAGGAAGCGCCTCCTCCCTGAAGCCATGTTCCTGCCAGCAAATAAGGGCAACCCTTCTAGAAAGGGAAATGGGGTCTTAATCCTTCTACTGTTTTCCCCAGGACAGAAATTGCAGGCCAATGGTGACAGCAAAACTCAACATTCTTGCCTCGTTTAGGACACTTAGAGGCAGGTCTCTTCTCTCTTATTCTTAGTAGAACATTTGAAAAAGCAGACCTAACTTCTAAACGATGAGGGATTTGCACAGGGCAGTCACAAGCTTCTTATGTTTTCTTCCCTCGCTGTTGATCTGTGAGCTCCATGTCACAGCTCCCTCACCCCAACATCCTCCATCTAGCTCTGAGCCCAGGAGCCTCACCCTACAGATACCTATACTTGCACTCCCTTCCCATGTGGAGGCGAGAGAGGGGGACACTTTTCTCCTATTTCCTCCTCTTTGGTGGTGTGCTTCTGGAAGAGGCTGGTCCCTCCATGACCCCACATCCCCTGGGCAGCCCCTCCCAGGGCTCCAGCCCCACTGGCCTGCAAGGGTACACTTTCCCTTCCCACTGCTGCTACTCTCTGGGTGCCTCCACCTCTCCTATGCTTTCTCTTCTCTCCGCCCACAGCTCCACACATAGTCCCTGCCAGTTGTTAAAGCCTCTTGAACCATCTAAGTTTGGTCCTATTTCTTGCTGGACCCTGAATGGTACAGTATATTTCGGGGGAAGGTACAGAGGTCCTTGCTGTCCCTCATGTAGAAGCCTCAGGGAGCAGTCAGTTTCCCATTGCTACCTGCTTCCCAGGGAGACAGGAAATGTGGCGGGGTCTCAGGCCCACAGGAGGTCTTCCAGGGCCCTCCAGAACCGTGGGCTCCGCCATGCTGTGCTTGCTGACCTTCTGGGACCACAGAACCCTGTGCGGTGGAAGCATCTCAGGGGACTACTACTTTACAGAACCCATTTTGCAAAGCCCTAGACCAGAGTGCATTTCATGGGGGTGAGGGTGGGGCACAGTCAGTGTTTTGCTGACCGCTGGTATATAGGAGCCTGATGGGGCCATGCCGGAGCCACCTGTGTATTTTAGAGAAACCCCTATGTATGCCTCAGTACAGACTGCTCTTGACCTCTGTTTTCTTCAACAATGTCTAAGCCAATCTTGGCTTGATGGAGGGAGGATATACCATAGCTTTTGAAACATATGCCAGCCGAGGAAGAGGACAGTGAGAGTGAAAGGGTTGGCAAGGTTCTTCCCTTCTCCCTGGAGGTGGAGATGCCCACTCAGAGGAACCAGTGAGGAGCAATCAGGCCGGTGACTCTGACCTGCTGCTTTCCTGTCTTCTCAGGGGATGATGCTTCCCACTCAGAGGCAAGGGGACGTTGCTGGGTCGTAGAGATCGGTATGGAAATGTCAGGGCCCCCTTTCGCAAAATAGCAAGCTCGGCATAATTTTGGTACGTGTTGGGTTTGGGAGGCATGCTGGGAAGAGAAATGACTTGGCAAAGGGGTTTTGTCATCACTGAATTAGCTTGCCCTTCAGAAATAGAAAAGACAGGAACTCAGTTGACTCTTTCTGGAACCCCAAGGTCCGAGTGTAATGGTCAGAGGCCAGGTGGTCCCTTCAAGATGTCAGGGATGAAGGCGGTACGTAGGGCGGGCCCGTCGCCGCTCAGGGCGAGCGGGAGGACGCGGTAGAGCCCTGTGTACTCAGCTGGAACCCCTGTGATCCGTGGCCGGCTGGGTCTCTCCTCACTTCCTACCGAGCTGGCTACCTTCTTATTCTCTCGGCTTCCCCGTGAAGCCCCGTTTCTGTGACTCAGCGTCCACTCAAACTGCGTACTGACCCAGTGAGCCCTTGCGATGCCCGCACTCTCCCTGGTTTTCGCTCAGCCTTGCACCGCTCCTGGTGCCACGTCATTCTGTTTTTCTCTCCTCTGGAGTCATAGAGTGGAAGAACTTGCTTTGTCTTGATTCCTCCTGCAGACAGAGGATGCCGCTTTGGGCAAAGATGAGTGGGTTACTGGGAATGGTGTTGTAGTGTCATATGGGGCTCTTCTGGAAAACTCTCCCAGGCTGACCAGGCAAACAGCCCTCAGTGTCCTCCAGGACCTGATGGGCGTCCTGCCTCACTGCTAACAGGGACGCTGTGCTCTGTGTGAGTGGCACTCCCTGGTGTGGTGCAGCATGGCAGCCCTGCAGCTGGCACCCTCCATGGGGCCAACAGTCCCCTCGGTCATGGATGAGGCTTCGCTCGTATTCACCCTGTGGGAAGGGCACCGCACGATCAGTGGCCTTTGTCATGCTGTAATCTCTTTTCTCCTCAGCTCTGGAAGGGATTTGGTAATCCAAAGAGCAGAAAATCACCTGCTGCACAACCAGTTCTACTCTCCAGCCCAATCCTGGGCAGGGAGGAAATCAGGGGAAAGGCTTGACCCTCCTAAGATATGCCTAATTATTTTTCAGAGCCCTTCTTAGGCCAAACCTTTGCTTTGAAGCTGTTCCTGGCCTCTCTTTAGGGTGACCAACTTGTATGGCCAGGATTTCCCCCTTTTTTAGCACTGACAGTCTTACCTCCCAGAAAGCCCCTCAGTCCCAGGCAAAGCAGGATGCTTGGTCCCCCTCCCTCACTCCAGTCTCCCTCCTGAGCCTGCCTGTCTGTTGCTGCACACATGACACTATGTATTCACTGTGTCTTCTCTGTTAGACTGTGGGCTCCATGGAGAGAGGGGCTCTGTCTAGTTCAGCTTTATCTGCCCTCACGCCTGGTACTGGTAGGTGCCCCGTAAGTATTTACTGAGCGTGAATCACTGCTCAAGGCTTAGATGCTGGGTGAATAGCTCTGCTCCCAGTTTCAGTCTCAGGAACTGACGAGGCGTACATTTCTACCTAAGAATTTGTGCTGTGTATCCCTCAATATTCCACATCTCTGATGGGTCACTGCTTTATTCCTTACAAGGAAAACTGGGAAACCCAAACTTCAGAATGATTGAAGTGGGGGCCTCATAGTCTTGAGTCACCACCTGTAGCAGGTAAACTCTTATTATTTAAATAAAATAAAAATGAGGGTTGTTTTCTAAATATTTATTGTACACTACTGGACAACACAAAGAAAAACATGCAATGACCCACAAGTCCATTACTGGAGAAAATTGCTGTTATTTAATGTATCTCCTGTACAAAACAAAACTTAAATCATAATTTTTTAGCCTATTTTCTTATTATTTTCTAATATAAGGTAAACGTTTTGTCTTATGTCATAGTCCCTTCAGGCTGCTGTAACAAAAATACCATAGACTGGGTGGCTTAAACAACAAAAATGTATTTCTCATAGTTCTGGAGGCTGGGGAGGCCAAGATCAAGGTGCCCGCAGATTTGGCGTCCAGTGAGGACCCGCTTCCTGGTCCATAGATGTCTGTCTTCTCTCTGTGTCCTCATATGGCGGAAGGGGCAAGGGAGCTCTCTGGAGTCTCATTTATAAGGACACTAATCCCATCATGGGGCTCCACCTTCATGACCTAATCACTTCCCAAAGGCCTTGCCTCCAAATACCATCATAATGGGGATTAGGAACATTCAGTCTATAGCTCCTTGTCAATAGCACTCTTCTACCACATAATTAAAAACAGATTTAAAATTTTTTGTAAAAAACAGAAGAGGTGTCGTCAGTTTTTATTTGTATGTTTTTAGTATACTGAATAGTTTAATCATAAAACGTATAAAATTAATATATGCTTATTAAAAAAAAAATCAAACCTATTCCAAAAGGGAGAGAAGAAATCCCACTCCCCAGAGATAATCATTGTTACCATTTTGGTGTCTATCTTTTCAGACATTTTCCTGTGCACAGATATACACACTTATGTGCAGGCAAACACATTACTGGCAAGGCCGAACATCTCTTTATGTGCTTACTGGCCATTTGAATTGTTCACTTCTAAAGTGTTTCTTCATGCAATTTGCATTTTTTTCTGGTTGGGTTTCAATTCTTCATATGGATTTATATGATTATTTTAGCATATTAGGGCTGTTAAACATTTTGTTTTACAATTTTAGCAATATCTCCCTCAGAGTTTAATTTCTTTTAGTTTTTTTTTTTTTTTTTTTGCTCTTTGGAACTTTAAATTTTAATGGAGTCTAATATACCAATGTTATCTTTTTAGTTTCTGTCTTTGGCTTAATGTAAGAAAGGCCTCGGCCACCTCCAAACTATAAAAAAAAATCTGTGGTTCAGTATAAATTCCCTTTTTATGTTTTCATTTTTAATCTGTCTGGAATTCATCTGGCATAAGGAATTATGCAGTAATGATCCAAATTTACTTTTTTCCCCCAGAAGGCTAGCTAATTGTTCCAACATCTTTTTCCCTTTAATAAGAAATGCCAGCTCAAGCAGTTACACGTACTGTTCTCATTGTTGTTATTCTCCAAAATATCCTGCAGTTGCAGTTTTTATTTTTTTCCTTTCACCAGTGAAATTTAGAATGATCTCACCCCTCTGGAGTGGGTTCCATTTGTTGTTTCTATGCTATTAGTCTATTTATATATGGTCTTCTGCTGTGGTCAGTGAATGGTCTGAACTATTTGGAACTTATTAAGGGTTTTTCTCTGACGTTTAATTTTTGTAAATATCCCACTTTGTAAATGTTGACAAGAGGACACAATCTCTATATAGTATGCACCTCTGTCTCTCCTCTCTCTCTCACGTGTGTAATTTCTATCACTGTTAAGTGTGTGTTTGTGCTTTTTCAAAAGAGGTTTGAAACTTGGTTTGTTGTGAAGGAGGCCCTTTTGACCTTTAGGTTAAGTAATTGCCTAATTTACTAGAGAGTTCTTTTCCCCCAGTTTTATCCAGATGTAACTGACATACAACACTGCATAAGTGTAAGGTGTCCAGCATAATGACTTGACATACATAAATATTACAGAATGATCACCAAAATAAGTTTAGTTACCATCCATCACCTCATAGAGTTACAAAATTTTTTTTTCCTTGTGATGAGTACCTTTAGGATCTACTCTCTTAGCAACTTGCAAATATACCACCCAGCAGTGTTAGCTATACCTATCATGATTATCTTGCTAGAGAGTTCTACACACGTTTTTGGGCTCAAATTTTCAGATAATAATAACATGCTATGTTGCATTTTAAAAAATATTCTTTTCCTTTCAACTGTGCTGAGTCATTTTATTTTAGACCTATCTCTTAGGTACAGTTGAGTTTAGTGTTTTGATTCAGGGTGAGAAATTTTTTCCCATTGATGGCTTTATCCTTTATGTATGGCTATTATCTTGGTTGTGTTTGTTCTTACTTACTTGGCATTGGTGGCGGATGGTTCTGTTACCTGTTTTCTGTGATTCATCCAGCCCCCGACTTGGCTATACTTCCTAGTGGGAAGAGTATATTCTCCTTCCTGTTTCCTTAACTTTGGGCTCTGTTGGCTTACTTTGACCCGTGTGGTGTAGATGGAAGGGATAGTGGCCAGTATTGAGCAGAGACTTTAAGAAGCACCTTGAGTGTGGCTTGTCCCTTGAGCTTCTGTCCCCTTGTATGCGAAGCCCCAGGCAGTGACTGCCTCTTTATCTTGGGATGTAGAACGAGAAGACACCAGGAGACCAACAGAGCCCAGCTGAGCCCAGGAGAGCTGCAGCTGACCTGGAGACCAGTGAGCAAGAAATACACGTTTGCTGTTTTAAGCCAGGTTTTGGGTTGTGCGTTAGCTGCATTTCCCTTCCCTTTTCCCATCCATTCTTTAAATTTATTTTCTTCCTTCCTTCCCTTCCATCCATTGGTCACTAAAAAGCCATTAATAGGCCAGAATGAAGTAGGCATCCAAGTGGGGATCAGGGCTTGTGTGCAAGGTGGGGACAGGGGCTGCATGGGGTTAAGAGACTGGCCATAGACGAGGGATTGAGAAATATGTTGACGATGATGGGAGTCAGGTATCTTACTACTGGAAAAAGAGAGAACATATATGGAAGCACAGACAGCTAGAATTAGGGCTGCAAGATTTAGCAAATAAAAATTCAGGGTACCGCTTGGGACGTATTTATACTAAAACTTTTTTTTTGTTGTTCATCTGAAATTCAAATTTAACTGGGCATCCTGTATTTTGTCTGTCAGCTCTAACTAGAATAAACCCTGGAGTGTTGGATTGGAATTGGAGGAACCAGCATGAACTCATATGGCTTTTAATATATAGAGATAAATAGAGAAATAAATATAGATGTAAATGTGGTGTGTGTATGTGTGTGTATGATGTGTACACACATATATTTTCTAAGCTCTGTTCATTCACAGGGCTTTGGGACAATGACACCCTTAGTATCCAGAGCACACTTAGTATCCAGATCTTGGTTTCCAAATACTCCTTTACCAGGGCTCCTGGGAGAAACGGCTTACTCCAGGGCTGGGGCAAGGGAAGGACAAGATGATCCTGGAACACCTTGTTGTGCCAGAATATAAGGAAATGCTCAGTGAATGATGGAGAGCACAGATGCTGGCTGGAAGTAACTCCCACTGGCCAACTCTGGGACACTTTGAGCATCAAAATAAATAATAATAGTAACAGATTATAATCTATTGAAGAAAAGAGAAATTTTTAAGTCCACAATGACATAAATAAACAAATTGGGAGAAGAGAAAGTTCTTCCTTATAGCAGAAAGATTGATGGTAAGAGAAAAATCATTATTTGGCAGTTTTCATTGTAACGCATGCAAGAAATATCAATGGCTGCTAAACTGAGTGTGTGATAGTGCACTGAGGAAGGAGATTTTACATAATTTCAAAGTATCTCCCTGAAAAAAATTTATTAATCACAAAAGGGAAAACGTATCTTTGCAGGAGCCACCTGGCAGATATCGCCTTAACGAAGTTGTCATAGCTAACACCACTGGTAAGAACAGGAATAGATGTTATGTGCTGTCCAGTTGGGTGCAATAAAAAGAACACATTGTGATATTCCAGGCAAAGTGCAAAACATGGCTCTAATCATGAGGAAATACTGGACAGAAATTGAGAGACATTCTTCTGGCCAATAATCTTAAAAAAATGTTGACATCATGAAAGTTAACAAAACATGGAAATTGTTCCAGATCAAAAGAAGCTAGAGATTCAGCCCAATTGGGTGGAACATGTGGTCCTGGATTTGATTCTTTGCTCTAAAGAACATTATGGGAACAATTCTGAATATGGGAATTCCTGATATTATTCTTTCAACTTTTTTTGTAAATTAGAAACTCATTTTTTTATAGAAGAAAATCCATAAAAACATCTTTATAAATTTGAAAATAGCAAAATAGCAAAAATTTCTTAAACAGGATTCATACAGTGCTAACCATGAAGGAAAAATAATGAATTGTAATGTATTAAGTTTAGAAATCTCTGTTCTCTGTTCAAACAAAATCCTTAAGTAAAAAGGCAATCCACAGAGTCAGAGACAAAATTCACAAGACATATACCTGACAAAAGACTGACACTCAGAACATATAAAAACTTCTACGAATAAATAAGAACAGACAGATAAGCCCACAGAAAAAAGATAAAAGACATAAACAAGCACATCACAAAAGAGGATATCTAAACAGCCAGTGGTGCCCTACCTGTTAGTCATTTAGGAAATGCAAATTTAGATCACAATGAGAAACTCAGGAAAAGTAAGCTTTTGGAAAAAGCTGACTAATTAAATATCTATTTTATTTCAGATTTTTAAACGTTTTTTAAGCTTCCTTGATTTTTGTTCTCCCTGATAATTTCAAAGGTGTATGTATTCTAAGTTGTTGCTTCTTCTCTCAAATAAATTATTTAAACTCATATTTCTCAATTTATCACTTCAGAATCAAAGTGGTATTGATGGACTTTGGAAGATAAAAGGAGGAAATTAGCACACTTCCCCTTCCTTCCCCTTCTCCCCTTCCACTCCTTTTAAGATGCTCTGAGATTTTTGTCCTGAGTTGTGTAGGTTTTTCAAGAATGATAACATTGCTATATTGATTTGCAACCACAATAACTACAGTTTCTTAGATTTAGCAATGTATTTAACTGGTTTCAGTATTATTTCAATTTCTCTCAATTGGCAGACTTACTTTTCAGTGGTTTTTAGTATGGGTGGCTAGGTGATAAGACTTCTTGATCTTTGCATATATTACAGTGCCTTCATGTATGTGTATGTGTGTGTATATATATATATAAAACTTTGTTCATGTTTGGGTCACGTCTTTTCCTTGCATACTGTAGACATTACTTCGCTATTTTTTGCCACCTCATGGTTCTCAAGGAAAGTCTGAGCGTTATCTACATTCTTTCTTATGTCAGTAAGTTATTACTTCTACCTGAATGCTTATTGGGCACTTTCTTCATATTTGAAATTCAACGACTTGCCAGATTTGATTTGCTGAGTTTTTTATTATTATTTTGTCTGGTGTAGAGAGAGCCTTCTGAGTTCTTTCATTTACACAAAGATTTTCTTCTATTGTGATTTTTAATATTGTTTGTTGCTTTCTTTGGTTATTTCCTTCAGGCATAGCAGTTATTTATATATTAGATTTCCATTATTGGTTGGCCACATCAACCATATTCCATCCATTTGCTTTTATCTTTTAAACTCTTTCCCTATTCATTCTGGATGATTTTCAGAAACCTATGCTTTGTGCCATCATCATAATTCTATAGATTTAATTCTGTTTCTAGTACCATCTTAAAATTCTACTCTATCATTTGTTTCCAACATATTTACTCAACTCTTCTGATTGCCTTTTCGTCCCAGTATATCTTGTTTTATCATCTTTCACTCCATTTCTTTGATTATCTTGGGAATGCAAAATAGTTGTTGTCTAAAAACTTCTTTGTTTTCTTAGATTAAATAATCATCTAAACTTCTTTATTCATTACATGCTTGCTTCCATATCCTCTTTTTTGTTGTTGTTCTAGAATTATTGTTTAGGTGCCATGTTGGTCATTTTGGAATAGGGACATTTCTTTCTGAATGGTTATTTGTTCTAAATAGTTTCTGTAGAGTTTCACTCTCTTCTTTATCTAGCAATTGTTTGGATCTTCCCTTTTCATCCTGATCTGGAGCCTAGATGGTCAGTGTTCACATTTTCTGTTTAGCCATTGAGCTGCCTGAGGAGAGTGCAAATGAAGTAGGGGTGTGAGAAGCTGTAGCCAGGAAATTGGTCTTTTCAATAATTAAATCTTTATTTTATTCCTCAGTAAACTTTTTAGTTTTCAGAACAGTCGGTGTCTAAGCAGGACACAGAAACCATCTGAGTACTTTAAACAGAGTGTATTGAATGCTGGGGATTGGTTACATGGGTGGTAAAAAAGCTGAGAAGGCAAATGGGACAGTGAGGTAACCCAGAGATCAGCAGCAACAGCAAGTCCCCACACCCTAGGCTGGAGGGTCCAAGGGAGGAGGCGGTGTTACTGGAGCTGCCAGTCAGCCAGCAAAAGCTAGAGTGGGAGCTGGAGCTGTGGAGAAAATACCATCACTATTGGGCTGGCTCCTGAGCCACAGAAGGAGGGGGCACAACACCCCAGTTTCTTTCTTCTCCTGCCCATTAGTCTCCCAGCAGTGCCTCCTGTTCACCAAATCCTGCCACAACAAGCTGACACAGGGGCCGGAAACCGCAGCCTCGAGTTGTCAGCCACCTTGTGGCAAAGACCAGAGCAGGGGGACGTAAAGACCTGAGGGTAACAGCTCAGGACAGGCTCAGGGTTTTTTGTTCCTCCCATAGAGGTTCTCTCTCTTTCTCCATTATCTATATCTATATCTATATCTATATCTATATCTATATCTATATCTATATCTGTGTGTGTATATTTAAATTATTTTTCATTAAGAAATTTTTTTTGCTAAGTTACTTCTCAAACTAAATAGCTATGATACACATACACACACACACACACACACACACACACCCACAGAGCACATGCCCATATACACACATACAGTGTGAGTGAGATCTGCTTTTCTGTATTGTATTTTATAACTTACTTGGGAATGCTACTGACTTTGATACACTTATTTAGTTTGTAATAGTCACCTTTTTGGATTCTCAAGTAGTCCTAAAATCTTTCAGTTTTATAGTTAATTCCTTTCGATCACAAGTAGGACTGATTTTTCTCTCTTCATGATTCTTGTGGCCAATCTTGTGAGTCTTTCTGGTCCTGGGAAGTCTTAGGTCACCACAGTCTCAGAAGGAATTCTGCACTTGGTGTCCCACTGTGTCTGGATTCTAAGGCGACCTGTTCAGTGCCCTTCAGGCCAAGTGCCTCCAATCTGACGGCTGCATGGGTTTAATACTTGCAGCACCATCTCATTTATGGGAAGAAATGTTCTGCCTTGCTTCTAACCCAGGAGTTCTGCTCTAGTAAAGCAGCCCACACTTCTGGAACATGCAATTCTGTAGTAGTTCTGGGTTTCACCCTGGTGTTTCCCTCTGCTCATGTTCATTACCAGTTCCTTAGCCTTGTACGATTTCTAGAATAGCTATGCAAATATATGTCACATATGCTGCCACTACTCCTTACCTCCCACTCAGGGTTGACATCATTAGCTAAGTTTAATAAACCAAGTTGATTAATTAATTAAGTTGATCAGTCAATTAAAATTAATTTATTATGTTCATTTTTGGATGAATATGACCTCAGAACACTTCTTGAAGCTCTACTGGAAGGCTCTGCCAGTGGCATGTGAAAAGACAACGTATTTTCCATCTGGACTTTGTGGCAAAGTCCAAACTCCACATCAAGCTTCAGCAGGCAATGGTCTGTTACAAGGCAATAAGCCCAAGGTGTTCCTTCAAGAGTGAGACATTGACTGATTCTACTTTTGCCATTTTTTTCCGTCAGTGGAAATCTTACCAGGGAGCACCAGACAGTAACAATAACGCTGATAAGAAATAAAGAGAAAAAAGCAGAGCTTGTCTAGATAAAGAAAGAGTGGGATTTAGAGTTCCATTGGAGGCTGTCATAGATGGTGTTCCCTGGAAACAGACTCTGAGATGGAGAGTTGCATGGAGAAGGTTTCTTGGAGAGTATTCCTGAGAGATGCATCTGCAAAGAATTGAGGATGGCAGGAACAGGCAGTGGGGGAGGCTGAACCTCCAAGGCATTTGCAGCTGAGCCCTCAGCTGATTCTCCAGGGAGATCTGGAGAGAAACTCAGATGAGGTGGAGCTCTTCAGAGTTGTCCCAAATGGAAGCAAGGGCTAAGGCTTTATATTCCTGCATCAGCTAGTCATTGACTATGGGCTGTTGGCAGCAGGGGGAGTGGAACCTTGTGTCACAAACTTGGTATGGTGTTTTTCTCCCTGCCTCAGACACTCTACTGGATCATCTGGCCCATGTGGCACCGCTGAGTGCACCGCTGAGTGCACCTGCATAATAATAACTTTAAAAGGCATAAGGCACAATAATTTGTCTTTTACTTTGGGAGCAATGTTCCAATAAGCCCCGGTCTGCTTGACCTCTAAAAACTCTTCACTGATATAGTGGGTTCCCGAATCTTCTTAGGGCTTAACTTCCACCTTTGAAGCTCATATCTCTTACCAAGATATTCCAAAGTACTTGCCACTTTCTACAAATCCTTGATTAACGGGATGTTAGTGATATTGTGGACCAATGTGATGTCCTGGGAAATCTCTGGAATGTCCAAGTCCCTTTGGACTATACTACAACAGAGGGCCTGGGGAATTAACAGTTAACAAGGCCCTGGGGGAAGACAGCTGTATACTGCCATCCATCCCATGCAAATATGAATTGCTTCTGAACCTTCCTTCTGATAGGGATGGAAAAGAAAAGTTATCCAGCTTACTAGCTATGGTTGTGAAGGTTGCTGAAGGTTGTGTCAAAGATACCACATTAGCCACAGCGGCTACAACTGAGACTTCTGCTTAGTCAAGTCTGTGGTAATCTGTGTGCTGAAGCAGCCCCATGCTGGCCTGTGAGAGCCGACTGCTACATTTTCAGAAGCCTTGTTGAGCTGGCTGTCAAGCCTATGGTGGGAGCATTATACCGTGGAAATTGGCAAAGGCTACAAAGCAAGCCTCCCCTGACCCCTGGAGAGCCGGTTGTGAAACATTTACCAGCACACCACTGGTGGTAGTCCACTCTCATCCACCATGATCAATACGGTTTTTGGAGGGGTCAGAGTGGTAGGTAAATCAAATGGGAACATCATGGCAATCACCTTTCCTGCATTCTTTAAAATTTTGATGATGGTGCTAATTTTTGCCGTTCCCCTTGAGATATGATTTTGTTTTATCTTTTCTATCCTGGGGTGGGGGAAGCGGAGGGGACATTTCAGAGGCTACCGCTTGGCTTTCCCCACTACAATAGCTCTTATCCCAAAGATCAAGAACCTGATGTAAGGGTTCTGACATTTATCATGTGTGCCCATTCCAATTATATATTTGGGTAAGGGAAATGATCACTGGATGGGTCTGTGGACCCAATGGACCCATATTGGGCTGGACCTGGGTCATGACAGGATTCCATATTCCTCAATTATAATGGAGGGCAGAATGGTGCTTTGGGTCCCTGGGAATCAAAGTCAACTCAGACTCTGGGACCAGCAATCTTTGTAAGTTCCCATTCTCTCACTGGATGTTTACGTGAGTTAATGGCTGTAGGTCACTTTGGGGAAGCACTAGGAGAATTATTATCGAATACACTTGCTGTGGTATCCCAATGTCTTTTTTTGTGGGGACCTGACTTCTTTTTCAGTTCTTCTGGAAACGAGAGCTGGCTCAGGTCCAGAAGCCTGGCAAGCGATCATGACTTTTTATTTGGGCAGCTGCCTGGAGACTCTTGATCATCCATTCTTGATTTCTTTTAGTTGGATAATTTGTGCAATACCTTGCTGGCTGCTCATCAATCTTGCCCCTAGGAACATCGTGTTCTATTTACCATCTCCATAGCTCTCCGAGTGTCCCTGGCTTCTATTCTGACCTTGATTTTATTGTGATAATTGTGCTTACCTTGCTTCAGATGATGAGGTGCTGCCACTAGTCCTCTATTATTTCAAGATTCCTGTTGCTTTCAATGGGCTCAGTTCTGTAGTGGTGTTTTCTCCTCTTAGCCTTGGCCACAGGAGAGTCACCAGTAAGCTCAACAATGCTGATGGACTTCCCTGGTGGCGCAGTGGTTAAGAATCTGCCTGCCAGTGCAGGGGACACGGGTTCGGTCCGGGAAGATCCCACATGCCGCAGAGCAACTAAGCCCATGCACCACAACTACTGAGCCTGCACTCTAGAGCCTGCGAACCACAACTACTGAGCCCGCATGCCACAACTACTGAAGCCCGCATGCCTAGACCCCGTGCTTCACAACAAGAGAAGCCACCACAATGAGAAGCCTGCGCACCACAACGAAAAGTAGCCCCTGCTCGCTGCAACTAGAGAAAAGCCCGTGCACAGCAATGAAGACCCAACACAGCCAAAATAAATAAATAAATGAATGAATAAATAAATTAATTAAAACAAAACCAAAAACAAACAAACAAGAAAACAATGCTGGTGCCCTCTCATGAGCACATTTCTTCCCTCTTTGAAAAAAAAGGTGTCCTCTGGGCCCTCCTGGTGGTAGTAGGGTTTTCAGACTTACCTAGTAAATCCCCTCTGGCATACCCACTTCTCTGTGCCTTGAGATCTCTTTCTAGACTATTTGCCATATCAGTTTTGATATTTCTAATTCATTGGGCCATTCACATGGGTCATATCACATTTTCCAAGCTTTTAAGAGCCATCCTAGCAGTTGGGTATTTGCCTACATTTGCATATAATGGGAAAGTATTCCATGCTGATAAACTCCCCTTCATCCAAGCTTATGTTCCAAGCCCCCACTTCTAGTATCCATTCCCACACACACCTTCCCCACTCCTGCCAGCACATATTGGCCAGATCCTGCAGCTCCTTTGGCGGAGAGCTCATATTCTCCACTCGTTGACCCGGCACATCCAAGTTAGGGGGTGCTAAGATTTAACCGTGTTATCTGTCTGGTTCTCAGGAGGGGCAGTGGGAGCAAACATTATCTTTTAAGGCATGGCATCAGTCAGGGTCCAGTCAGGAGGCAGCAACCACACAAGAAATTTGAACAGAAAAAGTTTAAAGAATTACTAACTAGTAAAAGATATTTAACTACAAAATGGTATAAAAGAGGACTCCAAGAACATAGAAATAGCACATGTGGAAAGCAGCTACTACTGCTAGGGCCGAGGGAGCATGAATAAGGAAGGGAGTAAGAACTTAAGGAGAAGAGACATCTCCTCCATCCCATAAGGCTGATATCCAGACCTCCTTGGAGAAGGCATGGCTGCCACAGGAACACACAGCTTGCTGGTGGTGAAGAAACTTAGTAGAAGGCACAGCTGGTACTGGTCTGCAGGAAGCAGCCCACAGGGTGGGGGAGAAGATCGCTAGAGGGTGCAGGGAGGAGGCTGGAGCTGGTCCACCAGGGCTGGTGAGGTACCATCAGGTTTCCTGCATTCTGATCTGTTGGCAGTCAGGCCAGAGGAAAATGGCACGATGGAACTAGTATGAGAAGCCCCTTCCTGTGGCTATGGCCTTGCAGTGGCACTTCAGGGTCCCCTATTGACAAAGATACTGCATCATTTGAGAAGGAAGAAATGGTTACAAGGTCAAACTCCAGGGTCACAAAGCATGACTGCTATTCTTTGAAAGGCCAGCTTAAAGGTTGGCCCTTGGCTGGCATCTGGGAACTTGGATTTGGTGGGGTGGGGGGGGGAGGTTCCCATAATTCCCAGAACTAAGAAGAGTGGCTTACTGTGCCTACACTGTACAAACAATGTGGTTCATGCTGAACACTTGCCTTCCTTCTGGGAATCTGAAATTTTGTTATGTGTCAGGCAGAGGCTGCCTACATGATCAGCCTCCAGTAAAAACTCTGGGCCCTGAGGCTCTGATGAGCTTCCCAGGTTGGTAACATTTCGCATGTGTTGTCACACTTCCTGCTGGGAGAATTAGGTGCATTCTGTGTGACTTCTCTGGAGAGGACCCTTGGAAGCTTGTACCTGGTTTCCCCTGGACTTCATTTCATCTGCCTTTTCCCTTTGCTGATTTTGCTTTGTATCCTTGTGCTGTAATAAACCATAACTATGAGTACGACAATGTGCTGAGTCCTATGAGTCCTCCTAGTGAATCATCAAACTTGGGGGTGGCCTTGGGGAGCTCTTCAGGCAAGTTGGAGGGCATTATCTCTAACAAAGGGGAGTGGGGCTCTTCTGTAGGCACAGAGGATTCAGGGGACTCTGGGAGCTAAAAATTCCCAACTGCATCACTCAGGTATGCCCATTCCAAGTCTCAGGGTCCAGCGCTTTATCTATTAGGGCCCTGATTTCAGCAGAGGAAACTTTCCAGAAGGAGAATTTAACTTTCCCTGAAGCTCTGCTACTCTTGTGATTAGGTTCTGAGCCTGATCATTCTCTCTTCTTGTCCACTGGCTACAAGAGATCAGCATTTCCTTAAATGTTGCCTAGAAGGCCATCGGGTTCCCACAGGTTTGCCTAAATTGTTGAATAGTCATCCTGAGCTTGTCGTAATTTTTCTTCAATAAATCAAAGGCCCTCAGCAACGGCTAATCAATTCTTTGTATTTGACATATGTCTCACACTTCTCAAGGGCCAGAGATATTGCACCAGCCAGTGCATTGTGAAAGGACAATCAAAATGGAGTCAATGGGCTTCCTTGGTGGCGCAGTGGTTGAGAATCTGCCTGCCATTGCAGGGGACACGGGTTCGAGCCCTGGTCTGGGAAGATCCCACATGCTGCGGAGCAACTAGGCCCGTGAGCCACAATTACTGAGCCTGCGCATCTGGAGCCTGTGCTCCGCAACAAGAGAGGCCGTGATAATGAGAGGCCCGTGCACTGCGATGAAGAGTGGCCCCCACTTGCCGCAACTATAGAAAGCCCTCGCACAGAAACGAAGACCCAACACAGCCATAAATAAATTAATTAATTAATTTTAAAAAAAACAACAAAAAAACGGAGTCAATATGGCTAAGAGAGCTCTTTACAATGGAGCTGGGAGGCCATTGAGGAAGTGTGACTTATGCACATCTCAGCCCAGATGGAATCTGAACTTTGACCACGTCTTGTCTTAACGTGGGCATCTAGAACATCTGCCTAGTGTTCCAGAAACTCAAGATACTTAAAGAACCCTTACCCTAAAATAGCTTGTGACAGTCTATCCCTTAAGGATAGGTGGGTCCTTTCTGGTGTCATTGTCAGTCATAATTCTTGAACAACCTGTGGCCCTTGCGTTTATAAACCCCCGACTCTTTTTTTTCCCCCAGAACACTCTTCTTTGGGTTTTACCCGAATCTTTGTCTCCTGAATTGCAATTCTTAAGACCCCAAATAAAGCTCTTTGTTCTTTGCAGCCTTGATACTGATTATGGTCTGACAGCATCCACTACCACTAGTGAAATGTTAATTGCACCACTGCAGGATGCCAGGGCCTATCTATTCTCCCCCCACCACTGGGGTGGGGGTCCTCATTCACATCCCTTTGGTTGATCCAGTCGTACTATCTCCAGCATCTTTCTTTCTTACTAGTATGATGACTATGGTTTAATTATACATATATAACACTTTTTGGAGCTTATTATGTGACTGCACAGAGAGGAGCTTCTTTATTGATTTATTTTTCTTGTTATTTTTATTTGGCTGCGTTGGGTCTTCGTTGCTGCGCTCATGGGCTTTCTCTAGTTGCAGCAAGCAGGGGCTACTCTGTTGTGGTGTGCAGGCTCTAGGGCGCATGGGCTTCAGTAGTTATGGCACACGGGCTCAGTAGTTGTGGCTTGCGGGCTCTAGAGCGCAGGCTCAGTAGTTGTGGCGCACAGGCTTAGTTTCTCTGCGGCATGTGGGATCTTTCCGGACCAGGGATTAAACGCGGGGCCCCTGCATTGGCAGGCAGATTCTTAACCACTGAGCCACCAGGGAAGTCCCGAGGAGCTCCTTTATTTCTGAAACCACCCTGGAGGTTGGTGACAGAGTTGCTGTTATCTCTGTTCTCCGATGAGGAAATGAAGCCTCTGAGGTGTGACTAGCCTAAGTCAGATTCTGCGGAGTGGCAGAGTCAGAGAGTAAACCCAGATTTTTCTGACTCCAAATCCTCTCTTTCTTTTTTTTACCACATTGTGCTGCTTCTCCAAAGAACCGGACATTTTAGCTTGTGTAGTAGGTGAGGAATTTGCTTGGCTTGCATTTTCTTATTCAAATAATTATGATCACCTTACTATTGATAATCGCTTGTGGCAATCTCTACAGATACTTTCGACCTGAAAGAATCAAGGGTATATGAGAGTGGTGCTTGTCAACCTCTAATGTGCCAGCAAGTCCCTTGGGGATCTTAAATGTTAAAATGCACATTCTGATTCAGGGAGTCTGTATTTCTGACAAGCTGATGTTCCTGGTTCTCTACTGACAGAGCAAATAGGTTCTTATTAGTTCTTGAGGGATTAAAGTAAGAAAAATGTAGGAATACACATGTATCTTCATTTTCAACTTTTCAGTCTGGTAAAGTGGAAAACATTTCTCATGTCAATTCAACCCATAAACACTCTTGCTTTAAAAAAGTAACAAAAATAAACCTGCAAAAATTATTAGAATTTAACCAGCCATAAGATAAAAATAATAATTTCTAACAGCATTATTTAGGAATTTGATTGGTGAAGCTCATAATAGTAAGTCAGATAGATGCCTGTCCTACACCAGATCACCCTTCCAGTTTTGCAAGGACAAGTCAAAAGACACAGCTTGATTTTGACCGATCCATGGAGACTGGAGTAAATGATCTTGGGGGGATCATAGCTGTATAGGGTGATGTTTACAAGCCCCAAATTATTAAAAGTGGTCTACTTGGGTAGACCTCAGGGAACTTTCCGGCTGTCTGTGATAAACTTTAGAAATCTCTCAAAATGACACTCTGCTGAATGCCTGTCCCCCTAGACCCCCAACCATTTTCTAGTTGTGTAGCTAAGCTCTGCCATGGTGCAGCCAGGAACTTGTCTACCCTCTAGTCCTGTCCTTCCTCCTTGCAGGTGCTGGGCCGTGTGGCCAGCGTTAGGCTCCTGCTCCCACTGTCCCTAGGCTTTCCTCAGGCTGCAGGGGCAGGACAGGGGGTGGGGATGGGAGCAAGACGTGACCACCTAGAGGTCAGTCTCAGGGTCAAAAACTGGCCACAGTAAAGGCCACAGAAATCTAAGGTGGTGGGTGATGATCTTGGAAACAGGGATTGGCTTCTTAGTCCTGGGACATTTGGTGGCCTTAGTTCAAACTCCACAAAACCTTCCTCTGGCCTTTTTCAGAAAAGAAGACAAAAGAAAAAGAAAAACCAAAGGCAATTCAATTCAGTCCCCCCCCCCCTCCTCCCACTCTGTGTACTAAACCGCATAGCCAGCTTCTTGTGGAGTCCTTTCCTTGACTGCCTTGGTACTCACATGACAAAATATTTCCACTTGAAATTTTGGGAGTTTCACCTCCCTCCCTTCTTTTTTCATTTAAATGGCACCACAAAGGTTTGGGCTGGAGGTATTTTTCCCTGTTCAGAATGGACTTTTCCCTTCAAGAAGCAATGCTCCAAGGCTGACAAGCCAATGCATTTATTTATTTGTCTACCCATCCATCCATTTATTTATTTATTTGTTGGATAAGGTAATAGCTTATGGTACTTACCCGGAGCCAGCTGTTTGCAGGATGCCGAGAGCAGGTGGTCTAGGAGGCCTCTGATGAATTGCAAAAGACACTCACCAGCTGCCGACACTGTGTATAATGAGCAAACCTGCAAAAATCTTTATTTTCAATTGGATTGTACCTTTAAGTAAGCAAGGGAGACAGCCAGTATAACTACAGACCATGACCAACAACCCACATAAACAGTGTGCAAACACAAGTGATTAATGTACCAGTATTTCAAAACATCTAAAGCTAATGAGTCAGATTTAGTAGGGTGCACAAAAGAGGGGGAGAGGGGCTGGGGGAGGAGGGAACAGCTTAATGGGCCTTAATGGCTTTGAGCTGAAGCCCAAGAATTCTCCTGCCTTCCGTCCACTGCACCATCGAGCTGCTAAACAAACACCCTGCTGGCCCACGAAGGCCATTTTCTTTCTGGCTGTTGGGGAGTGGGGGGAGTCCCAGTTTCAGGAGAGAATGAGAGGAGCGATCCGGTGACCACTGCACCCTCCAGTGATCTCTGATGGTATGTGGGGATAATGGGTTACAAAGACAGACGTTAATAAGGTAAGATAAGAGGGGGGAGGTTTATTAATTTTTCAAGTAAGTTAGCAGGCCCCAGGGCATGGTAAAAGTGTAAAGAATCTGGTGAGCGATGAGGGGCTGGGCTGATTAATGCAAGTCAGCTGTCCTCTGAGGGCCATAGCAATAATGATGAGATTATGGAATAACCTACTGAAGACAAATGAGATGCATGTGGAATAAAAACGAAGTGTCCTAGTTCCTCTTTTGGAGTGCACGGTGGATTTTTATGAAGGGAGAACAGAGGTACAAACGACAGCCAGAGGAGGTGCCAGGGCTTGTTCTGTCCGAGTGCCTCCAGCCCAGGGATTTCGGGAATTCTGGGCCTGCCTGGGAGAAGCATTGAAAGGGAAGCCCATCCCAGGAACCCTTTCTGCACAGGCAGGGGGAGCGGGGGTCGGTGCCGCTACGCTGCCCCTGTGGTCTGTCGCCGGGTCTTCGTTAACTGCCCGCACAGCCTGCTCCTTTCGTGCTACCGTTTCCTCCAGGCTGTGCCAGGAGCTGGGCTTCCTCCATCCGTCAGACTGCCCCCACCTACTCCTACTGCTGACCAATGAGTTTGGAGCTGGAGAAAAGGAAATCAGACTTGTTTTCTTTTCCTTTTCAAAATTGCTCGCTAGGTTTCATATTCTTCCTTTTCTCTGCACTTGCTCTCTTCCCTCAGATGCCTCGCTGGGATGCCCCTCAGTCTGTATCTTTCAATGGAGGCAAAGGGGGGGCAGGCAGCCCTTGCCACTCAGCCCTTGCCTTCTACGCCGGTGTGCAGTAGATGGGTGGTGGTGACCCTCGAACTTCGAAGTGCAGAGTTATTTGAGGAGCTTGCTCTAAAGGCAGCTTCAGGTCCTAGCCTCCAGAGAGTTCGGATTAGGTCCCAGGAGTCTGCCTTTTTAACGAGCACTTCGCAAGTGGTTCTATGCTAGTGGTCCTCAGACGATAGTTTGATAAACACTATGAAAGGATACAAGATTTACCGAAGGTTGCCTCCGATAGGCTCTTCTGGATGTCAAAGTGCCTAAAATGTCACTGTGAATGATTTGATCCCTTATATTGGTTCCCTAAGACTTGAGGAGTTCAGGGTAAGATGCAAACCTCCCCCCACACCCTTAAATCATTTCTACATATGACCACCTTAGCGTGAGCCTATTTTTCAAGTTAGAGCAGGATGGTCAGAGTGGTGGCATCGAGTTCTACGAAAGGAGGAGACAAGGCAGCAAAGAACAGCCTGGAAAAGCAAGGACTGTTAGCGGGGCCAAGAGCAGGGGAAGGGGAGGTGGTGGGGGGAAGCCAGTGGTGCTCAACATTTGTTTTTTGTTTTTTGTTTTTGGTGGCAAAGCATTTCTTTTCAAATGAAATCTAAATGGAAACAACATACAGAAAGCTGATTAAATGATAATACACATCTGCTTTGTTTAGGATTTATAATAATTATCTTTCTAAAATCAGTAAATTATAAAAATGAAGGTGTTTGAATGAATTCAAACATTAGCAGTTGGAGGTCACAGATAACAGTTCCAGCCTTAGATCAGCTTCTGGAATCAACAGATTTGCTCAGATAAATCGTTGCAAATTATAAGTTTGTTGACAGCTGGCTTTGCAATTTTGGGAGACCTCCTTAATCAAATTGATCTGGATTCTTGCATGAGGAGTAGTAGAAAATTTATATTTTAAAGTTGGATCACTGAGGCTATTTAGTAAGTGCCCAAATCCTCTCATAGAAAAGTCACTCAAAAAAGCAATGAGGACATTAAAACAAGCGCTAAAACCATCTAGGACGTGATGGTTTACTATTGCACCAGTGCAATTGCCCTGCAGCAAAAGGACACCCCAAACAGATACAGCGACCCTCACTTGGATTTAACTGGGCCCTTCACGCTTGTGCTTTGTGTACTTTTTGTACAATTTAGATGAATAGTCATGCACAGGCTGAATTTATGAAAATACCAGTGCAGCCCTAAAATGCTCCTCCTCAATGACACAGTTCCTAGAAATTCTAGGAGAATCTTTATTTCCAAATCTGCACAAAACGCTTTACTTGGTCGGCACAAGTTCACGGCATTAAATAACGTTAAAACTTCTAAGTTTTAAAATGTACAGTTTACACTGAATTTACATAAAAATGTAATGTAGTGCACATTTACATGTATTATGTTTACGTACATACATATTATGTGTATATACATTTAAATGTAATGTGCATTTGATTTACATTAAAAATATGTATGTTTTTGGGGGGTGGAGGGAGAGAATATGAGATAGGTGTCACACATTTGAAATTCACATTTAAATAATGTGATTAACATAAAATATGTGTAGAATCTTTGGAGCCTCTCTGATGAGGAACACAGGATTTGAAAGTCATAGTCCTGGGCCTAGACTTGGCTTAAGACAGACCCTGTCATTGAAGGGGAGATGGGCAGCAGGGACTGGACATTAGAAAATGTCTCAAAGCATCTTTGACAGGCACTGGAATTTTCCTTCCGTCCAGCTACTTGTGTAACAAGCTATAACTCGGAAAAAAAAATAGCAAGAAGTAAATGAAGGAAGGAGGTGCTGTAGAGAGGAAAACGAAGAGAAGAGGGTGAATAATGAGTTAGAGACTCCTGGATGAAGAAGCTTGTTTTAGCATGCATAAAGATGGATCAAAAGGGGGCCCTGGAAACTTCTGGAAGGATGTGAGAGAAGAAAAAAGGAAAGGATATGGGATGGAGAGGAGGAAGGGAAGCCAGAGGGGACCCTGGAAGGGTGCAAATTATAAGGACATGTAGAAGGGCCTTTATGGAAGGAAGCCACGAGGTTTCTGCTAGCGCTGGGAGCCTCCTTTTATCTCCTGGCAAGAGAGACGGTGCTCCGAGGACTCTGTCCTGGAAATCCATCGTGGCTCCCGGCTGCCCGGCACTGCACACGGCTCCGAGCCTCGTGCTCTCTTGTGTGCGCCCGCGCGCGCACGTTTTCCTCTGCCGCTCCCTGCGGTCTCTCGTCTCCTCTCAGCTCTCTCCCACTTAGCCCACCACGGCCTGGCTACGCAAGTAGAACAGACTTGCATTTTCCTCAGGTTCACACTGTGCATGCCGACTACCCCGCTTCCTGCCCCTCGAGTGGCCCCTCTCCAGCTCCCAGCACCTCTTATCTCTATGGTAACGGCAGACAAGGCGATCATCCGGATTTTGCCTCGGAGAGTTGGTCTGTACAAGCAGGCTTTCCTGGGGTAGCTTGTCCTTTTACAGTTAACCAACTTGCCTGGGGAGAAGAGCTGCCCCCAGCAGGATGGCAGGCGACGGCCTCCAGGTGTGGGCACTTAGCAAGTCTGAGCTGAATGTCTCCATAAAAATATGATGTAATTAACAGACCTCGGCAGCTGGAACAATTCAGCACCTCGCATTGATTTTCCATGTCTCCTGTTTACTTTCAGTGTTTGAACTGTCTGCTGTGACAGGAAATCAAAGAATTATAATGGTGTACGGGAGGGCCATGATGCTGGCTCAGCATTTGCTTGAGAAATCCTGAGACTAATCAGTTTATCCTTCAGTCATCCCTTTTCACTCCTGAATTAAAGCTGTCCTCCAAAAATGCTAAGAAATAGCAGTTTATTTGGGGAATATTAAAAAAAAATCAATGTACTATTTTAAACTCTGAGAGGAGTGTTTAAAAAAAAAGGGAGAGAAAAGAGTAGGCTGAAAGTAATATCAGATGAATCTTTTCTCCTTCAGGCCGGTGATGAGGTTGGCAAAGACATTTGGGTGGAGAGGCAGAGGTACTACATTCATTCTCCCCAAGTTTCACGGGTTTGGAAAAGTCACCTGGTGGAACCAAAGAGAGCCTTATTCCAAGTTTTTTCAATCACTGAAATGAAGGAAAATAATTCTCCCCATGTGTGCTTATTTAGGAACTTTCACAGGATACTGGGTTGGCCTCTTCAATCTGTCACTGTATTTCCAACTCAGGCAGGTGAAGTCAGAATTTTGGATTAACTTCACTTTGGATTCCTTAAAACTCTGGAGAAAATAGACAGAAAGCTGAGGTTGCGACAAAGAAACGAGTCTCCATCCGAAGTCTCCTAGCTCCAGATTTCTTTTTTATGAGATGCCTTGGGCTCCACCGGTAGTGCTTTTGTTTCAACTCACTGGTCTTGGCAGAGTTCACATATTTGTCATACTGTAAAGATGCGTTTTCTTGGTCTTTGTATTGACTCAAGTAATATAACCCTTTCGTAAATAATTAGGAAAATAGAGAAAAGAAGAAAATTGCCCGTAATTCTCCCACTCAAGCACAATAGCTATTATTGTTTTGGAGCAAATACTTTGGGTCATTTTCAAATGTCAGTTTTTGATATGATTCTAAGCATAGCGTGCAAACAACTTTGTATTTTGCTTTTCCACTGAATATATGTTGAAGCATTTCCCACGTTAAGATTAGCTCCAGTAAATATCTTTTTAATTGCTGCTTGAGCAGCTGGAACATTTCAGCCCTTCACATTGATTTTCCACGTATCCTATGGAAGTCGAGACACGGTATTTATTTAACTGTTTCTGTGTTTCAGGACAATAGATCAAATCCATTTTTCACTGTAATAAATCCCATGATAAGCTTCTCTATACATGAGAGTTTTCCATATATAAAATAATTTCTTTAGGATAAATTCCCAGAAATTACTGGGTCGAAGTGCATGAATATTTTATGACTTGATATTTCCTGTTGCTCTTTGAAACTATTATGCGAATTTGTATTAATCACCTAAAATGTTTGAAGAATCATGCCTTATAAGGGTCTTTTGTCCACTAAATAGTGTGTACTGAGAGTGCTTTATGTGTGCAGTTTGATGAAGCAATATCTCGGAGGTAAACGTTTTGGACTTTAAAGATGTTCTCCCGCGCATGGGGTTTAACATACAGAAGTGACTTCATTAGAGTTTTTTCTTTTATGTGTGCCGTAAAGTATGAATTCCTTGCCTGGCTATAATGTTCTATCTCATCAAGCCTCATAAAGTGAATTAGTGTCACACCCCCTCAGTTTGCCTATGAATTTTGAAGATGATATGGACTTCTTTTCAATGTTACATAGTGTTTGGTGGGTATCCCCTTGCTGGGAATAACATCTTTGGAAAATAGGAAAATACCGAGTGGGAAGAAAGTACATTTTCTGGGAAAAGAAGAAGAACCCAGAGAGATGGAGTGAGAATTGTACCAGAGTCCCAGCAGCAGATGTTTTGGGTGTTGAAACTCCCACCAGAACAGCTGCAGAAGTGTAGAATCACATCTGGGCGTGTGACGCGGCTGCATCATTACCTACCGACAGCAAAACAGCCAGATGCTTCCAATTCATTTTAAGGACCAAGCTTCAGGTCTGAACCTGTGAGTGTTTCTACTTCCTGACCGTCGACTTATCAATTGCCCAGGCAGCTCATGAATACGTGGCCTCACAGGCACCTTCGCGACAGATCTTCTTGGTCATAGCAGGTGGGGGCAGAGCGCAGCTGCTGTGTGCCCAGACCCACAGCTCTAGTCTGCTGTGTGGCTCAAGAATAAAGCCATCAAAACCTTTCACACAACGGCTGCTGCGTGGCTTGTCACGGTATATGAAGCTTCCGAGAGCTTATTTTGTTTTATTTCCCCTGTAGTTCTTCAAATCCTTCCCCCCTGCCCTCTCTCTCTCTCTCTCCCCTCCTTTCCCAATCTCCCAAATATTCCCAGGCAGTTGAACCTATAAGTGGATGATCAATATGGTAGCAAATGATTCTTAAGACTGTTGGATGAATACTGTGATTTTTGGAGGACCCAGCTATTTTCTTGTGTCATTTCTCTTGTCTTATACTGACAGTTACTATGAAAGTTGAGTGAAAGTGGCTTCTGGTGACAGGGCTCCAGCCTGCAGACAGACTGATCATGGCCCTCAGCAGCCTCCCTCCTTCCCTGATTGGGTACAAAGCATGTAGGGCAGCTCCCAGGCCCCAATGGGAGAAACGTTCAATATATAAACCTCAGCCCCCGGAGAGACAGGTTATTCAATGTACAAATCTCAACCCTTATAATGGTCAAGGGACAGGGTTCTCTCAGGAGTAGCCTGTCCACCCCACACCATGATGAGGGGAAACTGATGAGTGAAGTTTCACCAAACTGACGTTTTGGTGAAATGTGGAGACTCGTATGTTAAATTTAATGTTAACAAGCACCCTAAGAAACAAATAATGGTGTAAGACTTGGAATTTCTAAAAAAAACAGTGGAAAGTATCTTCCATTCTTTGAAGTCACTCACATCCATGAAAATGCTTCATCTCTGCTGCCACACTCTTAGTTATCTTCTTGTAGAAACCTTGCATTTATTACTAGAACTATTTTTATTATGCCAAAGAGGCAAAACCTTTCACATGGGGGAGGCCAAGGAGCTTGCTTCGTCAGCCCACCTGAGACTTGGGTCCATCTCTGGTTATCATTCAGCATCCTCTGCAGTACGCTACCATCCAGGGAGAGCCGTAAAATATAACAGCCATAAAAGGGGATAAGAGCCACCGAAGAGTTTTTTGGGGGAGAGAAATAAGGGAGGGAATGGTCAAATAAATTCAGAGTCGGATCCTGGTGTAAAAAAGAAAAGTAATAATAATATTAACAGGTATTTATTGAGTGGTTACTATGAACTGGACAATGTTCACAGTTTACAATGTTTACAGTTGTGAAGCCATTGCATCCTCATAAAAATCTTATGAGGTGGGTACTCTTATGATTATCCAGTCTACACAGGAGGAAATGGAAGCTCACAGAGGTGAAATAACTTGCCCAGAGTTTCACAGTGGAGTCCCGCTCCAGGCTGCATGAAGTTAACACTGTGCTCTACGGGTCTCTTGTTGTGCTGCCTTTCTGACCGTGCAGTACTGGGCCAGGGTCACGCAGGATGAGGCTAACGCCGGAACTCTAGGCTTCTGGTAGCGAAGGTCATCAAACGTGAGTGGCTGGTTATGTTGAGCAAAAATAATCTTAGAGTTGAAGAAAAGTTAAGGTGTTGTCCATATCCATTGTGACCTATGGTGGGTGTTATCTCCTACTGAAACACTTCTTATTCAGTAATAATAATAATAAGATACAGGAGTATTTACTGAGGTGTACCAACTGCTATAGGCGGGACAGAGAAGAAGGGGATGTATATCTTGCCTTTAAGGCACTTATAATCTGGTGAGAAGATGAGCAGAGATAGAGGGAAGATTAAATAATGTCCCGGATGATGTGAGCAGAGCTGTGAAGGTTCGTATACCGTGTAGAACGCTAAAGGGATAAGTGTCTTGACACCTCATGGGCAGAGTCAACCTTTCAGCCAACGGGGTTTGGGGAAAGTGTATGGAGCTGGGTAGGAGGGGGATCTGAACTGTGTTTGGAAAGGTGCAAAGGACTCCAAATATAGAGGAAGAGAGACCCGTTTCAGGGATTTGGAATTTTGAGAAAAAGGGTGAAAATGAGAAAGAATGTTTGGCTTGGGGAGCAGCTGTTTTGTGTAGAGTGTGAGGCAGATGAGGCTGAGAAGAAAACCCTGGAATCGGATTGCAGGAAATCTTGGTTACCCTAGTCCAGGAAAGTGCAAATGGTGACCCTGCTGGTCATCTGGGGCACTGCTTTCGTTTATTTATTTATTTAAATATTTGTTTCATTTATTTATTTTTGGCTGCGTCGGGTCTTAGTTGCGGCATGTGGGATCTTAGTTCCCTGACCAGGGATTGAACGTGCGTCCCCTACATTGGAAGGCGGATTCTTAACCACTGGACCACTAGGGAAGTCCCTGGGGCACTGCTTTTAATAAGTGGGCTTCCACACACTCAGCCAAGACTGTGTGGACCCAAAGGTTTGGAGCCAGAGTTTGAGGGCAACGTAGAAACCCCATGTGTTTTGTTTTTCACAACCCAGAACTTTTAGCAACTATATGGAATATTGTCTTATATACTGATCACAGGTTGATAAAAGTGTCTATAGCTACCTTCCTACTCAAAGGGAACAACAAAGAAGGTTGCTCCAGAGGATGCCACGTGATGACCTTTAACCACAGAAAAACCTGTTCCAAGACTCACAGATTTCAAAAACAAACTTACGGTTACCAAAGGGGAAACGTGGGCGGGGAGGGGAGGGATAAATTAGGATTTTGGGATTAACATATACACACTACTGTATGTAATATAAATAACCAACAAGGACCTACTGTATAGCGCAGGGAACTCTACTCAGTATTCTGTAATCACCTATGTGGGAAAAGAATCTGAAAAAGAATGAATATATGAATATGTATAACTGAATCACTTTGCTGTACAGCTGAAACTAACACAATATTGCAAATCAACCATACTCCAAAAAAAAAAAAAAAAAAAGAAATACCTGTTCCAGAAGTGACCAGTAGAAGTTTATGAGCAGGTCTTCACTATGGATTTATTACAATCAGAAGAAAAGATATGAAAAGAGGAAATTTGATTGGGCCTGATTCAAGGTACATGCTGAAAATTCAATAGAGTGACCTCTGTGGCATGAAGAGGCAGCCTTGTGAGTAGAACCTGAAATGTTGAAAAATGGCATCTGATCTATGGGGGAACCCAGCACCTGATCTGTGGGGGAAGCCAGCTGAGTGTTCATATTGGAAGACTGCTGTCCACACGGCAGCTGCAGCTCCTCCGGCGGAGTCTAATTTAAACACAGCTGAGTTCAGAGCTGGGGTGGGCCATGTAGTTTATTTAGCTTAACTCCTTTTCACTAATCATCTCAAGAAATGTCTTCACGCCCAGTCACGTTATGTGATCTGCTGGAGATCATTCTCATTTGATCTCTTGAGAACTTCTTCTTGGGGGCTTGTAGTCTATGATCTCTCCTAGAGGCGAATCTTCTCAAGATTAAGGCACCGATATCATTCTTCAGGGCAACGAATCTTCACTGCTGATGGTATGAAGCGTTGTCTGACCCAGCTGTGGGCTGGTAGGTAGTTACAAGGACCAAATATAATTGAAGAGGACTGAGGTCCAGCTGAAGAAGTGAGACTTATATCCTGGATCTCTGTGTCTGCCCACAGGGCTGGTGTACATACCTGCACAAATCCAGGGAGCACCAACACCTGGGGTCTGTTGTGGATAGTGTTCCCTGCAGTTGGGCCACATGGAGTTGGCTCACAGCCGTCTCAGGTACTTTTTGTCAGACTCTCCAGAAGTCAGTACAGTTTCCTTAGTTCCAGTGTTATTTTTATCTCAGTCCAAGCCAGAATGTTTCCTACATAAACTAAAAAGCAATTTCTTTCTGTCTGATTCCCCAAAGCTCATCTTTCATTTCTGGCAAAAGAGCACCTGTATATGCTCAGCGTGGGTCTCCCCGCATGGTTTCAGCTTCAACAGAAGTCTCCCTGATTATTTATTCAAACCTTCTTACCTTCCTACCCATTCTCCTCTCTGTCTCTCCCTTTTTCCTCTCTCTGTCTCTCTCTCATCTACCTCTTCCTGTATATTCACCTATCTAGTATTATTTTTTATATTTGTTAAAGTAATCTATATGTCTGGTATATATCCAGACACTCACGTTCTGGGAACAGAGACAGGAAGGGTTGCTTGGAAAGCAAACTTTCATTTAAGTGCCTTCTTTTCAGCCTAGCACCTGGCTCCCCATCTGCTATGCCTGTTGTGACCTGAGTCTGGAGATCCTCTGGTTCAAGCTCTCCAAAGAATACATTCTTGCCCTCCTGGCAGGGGTGGCGCAGGGATGGGGGGTGGGGGGCAGTGAGCAGGGCTGGCGTTTGGTGGGGGAAGAGACATATACATCCTGCACATGCAGACTTTTTTCAGTCAGCACCTCTGCTCCAGGCCTCAGCCCCTATTGCTGAGGGACCTGCAGTGTCCACTTGCCCAGCTTTCCAGGGTTCTCCGCACATTGTTGGATTCTAGCTTTTTCC
Source organism: Balaenoptera borealis (assembly GCF_965194805.1). NCBI lineage: Eukaryota > Metazoa > Chordata > Mammalia > Artiodactyla > Balaenopteridae > Balaenoptera > Balaenoptera borealis. The sequence goes on along the minus strand of NC_138875.1, from coordinate 50,567,220 downwards.
ACTCTTCCGAGGGAATGGCCATTTCTCCATTACTTTTTATTCCCCCCAAAATGTATTGACAGTTCTCATGCACTGCATTTACCTTCCCAATTCTCGTTTTTACATCTTTGTAAAATTTTCACTGTCGTTTTGTTCAGGTTTTGGATGGAAGGAGAGATAAATATATGTACTCTACTTACCATATTTGACCAACATTTCCTTCTTTTTACCTAAACTTCGGAAAGCACACATAGGGGATTTTAGGCACAGAGAGCACAGTAGGTTATAGTTCATGTCTAGTTTATAGTAAACAAAAATTTTCTTTATGTCTCAGAGGGCCCCCCACAGGGTGCAGCCCGCCAGGTGGCACCCTCCCTGGCACGTGGGTCTGCTGACCTCCAGGATCCTCCACTGTGCCTGGCTTGCACAAGGCCAGGCAGAGACATCTCAGGAAATTGTCCCCTGTGAGCAGCTGCTGAAATATCGGGCATAGGAGCATGGGAGACGGACTTCTGGGATGGCTCTCGTGTAATTAATTGAGGGCTGGAGCAGTAATTTTCCTAAAGATCCATAACACTCACACTCTAAACTGCCCCATCACGTTTATTAAAGGGAGAAGTAAACAAAGAAACAAACCTGGGGTTACACTTCATGGAAACCTTGTCAAACAGGAACGGCTTTACATACGCTTTTTCCTCTTATCTGTTTGATTCAACTTGAGAGCGGACTGTTACTAGTGAAACAGACGGTGTTACTTATTTCTGTGCACCAGACTGCTCAGGTGTCCTGCAGAGACCCGAACAGGATCAGTGCTTGTTATAAGAAAGCAATAACTATAAGTAACAACCCAAAACAATCAAGATTTAGCGATCAAGAAAGGGCCATACAGAAAATACTGTAAGAACAAAACAACCATTATAAAAATCTACCCTCCCCCCAAAAAAACTCACTGATAAAACCTACTTTTTTCTTAACCAGGGTGAGAAAACTTTGCTTTGAGTTGCTGAATTTCAAAGATCCTTAAGAGATTTATTAGGAATTGATTTGTGACTGCAGTTTCTTTTTTTTTTAAATTTAATTAATTAATTAATTTATTTATGGCTGTGTTGGGTCTTCGTTTCTGTGCGAGGGCTTTCTCTAGTTGTGGCAAGCGGGGGCCACTCTTCATCGCGGTGCACGGGCCTCTTACTATCGCGGCCTCTCTTGTTGCGGAGCACAGGCTCCAGACGCGCAGGCTCAGTAGTTGTGGCTCACGGGCCCAGTTGCTCCGCGGTATGTGGGATCTTCCCAGACCAGGGCTCGAACCCGTGTCCCCTGCATTGGCAGGCAGATTCTCAACCACTGTGCCACCAGGGAAGCCCCCTGCAGTTTCTTTTTGTATGTCTGCAATATTCATTAAATGTCATTGTTATGTTATGAAAAATACAATGGCATCAACAGAGAATTAAAAACAAGGCTTAGATGCACTTCTGTTTCTTTTTAGGCAAAGCTTGGTACGCATCTGGATGCTACCTGAGATAGGAAGGTTCTTGTTATAGGCTGAATAGTGTTTCCCTCCAACTTCATATGTTGAAGCCCTAAGCTCCAGTACCACAGAATGTTGACTGTATTTAGAAATGGGGTCTAGAAAGAGGTGGCTGAGGTAAAATAAGGTCATATGGGTGGGCCCAAATCCAATCATGCTGGGGTTCTTACAAGGCGAGGAGACACCAGGGATGCAGGCACACAGAAAAAAAGCCATGTGAGGACACAGCGAGAAAGCAGCCATCTGCAAGCCAAGGAGAGATGCTTCAGGAGAAACCAAACCTGCTGACACCCTGACCTTGGACTGCTGGCCTCCAGGACTGTGAGAAAATAAATTTCTGTTGCTTAAGCCCCTCACATTATTTTGTTATGGCAGCTCTAGCAAACTAATGCAGTTCCTAGACCTGTCTTCTACCATATTTGGTTTCAAATCTGGATATAACAAGAAGAGCATAGAAATACTAAGAATTAGACGCTTCTAACAATCAACTGAAAAGTCAGGTATTAGATCACAGTGGAGAAATGTACCACACATGGAACCACTTTGGCCCCATTACCTGTGAGCTGAGGATCCAAGCTGTTGCGCTGGGCTTGGGTTTGGTTTCCAGAGTGGAAACTTGGGGCCTCAGACATTCCCTGGAGTTCCCCTTAGGGCTGGTTCTCAAGTGGATCAAGCTGCGTCTCTGGACCTGGCAGAGGAGGACAGGAAGCCTGCGGCATGTGGGCTTGATTGAAATGGGATGAGAAGAGTAGATGGAGGGTGTTTCCTGGTGATGGGGGTCCCTGATGGGAAACGGACTTAGGGGTCCATTCTCCTTCCTCTCACGCCAATCGTCAGGAAGAGAAGCAAACCTGGGGTGTTCAGATGCTGCAACAGACGGCCACAGCAGGTGGCCTCTCACCAAGATCTTTAATTGGTAGAGCCTCCTGGTGACACCTGGGTGATCTTCTGTAATTCAGGCTGAGGGAGAAAAGAAAAAAGCATTGCAGTCATCTAACTAGATACTAGAAGTTCTTGTATTTGGGCAGCTGCTGGGCTGAGGAAGGAACCGAGCACTGGCCTGTTTGCAGCCCCAAGTCTCATGGTTGTGTGTTGTCACAACCCATTAGAAGCCAGCAAAGGAAGCCAAGACTTCAGGTTTAGGCTGCACTCACCACCAGAGAGGCTGTTACGTCCCTGTTACCCCAGTACTCATGTTGATCAAGGTCCTTGATCCAGACAGTGAACAACAAAGAAAAATAAAATTTAGGGGATGGGGGAGAGAGAGAGACAGAGAAGGAAGGAGGGAGGGAGGGAAGGAGAGATGGAGATGGAGAAGAGAGATGGAAACACAGAGAAACACACAAAGACAGAGAGGGAGACAGAGAACAAGCAGAGAGAACTAGACAGTCACAGGGAAAGCAAGTCACCTTGCTAGACCTTAGATCCCATGAGATTTTCACGGATCCCTGATTTGATCTGCTATCTTGTCTGCCTCTGATCCCGTTTAAACCCCATTGGAGTCTCATGTCTTGGAGAAGCCCAAGGATGTTTGCACTTGTGATGTGGTTTCTAGTGGGTACCCTGTGAATTCACTGAAGCAGAACAAGAAGAATGTGGGAACCAAGTTAATATTTTTAGATTTTATTTAAATGGGCAGTTATGCCTGAGATTCATTCATGTGGAGTGGACGTCTTATTTAGTCGGGAGAATCGAATGAAGTGCGGCAATCTCGGGGTGGCCAACAAGACCGGGGACAAGGAATGTTCGTTCTTCCTAAATGAGTCTTTATTGCAAGAGTGCTGCTTTTTCTCTGGTGCTTGTTAAATACTGTATTTATGCTGTGTATTTGTATACAGTGGGATTAAGGGACCAAACTGAATTACTGATGATGGTTGCTTGAAGGGGTGTTTGACTAGGAGATTTACACAGTGTTCTTAATAATCTTTTTTATTTATTTATAGAACGTTATCATTCCAAACGTACAGTGCTGCCATCCCTTAGGAAGGAGGCTTTCTATTTGAGGACCACTAGCTCTGCATGTTGATTTGAAAAGAGATAAAAGAGCATCTGGCCACCATAGTACAGGCTGCACACTCCCTCCCTCTTCATTATGCAGTGAGCCGATGCATTTTTTTCTTCTTTCCTATTTATACAAATAAAGAGAACAATTTGGGAAATATGTCATGCTGGCATTAAACACCACTAGTCTTGCTGGGTGGAAACGTACACGTTCCATTAACAACAATTATATTGTATAATTAAGGTTTTGGTCCCCAAAGTCTGACTCGGAAGCTTCCTCAAAAACCAATGGGTTTACCAAAGTCATGTTAAAATAAATATACCCCTCCCATCACCCCCCTTCAACTTCCCACCCCCAACCCCCTCCCGCCCCCCAAAATGTGCCACCAGTACCTGTGCCAGTGGCTGGGTCTGCAATGAATGTGGTGTTCAAGTGCCCTCTAGTGTAGCTGTGGCTGAGATTAATATGAAAATAGAAAAGACGCTTTGAAGAGGCAGATGCCTGCAAGCAGAGACATCAGGGCATTCTGTGTTTTTGGGGCTCCCACATATGGGGACCACATGAAAGAAACTGGGTGCTAGGAGGTGATGTGGAACGATCCTTCCAGAATGAGGCTTTCGATGTCATCTTGTTATGCTGCTCTCTATCGTTCTTTTTGTAGGGCTTTCGGTTTAGGTTTAGGTGGAAATTTCCTGAGGCTTATACAGTCTTGGCACACACATATGTGTAAACAGCCATGGGGAAAGAGCTGACGAAGTTCAAGCCCTTGCACCTGGGGGCGCCTCTTGACCCTGTGGCCGCAGCGTGTTCCACTCTCCCAGCAGGTGGAGAGAGCTCTGACCTCTGTTTCATCAGTGAATGCTGCTGGTGGTGACAATAATGGATTTCCAAGGGCAATTGACACAGTGACAGGGTTTATAGATGACAGATTATGACAACACTCCCTGCTATCAGGTTTTTTCCTTTGATGACCACCTGGCTATCAATAATGGTCTCACCAGCCAAATCCTGCACTTCTACCTGTGGTTAAGGCTAAAGAAAAACAAATAGCTGAAAATCCTAGAACAGACTTACATCTTAACCAGGAGAAGAATTGTTGGCCCAGGTGCCCCAGTGACGCAAATCAGGTGTAGGAGAGGAAGGAAGAGGGTTCGAATGAGACACACCTGAATCAGTGACACCCATCTGGTTAGACCCAAATTCTGGTAGATGGGGTTTTCTCTTCTGGTTCTCTTTGGTAGGAGTATGTGAGCACAGAAATAATGTGAGGAGCAAGAAGGTTCATCTTCCTAACTTTGTAAGTGTGAACGTTCTTTAAAAAAGTTGTGGCTGGGAAGGTTGAGCTGGGTGGCTGCTCCATCATTCCTGGATGGGTGGCATGTGGGCGCTGTTACAACAAAGACAGAGGCTCCAAATGGAGTCACTTGTGCTAAGCCCCACATCACCAAGCTGAGATTTAACTATAGTTTTGGCTGTGCCAGAAATGGAATCTTAAACCTGTCAGTCGGGAATCGCCTGATCTGCACAGTTAGGCAATCTGCCTGATAGACTCCTGCTGTTCCCTAAAGAAAGTGACTTTGCAATAACCAGTCTGCTTTTCTGCCTAGTATAACTTCCTTTTTCGTGTTCCCTTCTGCCTACAAGAAGTCTTTCATTTTGTACAGCTCCTCAGAGTTCATTTCTCTCTGCTAGATTGGATGCTGCCCCATTCATGGATTGTTGAATGAAGTCAATAAAGAGCTTTAAAATTTACTCAGGTGAATTTTGTTTTGTAACAGTGCCTATATGTGTTTCCTTGCTGAAGTGTCAAAATCAGGTAGATTTTTTCCCCAGAACTGTATGATTGTGGAGGTGCAATTCCTAGGCAGCCCGACAAATAATACATGATTTTGTATTTAGTTACTCTTCAGAATCCCTAGGAGAAAAATGGCTTAGGATAGAAAATGAAAGTATATTGAAAATTTTGGAAGACTTCCTGGAAATCTGGAAGCATGAGCAAGATGTCAAGGTGAAAATGTTAAGGGGGTTAAACAGATATACATGGACAAACTCATACTAATGTTAAGGTGTATAGGGCAAAATGAACTATTTTGGGAGACCCCTGTGGCAGAAGCTATTGATTACTTATCCGAGAGTAACCAACCCCTTCTTCCTTCCTAGTAGAGCACTGCATTTGTTTAGAAACTGGGTTTATAGGAGCTTCAAAGACCCCTCTCTAGCCCTAGAGGCAACCACTATTTGGAACAGTGCATAGTAAGAATGTGGTTTTTGAAAAATCAACACAATCAGAAAACGGTACCCATACAGCAATTAAAATGAGGAGGTTCCACGACATAGTGTTTTAGCTCCCAAGTAGTTCTGACATGTCATGCTCTACTCCTTGGATCTTTCTGTCATGGAAGAAATCAGCAATAGCAAAAAAAATTTATGAAAACTTTTGGGCTGCAGTACTGAGCAAACCTTGGGCACTGTGAGTGAAATGTTCTTTTTTTTTGCAGTTCACAAACTTGTGAAATTTAGACATTGGAATTCTTACTTTACAAAGAGATTGAAATATATTGAGACCTCTGCTTAAGCAGAACAAAAATTATAATTGAGAGAACTGTAAATTGTTTTCAATCGATATACTTTGTTATCACATTCTATTTAAGAATATTCATCCAGATGTCATCTTGAGCCAAGCTGTGAGCATATGTCATTTGCCATAAGAGTGGAGTTGATAATGTGCGTTTTCTGATTAGTAACTATAAATAAGTAGGTAGGGTTTACTGGAGAGACTTAGGCTATACTTTGTAATGTAGGGATGTACTTTATAATATACTTATCAGGCAGTGTCCTTTTAAATTTAACACTGGTAGCCTTGATAAGGGAGAACAAATGATGAAGTCTGGATGTATAGAGTTTACTATTAAAAAAATAAAATTTAGGAAGGTTAATTGGATACATATTAAGTTATAGGCATATTGGTTACCAGTGACAAGCAGTTCACAGAAAATGACTATAATCATAGGGGGACCTTATTCCCAGGTTTTCCAAGTCTACTTCAATTTCAAATATACTGTCCTCTTGTGAGAACAATGTGAATTGATTTTTGGCTTAAGTAAGGTCTGTCCGAGGATACCCCACGTGCACGAACTCTGCCCTGCAGCAAGCGCTCAAGGTGCATGTGCGGGGCGGCCGGGGTGGCAGAGGGAGTGGGGAAGGAGGAGGTAGATGTAGGGGAATTGGGTGGAGCACCTGGATCCACAGCCCAGAGGGACCCTCCCCCCGGACCTCTCCATCCGTGGCAGTGGTCCCCCACTCCCTGGGGCACTAAGAGTGTTCTCCTCGGTCACACTACCCTTCACCTTCTCCTTCTGGGAAAAGGTTATAGGGCAAGTTAGGCCTCTTTGCTCATCTCTCCCTGCTTGAAACTTGGGCCTAGCCGGTCTTATATATTGTTCTGTGATTAGTACACGGGAGACAATATGGGAGGAAAAGTTCTGCAGGGAGCTCTTGAAACAAGTACCTTGACGTATAGCCTGAAGAGTTGTGTTGGAAGAGGTTCTTCCTTCTTGACTCCTCAAAAGAGGAGGTAGGAGGGAAGGGACACATTTCATATTGAGAAGATGACAATTACCTGTAGGGAGGGGACACCTGGAGAAAAAATGGGTTTTAGAGGCAGACAGACCTACGTTTGAATATTGGTCTCCCTTGTTGTGCAACCTTGAACTTGAACATTGCTGAATGTCAGTTTCATCCACTCTAAAATTGAGGATTATGCCCTTGCACAGTTGTGGTCATCAAGGTGCAAGTGATAGTATGCCAGGAAGATCCTAGCACCTGACTCATAGTATTCAGTAACTACTGGAAAAGAAATCAAGGAGCCTGCTATCTGATGATCTAAAAGTGACATGAAAGTATGCCTTGAAAGGACACAAGTATGAGAAAAGGCTGCATTTTGATAAAATGTAACCTGCAACCTATTGGATAATAAAGTGAATTATAAGACATAGCAAACTCACGGATCTAATTGCCATGCTGAGAGATGAGGCTTTTACTTTTATGATTGTGCTCTGAATTAGGAAGTTTCATTGATTAGGTTCCTGAGAAGCTGGCTTTTTGATTTGATGGCGGTTTATGATTTAGTAGCAACGTCACTGAAGAGTTAGTGTCCTTTTCCCTTGTGTGTCTTGGGGTCGACCATGAATCTTACACTGAGAATCTCTCAAGTGAAAAACATTTTTAGGTATTAAATTGGAGGCCTTTCCAGGCATGGCTACTCTGTTTGTTACAAGCAGCAATGCAGAATCCAAGTTGATCTTCTACCCTTTCTGCAGTTTTCTCTTCAGTTTAAGGCAGCTCTGTGGAATTGTGTCTCTCTGTATGATGATTTCCTTGGCACTGATAAAGTTCATGCATTTTCTAGTTGTCCTATTTTTCTGTTCATTTGTTTTATTTTGTGACACTTGTTCATTTTAGGAAAATAGTGTATTTTAAGTGAATCACTAAAGTTGTCTGTGGGGTTGTTTTTCTCTTAAGAACCCTCAGGAATGGAGAGTTGAAAGTGACAGTGTTGGCACTTGAGTAGTATCGCTGAAGCAGGGATAACAAACATCATGGGCTGGTTGTTGACCACATCAATCCAGGTCATGAAACACAGAGCATCACTCTGGGCTGAAGGGTGAAAACACATCCAAGGCACCAGCAAGACTCTCAGCCTGGTGCCAAAGGGGACCGATGGAGAGTGGCCGTGATGCCTTGGTGCTTGAACCCATCACGACCTTTGTCGAGATAGATGTGCTGAAGTGTGAGCTTTCCAGCCCTCCAGCTGCTCCTGAGATGCCTTTCCCAGAGGAGGGATGTTTCCTGGTTGGCAGTCTGGGGGCATATCTGGTGTCTAACTCATGAGAAAAGGATTTTTTTTTTTAAAAAAAGGAAGTGAAGAACATCAAACTTTGGCCACTAGCCCAGACAAGACTGCTTATTTGGAAGTCATACCTACTACTCCCTGATGTTATTTATTGCTTATGCGACATATGACTTGAATTTGGGCCACTTACTGTCAAGTTTCCAAGGGTGTAGATAATATTGGGGAAAAACACCTCAAATGAAAATTTTTATGTAGATGAACAATGAGGATAAGGTCTTGGAATCAGCAATGAACACACTTACATTTTGCAACAGTTATAACAGCTGCTATGACTAATAATTGCAGGTTTTGCTGTTCTAACAATTGAACGAAACAGTGGATGGTACTTGTTCTTCGGTGACTTTTAGCGAAACCTCCAGCAGCTCTGTTGTCAGATATGGGCTGCAGCTGCTCCTGGTCAAAGATACACCATCCTGAGGTGAAAACTCACCTCTACTCTACTCACTCCTGAGTAGAGTTTAAGGTTCTTAGCATACTTTTTTTCTGGGGCAGGTACCAAAAAGTATCCTTTACTTGAGGTGGGGGTCGACACATACAGGTGGGCTCAGGAACAAGACAGTGGGAGAGATAAGGGCAAGTGTCTTTTCTAGACAGAGCTTCATCTGCTGCCGAAGTTGTCATCGTTTTTGGTTGTCCATGGAGATGACTATTCTACTGATGGTAGATGCTTGAAATCACATTATTCAAATGCCATCCTTGAAGAATTTTAATCCCATTAAAAATAAATGATTACAAATACTGTAACCTTTTATCTTCATATATGTTCATAATTATTTATCTATTCCAAGTAATAGGTCAAGTGTTTCTTGGTATTGCTTAATGTGTCTGAAGAAAATATTAATGCTGTAAGGATTTAAATTATTTTATTTATTTATTTAGTTTTGGCTGTGTTGGGTCTTCGTTTCTGTGCTAGGGCTTTCTCTAGTTGCGGCGAGCAGGGGCCACTCTTCATCGCGGTGCACGGGCCTCTCACTATCGCGGCCTCTCTTGTTGCGGAGCACAGGCTCCAGACGCGCAGGCTCAGTAGTTGTGGCTCACGGGCCTAGTTGCTCCGCGGCATGTGGGATCTTCCCAGACCAGGGCTCGAACCCGTGTCCCCTGCATTGACAGGTGGACTCTCAACCACTGCGCCACCAGGGAAGCCCCCTGTAAGGATTTAGAGCAAACTAATAATCTAATTTTGTTCTTCTATAATGAGGTTAAGGTTAGATGACTGTCTGAGGTCACTATTCACTTATTCCCTCTTTCAGTGAATATTTATGTTGCCCCTTCTGTGTTCCAAGCATTGTGCTGGGGGCTATTGATGAAAACAGAAGGGCAATGGGTAAGGCCTGATCTGTCTTCAAGAAGCTCATAGTCTAGAAGGGAAGCAGACCTGTATCAAAGAATCAGAAACGAGTGTGGCATGTTGACAGCGAAGAGAGGCACAAGATGATGGGCAAGGCCTGGGACAAGGACCCTGAATCCCAGCCCAGCACTGTTGCTGCTAGGGTGTTAGGGAAGACTTACAAGTTCTTGGGAAAAATAATACTTCAGTGATCCGAGAAACTCTTTACAGCTTAAAGAGCTTCATTAAAGCAGAATTATTTATGCTTTTCTTATATAGTTAGTTTCAAGCGTTTATTAACAATCATTAATCTGCCTACCAAAATTAAGAAATAACTGTATCCATACATGCTTTTAAGTTCACAGTGGGCTGGATTTCACATGCATTTTCTCATAGAACTCAAATAACCCTATGAGGTAGAATGAGCTTAACTACTATTATCTCCGTTTTTCAGATGAGAGATCTGAGGCACAGAAAAGTTAAGAGACCTTCCTTAGGTCACTGGCAGATTGAAAGATGTGAATCTCGGTCTTTCGAACTGCTTGGACCATGAGTTTTCTTAGTCTATATTACATAGAAGCTTCTTAGTCTTTTTCACAGGAGGGTTTACTAGGTATGCTGTGCTGGTCATAACCTCCTTTTGGAGACTCTGGTCCCTTGGATCCTGCAGTACATCACTCTGCATATTTCTTGTATATTTCTGATTATTCTTTCCCTGTCTCCAAGGAGCTCTTCTGCCTCTACCTGCCAGGTGAATGCTGGTGTCCCCTGGGGTCTGTCCCAGAGCTGTTCTCTCACTCCACACCCTCTGGACAATTACACACGTTGTTATGGCATCACTACCACATGAAGTGACAATTCTTAAATCTGAATCTCCTAACTCTAACCTCTCCCCCCAAGCATAAACTTAAATATACCAATTGCCTGCTGGACAGCTCCCCTGATGTCAGCAAGTACTGTCCATTCCCACTGAACTCTTTTTCCTTCTACTTGACACTGGAAGCTTCACTCTTATTCTTAACTCACTGGTTTCAGCACCACTGACCCAGTGACCGAAGCTTAAAATCCATGAGTTTCTGTCCTCTTCCTCCCTCGTCACATCTAACTGGATCGCCACATCTTGATATGGTCCCCTAAATATAATTTTTGAAATCTGTTCCCTCCTTCTCACTCATGCTGCCACTGCCTTGTATATTAGATGGATTCTCCAGTGTGTCTGTGGGTTTCTCGAGAGCATGTTGAGGAAAAGGGTGAGTGATATATCTACTCATGCATTCCCTCACTAATTCACGCCACAAAAATTTATTGAGACAAATAAATCTCACTGCTACTGGGGAAAATTGGGTTGATCCTTTTGAGGAAATTAAAATTGACCTGGAAACCCTAGCCTTTTCTCATACTATCTAGGTTAATTAACTATGTATTACATAGCTTTCAAGTCTCAGCAGTTTCAGATTGGGCATTTAGCTGTTATGTAGCCAGAGAGCAAAGATTAAATGACAGTTCTTATCCATCTTTCCTAAAGTAACCTCTCTCATTGAGGCTTTGATTCAGAAGATGTTTTGGCCACTCACAAGTCACTGAGTTATCAGAGTTTTCCAAAAGCAAATGTACAAGTTCCAAACTGTGGTAGGGTCTCAGCAAAAAATGTTAGTGTATCTATGGTAATTCTTTTCCTTCTTTGTGAACTTACGTGAAAATACTTATAAGTTATAAAATTAGGTCCTGTTAAAAAATATATTTATAAATATATTCAGTATCATATTTGTGGAATGGGCTTTTTTGAAATGAATCACAGTTGGAACTGTCTTGGATATAAGCTAGCAAAAAAATCCCTGCAAAAGAATAGATTTCTTTTAGTTAGCCAACTCCTCTGATGCATTTAAAATGTGATTCACTTTCCAAAATATTGAAGTACAGACATATTTCGGAACCATATACAATATGTCAAAGTTTATCTATGATGTCTTATAGTGATGGGGAATTTATTCATGCTAAAGAATGGCCTGATTGTGAGGATTTATACCCCCATCTTGGTAGGCCTAGAACTTTGATCCTTGGTTTATTCAAAGTTTATCAGGAAAAATAAGTGTGGTAAATTAAAGACGATTACAAATTTCTTGCCTTCCATCCCATTGAAGGATGGAGACTATTCTCTTCCTCTTGAATCCAGGATGATCCTATGACCCATTTTGACTAATAGAATGTGGCAGAAGTGACTCTGTATTTCTGAGGCTGGGACCCAAGAGTTTTGCGGCTTTCACTCTCCCTGCCTGGGATACACCCCTTTGGAAGCCAGGATCCATGTGGGAAGTGTAATGACCCCGAGACTAGCATGCTACAAGGAAGCCCAAGCCAGCCATGTGGCACCAGGAGGCCCCGAGGTGCCGGGTATGTGTCTGGAGCCTTTTGGAACTTCCAGCCCAGTTGGACCACTTACTCAATGCCTCTGAGCACCTGATCAGCCAATGCTGCCCAGAGCAGGAAGACTACTCTGCTTATCCCTGTCTGAATTCCTGACCCATACAATTATGAGCAAGTAAAAATAGCTATTTTTAAGCCCCTGTGTTTTGGGATAGTTTGTTACACAGCAATAGATAATAAAAACAATTGGCTCACACCACCCACCATCTTTCCCCAAGGAAAGTTTACTTAGAAAACCAAGTAGCCTGATGAGTAAGAGAATCAGGGCAGAGAAAATGTTTTCAGGGATATCCAGGCCTACATTTCCCAGGCTTTTCTCACTGGATCCGGGTATCATCTCTCCTTGCCAGGCTGAGAAACCATTGCCTTCAATCTGTCTCCTCCTGAACACCATTTTCCCATTGTTATTAGATACTCTTGTCAGCTCTTCTAATTATGTTTTACATCAAATTATAACAGGTGTGTGTCAGGCAGTGGGTCTCTAGTAGACACTCAACAGGGCCATTCAACAAAAATATAGTGAGTCCCTGCCTTTTATGAGGCACTGAGCCGGGAAGCCCAAATATGCAGATAGGATCCAATCCCTGCCCACACCAAGCTGATAGTTTATTAGGGGGACCAAAGTCACATTCAAATAATTACAATTCAACTCAGACACTGATGCTTGCCTGGGACATAGGTGTGCTCATTTGTGGCTTGGTGGAAGATTTTCTAGGGAGAGTGACATTCGATCTGGGCCTGGGAGAGCGAGGAGTTTGGCAGGAGGGCAAGTTCATCAAGGTCATTCCAACCAGAGGGAGCAGGACGAGTGAAAGTTTCTGATGAGCTTTTGGGCCTGCACAGTGTCCACTGAGGCTGGGATGTCCCAAGAATTAGGGCCAATGAGACTGGAAAGGTAGCTTAGAGTCTGATTGTACAGGTCTTTGGATACTCACTTCTTAGGAGTTAGAAATTGGTCCTTTTAAAAATTGGTGAGCTATGGAAGGTTAAGGGGAGAGGCCATCACATCTGTGTTCATACACCATTGGTCATGGGTCTTCTTTTCCCTCCCATCCCATGTACTGGAGCTCTTCATTCATAGACTGATGAGACCACAGGGAAGGAAAAAGTAGACAACTAAAAGCAGGGCCTTAGAGGAAGGCTGCTTGGTAACCTGAGAAGTAGCTTATCACTTTACCACTTAAAAACAGGTGAACATTCAGATGCCTTTTGTTCAGTTGTTTTAAGAGCAAAAAGACTGCCCAACTCTTAGAAAGTGTAACATTTGCAGAAAGCAAGAAAATGTCACTGTGGGGAGATATTTTTCCTTGTCCCAGAGATCAGAGTAGGGATGGTTCCCAAAGCTCTCAGAAAGGTCTTCGTTGTCGGGGAAAGTAGTAGTTTTTCAGCCTGTGTCGTGTGCCAGGAATAATTCCATATTCTCTCAGTCACAAATTAAACGTTGCTTCTTGGCAAGTGTCCCCTTTCGCCTGAGTTTATCTCGAAAGAATTCCCTGAGGTGTTAGTAAGCTGCGCTTATTTAAATTTTTGCAGTATGATTGTTGACAAGCAGCTCGCTATCTGGTGCTGTTTCCTGTGAGAAGTGCTAAGAACTTGAAAACAAGGTTGAGAATCTGGGTTCTGTCAGTGACCTGCTGAACTCTACATCCTGGGGGTAAAGAGATGGTCTCCCCCTGCCTTTGAGGAGTAAATAGTGCAGCTGGGCAAAAGGATGTGGCACGATGTGGACGTACAGGGGGAAGGATCTTCACTGCCACTTATTTAAGAGGTTAAGTCTATAAATTTTTCCTTTTGTCTTATTTATTTTGGGGTTTCCATATCATAATTAGGCTAGCTCTGTAAAAGGATTCGGAAAGCTTTTTTTTTTTAATGCCACGGAATATTTTGTACAAACTTAGGAATTATCTGTATCTTGACTATACGTGCACAGCTGGTGCGAATACCATGTGGGTCTGATACCCTTCTTGGAGATAATTTGTTGAAAGCTACCTCCCCACCCTGCTTCTTCACTGATTCATTTAGGTTTTCTGCTTATTCCCAAGGAATTTTTTGTGAATCTTTTTTTTTTTTGAATTTTGTTTTATTTTTTTATACAGCAGCTTCTTATTGGTTATCTATTTTATACATATTTAGTGTATATATGTCAATCCCAATCTCCCAATTCATCAGACCACCACCCCTGGCCCTCTTTCCCCCCATGGTGTCCATACATTTGTTCTCTACATCTGTGTCTCTATCTCTGCCTTGCGAACCGGTTCATCTGTACCATTTTTCTAGATTCCACATATATGCGTTAATATACGATATTTGTTTTTCTCTTTCTGACTTACTTCACTCTGTATGACAGTCTCTAGGTCCATCCACGTCTCTACAAATGACCCAATTTCATTCCTTTTTATGGCTCAGTAATATTCCATTGTATATATGTACCACTTCTTCTTTATCCATTCATCTGTCGATGGGCATTTAGGTTGCTTCCATCACCTGACTATTGTGCTGCAGTGAACACTGGGGTGCATGTGTCTTTTTGAATTATGGTTTTCTCTGGGTATATGCCCAGTAGTGGGATTGCTGGGTCGTATGGTAGTTCTATTTGTAGTTTTTTAAGGAAACTCCATACTGTTCTCCATGGTGGCCGTATCAATTTACATTCCCACCAACAGTGCAAGAGGGTTCCCTTTTCTCCACACCCTCTCCAGCATTTGTTGTTTGTAGATTTTCTGATGATGCCCATTCTAACTGGTGTGAGGTGATACCTCATTGTAGTTTTGATTTGCATTTCTCTAATAATTAGTGATGCTCAGCAGCTTTTCGTGTGTTTCTCGGCCATCTGTATGTCTTCTTTGGAGAAATGTCTATTTAGGTCTTCTGCCCATTTTTGGATTGGATTGTTTGTTTTCTTAATATTGAGCTGCATGGGCTGTTTACATATTTTGGAGATTAATCCTTTCTCCGTTGATTCATTTGCAAATATTTTCTCCCATTCTGAGGGTTGTCTTTTGGTCTTGTTTATGGTTTCCTTTGCTGTGCAAAAGCTTTTAAGTTTCATTAGGTCCCATTTGTTTATTTGTGTTTTTATTTCCATTACTCTAGGAGGTGAATCAAAAAAGATCTTGCTGTGATTTATGTCAAAGAGTGTTCTTCCTATGTTTTCCTCTAAGAGTTTTATAGTGTCTGGCCTTACATTTAGGTCTTTAATCCATTTTGAGTTTATTTTTGTGTATGGTGCTAGGGAGTGTTCTAATTTCATTTTTTACATGTAGCTGTCCAGTTTTCCCAGCACCACTTATTGAAGAGACTGTCTTTTCTCCATTGTATATCCTTGCCTCCTTTGTCATAGATTAGTTGACCATAAGTGCATGGGTTTATCTCTGGGCTTTCTATCCCGTTCCATTGATCTGTATTTCTGTTTTTCTGCCAGTACCATATTGTCTTGATTACTGTAGCTTTGTAGTATAGTCTGAAGTCAGGGAGTCTGATTCCTCCAGCTCTGTTTTTTTCCCCTCAAGATTGCTTTGGTTATTCGGGGTCTTTTGTGTCTCCATACAAATTTTAAGATTTTTTGTTCTACTTCTGTAAAAAATGCCATTGGTAATTTGATAGGGATTGCATTGAATCTGTAGATTGCTTTGGGTAATATAGTCATTTTCACAATATTGATTCTTCCAGTCCAAGAACATGGTATATCTCTCCATCTGTTTGTGTCATCTTTGATTTCTTTCATCAGTGTCTTATAGTTTTCTGAGTACAGGTCTTTTACCTCCTTAGGTAGGTTTATTCTGAGGTATTTTATTCTTTTTGTTGCAGTGATGAATGGGATTGTTCCCTTAATTTCTCTTTCTGATCTTTCGTTGTTAGTGTATAGAAATGCAAGAGATTTCTGTGCAGTAATTTTGTATCCTGCAATTTTACCAAATTCATTGATTAGCTCTAGTAGTTTTCTGGTGGCATCCTTAGGATTCTCTATGTATAGTATCATGCCACCTGCAAGCAGTGACAATTTTACTTCTTTTCCAATTTGTATTCCTTTTATTTATTTTTCTTCTCTGAATGCCATGGCTAGGACTTCCAAAACTATGTTGAATAATAGTGGAGAGAGTGGACATCCTTTTCTTGTTCCTGATCTTAGAGGAAATGCTTTCAGTTTTTCACCATTGAGAATGATGTTTGCCGTGGGTTTGTCACATATGGCCTTTATTATGTTGAGGTAAGTTCCCTCTATGCCCACTTTCTGGAGAGTTTTTATCATAACTGGATGTTGAATTTTATGAAAAGCTTTTTCTGCATCTAATGAGATGATCCTATGGTTTTTATCCTTCAATTTGTTAATATGGTGTATCACATTGATTTGCATATACTGAAGAATCCTTGCATCCCTGGGATAAATCCCACTTGATCATGGTGTATGATCCTTTTAATGTGCTGTTGGATTCTGTTTGCTAGTATTTTGTTGAGGATTTTTGCATCTATATTCATCAGTGATATTGGTCTGTAGTTTTCTTTTTTTGTATTATCTTTGTCTGGTTTTGGTATCAGGGTGGTGGTGGCCTCACAGAATGAGTTTGCGAGTGTTCCTTCCTCTGCAGTTTTTTGGAAGAGTTTGAGAAGAATGGGTGTTAGCTCTTCTCTAAATGTTTTATAGAATTCACCTGTGAAGCCATCTGGTCCTGGACTTTTGTTTGTTGAAGATTTTTAATCACAGTTACAATTTCATTACTTGTGATTGGTCTGTTCATATTTTCTGTTTCTTCCTGGTTCAGTCTTGGAAGGTTATACCTTTCTAAGAATTTGTCCATTTCTTCCAGGTTGTCCATTTTATTGGCATAAAGTTGCTTGTAGTAGTCTCTTATGATGCTTTGTATTTCTGTGGTGTCCATTTTAACTTTTCCTTTTTCATTTCTAATTTTATTGATTTGAGTCCGCTCCCTCTTTTTCTTGATGACTCTGTCTAAAGGTTTATCAATTTTGTTTATCTCCTCAAAGAACCAGCTTTTAGTTTTATTGATCTTTACTATTGTTTTCTTTGTTTCTATTTCATTTATTTCTGCTCTGATTGTTATGATTTCTTTCCTTCTATTAACTTTGGGTTTTGTTTGTCCTTCTTTCTCTAGTTCCTTTAGGTGTAAGGTTAGGCTGTTTGTTTGAGATGTTTCTTGTTTCTTGAGGTAGGATTGTATTGCTATAAACTTCCTTCTTAAAACTGCTTTTGCTGCATCCCATAGGTTTTGGATTGTTGTGTGTTCTTGTTATTTGTCTGTAGGTATTCTTTGTTTTCCTCTTTGATTTCTTCAGTGATCTCTTGGTTATTTAGTAACGTATTGTTTAGCCTCCATGTGTTTTTGGTTTTTTACGGTTTTTTCCCCGGTAATTTATTTCTAATCTCATAGCACTGTGGTCAGAAGTGATGCTTGATATGATTTCAATTTTCTTAAATTTACCAAGGTTTGATTTGTGGCCCAAGATTTGATCTATCCTGGAGAATGTTCCGTGTGCACTTGGGAAGAAAGTGTAATCTGCTGTTTTCGGATGGAATGTCCTATAACTATCAATTAAATCTATCTGGTCTATTGTGTCATTTAAAGCTTGTGTTTCCTTATTAATTTTCTGTCTGGATGATCTTTCCATTGGTATAAGTGAGGTGTTAAAGCCCCCCAGTATTATTGGGTTACTGTCAATTTCCTCTTTTATAGCTGTTAGCATTTGCCTTATATATTGAGGTGCTCCTATGTTGGGTGCATATATATTTATAATTGTTACGTCTCCTTTTTGGATTGATTCCTTGATCATTATGTAGTGTCCTTCCTTGTCTCTTGTAACATTCTTTATTTTAAAGTCTATTTTATCTGATATGAGTATTGCTACTCCAGCTTTCTTTTGATTTCCACTTGCATGGAATATCTTTTTCCATCCACTCACTTTCAGTCTGTATGTGTCCCTAGGTCTGAAGTGGGTCTCTTGTAGACAGCATATAGATGGGTCTTGTTTTTGTATCCATTCAGTGAGCCTGTGTCTTTTGGTTGGAGCATTTAATCCATTCACGTTTAAGGTAATTATCGATATGTATGTTCCTATTACCATTTTCTTAATTGTTTTGGGTTTGTTTTTGTAGGTCCTTTTCTTCTCTTGTGTTTACCACTTAAAGAAGTTCCTTTTGTATTTGTTGTAGAGCTGATTTGGTGGTACTGAATTCCTTTAGCTTTTGCTTGTCTGTAAAGCTTTTGATTTCTCCATCAAATCTGAATGAGATCCTTGATGGGTAGTGTAATCTTGGTTGTAGGTTCTTCCCTTTCATCCCTTTAAATATATCGTGCCACTCCCTTCTGGCTTGTAGAGTTTCTACTGAGAAATCAGCTCTTAACCTTATGGGAGTTCCCTTGTATGTTATTTGTCATTTTTCCCCTGTTGCTTTTAATAATTTTCCTTTGTCATTAATTTTTGTCAATTTGATTACTATGTGTCTTGGCGTGTTTCTCCTTGGGTATATCCTGCCTGGGACTGTCTGCACTTCCTGGACTTGGGTGGCTATTTCCTTTCCCATGTTAGGGAAGTTTTTGACTATCATCTCTTCAAATATTTTCTCTGGTCGTTTCTCTCTCTCTTCTCCTTCTGGGACCCCTATAATGCGAATGTTGGTGCGTTATTGTTGTCCCAGAGGTCTCTTAGGCTGTCTTCATTTCTTTTTATTCTGTTCCGCGGCAGTGAATTCCACCATTCTGTCTTGCAGGTCACTTATCTGTTCTTCTGCCTCAGTTATTCTGCTATTGATTCCTTCTAGTGTATTTTTCATTTCAGTTATTGTATTGTTCATCTCTGTTTTTTTGTTCTTTAATTCTTCTAGGCCTTTGTTAAACATTTTTTGCATCTTCTCGATCTTTGCCTCCATTCTTTTTCCGAGGTCCTGGATCATCTTCACTATCATTATTGTGAATTCTTTTTCTGGAAGGTTGCCTATGTCCACTTCATTTAGTTGTTTTTCCTGGGTTTTATCTTGTTCCGTCATCTGGTTCATAGTCCTCTGCCTTTTCATTTTGTCTATCTTTCTGTGAATGTGGTTTTCCTTCCACAGGCTGCAGAATTGTAATTCTTCTTGCTTCTGCTGTCTGCCCTCTGGTGGATGAGGCTTTCTAAGAGGCTTGTGCAAGCTTCCTGATGGGAGGGACTGGTGGTGGGTAGAGCTGGGTGTTGCTCTGGTGGGCAGAGCTCAGTAATACTTTAATCCGCTTGTCTGCTGATGAGTGGGGCTGGGTTCCCTCCCTGTTGGTTGTTTGGCCTGAGGCGACCCAGCACTGGAGGCTACAGGCTCTTTGGTGGGGCTAATGGCGGACTCTGGGAGGGCTCATGCCAAGGAGTACTTCCCAGAACTTCTGCTGCCAGTGTCCTTGTCCTCACGGTGAGCCACAGCCACCCCCTGCCTCTTAAGGAGACCCACCAGCACTAGCAGGTAGGTCTGGTTCAGTCTCCTATGGGGTCACTGCCCCTTCCCCCTGGGTCCTGATGTGCACACTACTTTGTGTGTGCCCTCCAAGAGTGGAATCTCTTGTTTCCCCCAGTCCTGTTGAAGTCCTGCAATCAAATCCCGCTAGCTTTCAAAGTCTGATTCTCTGGGAATTCCTCCTCCCGTTGCCGGACCCCAAGGCTGGGAAGCCTGACGTGGGGCTCAGAACCTTCACTCCAGTGGGTGGACTTCTGTGGTATAAGTGTTCTCCAGTTTGTGAGTCACCCACCCAGCAGTTATGGAATTTGATTTTATTGTGATTGCGCCCCTTGTACTGTCTCACTGTGGCTTCTCCTTTGTCTTTTGATGTGGGGTATCTTTTTTGGTGAGTTCCAGTGTCTTCCTGTTGATGATATTTCAGCAGTTAGTTGTGATTCGGTGGTCTCGCAAAAGGGAGTGAGTGCATGTCCTCCTACTGCATCATCTTGAACCAATCTCCTCCTAAGGGAATTTTGACAATTTGTATTTTCTTGAAAATCAGCCATTTCAAGACTACATAGTATTCTGTTGTAAGTGACTTCCTCTGTATCTGTCGATTTCATGTCTTCACATCTTTCATTTTTCTTTAATGAATTAACTACAGGGCTTTCAATTTGATTTAGTTTGCCCTCCCTGAAACAGTAAGCACTTTCTCTTGTTGCAGGCAGTGGGCAGAGAAGTGTTCTAATAGGTCCATCAAACACCATACTGAGGCCCCTGTGTGTGAGAACTAGGCATTTCAGGTACATTATTTTCAGCCCCGATCTTATCTGTAGCTAAAGCCTTTGGCTATGAGATGGGAGTCCATCACTTCTCCTTCAGTTTCCCAATCAGGTCTTTATCATTCCTAAGATCATGTTTAGTTTCCACTGAGATGATGAGAGTGTTGGGAAATGGGGTCACATTTAGGATACCACTTTGCATGGATATTTGCAAATTGTGCAGGACTCACAAGGGAAAAGCAAATGAAGAATACATCTGCTTGCAGATAGGATGGGAGGTATAATCTGTCATAATCTTCTTGTCCAGTTTCTTGTCCCATAAGCCCAGATTCACTGTTTTTCCACCTACCAGACCATTAGCTGAAGAGTTGTCTCAGACAATAGGGGTATATGCTCCAATGAGTGCATTGGCATGTAACTGATCAGTAGGCAAGTTTTACCTACAGCTCCATCTTCCACCACCACACACCTGATGACCTGCATGTGAGCCACTTGCTTGGTGGCTCGTGGCTGTGGCCAAGCACAGAGTCAAGAAGCAGTGGGTTCAGGGGTGCCAGGGCCTCTTGCCACACTGCTTCACCCTCAGCAGACTGGAAGCTGAAACCTAGTGAAAGACCACCCAAAGAACCTCATGTTTGCATCTCAGTGGGGATTCTTTAAGGCCAGAACATCTCCCTAGCCTAAAAGGGACAAACTTACGACAGTAGAATTTGAAAGAGATGGAAATGGTGGAAGATTATTTGGTTTATGGTGGTTTATCCAGTGTATACAGATTACTCCAAGTAGTAAGGCAAGACTTACATCTGGAGTGGTTTTCATGAAATGGGCTGTGGGTGTGTGTGCACCCAAGATGGTGCTAGGGACTCCATTTATAAACAGCAATTTGAGTATCAGGGCCACTGGAATGCCTTTTTTAAAATTTATTTAATTTTTTAAACATCTTTATTGTGTAATGCCTTTTTAAAAGAAGGATTCATCACAATGCAGTGGAAAGACTTAGAATTGTAGTCACAGGACAGGGCTTTGAATTCCACTTCTATCATGAATGAATCCTTGACTCTGGGTAAGTGTTTCTTAATCTCTCTGAGCCTTAGTTTCTTTCTTTTTTTTTTTTTATTGGAGTATGGTTGCTTTACAATGTTGTGTTAGTTTCTGCTGTACGGCAAAGTGAATCAGCCGCACGTATACATATATTCCCTCTTCCTTGGATTTCCTTCCCATATAGGTCACCACAGAGCATTGAGTAGAGTTCCCTGTGCTGTACAGTCTGTTCTCATTTGTTATCTATTTTATACATAGTAGTGTACGTATGTCAATCCCAATCTCCCAATCCATCCCACCTCCCCTTCCCCCCTTGGTATCCATACGTTTGTTCTCTACGTCTATGTCTCTATTTCTGCTTTGCAAATAAGTTCATCTATACTATTTTCTAGATTCCACATATATGCATTAATATACGATATTTGTTTTTCCCTTTCTGACTTACTTCACTGTGTATGACAGTCTCTAGGTCTGTCCACGTCTCTACAAATGACCCAATTTCGTTCCTTTCATGGCTAATATTCCATTGTATATATGTACCACATCTTTTTTATCCATTCCTCTGTTGATGGACATTTAGGTTGCTTCCATGTCCTGGCTATTGTAAGTAGTGCTGCAAGTGAACATTGGGGTGCATGTCTCTTTTCGAATTATGGTTTTCTCCAGGTATATGCCCAGGAGTAGGATTGTTGGGTCATATGGTAGTTCTATTTTTAGTTTTTTAAGGAACATCCATACTGTTGTCCATAGTGGCTGTACCAATTTACATTCCCACCAACAGTGTAAGAGTGTTCCCTTTTCTCCACACCTGCTCCAGCATTTATTGTTTATAGATTTTTTTGATGATGGCCATTCTGTTTCAACATCTGTATAATGGAAATAATAACCCTTACCCACCAAGATTGTTGCAAAGATATAAATCAATAATATTAAATGAAAAAAAAAGGTAAGGTGCCTTGCAAACTGTAAAGTACTTTGAAAATGAACGTTACTTATGCAACAAGCATTTGTTAAGGGATTACTATGCACATAAACTATATTAAGGGTTATAGCAATTTACCAGGTATATCTTTAAATATCTCATACCATTTTAGCCTATCAGTTGGGAAGTTTCTGTGGGAAAGCATTTCTCTGAAATAACTATTCTATATAGTATTTTTCCTTTATCCCATTGGCTGGATTTAAGAGATAGATCCGGATTGTAAAACATCAAGGAACATGAAGGTTTTTCAACACTTGCTCCTTGCTTTTATTAATAAAAAGAGAACTGTGCCAAGGGTGTATGCTTCACTGAGAAATAATGAGAGAAAATTGTTCACGGGCTTACTTGGTTAAGTGCAGTTAGGCTAGCCTGTAATTTTTGTATTAAACTGCTTGGTAGTTGGGAACCAATATTTGGAGCTACTCATTAAATAAATTACCTAGATTAAAGAGTTTTCCCTGATTACAAACACAGGGAGCAAGGGTGTTGTTAAAACCCGTGGTCTCTTAAAATAAAGAATAATGCAAGGCTGGTGAACAGGTAGCCCTGGACCCTGGCTGCATGGCCCATGGAAAATGCTGATTAGACCCGAGAGCTCATCAGAAGAAGGAATTACTGTGAGGCTTGAGACCGGGGTGCTCCTGATGCTCTAAATGTGTGTGACCTTTGGCCAGTGTGTCAGCTCCCTCAACCCAGTTTCCCTTTCTCTCTAAAGAGGAGTAATAACATCCATCTGGACTATTACACAGGGATGTGGTAGAGATCTAATTCAAAATGCAAATTATAGAAAAAGCTGATTCAAAGAGGCTTGACAAGTTCTTCTCAAATGTCAATGTATATAGAATCACCTGGGGATTTTGTTCACATGCAGAGTCTGGTTCCGGAGGATCCACATTGTGGTCCTGATTCTGCGTTTCTGACAAACTCCCAAGTGATGCTGATTCTGCTGGCCTACATACAGGTCCCACTTTGAGTACTAAGGGGTTCAACAGCAAAGATAATTTTTTAGCCCATTAAATTGCAAGGTCCAGGAATAAAGATTGGCCTCAGTTTCGGCTTGTTCCAGCTGCTCAACAATGTTATGAAAGTACTGGTTTCCTTTTGCTTTTTCCTATGTTCTGTAATGTCAGCTTCACCTTGTGACTGGCTCTCCTCATGGTACTAAGGCGACTGCCTGCAGTTCCTGGGGCTTTGGTTCAGACATCCTTGGTTGTGGCCAGCAGAAAACTGTGTTCACAATATTGCCAGCCAAAGCCCTAAGATTCATTCCGACTAAACAGATGAAATAAACTGATTGGCTTAACCCAGGTCATAGGCTCTACTTGTGGGGCTGGAAGTGGAGTGAAATTCCCAGAACCAAATGGAAATCAGGGCTATGGAAAGGGGAAAACAGATGCTGGAGAGGCAGCCCAGGAATGTCCTTTTTTAGAGTGTTTATCAAATCTATTTTAACAAATGTGATGTATTAACACGAACTATCATAAACAGATAGTTTGCGCACATCCCTGTCTGTTTTAGAAATCTTCTTTGAGTCAAGAAAGATCAGTTTTTCTTAATAGCAAATGTATTTTGGAGATCACAACACTCTTTTAGAGATTCCCAAGACATTTATATTTATTGATAAATTTAATGTAGCTTGTGTTAACAGGAGTCACTAAGAAGGGTTGGACTGAATAATCTCTTTATAAAGAGATCAGAAAATCCACAGCACAGGGAAATGCTTTTAAGATGTTTTGTAGTTTGGTTTTTAAATTTAATCATAAATTTAACACTGCTGTCTGGCTGGACTTGGAGGGGAATAAGGGAAATATGGATGAAACAGTTGTAGCACATGAGAATACCAAGAGAGTGACTGGGGATGGGGCTGCCCTCCCCAGGCCAGAAGGAATGGTTTGTTGATTAAGACGAAACTAATTAAGTTTATAAGAGTTATTCACAGTTAGTGATGGTGAACATCTTGCTAATCTTGCCATTCTTATGCCCAAAGCTTTCACAATATTGTTGTTTTACCACATGCTTGTCACCCAACCAGCAGACAAAAGCTGGGAACTGTTTGTGTTGGGTCTGGAATTTACCATGGAAAAGATGCCAGGGCTGAAATGAAGTTCTCATTAGGAAATTTCTCTCCATAGGTGGACTTGCCCCAGTGCCATGATATCAGTGATGTCACCATGCTGTCAAATAAACTCAAGATTAATTCTGAGAAAGCAAGACTCCTAACCAGATTGTTTCTCCCCAGTGCTAAGAGCACTGAAGTTTACTGCTGGCTTTGGAACTTTGTGTACAGATAACTCAAATAGACAGAACCCATGAGTTTGCTGTATAGGGCAGTGTCTGTGTAAATGATAGGGTTGGCCATGGCTGGGTGTAGATGTGGCACGAACTGGATGAGGCTGTAGATCTGGGTGTGGGCCCCTGCAAAGCCTAGTTATCTTTTAGGTAGTATGTAATTAACAATTTAACCTTACCCAAAGAGTTTTATCGAAATGGAGGGTAAACTTGAGAACCCAGAACTTGCAGTCAGAAATGGGGGTGGCCTTGTAGGCTATGTCCTTTAGCTTTGCAGTTGGCATCAGAAGTATGAGTCCCTAGAATGAGCCTCACTCACTGAAATGTGTGATTTGGGAAGAGAAACGACGAGAGGCCCGGGATGAATCTTTGATTCCTGCATGGCTTCCTGTTCACCCATTGTAGTGTGCTCTTGTCTAACACTTGGAAATGAATTATCTGAGGAGACAAAGCAAAAGACTGTATCGGGAAGGGGTGCCTGGGCGGAGAGCAGCAAGGCAAGGGAACCCAGGAGAGCTGCTCTGCCATGTGGCTCGCAGTCTCAGGTTTTATGGTAATGGGGTTAGTTTCCAGGTTGTCTCTGGCCAGTCATCATGCTTGGCCCATGGTCTGACTCAGGGTCCTCCCCGGTGGTGCGTGCATCTCTCAGCCGAGATGGATTCCAGCGTGACACTTTCTGGGAGGTCGGCAGGACATATCGTCTCCTCCCTCCTCCTTTCGGCCCCTCTAGAATTCTCCTGGTTAGTTCTCAGCAGCAGCACCGTGTTCTTTATTGGGACTTCCTGTTGTGAGACAGCTCAGGCAAGTGATTATCATCATGCCTGGCCAAGGCGGGCAGTTTCAGTCAACGGTTCCCTAACAGTTGTGCTGGGATCCGTTACTACGTGTAAACGTTACTTGTGGAATTTAGAGATGAATCCACATCCCCAGGAGTTAGCTCACTGGATACATAGGAAACGTAAAATAGTAAGAAATAAGCTAAATATACAATGCCTTGGCTATTATTGTTCATAATAGCTAAAATGAAAATAAAGAGCGTTGGGGCAGATCCTGACTGTGAGCGCATCTCAGATTTCAGCCAGCCTGAGCTATGGTTGCTAGCTTCAGGGCTGCTACCAAAGGGGAATTTTGCTGGGACAACAGGTAGTATACCTCTAGGATGTCTGGTCACCAAAAAGGTTGTCCAGGTGGGTAAAAGGCAAAACCAAGGAAGTAGTGAAACCAGGGGGTATATGTGAAGGAGTCATTTCGTTTTGCATTGATATTTTCAGCTTCCTGAAGAACCTTTACTAAAATGGGTTTTGAGTGACTAACTTAGAGTGGTATCTTTGGTTTTGGATACTGCAGAGTAGAAGATCGTGTTTGGGTTAATACAGGACCCAGCTTGCTACTGAGCAATCACAGATGGCTGTATGTGATCCAAAAACACAGCAAGTTATTTCCAAAAGGACAGCTAGCCTGGTGGACTGGATAAAAGCAGCTACAAAGTGAGTTTATCCTAAGAAAGGAGACTGTCCAACTCTCCCTTTAAATGTGAAGTGGAACATCCCAGATGAAACAGCTGAGATGCTTCATACGCAAGCCATGCTGAGATTGTTGGGCTCTTCATCCACTGAATATACCCCTTACCCCAGGCATAGTAAATGCTGTGATTAAAGACACCCCTTTGGCACGGACACCCCATGTAACATTGCTGCTTTGATATCGAGCAACAGTTTGAGAAGCCCTGTCAGATTTGTTGTCTCAGCTTCCCTTACGGATTTTACAGATGTTAGGAAATTAGAGTGGTTCACAAGGAAACGGGGAAAGACAAAGGGAAGAGTCAAGGGAGTGGACTCAGCAGAGTGGAAATCTTTAGATGGTTGTTGATAAGTGGGATGAATAAAGCGGACATTGATGAGTTGAAACAAAGGTCTTAATGCAGCACTATTGGAGGTTGGGTGGACCAGTGGAAGCCCCTGCTGGTTCCTACTGTTCAA
The DNA here is from genome assembly GCF_965194805.1 of Balaenoptera borealis. Lineage (NCBI taxonomy): Eukaryota > Metazoa > Chordata > Mammalia > Artiodactyla > Balaenopteridae > Balaenoptera > Balaenoptera borealis. The sequence goes on along the minus strand of NC_138875.1, from coordinate 50,540,564 downwards.
AGGACCCTAAACAAATCTTCTCTATTTAACCCCTTCTGGAAGAATTCGAAAAGCTGGAAGGCAAAGATGACAATGAGAAACGTGACCTGGAATCACCTTGGATAGTGGGCTGACATATTAATCAAGATGGAAACTGACAGAAGAGCCAGAGTCCCCCACCTGGGGACCCAAGGCCATATGCACATGGGTGGGTAAATGGGCAGTGGGGTTGAAGGAGAAGAGAATGTTTTGGGGCTTCTTAATGTGGGATTCCAATGCACTATGATTCCAAAATCTGTTGGGAAGTCCTAATAGGATGTACAGTGAGATTGGGAGGACATGGAGATGCAGTGGTTGATGGGACTAAAGTGAAAGTTTGGACTAAAATTGGAATGTGAAGTGGTTATTTAATGTGAAGGGATTGGATTTCCTTTATCTGAACGTGACTTCCAGAGGTGGGAAGTTTGGGTAAAAATAAATGACAAATGTAGAGAAGGAAAAACGGTAGCTGAGGATAAAGGAATGAATAAATGGGTTATGCAGTGAGGGAACTCCTATATTACTTAGGTGACTTGAAAGAGGCTCAGAGCAAGAGAATAATATTATCTCTAAGCTCACCTGTACCAGATGCCCAGAAAGGTGAAGCTACATGTTTGCCAAGACCACCCCTGCTTTGGGAACCTCACAAAACTGAATAGAAGTCTGCAAACCTGAGTGGTATCACTCTGGGAAACATTTTGGTCGTACAAGATGATGATGAACTAGACTGAAGGTTAATGAATGAGTAGAATTCTAGTAATGTGCCAACAGCTTTTGAGTCTTATTTTTCAAGTTACATCTGCTACAAAGGATATCATTTGGGAAGGACTTTGTGGGAACTTCTCCCTAATGGGCCGTTGGACCATGTGGAGTACAGCTCCCAGCCGACTGATGATTGTGTAACTCTAAACCTGGATGATCGAAGGCTTAGAAAGTTTCCTGGCTATCGTGGTGGCATGACCAATATACCACAGAGTGCTATGCACAAATACGTATTATGCTTATTTTTTGTGGATGGAAAGCTGTTAAACAGAATAGAAAAAAACATTGGGTTCCTGATGGGATTAGAGTAATAGGTACCACATGATGGGTCTGAATTCCCCTGGAAACAGCCCCAGCTTGAGATGAGGAGGGCTGTGGGTGACCTTATGGCATACTCAAACTAAATGACATCTAGCTGTGACACCACTCATCCAACCCTAGAATGGAGGACCCAATATTTGGGGTACAAAACATGTATACTAACTGCACGCAGGTCATTGGTACACAACAGCAACACATGCATGGTGAATTAAACAATACTGGACCACAGGACAGAAAAGGACTTTAGGGGAGAAAGTTCTGGTCTAGGCATCTTGGGACAAGCTGAATTCACTTTTAATGAGGAGTGGCATTCAGAGGAAAAGTACTTTTAACTAGAATGAGCAAATTAGAGGGATTCTCTTCCAGGAGGCAGGAAAGGGATGGGAGTGAACCTGGAAAGATGATAAAGCTGTAGTGAAGTGGGTCAGGCAGACTCAACAAATAGTGCTGATAATGCTAGGATACACTGTTTGTAAAAGGCTTGTACCCTTACCCAATAGGACCTCTTGACTATTTTAAGACAGATGAAGGGGCAGTAGTCATGGGGCAATGGCCCTCCATCCCAGCAGCTGGGGCTCAAGGGCACAGCAATGGAATCTTATGGCCCTCCAAACCTGTGGAGTTCTCTGGAGGCATTTGTAATGTACACTGTTACACTATATCTGCCCTCACCCCTAGGATAGATTAAAAGACATATCCTGTAATACAGTTAGCAGAGATAGGAACTATTCTGAATACCACCCACGTCCTGCCAGTGGGAGGGAGGTGGGCCCTGCTGTATAGTAGTGCACAATGGAAACTAGTCTTAGTACAAGCCTGTGAACTGAGACAGGGTAAATGGCTTTGACCCCAACTAACTTGACCCTGTAAATAACCAAATCATGGGCAACATAATGGCACCTGTTCATGGTAATATCTGACATATGGGCAAGGATAGATTATGTTGGAAGGCATAACAAATACCTCTGTAATTCTAACCGCTTTTGTTATATAGTGAAACAGAATTGTACCATGACCATACTCTAATACGATGTAACATTGGCATTGTTGGTAAAATTTGACTACCTTATGTAAGTCAGTCTTATGATTATACTGATATTGATAATCAAACATATTGAGAGATGTAGTTAAAGCCTCTTCAGGATATAAATGGAAAATGACTGCTCTGAAGAACTGGCTTTAGCTAACCATCAGATAATTGCTATGCTAAATAGTTTTCTACAAGTTTATCATGATGTACAAATAGCAGTAGATCAAGGGAGGAAACAAGTAATAAATTTAGTACAAATATATGAAAATGTATGTAATGACTTTATAGGATGGATTAATTTCTTTAAATCTGCCCAACACTGGTTCCTCCAAATGTTAGGCATATTCATACTGATTCTGTTGTGGTGTCTGTCATATAAATTCTTTCCTAAATGTAGACGCTCAAATATGATCATTTGGCTTAAGAGAGCCTTGGCCAAATGCCAGGGGGTGGCCTGTGTATTTAACAGGGGGAGGTCTGGACTTTGCCCTCGTCTCCTGGGGAGGTACTCTCCAGGAAAAGTGTCTTTGTTTACCGGGGGGCTTTGGGCAAAAACAGACAGTCTAACAATGTGATTTATGATGGGGACTTTGAGCTACATGATATCTGCTCTACCTCTGGAGGATCTAAAGGTCAGCCCTGTGTGCAGTCAACCAGGTCTCCACAGTAAAAACTCTGGACACCAAGGCTTGGGTGAGCTTCCCTGGCTGGCAATATCCTGTGCATGTTGTCGCAAATCATTGCCAGGAAAGTTAAAACTGTCCATGACTCCGTGGTGACCGGGCAACTGAAAACTCCATGTTTAGAAACTTCCTGAACTCTGCCCCGTGTATCTCTTCCTTTGGCTAATTTAATCTGTATCCTTTATTCTTTCACTGCAATAAACCATAACCACAGTCATTATGGCCTTCAGTACATTCTTCTAGTGAATTACTGAGCCCGAGTGTGGTCTTAGAAACCCCTCTACCCTGCAGTTGGTATCAGAAGTGAGGGCATTCTTGGGGACTGTGCCCCCTAACCTCACAGGTGGATTTTATAATTTTATTCTTGTATCTAACAACACCATCCACTTTCAAATATGCCTCTGCTAGAAACATTATCCTTTAAATGGTTCCTTAAATGCCATTACAACTATGGTATAATCTGTAGTAAAGCACCATGAAGATGTTAATACAGATGTATGTGTGAATTAAAAAGTGACTCTAAATGCTTAGTAACCAATTTACTTCACATTAATAATTCAGCTATTTTTATTTGTTTCTAAACAAAAAGCAAAGAGGACCCAGCCCACAGAGTAATTGTAATAGTGTGCACAATTTTTATTAAGCCAAAATAAAATCTTTTAAAGTTCTCAGCTTATGAAAGTCACTCAGATTCATTTCTTTTTTTCCCATCACATGTCTTCTTTTTGAAATTTTCTCTCAAACTGATAGAGACTGGCATGCCCTTCCATCCTACATCTCATCTTGGGGCAAAAGGAGAAGACATCATTCGGTGTCCTTAAATGGTAATACTTTTAATTGGAAATCTAACCCACCCCTAACTAGAGTATTGTTTATTCTGTTCCACCTGTTTCAAGCAAGTGCAGTAAAGTGATCAGAGATGAACTAAAAAGAAAGTAAATGGCAAGGCATGCTACACAAATAATTTTCAAAGACCCTTAAATTGTGAATTTTGAAGATTTTCATGCTTGACAATACTGGGTATCTGTGCTTCACAAAGCACTTTACAAAGCAATATTCTTGGCTACCATTTGGTAACTGGCAAAAAACAAACAAACAGAAAAGAAACAACACTCCCCCCTTATCCAATACAACAAAACCAGGGGCAGGGCAATAATGAGAACTTATTCAGAGTCACGGAGGAAATCATGAAGAGTGCCAGATTCAGAGCCAGTCCCCTGGGCAGCATTTTTCTGTTCTTCCATTTTTGCTGCCTAGATATTGGATTTCAATTGGGGTTATTTAACTTACAGGCCGATCATATATTCAGCTTTTCCAGAATGTCACGGGCACTTTGCTACAGATTCAATGCTTTCTCTTTTAACTCTCCTTTTACTGATTTCCCTCCGTCAGCACCAGAAAGAAAAATCACCTGCTGATGGTTTGTGGGCAAAGGATTATTTTAAGAAGAATTAAAAAAAATTATAGACCTGTCTGAGAAACATTTCTATCTCAAAAAGCAGTGTTTTCAGAGTTGTTGATCCCCAGTTTTTCCCTAAATGGTATTAAAATAAAATAATTTATAATATAAAAGTTATATAATAAATATGGAATAAGTATATACTAAAATAATTTAAAAATACACATAATTAAAATTGGCATTTTTTTACACTTAAAACCCTTACAGAAACATAAAACAAATAGAATATTTCACATTATATACCCCTCAAAAAATCCGTCCAAAAATGAAATTCAGAATATCATCGTGACATTCATGTGGTTGGTGATTTTTTTTTTTCTGGAAGGAAATCCCCTTTGTGAAATAACTGTGGTGCTGAGTGCTACAGCTTAGATATTTGTATATCTCCAGCAAGCATTTACTACCGGGTGCTGTGTGACGACTCAGTTCCCTCCTCCTTTTCTCTAGTGACACTCCTGAACAAATGTTATTTGCATGTCTGTTGGTCTTCTTGTGGCATGGAACACATCGTATGCTTACCAAGGGCACGTCAGTTCTTTTCACATTAGCTCGTGAATGTCAAGAAGAATTACTCAATGCCAATGAGATTCCGAAGTCTCCTGATTGTACTAGATGATGAGTTGTTTACTCACATAATCTAGAATTTACCTGGGTTAATTTTTTGATAATCATCAAAATGCAAATGCAAAAAGTAAAACTCTTAGAGGCAAGCCAGGGACAGCAAGATGTATATCACTTGGACCCCAGAATCCATGAACCTGGCTTGAGAACCACTCTTAAAGATGCATGTGCATTTTGACTTAATAATACTTCATCTACTAATAGTTCTCATCATGAGGTAATTTAAATATTTCACTGAGTTGTTATAAGAATTAATTAAATAGTGTATGTGAAAATATTTTGCGTATTACAAAACATCATAAGTATGTAGTTATTTTTTCCTACCTCTTTCATTTTCTTTTTCCTCAAAGGCTTATGTAATACACATACTGAGTCTTACTGATATAGTCCCCTTAAAAATTTTGTTGCCTTGGTGTTTTTTATTAGTGTATTGATCAGCTGTCATCCATTACTTCAGAGGCAAGCTTCATCTGATTGTTTACCACACTGACAGAGAGATACTGATAGACTTCATGATTTCCTGGATGTTTGACAAAGTGTTTGAAATAACAATGATCCAAAAAGGGGACTTCTTGCAGACTTCCTTTGGAACCCTAGAGTTTCAGTGTATTCCATGGAATCTGATAATTGTGCTGCCTGTAGGGAAATACCTGGCATGGTAACGGTACTCAGGACTATGTGTGTAGGAGACAGAAATACTTCATAACAGTCTCTGCTAATGGTACTTACAGGCGAAGGGGAAAAAGAACGAACCATCAGGACGTGTTCGGCACCAGACACTTAATAGGCACTATCTGTATTGTTGGCATAATTTCCCCCTTGTGCAGGGAAAAAACTGAGATTTGGAAAAGTTCAGTAATTTGCCTAAAGACCCAGAAGGTTATAATTTCCAGGTCCATATTATTTCCCTGATACCTGCCTATGGAAGCATGAGTGAGAATGCACAGGGCACAGACCAGGATCTTGGGCAGAGGAGACAGAGCTTCCCAGGCTGGTGTCTGCCAAATCACTTGTGGCCTCAAATCCAGTTTTCCAAAAGCAGTATTTACTACTGCTGACAACCCTAACCTTCCTTAGTTTGATCTGTTTTCTCTCTATCATCAACACTGTCTTAAGTGGTAGCTTCTTCCCGGCAAGCTAATTTGTTTTGAAGACTTGCTCTGACACTGGTCTTCTCTCTGTTTATAGAATTGACCTGGAGTTAGAGACTCGTGAGTCCTTGATATTCAGCCCAGGTGTGGAGGCAGTTTGGCCTCCACCATCCAGCTTGGGCAGCCTTGATAGCACAGCGACAACAGTACAAACGCTAACATTTGCTGATGATTATGATGAGCCAGACACTGTTCTAATTGCCTTGTATGTATTGTTTGATTTAATCCTCATAACAGTCCTCTGTGGTACCTATTAATGCCATTTTACAGGTGAGAAAATGGAGGCACAGAAAGACCGAGCAACTTGCACAAGGTCATACAGCTATAATGAGGCCACAGCAAACTATGACCCACTACATCCCCAGGGCTCTGGGTTGCCTTTCTGAGCAAGCTTGGGTGGATTGCTATGACCGTGGATTCCTGCGTGTGTGCTGTGTTTACCTGATCGCTTGCCTCGGGTTGCAAGGTGCTTGGTCCAGGACTCAGGTGTTTCACTCTCCATGCGGCCCCCACGGTACAGAGAAGTTCTGAACAAACAGGTTGTGTTTAGTGAACAGGGTTGACTTTTCCTACATGAAGCACTGATGTCCAAGTGCCTATTTGTGAAGGCAGAGAGAAGTAGCCCATTCTCAGTGACATGTTGATGCCTCAGTGTACGTATATCAAAAGGGAAACCAGACTTTGACATTCAGTACTGTTATGGGTTAAATTGTTTCCCCCCAAATTCATATGTTGGGTTTCTACACCCTCCACTCCCCGACTGCATACCTTAGAATATGACTGTACTTGAAGACAGGTTCTTTAAAGAGGCAGTTAAGTCAAATGAGGTCATGAGGGTGGGCCCTAATCTGATTGGTATCCTTATAAGAAGATATTAGGACACTGACAGACATAGAGGAAAGACCATGTGCAGAAACAGGGAGAGGATGGCCATCTATAAGCCAAGGAGAGAGGCCCTCAGAAGAAACCAATCCTGCTCACATGTTGAGACATAAATTTCTGTGGGTGGAGCCACCTGATCTGGGGTGCTCAGTTATGGCGGCCCTAGCAAACTGATGCAGATACATTTGGGCAGAAGGATGTAGGGCCTGCCTCTCTTGGCTAGTGGTAAAGGGAGTCGTGGGAACATGGGCTGCAATTTGGGGTGTACACACCACAATTCTGGAGGTGCTCTCTCTTCTGTAGGCCTGGCTGGAGAGCAGGATATGAACTGGGGTCAGTAGAGGAGGGAGGTTTCGTAATAGCCTGACACCAAATTTTTAGAGCATGTTTACTTGTTCACTAAAGAAATACCTACTGACCACCTCTTTATCATGTGCTTACCCTGTGCTGAACCTTGGTGACAGATGGTGACCCAGATGGACCACATGGTGGCCCCAAGAACCTCACAATACAGAGAGGCTCAAGTAGTTGTAATAGTGCGTGGCCAAGGCTGGGCTCTGTCCTGGGGAGCAGCACGTATAGTGTGTGTGGTGGAGGGAAGGCTCGTCAGAACAAAAGCATCAACGTTGGGACCTGAAGGATGGATGAGGAAGAGCTAGCCCAGCAGGGAGGAGAGCACAGAGAGTTACAGAGAGAGGATAGATAGCTCTGAGGTCTTGCCGGTGAAGGAGAGCATGACATTTCAGGAAATGAAAAAAAAAATTTTTTTTTTAATTAAAAAAATTTTTTTCTCAGTTTCATTGAGACACAGTTGACCTATAATGTTGTGCAGAAGGTGTGCAACAAGAGTTGATATACGTATATCTTACAAAATTATCACCACAATAAGTTTAATTAACATCCATCACCTCACATAATTATAAATTTTTTCATGTGGTGAGAACTTTAGCAAGTTTCAAATATACAAAATAGTCTTGTTAACTATAGTCACCATGCTGTACGTTACATCCCCAGAACTTATCTTAAAAGAAAGATAACTTATTTATCTTAAAAATAAAGTTCAATATGGTTAGAGAAGCCCACGTCATGAGTGGCAGGGGGTGGTGGATTGTGGAGGGGTGAGGCCCCGAGCTGGGCTGGGCCAGTGGCATCGATGCATATGCTTCCTTAAGACAACTGGAGGTCACTGAAGGATGCTGTGCTTGGTCATTGCTGTGTTTGTGTGTGTGTTCTCTCCAAAACCAGCTCAGATCCAATAACAAAGCCAGGAGCACCAACCAGCCGGTAATTACAAATAACGATAGTTGACATTTATGGAACTTTTCTATGTATAAATCACTGTGTGTGTGTTTTGTATGCATCATCCCCCCTTTTTTGCTCACCGTGTTTCCATGAGAGATGTGTTACAATTACCCCTGTCTTACAGATTAGGAGACTGAGGTTAGAGAATTTAAACTGTGAGACCACAAAGTCAGGCTGCAGAGCTGGGAGCCCAAGCCACGGCACTGCTCTGTCACTCATGCCTCTTATCTTTCCAATTTTCTTTGACTTGGGATTGAACCTGTCAGGAGGATAGATACACCCATAATTTATTCTGTCACCGAGTACTTCACTGAGCAGGGAGGGACACAGGATTTGAGGGCTGCCACAATCAGTTTGTAAAATTTCAGCTTCTACTCACCCTGGTTGATGAGCTGCTGCCATGGCTGACTTCCCTTTTCAGGAAAAGCTTCTAGATAACATCCAGTAGAGGAGGCCTTGTTCCAGGACAATGAGCATCTCCTACCTCCTTCTTCAGTTTAGAGCAAGTTGAATACATTTAACAGTTCCTCCTAGGCACGAGGCCTCACCAACCCATGTGAATTTGAGTGTGTTCTGCACACAGACAAGTGTCCAGCTCTTATAGGCCTGCATGAATGTTCTAGGCCCTGCATCCCTAGAGAAGCAGAATCTTTTCCAAATTTCCCAAAGATTCTTCTCCGCACAGTCTCTGCGGGCTTCTTCCTGGCTGGTGGACGCTTAGTCTCATGTTCACTTTCTCCAAGTGAAACAGATACTATCACCCAGGAGGTTATGGCTTTCTGTTCTTTTCTTTCATCCTCTCCTTTGTGTTCTTGATCTTAAACCTAGACGGCAGTCTAGTGTGTTGAGATATTAATTTATACCTTCGCTTTTGGAGCTAGAGGAAGCTTGATGGAATTACTAGTGTATCTCCTGCCTCCATCCCAAGAAGCAAGTCAATTTTTATTCTGAGTTTTGAGCTCCGAACCTCAGGGAGTTGCTAAGGGCTTTTGTGTCAGGGCCACAAAGAGACGTTATATTAAAGTTGTGTGACTTTAGGGAGTTACTTAATTTCTCCAAGCCTCAGATTTTCCCATCTGGAAAATGGGAATAATTATAGTGCTATCTCACAGGCTTGTCAGGAGGATAAAATAAGGTAATGCCTGGAAAGGCCTATAATATAGATTTAGATATTGGGGGAATCTTGCATGATAGGACTACACCAGCGGCACTAAATATAGATATTGGTATTGCTTTTGGGGTCCACACTGACTAATGCATAACTTGTTTGGAAGATCCATGATTGGGGATAAATGATGGCCAGCATTTGGGTGGATGAAAGAGTGTGGTCACTGGAGTGGCGCAGATTCTTGGCGATTAAGAGGTGTGGTTTTTTGGAGGGGGTCCACAATTTGTGGAGAACTGTGCTCTGCTCATGAGCTATGTCCTTCCATGGGGTGGGAGGGACTATTGCCTTTAAATGATGAGGCCCTGAGTAGTGTGGTGATGGCAGGAACCAAGGGAAGGCCTCTCCAGGGCCCCACCAGAGTGCCAGCACCTGCTGCACAACCATGTCTAGATGCTAAAAGGATGATGGTAAAGATGGGAGACTAAGCACTGAAGGTCTGGTTCCTTCCTCAATTTTCTGTACCCACTTCAACTCCTGATTCCATTGAGGGACAAGAGAGCCCCAGGAATGATGGGCATCTAGCCTGCCCTGAGCCACTGGGCCTCAGAGATTTGATTTGATTTAGAGAAATAAAAATATGTGACATTTTTTGCATCTGAGCATTGCATCCCAAACTCATACTGGTTGCCATTATTTATTGATTTTATTTTATTTTATTTTTGTTTATAAAGATTTCAAAAACTCACTTTGTAAAATTTGGAAAGTAGAGAAAAACATAAAGAAAAAATAAAAATTGTAAACCCACCACTTGGAAATAATCACTCTTTAATATTTTTCTGAGTTTGTACGGTGTGTATATAATACATATATAGTTACATAAGTGAGATTGTACTGTGAATAGTCTCTATCCTATTTTGTATTTAGCATGTGTTTTCTCATATAAATTCTTCATAAAACATTTAAATGCTGCATGATACTCTATTTTATAGGAGTGCTTTAGATGATTTAACTAATTCTTTGTTTTTAGAAAGATTGTTTCTAGTTCTTGCCCTTTTAAATACTATTGTAATGACTATCCTCATATAAATTTGCGTTCCCATTTCATTTCCTGAGACCTAGAAACTGTTCTCCCTCTTAAATTATTTCCAATGCAATATTTCCTTTTATTTTTTAAAAACTCATCCTGTGTTTTCTTAAATACATTCTAAATCCAAAAATATTTCTTCAAAGAACCTTCATTACTTCATATCATTTACCCCTCACCAGTCATTCCCAAAGACCCTCATTTTGAGATGGTTGAGGACTGTCCACATGGCAAATTAGCAAGATTAGGAAAACTCCCATTCAGTTGTTTAAATTAAAGAGTTTCCTTAAGCTGCAGCCAAACCGACACTGCCAAAATTCATCCAAAATTAAGCTTATGTTGATCATTTGGTTTTGATGCTGTTTCCACATCTGGCCATACTGGACTCTTGCTGACATCACAGGGTCTACTATTTTGCACAAAACTGCCTTCAGCAAAATTGTAAGGGAGTAGGAAGCTGTAGCCCAGAAGTAAAAGCAAGATGGTGCTTCATCATCATGTGCTAACCGGTTGTTGCTTTTCACTCTTTCCTGAAGCTGTGTGCTTGTGTGTGCACGTGCGTGTGTGCGTGCGTGTGCGCACCCCTGCATGTGTGCACACGTTTGTGTTTTGTGTGCATGTGTGTTTGTGGGCACTGGTAGAAAGGAGTTTCCTGTAGGTGTTTTACTTAACCAGAGCACCAAACTATCTGAGGCAGTATGAGACAGTCTATAATGCTGGATATCTGAAAGCATAATGGATCCTCACTACAGAACCAGCATGGATACGCCCTACCCTAAAATTCTGTCCTTGTCTGCTCTTCTATTCTTAGTGCGAAATTTATGACTTTCCTAAGAGTTGCCAGTTCAACTCACAGTGAAATAGAAAAATACAACTCAGGGGTATTATGGCCATAACAAAAGAAAGCTGTCCTCCCTCCCCGCCCCGGGGCTGCTCTGCGATAGAAGTAGTGGCTTGTCAAGGATGATTGTGCATGGAAGATGTGTTTGTCCATCCTTGTCAGGCTTAGGCCACTTCAGACCAGGCCCTGCTTCCCATGGTCAGAGCCAATGGTGCATTTTGCTCGCTTCTGGTGAAAAGTAACAAGCACTTTGGTTTTAGGAATCAGATCAAGAGTGATTCTCTTTGAAGCTTTCACAAAGCTGGCAAGAATTTCACACCATTTTGAGTGCTGCAGGTGAAGAATTTAACAGCTGGTGGGAGTGCAAATTAGAGCCAATTATAATTTGATTGACCTGCCTTGACAATAAAACTGTCTTCCCTAATTTAAAATGCCTAGCAGGATCCTCTCTGCCCTGGAAAGGTGGCGATTCAAACGAAGAGCAGCTCCAACTAGGAAATTCTTTTAACGACACTGTGACAGTAATAAAGATTTATTTATATAGCCCATTTTTTCCTCTTGGGCTGAAATGACTGTGTTCAAACTGAGGGATAGGACATTATGTACAGAAATGAAAAGGGACTGGGCTTGGCAGAAATGGCTCTTGAGGATGGTGGCAGCCGCAGAGAAAACACATGTAAATTTTGGAAAGCAGTGAAGAAAGGGGGAAGTGTCTCGGTTCCTAAGCGTGATGCCAGTTGTCATAATATTTTTGAAGAAACCAAATGCAGAATTGAAAAGACTATTCTTTGAAACTGCTTAAAGCGGCATCGTGGGAAAGCCTGTTTTCTTCCTGTGTTTGATTTTGGAGGCTAATTTATTGTCACCTTATTCAAACAGGTCAAAGAAGGCTTTGAACTCCAGCTCACACGCAACCTCTCATTCCCTTCTACTTATTCACACTAGCTCGGGTTTATTTCACTAGCTCAACTTTACAAGGAAAGAAATGGGTCGCTCTGCATTTTTCGTTTACCTTGAGTCAGATCTCTGGGTCATTTTCATTGACCTTTAATCCTGATGCCTGTGATCTCATACCCTGGGCTCTCCCGTTCTTGGAAGGCAGTGCTCACCACCAAGCAGAGATTAAATTATCTACTCTCCAATCCCATCTCTGCCACTGAGGGCTTACTTGATCTTGGGCACGTTACCCCTTGGGTCTTGGGTCTTCATCTACAAAATGGAAATAATAAAACCTCCCTCGTGGGGTATTGTGGGGATTGTTGAGATATGACAAAGATTTTTCTCCTTGACCAAACCCTAGCCAGGCTCCTCGGAACCATCTTCCCTACTAGGCTGGGCCTTCACCTATAGAGACTTGAACAAACACAAACATAGTTTCTAACAGCTTAAGGCTGATCCCCAGGCTGACACTAGCCTCCATGAAAGTATCTGCCTGAGAAAACTCAAGGCTGCCCAAAGAATTTACTGTTTCTTCAGCCAACATCTGAAGATAGGGCCCCTGTCTCCCAGCCTCTGTGGGAAGGTAGGAGCCTGACTTTGGTAAGCACCAGTTAGCAAACCCGGGTTAGTTTGGACCAAACCCCGCTGCCTGCTTTTTGTAATTTTCAGTTCCCAGACTCTGCGGCTGCCCTGCTCCCCCCTCTCCCTCCTCCCTCCCGCGCTCTTCAAAACACCTGGTCACTTCTGTGCAGGTCAGTTGAGTTGAGCTGAGTTCAGTTCCTGCTGGACTCTTTTCCCAGTCGCAGGAGTGCACCCCTGATTAAAGTCTCCCTGTACCACGTTAGCCAGGGTTTGCTTTGCTGACCCTTGACCGATACGCCCCCCCGTACACTGGCTTGGCATAAGGCTTCGCCTCAGCGGCTCTCGGGAGACGGGGTTATTCTACCTGTTGGGACCTGCTTACCCTTATCTCTACCATGGAGCCTGCCCAACCTTATTGCTTTATTCTCTCTTCTTGCTGCCAGTGAAACTCTGCAATGAGTGCAGGAGGGAATACGGGCCACGAGGAGGGCTATTCTCGCCTCCTTGATATCGGACTTAGAATGAATTTCACCAAGTAACAGTGTTCTTCCTATCGTAGAGGTTCTTATGACACTAATATAATTTGGACCCGCTGTATGTTAAACATACCTTTATGATTGGCTTAGAAATTTATTTTTTTTTTTCATAAAGTTTATAGAAAAGTAAGCAGAAGTGTTAAGGAAATCGCTGTAATAAAGGCCATCAGTTTTACAAAAGACATGGAAATTCAGTTTTTGGATGCACTGTATCAGTATGGGTACAACCTGAATTTTACTGCTTTCAATTTTATGACAAGTAAAGTTGCCAAAAGGGAACAGAAGCCTGAGTTCCAAACAGTCAACTTAACATACAAACTTCTGGCTTATCGTATTGTAAGCTGTGTGCTGCATGTAACCGAGTTTCATCTTAATGGCCATGAACCATCAGGAAGCTTCTCTTTAAGGGGGACAAATAAAGCACATGGGCTTTGTGGCAGTGTTCTCTCTCCTCTTTGAAGGTTAATTCTGGAAGAGGATTAGGGTTTCTAGAAGAGGATTAGGGTTTCTGGAAGTTCAGCCTTTATAAAATGAGACCTTTCTTCTCTTATTATTAATGTGGCTTCCAGGGTCACTTTCTACTAAAAAAAAAATTACTACTAATAAAGATCTATGTGGTGATGGTTGTTTGTATCCTTGTACACATCCATGAAACTGAAATTTCTTGTGGGCAACACATCTGGTTAAAAAAAAATTACCTATAGGGATATTAAATGGCAGGCAAGGATCCTAGTAACCAGTCCTGGAGTGTAGCCACCCCCAGGTAATGAAATGATGACTTCTGCAAGCAGGCTTGACTGCACTGGACCTGTGCAGATGATGGAGCGGAGCCGGATGCTCCAGCAGCTGCTGTCTGGTGAACTGAGACGGGGCACGCACAAGGTGGGCAGACAGATGCTGTAATGACCCACTAAAGAATAACCGTGTGCAGTACAACATAGCTGGGAAACAATGGCAGCAGATGGACAAAAACCTGGCTCACAGCTAGCAGGGGAAGGCAGCTCATTTATAGCAAAAGGCCCTGTGTAGCTCCGGGAGGGACAGGAGTCCAGACCCATACCCAGCCTGTAAGCAGCAACAGGCCCTGTAAGCAGCATTCATCCTTTTCAAATATATTTATTGACTGCTTGCTATGCATACCACCCTGGGCCGGGTGCTATGCTCTGGGAGCGCAGGGGTGAAGGCAGGCTTACTGACTTCTAGGAGTTTCCAGTGCAGTGGGTTTCTGTTTATATGATACCATTTGGGAATTAAGTTACTGATATCCCTGGCATTTAACATTCTTTAAAATCTGGTTACTCTTTTCCTAGATCTTGGATGGCATAACTTGAAAACCAAAGGAGATGGAGTTTTAGAAGAGTAGAGGTTGCGAAAAAGAGTTGATGAGTCACATCTCCAGCAACTCTGTGCTGACATTGTCCAGTAGCTTAGGGTATTGAATGAGACTATTGTTCTTCAGTTTATAGCCACCCCGCACAGGGTCACCTCCCTTTGAATACACTGCAGGGAGGATGACCAGCCCTTATCTGAGTTTTAGCTTTATCCAAAAGGTATCTGTGCAAGAAGGGGCATTGTAGTTTCCAAATAGAGCAATCCCATTCTGTGCGCGTGCATCTGTACACACACGCACACACACACACACACACACACATATTCTGGATTATGTGTTGTATTCTTTGGTTCCTAGGTAAACATTCTTCATCGCCATCATCATCATCATCATCATCATCATCATCACTGGGTTGGCAACTAAAAACAGCTAAAAAAAATCCCTCCCTGGCAGTTGAGTACTTTTAATTACCTGGACAGAAGGTATTTTCCATTTTTTGTTAACGGTCATTAAAGAGAAAAGGGGATTGAAGTGCAATGTGAGTTTTGCTTAAATATGGAAAAATTGTGGACTTTTGCTAGAATAGTTTGCAAGGGGTTATGCTATGAAATTGTTACTCCCCCTCCCCCTGCTGTTTTCCACACTAGAATAGACTGACATGGCTTGAAATAGTTTGGCTTTAGCCGGCAGACAGTGGAACAGAGATGACAGCCTATGAATGAATTATTAAAATAGCTGCATGTTAGCATCTTCTAGTTTGGCAGATTTAGTCTTGACTATATCACCACATCATGACCAGTTTGATCATCCTCAGAAAGAGCAAAAATAATGATGTAGATTCTACAAGGCATACACATATAGCTTTTAGCCACATCCTAGAATACATACAAACAGTCTGCATTTCCACTAGTGCCTACCTGTAGGTGTTGTCTCTGTAAAAACAAGAGAGAAACTTGTAATCAAGAATAGTTCTCTCTTGTAACCTAAATGGGAGGGAAGTCCAAAAGGGAGGGGATATCTGTATGTGTATGGCTGATTCACTTTGTTGTGCAGTGGTGGCTAACACAACAGTATAAAGCAACCACGCTCCAATAAAAATTAATAATAAAAAAAGAATAGTTCTAATTATGAACAATTTAAATACAAAATAATAGAATGTGCATAATATCTTCATCTTACACAAAATAGGACAGAGAAAACCAAAATGATTTATGAATTTACCCTTATCATGTAAGAGTAAGTTCGACAATATCAGGTGTTGGATAAAGACCATCAGGAAATCTTGTACACTGTAGGTGGGAATGTACAACCATTTTGGAGAACAGTTTGTAAATATCTAAAGAAAGCTGAAGATATGCATACCTTTTAAATTAAAAAACTTAAGTCCTTGACATGTATTATCCATTTTAAGTGTATAGTTACATGAGTTTAAGTGAATTTGTACAGCTGTGCAGCCATCACCCCAATCCAGTTTTAAAACATTTCCATCACCCCAAAAGTTCCCTTCTGTATGTTTACGGTCAATATCTGCTTCCACACACCAGTCCCATGCAACCATTGATCTTTGTATTACTATAGTTTTGCCTTTCCTAGACATTATATATAAATCCAATTATGTAATATATATATTTTTTTCCTGTCTGGCTTCTTTTAATTACCACAGTGTTTTTAAGGACTATCCATGTAACATGTTATCAATAGTTTGTTCCTTTTAATTGCTGAAGAGTTGTGTGGATAACCATATTTTGTAAATCCATTTACCAGTCGACAGCAGTTTGGATGGTTTCTAGTTTCTGGCTATTATGAATAACACTAGTATAAGAAATCTTTGTGTGGACACATTTTCATTTCTCTTTGGCAAATACCTTGGGGTGTAATTGCTGAGTCATATAGTAAGTGTATCTTTAACTTTTTAATAAGCTGCTAAACTGCTTTTCAAAGAGACTGCCCCATTTTATATTCCCACCAATAATGTATGCAGTTTCCAGTTTCGCCACGTCCTTGTCAACACTTAGTGGTGTCAGTCTGTCTGATTTTAGCCATTTTATAGTGATTTTATAGAGGTATCTCATTGTGCTTTTAATTTGCATTTTCTCAATGACAGGATTTTGAGCATTTTTTTAACGTGCTTATTTGCCATTTCTATATAACTTTGGAGAAGTATCTTTTCAAATCTTTTGTGATTTAAATTTTTTATCTTACTATGGAGTTGCAAGTGTAATTTATATATTCTGAATAGAAGTTGTTTATGAGATACATGCTTTGCAAATATTCTCTCCCAGTCTGTGGCCTCTATTAATTTTTTAATGGTGTTTTGAAGAGTAAACTTCATATTTGAAGTCCAGTGATCAATTTTTCCTTTTCTAAATGGTATGTTGGTGTCATAGTTTAAAAAATTTGCTTAATCTAAGTCAAACAATAATTTTCTCCAAAAAATTTTATACTTTTAGCTCAGTCTTATATTTAGGGGTCACATTTTGAGTTAATTTTGTGTTTGGTGAGAGATAGGGGTCAGGTTGAGTTTTTAAAATATATATCCAATTGATATATTGGTTATTGATATATCCAATTGATATTGATTCAATATCAATAAAATATATGAATATCCAGTATAACTTTAGAAAATACTATTCTTCCTCCATCAGATTTCCTTAGCACTTCCATTGAAAATCAATTGACCATATATATTTTGATTTATTTCTGAATTCTTTGTTCTCTTTCATTTATCTATGTGTCTGTGCTTATCCCTGTACCACATTGTCTTGATTACTGTAGCTTTACAGTAAGTTTTGAAATCAGTTAGTGTAAATCCTAACAAATTTGCTGTTCATTTGTTTTCCAAAATTGTTTTGGACATTTTAGGTCCTTTCTTATTTCCATATAAATTTTATTTTAATTTGTCAGCTTCTACAAAAATGCTTACTGGGATTTTAATAGGAATTGTATTGAATCTAAAGATCACTGGGGAGAAGTGCCATCTTAACACGTTGAATCTTTCAATACATGGATGTGGTATATCTATGCATTTATTTAGGTATTCCTTAATTTAAGTCTTGCATTTCATTTGTTAAATTTATTCCTAAGCATTTAATTATTGTTGTTGTTTACACAAATGAACTTATTTTCTCAATTTATTTTTTAATCAATTGGTGCTAGTGTATAATAATGCTCTGGATTGATTTTTATATATTGATCTTATAACCTGTGACATTACTAAACTTGCTTACCAATTCTAGTAGCTTTTTTGACCCTTCCTTAGTATTTTCTACATGTAAGATTGTTTAAGGACAGTTCTATTTCTTCCTTTGCAATTTGTATGCCTTTTATTTATTTTTCTTGCTTTATTCCACAGTTTTGAATAGAAGTAGTACAAGTAGGCATCCTTGTCCTGCTCCTGTTCTTAGGGGGATAGCCTTCAGTCTTTTACTATTAAGTATGATATTAGTTGTAAGTTTTTTGTAGATTTTTAGCATCAAGTTGATAAAATTCCCCTTTATTCCTAATTGTGTGTGAATTTTTATTATTAATATGTGCTGTCTTATGAAATGATTATACTATATTTGTTGAGATGTTTTTTATCTTGAGTCCATTTTAGTAACTTGTGTCTTTAGAGGAATCTCTAATTTATCACAATCTCTAGCTAATACTAATTGAATTTGAATAAAATATAGCAGCCTTGCACTAGTACAAGGTCCTCATCCCTTCTATTGCCATATATGTTACAAACCTATTTGAAAATATAGGCATAATTATATTGTAAGAATAATTACAGTATTATAATTATTGTCTTAAACAAACTTATGTTTTATAAAGAAATTACAAGAAGGAAAGAGAAGAAAAATATATACAATCTTCAATCTTTTATATTTACCCAAATATTTACTCTTTCTAATGCTCTTCATTCCTTCCCATGGGTCCCAGTTACCATCTGGTGTCATTTCCCTTCAGCTTGAAGGACTGAAACGTTAGTATTTATTGTAGCATGTGTCTGTTATCAAAGAATTTTGTCAGTTTTTGTTTCTCTGAAAGTGTCTTTATCTCACCTTATTTTTGAAGAATAGTTTTATTGAATATAGAATTCCTTTTTGACACATTTTTCTTTCATCACCTTGGATTTGTTTTTCCACTGTGTTCTGCCTTCCATTGTTTCTGAGGATCAGCAGCTATTAATTGTATCGTTATTGCTTTATATCTGGTGAATCATTTTCTTTTGCCACTTTGAAGATTTTCTCTTTATTTTTGGCTTTCAGCAGTTTGACAATGATGTATCCATACATAGTTCTCTTTGTGCTTATTTTATTCGATGCCTGTTGAAATTGTTGGATCTGTAAGTGAATACTTTTTCATCAAGTTTTTGGAAATTTCAATTTCTTCAAATTTTTTATCCTTTTTCTCTCTCTCCTTTTTTATTGGCACTCCCATTACACACATGTTGGAATGGGTGACATTATCTGGAAGGTCTCTGAGGGTCTGTTAATTATCTTTCAATTTTTTCCTTCTTTGTTCTTCAGATTCAGTAATTTCTATTGATGTATCTTTAAGTTTCCTCGTCTTTCTACTGTCATTTCAAGTCTGCTGTTGATCCTATCTAGTGGATTTTTTATTTCAATTATACTCTTCTAGAATTTTCATTTGGTTCTTTTATATAACTTTTGTTTCTCTGTAAAAACTCCTTAGTAGTCAACTAATTGTTAGCATATTTTTCTTTAACTTTTTAAATATACAATTTCTTTAACTCTTTGAACACATTCATAATAGCTATTTGAAGTCTTATCTGCTAAATCCAACATGTAGGTTCACTCAGAGTTGGTTTCTAACGACTTTTTTCCACCCCTGACTATAGGTTGCACTTCCTTGTTTCTTTACATGTCTAGTAATTTTAGCTGAATATTGGACATTTTATTTAGTATACTGTAGTAACTCTAGATTCAGGTTTCTTTTCCAGAGTGCTGTTACATAGATTGATTGATTAATTAATTGATTGATTAATTAAATGATTAATAACTTGTCTGGACTTACACTGTGGAGTTTGCCTTTCTTATAGTGCGTAACTGCTGATGTCTCTGCCAATTTGTTTTTCCTATTTTTATTTTTTAGCCTGGTTCACTGGTTGCGGGGGTAGGAGGATCATTTCTCCTTCTGTATAGCTTCTGTTCAACCAATGATTAGGGCTCAAGTTTTGTTCAGACACTTTGAACCCATTAGACTTCCACTCTCGAAGTGCCAATTGAGTTGTGTGTGGTTGAGGAGAACACTCAAAGTTGCAGCCAGTGCTCAAGTCTCCTTTGGTTTTTACATTTCTCAAGGATCCTTAGGATCTCTTCCATACATGTGTAGTTTCCCTGTCAGCCAGGAATGCTGAGGAGGAGAGCTTATCTTAGTCCTTTTATGATGCTCTAAATTCCAGTGTCTCCCTACTAAATTTCTGGCTGCTTGACTGCTCATCTTAAACTGGGAAATACAACATTGGTCTAAAAAAAGCTGCAGGTTTTTATAGTCTATCCCAAACTAAATCTGCCATTTCTAACTGTGAATGTCACGGGTGTTTGCCCGCCTCCTTCCTCCACCCCTGCCCCAAGGCAAATCAGTCTTCTTTAACAGCAAAGTTGCTTTTTTATTGCATCTAGCCTAAGTTGGTATGGCTGTAATTCTTGCAAACTGAGCTGGGGGGAGGGAAGTATAGGAGCAGCCCCAGGCAAAGGGCACAGACTCTCACCATTCTTACCCAAAGTTTTATCATTTTTTGTGTTTCGGAATAAATGTTTCTTAATTTATTTTCTGCCTTTGGTAGGTGTCTACATGCTGAAACAATTTTTGAAGACCATTTTGTCCACTTTTATGCTTGTTTCTATGAAAGGGAATTGCCTGATCCCTTCATGTGGCCATTACTAGAAGATCAAATCTGTTTTCAAAACAGATTTGTTAGAGAGTAGCATTCAATAAATATGTGCTGAGCATGGTTTATTGGAAGGCAGACTCTGTGCTGAAGAGCCTTCAGAGAGTGATAAACTCTGCATCTCGGGATGCCAGGTTATTCTGGGAGCTCCATTAATGTTTTTTGACTGAAAATATGATCTGAAGCGCCAACCAACATTTTCTTTGCTTTTATAAGAGAGAGAAGTTGGAGAGTACTAACCCAAAAATTCCTTTGAAGCTTTGTTTTGATAATAAATGTATTGATTTACTTGAGGCATTGTATTAGATCCTAAGATAATAAAAATCCCTTTCTCTTCTACATCTTAAGAAGCCTTTTTCAGAGGTTCAAAACCACTTGTTTTTCATCTCAATAAAAAAACAAGCAGAGAGACTACAGCATAGGTAATCTTTCCCTGTAATAGCTTACACCCCTTTCTAGTTCAGACTTCTGCACAAGCCCTTTAGAAGCTTTGGTGATGTTCAGAGAACGGGTCAACAGGATGTTTAATTTTCAGATGTTTCCATTTAGGGATGACAAACGTCTAAGTCTGAAGAAAGCCATCTTCATCCAGGTATTTCTGAACTATCTGAGGTTTATTATTCTCTTTAGAAGGTTCACGTAATCTGAAACTGTAGATCAGAGGTCTCAGATTGACAGCCTGAATCAGCCCACAAACATGTCTTATTTGGTCCAAAAAGTGCTCTAACAGTATCTCTTGTCACGTATTAAAAATCAGAGGTTTCATGTAACAATGCAGATTTCCTAATTTGAAGATCTCACAGTGCAGCCTCATTCCCCCAAGGCAGCCATCAGCTGCAGCCCCTTCGGAAGATATGGGAGCTCTGCTCCCCAGTTTGCCTCCGTCCTGGCCTAGCCCAGCCTGATTCCCTTTTCATATAATGACCCTGCCCTTGATTTCATAACTTTGGGGACTGTGGCCTTAAAGGCAGGTCTGCTACCAGGATAACATGCTGGTAATCAGTGGAGGATTATGTTGTATGTATTTATCATAAAAGAACTTGGGTCAGGTAGAAAGCATTTGAACCCAGGGTAGAGGAGAATTTTGTAGCCAGAGTATATACCATGATATAAATTAAAATTGAATTGAAATGACATAAATGCCATTCATTCACTTATTCACAGAATATTTATAGACCGAGTGGGTCTGATTCACCATGGTCTCCCTTCAAGACCAGATCAGTTCTTGATGTATAGTAAGTATAGTATTATAAATGTTCCATACATAATAAAATAAGTGTTCCATACATATTCTGTGAATAAATGAATAAGTGAATGAATCACGTTCGTTTTATTTCATATCCCTGGAGAATGTGTAACTTACTTCCTCAATCTCTCCCCTCCTAGCAATCCTCAAATTTCAATTTTAATTGATTTAAAATTGGTATCTAGTGGTATTAATAATAAAAACTTTCATACTTCATTAATGAAAATAAAGGGAGAAAAAAAACCTCCTGAACTAGTAGAGATTTTACCTGTAATTGGGACTGAGCAGTCTGTGTCTCATAAGGCAGAAAAACCCACATTGGTGGAACCGGGTAGCTTATTATAGAGAAGACTGTGCAGCCTTCCAGTTTCTACATGAAACTGGGGAGAGTAATATTAGAGACCAGAGTGGGCTCTTTCCTTGGGAAGCATGTTAATCCTTCAGTAACTGAGACTAGAGACCATGCAAAATACAAACCAGTCTAAAATTGACTAGGTTTACAAGATCTGTAAATACCAGGGAAAACACAGATTTTAAATTTAAGAACATTTTCTTTTCTCCTCTCATAGTGTAAAGATATTGTGGTCAGAGGCTGGTAGTATAAGCCCATGCTCTGATAACTCCAGGAGGCAAGACTCTCCAGAGAGACAGAGAGAGACAGAGAGACAGAGAGACAGAGACAGAGAGTCAGAGAGAGAGACAGAGAGAAAGGATTGGGAACACTTCAGAGAAAAGTCTGAGACTCTGCCACCCAGCTCTCCCTGGCCCTGGGCGGGTCCATGGCAGATGTTTGGAACGAGGCAGCTTGCTGGTCCCCCAGCGGCATTCTTATAAAGTCAGCTCTGGTAAGTGATATTCTTGATACTTGATGTTTTGCCAGAAGTTAGAATATTGCTTTTCTCTTAAATGTACACATGCTGCTTAGAAGCCACTGGATCTTTATTTAGAATTACAGATATCCCGGCAACAATTTACAAACAACACGTAACATGTATTATCAATCCAAGCATGTGTAGATATTTGGACTTAAGGAGACAGTGGAGTGTCATAAAGAAAGCATTGCATCAGGAATCAGGAGGCCTAGGGCCCAATCTTTGACTCTGTATGACTTTAGCAAAGGGGCCTAACTTTGCTGAGACACTTCTCTTCATGGTGGGACACCCCACCCCCCCCGCCCAATTGCTGCTAGCTCCATAAATCCCAGGGGAAAATGACTGCAGAGCTGCAAGACTCACAGTCTCCTGGCCAGGATATTAGACTCCAATCTGTGTAAGAGATCCTGGTCTTTAAACAGAACTAGAAATGTCCTCAAGTGGAGAATACTGTTACAGAATTAAAAAAATAAATTGGAAAGACATTTGTAATTTGCAGTAAGAAAAGCCTTGTAAAATGAGTCAAAATGCACAAATCTAAAATGAATAAGACTGCTGGTTGCTGACTATGGATATCTGAATAAGGTGCTTCTTTCTAATTGCTTCACTTGCAACAGAGGGAAATAAAATTGTGAGAGTGTGAAGTGTACAAAGGATTCTACCGCTCTCTTGGGGCTCAGAGACCCACAGATTGGAGAAAGTAAGTAAGTGCCTTTCTGACCGTTGAATTCCTCACTCTTATTGCAAATTAGAAAGGTCTAAGGAGGAGTTTAATGAAACCAGTCTTCGCACTTTGGAAAGATCAGACAGTTGGAGAGACAGCGCCACCTAGTGTCCACATAAAAACTCCGTGGCGATCATCTTTGCAGTAATTGGCCCCAGTAACTTCCATGAAGTAGGGCAAAGAAAATAAATCCATCAGAGCTGACTGAGTAACAGAGAGAAATGCCAGCTGAAAGCGTTTTTGACTCTTGATGCCTTCAAAAGCCAGGAGACTTAATCCTGGCCTTATGTTTCTTTCTTCGTGCCCAAAAGGCAGCCAAGCTCGTCACTAAACCAAGGGAGGTGAAGCAGGTCACTAAGTTTATAATGTACTTGGTAACTGGTTTTCATTTTTTCTCTGCATCCTGGCAGCAGGAGATAGGCAGCTTGTTATAACTTAGAGGGGGCTCCTGGAAAGCCTCCTCGCTGGGTGTATTTCTGTAGGCGTGGGCTCGCTGGGAATATTATTACCTCATGGAGTCACGGATTTAATAGCATTTCTTCCACTTCATTCAGCACAGCACCGCGTTCCAGTGACTCCAGCTTCAGCACATTACAGACGCGCACTGTTCCCGATAGCATCACATCTTCACGGTCCCACGTGGGTCCCCGCCAGGCCGCCTGATGCACGCACCACACACGCTCCAGTCTCACACTTCAGGTGTTCTGGCTAGGGTGTCCACCTCCTTCCCCACCACACTGGTTTGCAACTCTCTCCCCACTGCCTTGCTCTCCCTTTCCTTCTCCTCCCTCTGCTCTATTGTAATAACTATCATTTTGGAGCACCTACCTTGTGCCAGGCACTGTGCCAGGTGCTTCACACAAAATTTGTCATTTGAGATACTCGTGTCCATCTTGCGGGTTAGGAGACCGTGGCTCTGAGTGAATCAGGGGAGAGGACTGATCTGCTCCCCATCCCCTCCCTACCGGCTGCTTCTAGCCTCCTGACGTTTCTTCCATGTGGAGGGAGCTCCACCAGCGATAACACTCCTGCTCGCTTTTTCTGCCCCTCTCTCCATCCTCCCAGAACGGGTGAGGAGTGATTTAATCTGATGGTGGGTTTGGAAGAAGAACGGTGTTTGTGTAGCCCAGACCCTATTCCCTTTTACCCTGGGAGTGAGGATGCCCCTGCGAGCATGAATTCTGGTTTGTTTCCCATCTGTACATTTCACAGGGCTGACTCTGTCCTTGTGCTGCATGTCTGTGCGGTCTTGGGGTTCAGCAGTAGGAAAGCCCACTTGCCCACAGATAGAAATCACATCCGCTGCTCCCAACTCTGTAGGTGATGTTTCCATCTCCCAGCTCTCTGGGTTCAGAACCTTGATGTGTTCTTTATTGGGGCACCTTGAATGCCTAACACTAAGGAAAGTATTTCATTGCTAAATACAGAGCAGAGGGTTGGGCTTATTCGAACTCTAACTTCAGTTGATTCAAACCCAAATGAAATTTTTTTTTTTTTAAGTTCAAAATCCATTTGCCCTGGTGTATAGAACATTCTGGGCTGGCGATCAGAAGATACGAGCTCTAATCTGGGCTTGGAGTCTTCCAGCTTTGCAACTTCGAGGGAGCAGCTGTTCTTGGCTTTGGTTTCCCCGTCTTAGCTTCTGTGATTCCAAAGTCAAGGGTCCATGATCTGGAGGCACCGTGAAGAGGTGATGCTCATCTTTGTGCAAGAAAGAAGACTTCCATGCGCTTGAAACAAAGCTGCTTTGTTTGACTCTCCCCTCCTTGGGAAAACTCATGCTGTTTTTCAAAGATTCTGAAAGCATTTCAGATCATTCATGGCCACATTTGTCTAAGAGCCCCTCTGTCCCCTGCCACACTTAGGAGCAAGCCTCTGACCCTCTTCACTTGTTGTCATACACCCTGGGCAGGGGGCAGCCAGTACATTAGGTTTTTTATTTTGAGCCCCAAATTGGGACTCAGGGATTGACAAATTAGTTTCTTCTTGATGTGTGAGTTTGTTTCAGAGTTACTCACTTTGAATCACATTTAGTTATGCATTTACTAATTTGGCTTTATTGAGAAGAATGACATAGTGTGGACTGTGGGGGAAACTGTGGCACTTAAAGTCACCCAGAGGGAGTATAGGAGGGTAGCAGGTGCATTGGCTCCACTCTGAGAATGCCTAACACTAGGCGTTTCCCAGAATAGAATATGGGAAAAGGGATGCAATTTGACTTTTCCAGTGTTATCCCCGAAGCTTTGCTCTTTATCCAGACCCTCACCTTAGTTTTAGGACATTTTAGCACCATTTTAGGTTATCATTTCTCTTGAAATAATTACTCGCTGCTACAGGCGCTTGTACACTGAACACCACCCATGCCAGACACCAACTATATGCTGAGTGGCAGCCCCATGCATTCATCCCAGGTTCACCTCTCTCGGCCACCGAAGACAGTCAGAATGGGCTTTGCCCTGGATTTATGGGGAAGAGAAGAGTTGGAGTGGAATGTGGCTAATGGGATGCACGCTGGTATTAATGCTAATTCTAGAAACTTGGAAGATGTAAGTCTCTTTGTCTCTCATCTCCTTTTCTTGGTAAACTCATCCCTTCCATATGCTGATCATTCCAAAATTTGTGTCCCTAGCTTGGACCTCTCTTCTAAGTTGCAGACTCATATCTATCTATCTGTCTATCTATCTGATATATGCTCTCAGGAGAAGGAAACACTTGGATGCCCAACAGGTATCCCAAACTTAGCATGTGCCAAACTCAGCGCCAGATATTCTCCTCCTAGATGTGTCCTTTTCTCAGCCTTCCCCATCTCAGGAAGTGGCACCTTTCCAGTTGCTTGGACCAAACCTTGGAGTCATCTTTGACTGCTCTGTCTCTTGCATCCCACGTCTGATCTGTCAGCCAATCCTGTCCTCTCTACCTTCGAATTATATCCAGGTTTTGACCATTCCCCCCACTTTCACTGCTGCCACCCTGGTCCCAGCTGCCTGGACTTCTGCCATAGCCCCTAGTAGGTCTCCCTGCCTTCTTCTCCCCCCTCCCATCTATTCTCAGCCCAGAAGCCCAAGTGACCTTGTTAAAATATGTAAGTTCATGGCACTCTGCTCAAAACCTTCCACTGACCCCACAGGTCAATCAGACACAGTCCTCTTCGCCGCCCCCCATTTCCTCTCTGCTCTCATTGCCTGCTTGCTCTGCTCCTGCCATGTTGGTGCGTTTGCCTTTCCTTGAACACGTGAGGCAGGCTCTCACTTCAGAATCTGTGTACTTACTCTGTCCCCTGTGTGGGTGCTCCCCCCCAAGTCCACGTGGCTCACTCGCTGTCTCCAGCAGGTCTTTGCACACCTGTGGGAGCCCCTCTGGCTGTTCTTCTAAAACTGCATCGCTCACCACCAACGCATCCTCACCGCCGCCTCTGCTTCCATGTCCTCCGTGCTTCGTTTGATTGAACAGAGACATATTGAGTAATTGTCATGTCACTGTGCTGGCAGCTGAGGGTACAAATATGGTCCATGTTCTTGTGTAGAGTAAAGCTAAGGTAAGAAATTTACATACAAGTAGGTCATTTCAAAACAGAGTGGTAAGTAAATGCTGAAGCATGCCATTTGGGGTAAACAATTTAGGTCTCCCTAGTCACTTTCGCCTTAGATTTTTTTAAAACCGATTTCTATAGGAGAGTATATTTTGATTGGCAGGGATAGAAGGGAGAAATTATATACATTTACTCAAGAAGCACATCCTAAATAAGAGCTTCAGAAAAAGGTAATTGAGGAAATCATTGTTAAATAATATATTAATGACCTGCCCTCCTCTGTTAAGAGCTTGCTGTTTAATTTAAATATATCTTACGAACTCTCAGTGCCTTGTAAATTCTTTCTACAAAGAGGATTAATAAAATCTTCCTTCCATGAAGGGAATAGTGCACAGTGTGACTGGACGACCCCCAGGCTTCACCTCGATCTATACACATAATCAGCAGCTCGTCCTAACAAAACCCTGGTCCTTACGGCACCATTTTGAGGTGTGGTTGTACGTTTGTCTACTCTGTGCTCCTTGAGAGCCTGATATTCTGCTTCAGTTGTTGGCTGGGTAAAACTAAGACAGGGAAGCTTCCTAAGCAAAATCGGAAGTCTTTCTGTACTGTGGGACTTAAGCAATGACAGTGACTTGCTGAGAACTAAACATCCTCTATGCAATTGACCCTACTTGTCTAAAGAGTTACCTTGAGCTCGAATGCTTAACCATCCAAGTGCCAGAGGTTATTTTTCTAGGGGCATCTTTCCCCGCATCCAGTCTGGATCACGCGAGTCTCTTGTGTGTGCCCATAGCACCCTAAACTTCCTGTATTACAGCCTACCCAGAGTTAGGCCAAGATTTGCAAATTGACTGCAGCTCTCTAGACTGCCAAGTCTGCCCAAGACTTTTGACACCAGCTGCAAGTTTGGGGGTCCCCATGGACTCCCTCAGGTTTGATAATTCACTGGAAAGACTCACAGACCTCACTGACAGCACTATACTTAACCAGCCAAAAGAAGAGACGCACGGGGAGAAGTTTGGGAGGGTTCCAAACGCCAGGCTTCCATTGTCCTCAGGGATGTGCTATCTTCCTGGCACATCCATGTGTAACAATACGCAGAGTATTGCCAACCAGGGAAGCTCACTCAAGCGTCAGTGTCAGAGTTTTAATTGAAGCGTCATTACACAGGCACAATTGACTGATCACTGGCATGTGGTTGCACTCAATCTCCAGCCCCCTTCCCCTCCCCAGAGCTCAGGCAGGAATCATGGGGCTCAAGCCCCAACCCTCTAATCACGTGGTTGGTCTTTCTGTACCTGGGCCGCCCCCATCCTGAGCCATCTGTCAGCATTAACTTTCAGGCGTGGTTGGAAGGACTCACCAGGAATAACGAAGCCATTCCTGTCACTGGGAAATCCCAAGGGTTTATGGCTTATCTCCCAGGAGCCAGGGATAAAGCCTAGCCCAGTTCTTTATTACAAACGGTCCCTATCACACTGTCTTCTGGCTGCATGGTTATCTGTCTCCCTAATTCGCCTGTTGAGGGCAAGGAATACGCTGCCTTGTTCAACATTGTCTTAGCACTTGACTCAAAGCAGGTGCTCAAAAAATAGTTGTTGTATGATTGAGCAACACACTGCAATTATTAGGCTGATTTTATTCTGACGTTCATTCTAAACCATTATCAATGGGGAGTTGTTAAAATCCTAAGGCACGGTTAGCTGAGGTGGTCGTCCCAGTCTGAGTTCTCCTTGTGCATTGTTTGCTTCTCTTTAGCCTACTAATTTTCTCCTATTTCTCATGTCAGTCCACTCCTCTCACTGTCCAAGCCAGTTCACGTCAGAGCTATGGCTCTCTTATACCGAGATTAATATACTTAATGCAGCGTGGAAATTAACAAAGCCTCCATCAACGGTATTTCTGTAGCTCTAGCTACTGCACACATCCTTGCAAATGCTGGAAGAACATCAAATTTCCTTTCTTAAATGCTTGCTCACAAGAAGCGGCCTGCTTTACTTGTTTTAATTCTTCCTGCTGCTGTGGTATGGCTAAAGTGGGGTGACCCGTGGCAGAGGGGTTCCGACTGCCCTGACTAATGATATGAAAGGTTACGTTATGAAGCAGTCACCTTTTTAAGGCAAAAGTCTTTCTCCCTCTCTATGACTCAAAGCACCTTTATTCTGTGATTACCTTTTATGTTGCATTATTAACAAGCTCCCTGACTACCCCAATTATGCCTTCCCATTGGGCTATGTTAGTCTAAGGCTTTATTTTTAACCTTTTCATGCCAACTGCTGTGTGGAATATATGCTGAGGCTAACAGTAGAAAATGGCAGGGGGACTGGACTTGGAGGTGGCGTGAAGAGCAAAGCATCCCTCAGAGGGTTTATAACAAGGAAGGAAGAGCAGCTGGCAGCCGTGAATAGAAGGTGATTCCCCTGCTCCAGCAGTGGCTCCCGGCGTGTTCCCCGATAAGAGCTTTGTTATGCCGGAAGTGAGATGCCGTTAGCTTGCCAGCTCCAGAGCACACATTATCCTCTGGCCCTTGGCTTGCCCAGGAGTCTAGGAGACGTTGGAAGAGCCGGTGGTGTGTAGAGGCAGGTTTGCTGGGGTAAAGGAAAGGTGTTTAACGAGCATTGGCCTTATTTCAGTAGAATACAAAGCAGCATCCCTACGAAGAGTGAAGATGGTGTAAAAATTGCTTAAATATTCCATATCCTTTCCAGAAATTTGAGAAAATGAAAATAAGCGAAAGATGTTCTTATCCTTATAAAACACTATAAAATATATTAAAAGGCCATTGCTTTTATCGAAGGTCATAAATGTTCAAAGTCCAGCTCTTGGAGAACCTGTGATGTGAGAGACCACAGTGGTCCTTTTCTTCTTCTCACGTCTGTTTCTCTTCCTTTCATCCTTTGATACAGAACAATATAGACATGCAGACAATGGGGCAGGCTTGCGGCTTTTATAGGGAACGTGCTTGTGGAGCAAACCTGAAGGGATGACAGTTCTATGAGAGGTGAGGCGAAGGGGAGCCCAGGTCCCGTCTGGATCCAACCCCTGATGGAAAGGCTGGCTTGCTGTTGTGTGTGTGGAGTAACAGTGACATCCTGTGGCCGGTCTGGTCGATCTAAGTGGCTCCTTTATAGATAAAGAAGACCATTCTGTCTGCGCTGAAAGGTGAGGCCCAGATGGCTCCTTCTTTAGACGATGCACAGAAGAGGGAAGGGCAGGGTTCCCACCACTGGCTTTCCGGTGCCCCCATCTCAGCTGCTGTCTCTGATTCAGGTTGGGGAGATTCTCGGGACAGAGCTTCTGTCTGTTTTTTATGCTTGATCAATTTAAATGTTACCATTTGAGTGTTGAGTGAACCATAATAATAACCGTCAGAACAGTGTGAGAAAATAGCGATGAAAGAGAAGCACTTTGCCTCTTTTTAAGACATCCCGGGGGATTAATGCAGAATTATGTTACTTAAAAATGCCTAAATTGCTTGACATTTTGCTTTTTTAAAAAATGTTTTGGATGAAATAACTTTATTTTGACCTTACTTAAGAGAGAAGTGGGCTGGGGAAGAAAACAACTCTGGTCTTAAGTTATTCTAACATTCCTAGGTAATCAGGCCCTGGGAGCCAAGTGCCTGGCTCTGCACACGGGGGTCTGGGAGGGCTGTGGTTCCGAGCCTGCCACGTGAAGCCTCCCGCAGTGTTGAGTGGAGGGGGGACCCCCCCACCCCCAGGGCACACCTGGCTTTGGGTGTGATGGAAGCAGTGAGTGTGAGTCTTCAGGGCTCTGGCCGGGCGTGAGCTCTGGGTGTGAGCTGAACAAACTCATTCTCCGTGGGGATGCCCAGCGTCTCGTGGTTTCTGTCCAAAGACTCTGCTGCCCTGAGACACCCTCGACCTCGGCTCTTTCCTAGCTGTGTCCACAGTCACTGCTCAGGGAGTAAGGCAAAGGGGGCTTGGAAGGAAAGGGTTTGTGCTCTGGAGTACACAGACTGGGTTCCACCTGCCAGCTCTGTGACCCTGGCAAATTCCTTACTGCCTGGAGGTGTACTTTTCTCAACGGCAGGAAGGGGTTAGTGAGAAGCACCGCCTTCTTGGGGGGGGCGACGAATACGTGGGATACGGCAGGGTGATCCTAGCGGCTGGAGCCTGGGACACGGTGCGCACCCGCGCAGGGAGCTGCTGCGTTGTTGCTGCCGTGCATAGGCCTGTGCCCCGGGCTGAAGGCAGTTTGGTAGGAGGGCTCCCTGCCCCCATTTCGCCGAGAGTCAGCCAGAGATCCCTGCAGCTGTCCAGGGCAGGAGAAAGCGAGAAGTGTGTATGTGTGTGTGTGTGTGTGTGTGTATGGTGTGGTGTGTGTGTGTACTTTTGTGTGGTGTGTGTGATATGTGGTGTGGTGTGTGTGTGTGGTGTGTGTACATGGTGGTGTGTGTATGTGTGTGTGTGTGGTGTGTGTGGTGTGTGTATGGTGTGGTCTGTGTGTGATATATGTATGTGTGTGTATGGTGTGTGTGTGTGGTATGTACATGGTGGTATGTGTGTATGCTTTTGTGTGGTGTGTGTGTGATATGTGGTGTGTGTGTGGTGTGTGTACATGGTGGTGTGTGTATGTGTGTGTGTGGTGTGTGTGGTGTGTGTATGGTGTGGTCTGTGTGTGATATATGTATGTGTGTGTATGGTGTGTGTGTGTGGTATGTACATGGTGGTATGTGTGTGTGCTTTTGTGTGGTGTGTGTGTGGTGTGTGTACATGGTGGTGTGTGTATGTGTGTGTGGTGTGTGTGGTGTGTGTATGGTGTGGTCTGTGTGTGATATATGTATGTGTGTGTACGGTGTGTGTGTGTGATATATGTATGTGTGTGTATGGTGTGTGTGTGTGTGTGTGGTATGTACATGGTGGTATGTGTGTGTGCTTTTGTGTGGTGTGTGTGTGATATGTGGTGTGGTGTGTGTGTGTGATATGTGCATGTGTGGTGTGTGTGTGGTGTGTGTACGTGGTGGCGTGTGTATGTGTGGTGTGTGTGGTGTGTGTGGTATGTGTATGGTGTGGTGTGTGTGTGCTGTGTGCAGTGCCTGTCACACACGCTCACGGACCCATCTTACTGCAGCTCAGCTCAGCATGGGCAGCTTGCACAGTGGAGTGAGATGTGAGAGCTGCCCAGAGGTGATCTACAACACGTAGGACAGGAAAAGAAGAAACACAGAGGAAGGAACAGGGGTTAGGAAGCCAAGAAGATGCCAATAAAGGAAGAAAATGGGGAGGATTAGTGGAAAGTAAGACTTCAGCATTGCGTATTCTCCCAGGCTATTTTAAAGTTCTCCAAAATCATGATAACTTAATTCCTGCGTCAGTAACGGTTTCACATGCTTTTTGTCTAGTGGTAGAAAAAAGGGGGCAAGGCCAAGTTTCCTCCCACAGGGCAAGAAGCTTGCATTTTTAGTCCTTAGGTGACTTAACTGAGAGCATGAAAGGGATGGCTTGAAGCTATTCAAATGTCTGTCCTAGCTGATCAGCCAATTGTGGGGGAAAAAAGTGATAATTTCTCCATCTCTCTCTAAGAGAGACTATTTCCTGCCTATTTCTTAAGTTTCCTTTTTTCTCCTCCTCCTTCTCCTCTCCCTTCTTCTCCATCTTTCTTGGTGTCTCCGAATTTGGGGGATGATGCTTGGCCTACACAAAAAGCACGTACTGACTTTGTCTTGAGAGTTTTTGCCTTGCAGTTTTCTCACACGTTTTTTTCTGCCTTTGGGCAGCCACCCTGTTTTACAAGTTTCACTCGAGTTTCTACTTTCACTAAGTGACAGATGGATTTCCCATGTCCTGGCTGTAAAAGAAAACCAATTTGTTTGAAGATAAGTTTACTTAGGTGTCATGTATAATAAAGGGAAAATAATGTTGTAGTATCTATTGGAGACAGAGTATGAAGTGACTGCCCTTGTGATCACTAGGGAAAAAAACAAGAGTTGAAGTCCTTAGGAAGTGTTTGAAAGGCATCTTGGCTTGAAGATTTGACTATAGTGATGGGAAGGCAGAGAAATAAAGCAAACCAAGTTTTTAGTTGCTTGGATGGAGGTTTTGTTTACCCTGATCATGTGAAGTCTGAGCCAGCAATCCCAGTGATTTTGACCGCCCCTCAGTTTCTCTGCATTTAGGCAGGGAGGATGTTAACATGGGCCAATTTGTTCATATGACGTGCGGGACAGAGCTCTCTTTTGGGAAACAAATGCTTGAAGTTTCTGATTTTACAAATACCAAAGCTAGTGACACATCAAATTTATTTGTGAAAACACATTAAGCCCATTTTTATACACTAATATTTATACTTTTAAGTATGTGGCCCAGAAGAGTGGATGCAATCCAGGAAGTCCCTTCATGTAATCAGTTTATGCCCATATGGACAGCTCCAGGGCAGCCCCGGGATGATGGTCACACAGTCCAGTTGGCACCTTTCCCTATATCCTCCCTCCCGTTCTGTTCCTTCCCTCTTTATTACCACACTACTGTTCCTCCAGTTTAATGAAAAGAGAGAGGGCTGGAAAGGCACTGGCAGGTGGGTGGACCTTATGATTTTCCATTCGCTCCTCCTTGCTTCTATCCCTCTTCAAAGGTGGAGCTAACATTAGAAGTGATGAAAGTGTTTCCCTCTCATATTAGATCCAAATACATAGTGTTCTAACTTGTATCCTGAGTATCAGTAGAGATGTTTTTGGTTCCAAGGGACAGAAACTCCAATTTTTTGGCTCCTATATTTACACAGTCTGTAAGTAGGGTGTCATCAGTGTGTCTCCAATGGTCCAATAGTATAAACCAGAACCCATTTCTTTCCTTCTTTCTGGTCATTATCAGTTTCATCTTAAGCCTGGCTCCCCTCATGGTCACAAAATGGCTGCCAATGCCATTGGACTGGCTACTTACCTCCATATGAGAGAGGAATAGAGGGGAAGAGAAAAGAGTGTGCATGCATACACACTCAAGTTTTTTCTTCTCCTTTTCCTACTCTTTCTCCTTCCCTTCCTCCTCCCCCTCCCCTCCCCCTCCCCTTTCTTCTTCTTCTTCCCTTTCTTCTTCTTCTTCCTCTTCCCTTTTCCTTTTCCCTTCTCTTTCCCCTTCCTCCTCCTCTCCTTCTCCTTCTCCTCCTCCTCTCCTTCTCCTTCTCCTCCTCCTCTCCTTCTCCTGCTCCTCCTCCTCCTCCTCCTTCTTCTTCTTCTTCATCTTCTTCATCTTCTTCTTTTCTCTCCTTCCCTCCCTCTCTCTCTCTATACAGTCAAAATCAAGGAAGTCAATCCCAGGTGTCTTTCTGGTTGAATACACTTAGGTTCTGTACCTGTCCTGAAATACTTGCTGAATTGCCATGCCTGGGGGATGTCAGGTGCAACTAGTTTATGTCAACAGGACTTACAGGAGCTGAGGGAGAGTGCAGTGGGTAAAGAAAGCAAGGTGGCTCAAATAACATGCTGCTACCCAACACAGAAGGGATTTCCACTACTCCTTCTTATTCTGTCTTTATAATCTCTGTTTCATCATCATCATCACGTGAGAGAAGCCATTTGTCTGGAATGTATGTAGTATTAAGATCGGCAGATACTTTCGTTATGAAATCAGCAACGTGTATTTTTCATTATTTGAATTGTGTCCATAGAGTCTCTGTGTCCCACTGAGGGCATTTCTGTGCCTGACATTTTTGGGGTCCTTCTGTGGGCAGAGCCTCAGAAACTTAGTGGAAGGATGGAAGATAGTGCTTCACTTGGTCATTTAACTGTGGTAACTTCTCTCTGACATAGGATTGGCACCTGGGACTGAAGCCATTTAGAGTCTGGTAGGTGGATAAAACCATTTATGCTAGGTGTTGCAAGCTCGAGCTAAATGAATTCATTCTATTTTGGAGGATCTTCTTGAGATCTGGACCATTGGCAGAGCAAAGCCTCTTTAGGCTGAACTGGATATTTCATCACCTCTCTCCCTCCTCCTCCTTCCAATCCTTTTTTTGCATCAGAGAAGGGAAGGAAGTCAATCCACTGGCACTTCTATGCTCAAACACTTTTGGTTACAAAACTTGTAAGCGAACCAGGGACTGCATCCACCTCTTGCTAGAATGAACAGAGAAGGGGAAGAATTCTAGGACCAAAATAAAAATAAAACACCAATTCTCATTGCCTGATTATTTACACAAGTTTTACTGGTGTAAATTTACCATTTACACTAATGGAGCAAGTGACAAGTATCAGGTTAAACTCCCACTATCATTGGAGGGTGGTGGTAGTGGTTTGGAAGTACTTGAAAAGAGATGTGCCTGTCAAATGCTAGTGATGTTGTCTGCTTGGTCATCAAATGGAGAGGAGAACACTAGGTCTTGCCTGCTGCTTTGAGATGCTCTAGCATTCATTCCCTAGCAGTAAGTGAAAGGGTTTGGATTGGGCACCATTGAATTCTGACAATCATTTCCTACCTTCTCTACTAATGAAAATTGAGAAGAGAAGCAGGACATCAGCATGTGCTTTTCTACCTGGAGAGTAAGAAGTGACCTTGGGGAGAGCAGTGTCCACTACACCTGCAGTCAGTAACAGGCTTGCATCATCTCCATGGCAACTTCTGGAAGCCCCAGGGTTCATGTGCTAGTGTGAGGTAGGTTATTGGGGTGAAGGATGCTGGGGCTTGAAGGGATGCAAGACTCCTCACAACTCACAGGTGAAGACTCATTCATTCATTCTCCTTATGGGAGCAGGCAAACTTGGACTTGGGTCTCTTAGTTCTTGGAGTTCTGATTTGTTTCCATACAAATGCATGGATTCCATTCTAAGCTGACTTACCTCTTCGCAATTTCTCTTGCCAAGCAATCTCCTTTTGCTTTAAACATTCTTTCTATAGCAATATTCATATATTTAATCTCTTGTGCTAGCTTAATGCAATTCTGTTTCTTTAAGGTGAGTTTGCTTGTCCTTGTTTTTATCTATTATAGGTTGTTTTTCAGTTGAACTATTGAAGGCAGTCTTCTTTCTGAGATCCTTATAAGGGGGACCTTATTTTTTTACCTTCCTATCCATCCCTGACCACTGCCTTTTTCTTCTCTGGTTTCCATCGCATTACTTCCTCTTGGTTTCCCTTTAAATCTTCTCCATCAGCTTAACCTCTATGACGCACTTCATTGGATAGATCACTGGAATGTCCACCAGCCAGGCACATGCGCCAAGCCCTAGACATGCCGGAGAGGGCTGGTGGGAGATTCCTCCCATAGTAAGCCTTGAGGGCCCTCGTAGGTGAGGGAGAAGCTGAGGCTCCCCACTCTGCTCCAGGTGTTTCCTCCTTTCTCTCTCATGGCTCAGTATCCTTTCCCCCGGACCCCTGTGCCTTCAGGACTTCCTCACCCCCTCCCTGGTCTTCCTCTTGTCTACTTCTGCACAGCAACTTTCCCTCTCACTGGCTGGCAGTAAGTGTGCCTGAGAGGAAGGCACAAACCTTCCCCTCAGAAGGCCCTCCCTGGGCAACATCCTGACCCTGCTAGTGGCGTTGGGGGTAAAGGGTACCAGAATAAGCCACCCCAAGATGGGCCACCGTGGCCTAAGGATTATTTTGAGCTAAAAGCAATTGGGAACCAGTAGATGCAATAAAATAGTGCCTAAAAATAAAGTACAAATTTCCTCTATTGTAAAGGAAATTTCCATTTATAAAGATGGCTCAGAGAGCTACTCCCCACAGACAACTCTTATCACCCGAGATTCTTATCTGCAAGACAGATAACCCATATTTATTGTACATTTCCTCCCCTCCTTTGCCCATAACTTGCCTCCCCCACCTAGAAGCTCACCCACTTTTCCTTTATGTAGCCTAGGATGGTATATAAATCTCAATCATCTGGCTGCTTCCTTGGGTCTTATTTCTTTGTGAAACTCCAGCATGTAAGTACCTTATGACACATTTTTTTCCTCTTGTTAATCTGTCTTTTATCAGCTTGATTCTCAGGTCACAGTTGCTAAAATTAGGGGGGGGTAGAAGGAAAGAGATTTTCCTTCCCTGTAGTGGCCATAGCAATTCGTTCTGAGCCGGCATCCTTGAAGCTCTCAACCTTACATGTATATTATAAATATTCATCTCTAGTCTTCTTTCAAAAACATTATTTCATGTTTCTGTGCCTAAGGCTCCCATCCTGGAGATTGGGCTATGTTTGTATTAAGATGTGAGGTGTTACTGCCATCTCCAGGCTTCTTCCATATTATCTACCTCAGAGGAGGGTCATGTTGAATAGTCCAGGGTTTGCAAGAGGTCAAACTCCAATAAAGATTCCATCAGTGATGCCACTCCTGAGGGCCAGTGGCTCCCCCTCAGCCTCTCTGCTACTTTCATTTCCATTGTCAAAAGTGTGGTACCAAGACGAATGGTGTCCACCAGGCTTTCCTTTTCTATACAGGTTGGTCTATCTCTTTGTCCTTGCTTGGTGACCAGAGCATTGGAAATGAGTTAGGACAAGTTGTGAGATGTGGTGATTCTGCTAAGAGTAGAGAAATCCTGGCTGAGCTGTAGCAAGAGAACAGCTTGATCGACCCCAGCAGAGGCAGAAGTTTTCGTCTTGTTGGAACTCTGCTTATTCAACGCTTGAACAGCTCTTGGAACAGCAGGATCCGGGGAGTGTCTCTGTGCACAAAAGACAAGCATGGTAGATGTTAAACTGGCATTCATTTATTGGAATCCATTTTGGGTACTTTTCTTATTTCTCTCCCGGGAAGACATTATTGGTGGCAGCTTTGAGTTGGATTTCAGACACTTACACCTCTTGCTTAGAGGGAAGTGAGGCCAGATTTGAAAATAAAGTTGATATTGTTGTCATAGCACTAACAAAAGATATTCTTATATCCTTGCCAAAGAAAAAATGAGTGAAAGATTTCTTTTTTTTTGGTCTTGGTTTTTGTTTTTAGCTGAGAAAAATGTCACGTGTATTTGATCGGCATTTCAAAGGGTGGGGTGCAACCACAGGACGCACACATCAGTCACTGGAAGAGTATCGCAGTCAACAAATGAGTACAGACCATGTCCACCTCCTCTGCATTATGTCCTTCTTCTTGCGTGTGCTATTGATTGATATTCCTCAGGGAGGAGATTCTTCTGACTCAGACACTAAGCACGTTCCTAAAGAAAATATCAGCTTTAAAAGGGAATAGAGGAAATAGCAGCGGCAGCAAAAAATCGCTAATCTTTCATTTACAAGAGCTACCGAACATCTGGAGAACAGGAGGCTCCTTTAACCCCCGGAGTGCAGGAACAAATGAGCACCAAAGGACACCCCATGCTAATGTAGTGCCATTCATTTGAATACAATGGAGGGCCCTCTAATAAACATCTTCAGAGCCATCTGGGCATTCCTTTACACCTTGCCCAGCTCCTTTGGGTGCTGGAGGCACAGCTTAATGGGATTTGGAGGTTGAAAAAGAGTGAAGATATGCTTAAAGAGCAACCCTAAGTTTAAAAGAAAAATGTATAATGGCCAAAGTGTAAAAAAGATCAATGTATAGGAAAAATATGTTTTTTTTTTTTAAATCAAAGTATAGTTGATTTACAGTGTTGTGTTAGTCTCTGGTGCACAGCAAAGGCATTCAGTTATACATATATATATATATATATATATATATTCTTTTTCATATTCTTTTCCATTATGGCTTATTACAGGATATTGAATATAGTTCCCTGTGCTCTACAATAGGACCTTGTTGTTTATCTCTTTTATATATAGTAGTTTGTATCTGCTAATCCCAAACTTCTAATTTGTTCCTCCCCTACCCCATTTCCCCTTTGGTAACAATAAGTTTGTTTTCTATGTCTGTGAGTCTGTTTCTGTTTTGTAAATAACTTCACTTGTGTCATATTTTAGATTCCATGTGTAAGTGATATCATACGGTATTTGTCTTCTCTGTCTGACTTACTTCACTTCGTATGATAATCTCTAGGTCCATCCATGTTGCTGCAAATGGCATTGTTTCATTCATTTTTCATGGCTGAGTAGTAAGGAAAAACATGTTTTAAACTATCCATGGGGGTGTTACTGAAATTAATATTTATGTCTATTTCTCTCCAGCATGTATACCATTTTTAACCAAATGTCAATGTGCTGTGGAAGGGTAGAAAGAACCACATGCATCAGGAATGATTAATGTGAAGTTCATATTTGGGGGGAGAGTATAGGGTCTGGAGTTTAGTTAGAATTGTGCAACTCTTTCTAGCACTTTTCTGGGAGGCACACCATCTAGAGTCTTTAACTCCATTGAAAAAAAATAGATATAGAGATGATAATACCTGCTCTCTTTTCTTTCCCTCAGTGGTCTCGTGGGATAATCTAAACATGCAGGGAAGTTGCTCTGAATAGAAGCCTGAGATAAACAATCAACGCACGA
Organism: Balaenoptera borealis; assembly: GCF_965194805.1. Lineage (NCBI taxonomy): Eukaryota > Metazoa > Chordata > Mammalia > Artiodactyla > Balaenopteridae > Balaenoptera > Balaenoptera borealis. The sequence continues at coordinate 50,501,281 of NC_138875.1, read as the reverse complement.
ATTAATGTTGTTGTGCAGCAGTCGTTGCAGTGGCTCCAAGTTTTGAAATAAGAAAATATTTCTAAACACGTGCTTTCCTTCCATCCAGAAAGATTCCCCACATCTCCCTAAAGCGGAGACTGCACGCCGGCAGCCAGGGAATAAATCTGGGCCACAGACTGGGCAGGTTGGCTCATGTGGGCTTTTGAAAGTTTTTGAAGGAGTTGCCAACATTGACAAGAATATCCCGATTTTTTATTTCTCTTAAGAAATGGAAAAATCTGGCCCTGATGGTGCCCTCAATGTGACACGGCAAAAGTCAGCTGGAGAGGAGATTGGCTGGAAACTGTAGTCAGCACCCTTCCTCTGGTTGCTGTGCTCATCTGGGTTTGTTTATAGGCATTTTAGTTTGTGCCACTCGTCTAGAGGAAGCTATTGAAGATGTTTTTCAAAAAACAGAGTAGCACGCTGTACTAGTCAGGGCTCTCAGCCACCAATAGTATGTGTGTGTGTCAATCAGTCTGTAAACAAACAGATTTATTTTAAGGAATTGGCTCGCATGGTTACAGAGGCTGAGAATTCCAGACCCAGGAGAGCCGATGGTGTATGTTACTCCAAGTCCAAGTCCAAAGGCAGGAGAAGACTAATGTCCCAGCTCAAAGACAGTCAGGCAGAGAGAAAATTCTTTCGTACTCAGCCTTTTATTTTAGTCAGGCCTTCAGAGGATTCCACGAGGCCCACCCACATTGGGATGGCAAATTGGCTTTACTCGTCCTACGATTTAAATGTTAGTCTCATCCAGAAACACCCGCACAGGCACAAGACGCACCCAGAAATAACATTTAACCAAATATCTGGGCACGTCCTGGGTCCAGTTAAGTTGACATATAAAATGAGCCATCAAACACACCTAATAACCTTTTAGCTTGCATGAGTAGAGTGCAGATCTCCTATGTGTTTGTCATTTATCTAAAACCTTGCCAAGAAGGGTTGGAAAGGTCTCTCAAGGAGGCAGGCATCTAGTGTGAAGTAAGAGGGGCTGGAAAAAAAGTTTCAAGCAGGGCAGGTCCTAGATAAAGAAAACAACTAAACAACTGCTGACAGATGCCCTTGTTAATTTCTTTCTCAGAGTTGTCTGTGTCCCTTCACTTTTGATGTCAACAAGAGCCAGTAAACGGTTCTGAAAATCTTTGTACACTTATGAAATCAGGATGTCCACACAGTGAGGACTGTGAAGGTCCACTCACTGGGACTCTGGATGATTAACTGGGCCTGGGAACCCTGCCTAGGATCTGGGTGCAGAACCTTTCCGTGGAAACCCTGGTGAAAGGAAGAGGCTGCCCTTTTGGGACGTGTGTCATTATCCATATTGGCTAAGGCTGCCTGGGTGTTGGAGGTATTTAAGACTGATGAGAAGGAACAAAGCATAGCCTCGGTCCTTCACAATAGTGAGGATCATATGTAAAATACTGGTCCAACATCTTAGACATGGTGAAAACAATTTTCACTCAAAGGCAAATTTAAGGGCACTAGTAGTAATTCTATTCTCCACTTGCTCTGAGTGAGTTGGGAGTGGATATGTCAGCTAAACTAATTATTTATCAAAAGCCTTGAAATGAGGTAGTCATGTATATAAAAATGCTGTCCCTGCCATGAAACATAAGAAGAATATATGTTAGTTTAGTGCTCTTTCTTGAGAGAACTATTGTCAGCGTAGAACCGTAGACAGTTTCTTTTTCTTCCTTTTATAAAAAGCATTTAAAATGAATGACCACTGGTGGCTGATTGCCGTCAGCATTATTCTGTCAGACGATGCAGATCTTGAAATCCTTGCCCTGTTTGCTTTTTGCAGGTGTTCCTGCCTGCTCAGCCCCCTCCAGGGCTGTGGGCATTCCTAGCAGGGCTAAGAAAGAACTAGAACAGCCGTTCCCCTGTCTCTCAATGAGAACTCCCTCTCCAGGACCGTTGCCTGTGCCCTGCCCTTCAGACAGGGAGGCCAACCTTTCCACGTGGGCATGAGTGGTCATGATTTAAGCAGTGCCAAGTGCTCTGCGCCCCGCCGGGAGCAGAGTTCTCTGCCTCGTAGCATTCCTGGCCATCTGGGCTGGGAGAATGAGACCACCGTGGCACCAGAATAACCTTGGCCAGTTCTTCCGCAGCTTCTGCTCTAGGAATTGCCGTGCTTGACGCCGTGGCGGGTGACATCAGGAGCACGGATGCTGTGTGAGCTGGAGGGGCACTGTCCTGTTTTCTCACCTGCAGTGCCCCTCTCTTCCAGCCCTGCCTCCACACTCAGCATTCTGCTTCCTAAGCTCATGGAAGGAGCCTTCCTTCCCAGGATGCCAGACGGGCAGAGCACACACACAGACCCAACACCTGCCTTCCTCACAGGAGGAAAAGGGCACCTGCAAAGGCCAGTGAGGCTCCAACTCACTGAGTCCTGCAGGAAGCAAGGGGCAGTCAGGCTGGAGAGAGAGTTTGATAAAGTCTTGGGGGAGGAATGATATGGGGTTTATTCTGCTGAGCCCAGAAGTTTTACTGCACATGGTCTCAGTTACCATTACTCTCTTTGTCTTGAGAGCAAGTTTTCCTCTTTCAAGCTATCTGCCAGCACCACTTACTACACACAACTAGCTATTACCCCAAAGACTCCAACCATTATAACGTATTATACCAATTAACGTATTATCTTCAATTGTTTCACATTGAATTTCATGGTCCTCCATGATCTTTCAAGTTGAATAGATCCTTAAGGCTACGGAAGATTTTAAAAAGTGTGTGTGTGTGTGGCAGGCAGGTGGGGCACATGTTTCATCTCTCCTGCCACCACCCTAGGCCAAGCTACTGAACTTGTCACTGGGTTGTGCGCTCGCCTTGTGACTAGTCTTCCTGCTTTGTCTTTGTCTTCTTCAATCTATTCTCCACTTAGCAGCTGAAGTGATCTTTCAGAAATGCAAATTGTGTATTTCCCCTTCAATGGAATGAACAAATATTTATTGAGCACCTACAATGTGCCAGGCAATGTTCCAGGTGCTAGGAAATTGTAATGAATGAGACAGGTAAAACTCTACCCTATCTCCTTATGGGACTTACATTTTAATGACCCCCACTGCTCTTAGGGTAAAGTCACAAGCCTTAAAAAGAAACGAAATTGAGTTATTTGTAATGAGGTGGATGGACCTAGAGTCTGTCATACAGAGTGAAGTAAGTCAGAAAGAGAAAAACAAATACCATATGTTAACACATATATATGGAATCTAAAAAAAAAAAAAAAAAGGTCATGAAGAACCTAGGGCCAGGACGGGAATAAAGATGCAGACCTACTAGAGAATGGACTTGAGGACACGGGGAGGGGGAAGGGTAAGCTGGGACAAAGTGAGAGAGTGGCATGGACATATATACACTACCAAATGTAAAGTAGATAGCTAGTGGGAAGCAGCCGCATAGCAGAGGGAGATCAGCTCAGTGCTTTATGACCACCTAGAGGGGTGGGATAGGGAGGGTGGGAGGGAGGGAGACGCAAGAGGGAAGAGATGTGGGGATATATGTATAGCTGATTCACTTTGTTATAAAGCAGAAACTAACACACCATTGTAAAGCAATTATACTCCAATAAAGATGTTAAAAAAAAAAATGATGGATTACAAGGCTATACCGGATGTGGCCTCTGCCCAATCCCTCGCTTCATCTTGCACCTCTCTTTCCTGCCCCCTCTGCCTTCTACCACACTGGGATATGCCACGATCTCTCCCCTCAGGATCTTTATGCAGGTGGTAGGCTTTACCCCACCCTGTCACCTACTGCTGCCACATGTCTTTCATATCTCAACTCACTGTCCTTTCCACGGTGATATCTTCTCTGGCCCTCCCAATCTACATGCAGTTCCCCTCTGATATTTTCTCTTAGCACCCTTCCCTTCCAGTGTTTTCCATGATCCCAATACTATATCACTGATGGCTACCTTCCCCGTTAGACTGCAGACCTCTGGCGGGTAAGAATCTGGTCTGTTTTGTATTTTGCTATATCACCTTTTAAGTAGTATTCAACACACATTTGAAGAATGAATCAATTAATGAATGAATAAGAAAAGTGGAAAGTGCAGACAAACTGAAAATGGCTTTGTAGGTATATCTTAGAAACATTTAGATTGTTACCGAATTCCCCAATGTTTAATCCTTCTTTTTCTTTTCTTTTTTTTGGAGAGGAAGATTTATCCAAAATCATATTTCATGACTGTCAAGAATGATAGGGGTCTGAGCTTCTACCTACTTGCAAGCTAACAGGTTAGCTTGTCATAGTTTCATGGATTCTCACAGATGCCACGAGACTCCTGGGTTGGAGACAGTGGACTTTATTACTCACAGAACGGAAGCAGCGTGACCATCAGCATATCTGTGTCAATTCCCCCTGCCCCCACGTCCCATAGGGATGATGCAGATGGGCCCAGACCAGTATGTCACAGGAGAGGGTTCCTGAGCATAGGGAGCTCGAATCTTTTATAATGGACAGTAAGCATATCTGCCCTTTGCTCCAGAGGAAGGTGCTATCTTTGTTTTCTATGACTGTGAGCAAATCTCCCTGTTGCTCTGGAGGGAGACACAGTCTCTATCTTCCAAGTCTGTTTGTTTTACAAAGACCCAGGAAGATAGTCTGGAAGAAAGGCATTTCGTGCATTGCTCACAAGAGGTGCAGAAACATTAGAGACCCACAGAGAATTTTCCCCTAACAATATCTGTCCCTCATTTTTTTAAAACATAAATAAATAAATAAATTTATTTATTTATTTTTGGCTGCATTGGGTCTTCGTTGCTGCATGCGGGCTTTCTCTAATTGTGGCGAGCGGGGACTACTCTTCGTTGCAGCGTGTGGGCTTCTTACTGTGGTCGCTTCTCTTGTTGTGGAGCACAGGCTCTAGGTGCGCAGGCTTCAGTAATTGTGGCACACGGGCTCAGTAGTTGTGGCTTGTGCGCTCAGTAGCTGTGGCGCACAGGCTCGGTAGTTGTGGCTCATGGGCTCTAGAGCACAGGCTCAGTAGTTGTGGCGCACAGGCTTAGTTGCCCCACGGCATGTGGGATCTTCCCGGACCAGGTCTCAAACCCGTGTCCCCTGCGTTGGCAGGTGGATTCTTAACCACAGCGCCACCAGGGAAGCCCTGTCCCTCATTTTTACACCATCTTGGCTTCTGGTGAACTTTCCATGAGCGTGCCAAACCTTCAGTGTTTGCATGGGAGGTGCAGGAACTGGAACCACCCTCTGCTATTTTGCTAGACTTATTAGAGCCATCTGGTGGAGGACAGCAGACCTAGAAGTTGGTTGAATTGAAGGTGCTTGCATCAGTTTAGGAAGGTAGCACCACGGAGTTTTCCTTCATGAGGAAGGGTCCAGGGAGTTTATGAAAGACAAGTATCATTAGTGTCCCTCACTCCCCCATCCCTCCTGGACTCTGAGATGTTCTCCTCGAGTGCCAAGGTTGTTTTTATCCTTACACAGACACAAAAGTGGTGTGTCCCTTTCCAGGAGCTACCATATCAATTTTCTGAATTATCCCCTATTTACACCCAGAGGTTTCATTCAGAGGGGTCAGGTGTGAGAGGCACAAGGACATTTTTAGTAAAACTTAGAGACTCATCATTCCCCCCACCTTGCATGTGTGGGCCTCTGTAGGGGGACTCGGTGAACAGGGCACTCAACCAATTAGTCAGAATCCTTGTGCTCTGTGATCATGTCAATCCAATGAGAGAATCACGGTGGCTACACTAGAATCAGGTTTGAGGCCCTAGGTCCCCTTTTGGCTGTGCTACCACCAAGAGGGTGGACCAACCAGGCAATCCTGGGATTTCTGTTAGGAGAAAGAAAGGAGCTTCATGCCCGGGAATGGTCAGGTGGAATCCAGAATTTTCAAAATAGGTTTATATAACCCCCCAACCATTTTCATCCTAATTATTACCCAGAAAGTGGACAAGAGAACATGATCCCTTTCTGGGGACAGCCACGTTCAGTGACCAAATTGCCTTAAGAAAGTATATGGGCCAGGAGGAGGTGATGGAGAGCTTTTCAAGTCTCAACAATATCATATATCTGTGGATGGTAGGGACCATGGAAGGTCTGTTGAATATCTTGACAATTAGCCTATAACTAGGTAGTTTTTATGGTAAAAGGTTCATCATTGTCAGACCAGATTGGTCCAGAAAGCCAAAAACATGACACATTAGCTTCAAGGGTTGCAATGTGGCCTTCTCACTGGGAGATAAATGGTGAAACTTTTGGCCTGAGTCACAAGTCTGGCATGCGGTGGTAGCTTATGCATCAGAAACACAGAGACCTTTCCTTTGTGCCCAGACCGTGATGGTGGATGTGTTGCTCTATCTGGGAAGATGATGGATCCAGGCAACAAAGGTGGCAATCTGGACATTGCAGACCCAATCACAAACTCGATTCCAGATGATCTATGAGAGCACAGGCTCTTACTGAAGGCAGCGATAGGAGTGACCCAGATGGTTTGATTAGCAGTCATGATATGTTTTCACATTTCATGGCCCCAAAGAGGGGTGTCTTTAATCTGCCAGCCTCTAGTTTTCCAAATGGCAGAGCAGACAGCTAAGCCATTGGCAACAGCCCAAGAGTCAGGAAAAATATAATTTAGTTCATCAAAGTGAGTACTGGCCAGAGATATGAGAATGGCTTTGCATTCTGCCCACTGAGCAGAGCAATCACATCCCAGTTTTGTGTAGCTGGCAGGGAGGTTGAACGGCCCCAGCAGTCCCCATGGACACCTATGAACCAAGGGTCCCCCTAACCAGTGGCTTTGCTTCAGATGGTGGAATGAGGAGTAGAGTTTTCCCAAGGGATGGTTACCATTCATTCATGTAAAGCCAAGGTGCTGCTGGTACCAGGCTGACTTCATTTTTTTTGGACAAGTTGGGTGTTACCTTCTCACCTTGTTAGTTGTTGACTTCTAGTTGACCCCCATTAAAACAGAAATACAGAGAATCACAGCCCTCTGTGAGTCAGGTGTTCAGTTTTGACCAGAGCCCTGTAGCAAACTAATTGCTGCTTCCCCCAAAGGATGTAGCTGGCAGTCATGTCAGAGAGATGACAAGTCCAGAACCCCAAGGGGTACCTCTGAGTGGAAGCTGTTTCCCTTCACCAGAGGCTCCAATAGGCAAAATCATGAGTCACTGAGACTCAAGATCACTTTAGCTTCTTTTGCTCACTGTTAACCTTGCTCAGATCCCATCAGTTGAATTTGGGTCCTGGCTTCTCCCATGGGACCAGGTATAATAGTGACTTGAGTGCCTGTATCCAGCAGTGTCATACAGTTAGATTTCTGCTCTTTCCACAAAACTCCCTAGTATACTCAGACGGGTGCACGTGGCCTTCAACCCCACCTTAAATCATCTGTAGCTGCAGTCAGGGTAGAGAGAGGGATGGCCCAGGGGCCAGGTAGGGTCACTAAGCAAGGCTTTGCCTTCACTTTCACTTTCCAGTGGCCACCTGCTCCCATTCCCAAGTTGGTTGGCTCAACCAACCAACTTCTAATGTCTTCGGTCCACTTAAAGCTCCACATACTCATTGTTGACACCGTTCATTTCAGCTTTGGGGACTCCATGCTCAGCAGTCACAGCCATGTTGCCTTTTGCCTGGGGCTGTGGGCTGCTGCTTTCCTGTAGTGGCAACATTCTTCTTCCACTCCTCTGAAGGAGAGTGAGGAAGAACCTCGGCACTGTTTGGGTGCTTGTTCAATCCTACCTCTTTCTCCTCATCCTCTAGACATTCATTGACACCTGTTGCTCCCCATTTGCCCACCACTTTGGCAAGAGGATTCTACATGTCTCAGGGGGTCCTCTCATATCCTCAAACGTGGCCTGCAGCGCCCTTTTTCCTCTTCTAGAAAGCAAAGCCAGGTATCTGTCAGCATCCCATTCTCATCACCGATACTGCCAAGAACTGAGAAGAGTCTGAGATTCTACCACACTTGGCAAGCTAACAAGTTGCTGCTATGAAAGTGTTCCCCCAAATTCATATGTTGAAATCCTCCCCCTCGAAGATGATGGTATTAGAAGGTAGGCCTTTGGTAGGTGCTTAGGTCATGAAGATGGAGCCCTCATGAATGGGATTAGTGCCTTAACAAAAGAGGCTTCCGAGAGATCCCTCTCCCCTTCTACCATGTGAGGACACAGCAAGAAGGCACCACCTATGGACCAGGAAGAGGGCCTTCACCAGAACATGACCATGCTGGCACCTCAGTCTTGGATTTCCCAGCCTCCAGAATGTGAGAAATAAATTTCTGTTGTTTATAAGCCACCCAATCTGTGGTATTTTGTTATAGCAGCCCAAATGGGCTCACACATTAGCCTATCAGAGTTTCGTGGATGCTGACAGAAGACATGGTTTAGAGATAGCATGGCCAGCGAGCCACGTGAGCATCAGTACTTTTGTGTCAGTTCCCTTTGCCCCCAGTGCCCCATGGGGAGGTGTCAGTGGGCCCAGAGGGATGCCTGTATGGGCAGTAGTTTGCATTACAGGAAAGGACCCTAAATCTTTTATCATGGACAATAAGCATGTCTACCCTTTGCTCCAGGGGGAAGCACTATCTCTATCTTCCAAGGGTATTTGCTTCATAAATGCCCTTAAATAGATAGTTAAGAACAAAGGACAATTAGTACTGCACTTGCAAGATGTGCTGAAAGACACGAGACCCTTGGTGAGTGGTGTTCCAATAACAACTAACAATCGGTAATGGAGAGAGCTTGTTGAATTAATGAATGAGTGAACAATCCAGATCTGGGTTCAAATCCCGATTCTATTTTGAACATCTTTGTAACTTTAGGAATGACTGAATTTCAGTTTCCTCCTGGATAAAATGACATAATAACAGTAACTCCTGGCTGGGTCCTTGCTATGCCAAGTACTGTTCTAAGTGTTTTTAAGACATTATTTAATCCTTACAATAATCTTAGGAATAAGTACAATTTTTTCTGTTTCATAAATGAGGAAACAGGGCACGGATATGTTAAGGTACTTGCCCAATGTCACACATCTAGGAAGCACTGAAGCCAGGATTTGAGTCCATGTAGTTTCCTCTTCAGTTTCCATGGTTTTAAGTACCTCTGCTTCCTACACAAGACTTAACCAACAATCCCTGCCTCACTGGTGTGTTTTGTGAAGACTACACGAATTGTTAGGTGATTAATCAAGGGCAGTTTTCTTTCTTTATCTTTCTACAGTTGCTTAATTAAAAAAAATTCAACTTCTTGGAATCCTCTTTTTAAAAAATGATTACTATTCCTTTATCAAGTAAAAGTGGAAAAATATGTTCCCCCCACAAGAACAGGGGAGAAAGGCTGAACATGGGGTACAGTGGGGTAACAGGGATTTAGCCCAGCCGTCTCCAGGTGAGGAGGAAGAGCCACCCACGATGGTGCCTGGACCTCCGGGGGTCTGTGAAAGGCTGTATAGAACTACAGATTCTGGCCCTGAAATTGTTCTTCCTTCATCAAGTCCAGATGAACCAACCCTCAGAGAGAACAGCGTGAAAGAATTGCCCGAGAAACCCTTGGAGAACTAACAATGGGGCCTCTAATTCATAGCAGCCTAGAACAAGCCGGGTCTCTTTGTGCCCTCATCCGGGTGTCGCGGTGGTGGTAATCTGAGCTGCCCGCTATCAGCACCAGATACACAGTCCCGGTGTGGGGCTCCGCTCCATCTTCAAAAAAGAAAAAAAAAAATCTTGTGGTTTTAAATGAGAGTCGGCCAAAAACGTAACTTTAAAAAGTCTATATACATTTAGTGAATGCATAACAAGTAAATTTGAAACATATTTAATGGAGATACATTTATGTGCCATTAATTCTCGTGGAGGCAAATTTATGCATCCCTGCGTAGTGTTGGCATTCAATAGATATTGACGTCACACTGCTTAGAATCGTTTCAAACAGACACTTGGGCAAAATGAGTAAAATGACACTTGATGGATTTTATGATCCAATGATTCATTCCCAAGATATGTATTTTCTTTATAATTACACGCTCTTTAGATAAATATGAAAGATTTTTGGTGTGGATTTAGTAATCTTAAAATTCTCATTGCAATTCACTTGGCAATGGCTCCTACTGGGACAAAGGTACTTTATTCTATTAAAGTGCTATTAACTGGGCTGGAGTGAAAACTAGAAATAGAAAAGGGTAACGTACACTCTTCCCATATTACTCCCAATTTACAGGTCCTGAGAAATCCTAGTCCCCAACTAGAGATAATGAATTGAAGACTTTGTTGTACTTACTGCTGCCTAGGAGAGCTAGAATCAGTCAAAGCCTGAGGAATCACGTTGAAGTTGTGCTCAGATGGCACTTTGCACCTTCCACTGTTCCAGCACCTCTTTCATTCTTATTTCTCTCCCTGCCTATGTCCCCTTCTGGGCAGTCAGTTCCTCAAGGGCCATGACCATGTGTAAGTCGTCTTTGCATCCTCGTGTCTGGAACAGACAAGGCTCACAACAGATGCTCCCTCTTTTAGGTCTGGCCACCTTCTTTCCTTTGCCATAGACATTACTTTTGCTAAAAGGCATACACAATTAATTACGTCATCTGATGCCCTTGGTTCTGTGCTCATGCTGCTCTGTCTACCAGCAATGCTTTGTTCCCCATGTGAATCTCACTAACTCCTACTTGTCTTTTAAAACTGGGCTTGAGAAGCTTCTCTTCCTGGAAGCCTTCTCTGACTCCTCTGCTCTGATTTCATGCTCTTTCTCTGTGTTGCCCTGGCATCTGTGTAGATGTTTATCAGAGCTCTTACCATCCCATCTGCAGTGGCTGACTGACCTTGTGGGCACAGGTCATGTACCATTTGGCTTTGTTCCTCTACCATGTAGAACATCTTCGAACTCATTGCAGATCCTCAGATAAACGTTTGCTGAATTCATGAATGGATAAATGGATAAGGAGCAAATAACAGAAACAAGCCATGTTAACATTTAGAAATTTGATACCATGTTTGGTGGTTCTCATATATCAACCCTAGAAGATTAGGCTTTGATGAAATTATCCTAGAAAACACTATTAGAAATGTTACCTATTTGATGGTCATTACTCAGTTTCATTTGGTATGGAAAGTGTCTCTAAGCTTGGGGACTGTAACAGATGCGGTAGGTGCCCCACCCATAGCAGCATCCCTTGTCACTTCAGTTGTCGCATGACAACTGTTTTATGAGGCCCTTATTAGGTATATGTCTTACAAATAATGTTCCTAGTTTTCACTCTTGATAAGCAACCAATTTTGTTTATAAAGTCTAATGCAACAATTATTTCCTGTATGGGTACTGTTTTGTGTGTGTGTGTGTGTGTGTGTGTGTGTGTGTGTGTGTGTGTGTTGTCCAGTTTAAGAAATCTTTGCTTACCCCCAGGTTAGGAAGTTATTCTCTTGTGTTATCTTTGAGAGGCTTTATTGCTTTTCCTTTTGCATTTTAGGTCTATCATCCATCTGGAATTGATTTTTGTGTTTGGTTTGAGGCATAGATCAAGGTTCATTTTATTCCCATATAGATATTCAATTACCCCAGCACCATTTATTGAATAGGCAATCCCTTCCCCACTGAATTGCAGAGTCTTTGTTGTTAATCACGTGACTGTGTAAGTGTGGATCTGTTGCTGGACATTCTATTCTGTCCCTTTGATCTCTTTGTAGGTCTTTGCACCAATACTACTCTGTTTTAGTTACTGTGGCTTTATAATAAAACTTGATATCTGGTAAGTATTTCAACTTTGTTCTTCAAGATCATCGTTACTACTTTTGATCTTTTGCATTCTATATGAACTTCATTTCCATAAAAATTGATGGAATTTTTATTGTAAATGCATTGAGCCTAGAAATCAAATAGAGTCAAATATAAATTTTTTGGGGGAAATCGACATCTTTACAATATTGTCTTCCAATTCATAAACATATATATATATTCCTCTATTTGTTCTTCTTGAATTTCTACTGGTATTATTTTATAGTGTGTATGGTTTGGTACATCTTTTATTAGATTTGTTCCAATATTTGATATTTTTATATTAATTAATTTATTTATTTATTTTTGGCTGCGTTGGGTCTTTGTTGTTGCGCGCAGGCTTCCTCTAGTTGCGGTGAGCGAGGACTACTCTTCATTGCGGTGCGCGGGCTTCTCATTGTGGCGGCTTCTCTTGTTGTGGAGCATGGGCTCTAGGCACGCAGGCTTCAGTAGTTGTGGCACGTGGGCTCAGTAGTTGTGGCTCTCAGGCTCTAGAGGGCAGGCTCAGTAGTTGTGGCGCACGGGCTTAGTTGCTCCGCAGGATGTGGGATCTTCCTGGACCAGGGCTTGAACCCGTGTCCCCTGCATTGGCAGGCAGATTCTTAACCACTGCACCACCAGGGAAGCCCTTATGTTAATTTAAACGGTACTTTAATAATGCAATATTTTTACTAGCATATAGAAATGTATTTGATTTTGGTGTATTGTATTTACAACAGTTGCTAAATTTACTTAATAATTCTAGCAGTATTTTTTTTAAATCATAAATTAGTGTTGAACTTTTGAATTTATTGAAATGAACATAAGTTTTTAACTGTTTATGATAATGTGGTGAACTCTATTGACTGATTTTAAAATGTTAAGCCAGGCTTGAATTTTAAGAATAAACCCAACTTGACCATGATGCATTATCCTTTTAAAATATTGGTAGATTGTATTTTCAAGTTTATGTCTAAGTGTTTTGTGTCTATTTTGATGAGAGATAGTATTGGCCTTTAATTTTCTTTCTTGTGTAGTTTTGTCAAGTTGTGTTATTAATAGTATAATGGCCTCATATAATGAGTTGGTAAGTATTATTCTCTGTGAGAGTTTGTGTAAGATCAGTGTTATCATTCTCCCAATTTTTGGATGAAATCATCTGGCCCTGAATTTATTTTGTGGGAAGATTAAAAAAAAAATTAGTTCCTCAGTCAAAGTCCAGACAGGAGACAGACACCATATAGTAATTTGAACAGAAAAAGTTTAAAATAAAGAATGATTAACTACTTACAGTGTTTTACTATTAAGAAGGAATAAAAGAGAACTCTAAAGAAGACCCTAGGGCTGAAGCAGAATACCCAAGGCAGGAACAAACTTGGAAGTGAGGTGTCCCTTCTCTTAGTCTAGGATTCAAATTTTGTGGAAGAAGGCATGGCTGCAACCCACTGGATACTGGAGAAATGTTTCCCTGGGGCAGAGCTGGTCCACAGTTAGTGGGCTGGGGTGGGCAGACACAGAATCATGGGTCAGAAATGGCAAACTGAAATCCTCTAGCTGAGTGCTAGCTGGCCAAGGCTGCCATATAGGAAACTTGCAGTAGGGACCCCTTAATGGGATGCAGGCAGATGGAACGCTGATGGGCAGTGAACTGTGGGCCAGGGCTTGCAAGCTGGCAGGTGAGTGCCTCTAGGTGTCTGCCTGCTGCTGGCCATGTGCACCGTAGGGGAAGAACTCAGAACAGCATGCTGGAACCAGGAAGAAAGGGTGTTTCCCCCATAAGCGTCCTAGCACCCTCTATTAACAAGCTTAACATTGTGCCAGCCTGCAAAGGAGAAATACTCCAGTATTGCAAGCAAAGCAATGAAGGGTGGATTTGGAGCTGAGAAATAATTGGCATAATTAGATTCAATTTTGTAGGCAAATGCAGGAACATTCAGATTTCTAATTCTTACGTCAGCTCTGATAAGTTGTGTTTTTCATGGAATGTGTTCATTTCATCTAAATTTTCATTAAAGTCACAAATTTGTTTATAATAACCTCTTAGTGTTTTATTTTTTATTTTTATTTTATTTTATTTTTTTAATAATAACCTCTTATTGTTTTAAATGTCTGTAGGATCTGTAGTGATAGCCTCTTTATTATTTTTAATAGTGATAACGTGTTCCGTATTCTCTTTTTTCTTGATTAGTCTTACTAAGCAGTATTAATTTTATTAATAGTTTTGAAGATTCATTTTGTTGCCTTGATGATTTTCTCTATTGTATATTTGTTTTCTACTTCAGTATTTTCTGCTTTCATCTTTATATTTTTTCTCACCTACCTCTGCTTTCTTTTGGCTTTATTTTCAGTTTGTTTTTTAAACTAACTTCATGATGTGGATGCTTACATTGCAGATGTTAAGCCTTTTTTCCTTTCTAGTTTATGCATTTAAGGCCATACGTTTCCTACGAGCACTCCTTTACTTTCATCATGCAAGTTATGATATATTATATTTTAACATTGAATTAACAGTATTTTCTAATATCTATTATGATATATGTTTTTCATTTATCCATGGATTATTTAGAAGTGTTTTGCTTAATTTTCAAGCATTTGTAGATTTCTAGATTAATTTCACTGAGGTCAGAGAATGTATTCTGAATGATTCAAATTCCTCTGAAATCTGTTGGAGACTTTCTTAATGGCCGAGCATTTGACCTATTTTAGTAAATAATGCCGGTACGCTTAAAAAGGATATGTATTCTAAAGTTGTTGGATGCAGTGGTTTCTTATGTTAACTAGGTTAAGCCTATTAATTATGTTATTCTAATCACCTATATTATATTTAGTAATTGTCTTGGTCTGCTTGTTCTGTTAATTACTAGAAAAGTTATAAACTTACAAGTATGTGGATTTATTCATTTCTCCACTTAGTTCAGTCAGTTTTTGCTTTAAGTATTTTGAGGCTATATAAATTGCTGCATATAGTTTTGCTGCATAATTCTAATATATAATAATAGAATTATTATATATTCTGTGGATTGATGCTTTTATCATTATGGAATATCCCTCTTTACCTCTAATAATACTTAGTGCCTTAAAGTTTATTTTGTGTGACATTATTATAGCTATGACAAACATCTTTTGGCTTTGGAGTACATGGTGTGTATTTTCCAGTCCTTTACTTTCAACCTTTAAGGTAAATCTCTGTCTCTTTTAAGTCCAGATAGTGAGATTTTATTTGCTTTATCCATTCTGATCATATTAGTCTTTTTTTTTTGGCCACGCTGCTCACGGCACGCGGGATCTTATTTCCCCAACCAGGGATGGAACCCGCAGCTCCTGCAGTGGGAGCGCAGAGTCCCAACCCCTGGACCGCCAAGGAAGTCCCCATTTTCGTCTTTAATTGGGGTATTTCTTCTTTTTCTGTTCTGTGTAATTACAGATATATCTGGATTTAAATGGATCGTCTTATTTGTTTTCTGTTTTTCCATCTGTTCTTTTTTTTCTATTTATGGTCTTCTTTTGCATCAATCATATAATTTAAAAAATTATTTCATTTCCATCATTAGCAGGAAGTTATACATTCTTTTTGTTATTATTTTTAGCAATTCCAAGATTCATTCTTGAGTGATGAATGTCTAGCTTAAATTAATATGTTTAACTTATGGACAAGGTTTTATAATACTCTAACACCATTTATCTGTTACCCACCTTTGTGCTAGTGTTGTTATGCATTTTGATTCTATGTATATTTTAAGTTACAAAAGACATTATTACTATTGTTACAAAAAGACAATATTCATTTGGAGTTACTGAATACCTATCTTTTCTGGTTTTCTTTGTTCCTTCCTGCATGAACATGTTCTCAGCTGGGATCATTTTTTTCTGCCTTAGTTTTTAAATTTTATTTTTTAAAAGTTTGTTCTGCTGGTTACAGTGTCTTTAAGTGTTTCTTGTTTGCTTGAAAATGCCTCTATTTAGCCTTTATTTCAAAAGCTGTTTTCTTTGTGTACACAATTCTAGGTTGGCAATACTTTTTCTTTTAGCATTTTAAAGACATCATTCCATTGTCTTTTTTTTTTCCCTTTATAGTTTGTGTTGAAAAGTCTGCCATAATTCTATTTTTGCTCCCCTAAAAGTCATGCACTGCTTTTCTTTTTATGTTTGTAAGATATTCTTTTCTTATATTTGGTTTTTTAGCAATTTCACAAATATAATTTGATTTGTGTTTATCTTGGCTGGAATTTGTAGTGTTTCTTCAATGTGTTAATATCTTTTGTTTGTTTTGGAAAATTCTCGGAGTATCTCTTCTGTTCCATTATCTCTCTCCTTTCAAGACTCCAACTACACTTATGAACGTTTTATTCATCATGTTGCATATGTCTGTTAAGCTCTTCTTGCTCTTTTTCTTTTGGTTTCTCTGAGGAAATCTCAATCTTAATATTTTCTACTGACCTATCTTCCAGTTCACTTATCCTCTCTTCTGCTATATCTGATTTGTTCCTAAACCCATCTATTGACTTTTTAATTTCAGTGTTGTATTAATGGGCTTTATGTTTTCTAATTAATTTTAAAATAAATTCCAGTACTCTTATCAAATTTTCCATCTTTTTCTCCTATTTTGATTATGTTATTTATAATTCTTTAAAATTCCATGTCCAATAATTCAGATATTCACCTTCGAACCTGTTTGTAAAGTCTGTTTTATTTATTTTTTTTAAACTGTTGGTTTTTGGTCATTTGGTCCTATATTCTGGCTTACTTGGTAAATTTGATCTAATGCCAAGCATTATGTATGGAAAATAGGTGCTATGGATGATATCTCTCTTTAGAGAGGATTTGATTTTCTTCTGACAGGCAGATCATCTTGATCCATTGGACTTAGGTTTCAGACTCAATGTGAGGGCTGGTGAGCTCTGTTCTATTTCAGGTTTGTCTTTATTCCTAGAACCTACCTCTTCAAGGATCTCAAGGACAAGCCTGGTGTTTTTATTAGGGATTCTTTCTTGGCAGACTATGAGCTTCAATTTTTGTCTTCTTAGAACAAAGAGACTACTGAAATATCTGCTTAGATTTTTAGCTTTTCAGCAGCTGCATTCTGCTTGGTTTCTCAGCACTTTGCCTCACACATGTGTAGCTTAGGAGTTGGAAAATACCTCAAGGAAAAATTACACATATACTATTCACTCTACATTTCTGCAATTAGTTAGTTTTTCTCTCAGATCAAGTCCTAGCTGCCTTGGTAGCACTGTACACCAATTTTCAACTTCCCTATCAGTGAGACTGTTACAGACTCTTAGCTGCTGCTCTTTGCTCAGCATCTATGTTCCAAAAAGAAAATTAGCAAATGCCCTGAGGGTCACAAGTAGTAACTACTGTAGTGCTCATCTCTATGTGTTTTCCTTCTCTCCAGCATTTTGGTCTCTCAAGACTGAGGGGACACTTGGAAGGTATAATGGGACTCCCACAGCAGAGTCTGTATAAAGTAGACGGCAAGAAAACCAGGGGAGGGTGGTGAGGATGGGAGTAGACAAAAGAAGAAGAAAAAATCTAGAATCATAGAAGTTGCAACCAGGTGAATCCCAGCAAAGTAGTCTCAGGTAAAGCCACAGAAATGCCCGCAAGAGACCAAGAATCAGCTTAATCATCTGCTTGGCCCAAAGAGCAAGATGCCATCTGCTATGGAATGAATGTTTCTGTTTCCCCAAATTCATATGTTGAAATTCTAACTCCCAAAGTGATATTTGGAGGTGGGGACTTTGGGAAGTAATTGGACATGAGGATGGAGCCCTCATGGATGGGATTAGTTCCTTTACAAGAAGAGACATGAGAGCTTACCCCTATTCTTTGCTCTCTGCCACGTGAGGAGAGAATGAGAAGATGGCCATAGGCAAATCAGGAAGAAAGCTCTCATCAGTCACTAGATTAGCCAGTACCTTTATCTTAGACTTTGCAGCCTCCAGAACTGTGTGAAATAGATTTCTGTTGTTTAAGCCACCAAGTCTATGGTAATGTTTTAGCTGCCTGAGATGACTAAGACACCATGTTAGGGTAGCACTGGTTCAAGTAAGGGGATGGCTTTCTTATCCTCTCTTTTCTCCCCAGTTCCAACCGATTTGGACTATTAACAGCAAACAGATAATGTACGTTAGATTATAGTAAGAAAGAAGAACCTTATCCTCTCTTCCACTAGGAGGCTGGCTTGCAGTATGTTCATGTCAAGAGTAAATAGTCCATTTTATCGGCATATAGTTGCTTGTAGTAATCTCTCATGATCCTTTGTATTTCTGCAGTGTCAGTTGTTACTTCTCCTTTTTCATTTCTAATTCTACAACCTGGAAGAAATGGACAAATTCTTAGAAAAGCAAAACCTTCCAAGACTGAACCAGGAAAAAATAGAAAATATAAACAGATCAGTCACAAGCACTGAAATTGAAACTGTGATTAAAAACCTTCCAACAAACAAAAGCCCAGGACCAGATGGCTTCACAGGCAAATTCCATCAAACATTTAGAGAAGAGCTAACACCTATCCTTCTCAAACTCTTCCAAAATATAGCAGAGGGAGGAACACTCCCAAACTCATTCTACGAGGCCACCATCACCCTGATACGAAAACCAGACAAAGATGTCACAAAGAAAGAAAACTACAGACTAATATCACTGATGAACATAGATGCAAAAATCCTCAACAAAATACTAGCAAACAGAATCCAACAACACATTAAAAGGATCATACACCATGATCAAGTGGGGTTTATCCCAGAAATGCAAGGATTCTTCAATATACGCAAATTAATCAATGTGATACACCATATTAACAAATTGAAGAATAAAAACCATATGATCATCTCAATAGATGCAGAAAAAGCTTTTGACGAAATTCAACACCCATTTATGATAAAAACCCTCCAGAAAGTAGGCATAGAGGGAACTTACCTCAACATAATAAAGGCCATATATGGCAAACCCAGAGCCAACGTCGTCCTCAATGGTGAAAAACTGAAACCATTTCCACTAAGATCAGGAACAAGACAAGGTTGCCCACTCTCACCACTATTATTCAACATTGTTTTGGAAGTTTTAGCCACGGCAATTAGAGAAGAAAAAGAAATAAAAGGAATCCAAATCAGAAAAGAAGAAGTAAAGCTGTCACTGTTTGCAGATGACATGATACTATACATAGAGAATCCTAAAGATGCTACCAGAAAACTACTAGAGCTAATCAATTAATTTGGTAAAGTAGCAGGATACAAAATTAATGTACAGAAATCTCTTGCATTCCTATACACTAATGATGCAAAATCTGAAAGTGAAATTAAGAAAACACTCCCATTTACCATTGCAACAAAAAGAATAAAATACCTAGGAATAAACCTACCTAAGGAGACAAAAAACCTGTATGCAGAAAACTATAAGACACTGATGAAAGAAATTAAAGATGATACAAACAGATGGAGAGATATACCATGCATGTTCTTGGATTGGAAGAATCAACATTGTGAAAATGACTATACTACCCAAAGCAATCTACAGATTCAATGCAACCCCTATCAAACTACCACTGGCATTTTCCACAGAACTAGAACAAAAAATTTCACAATTTGTATGGAAACACAAAAGACCCCGAATAGCCAAAGCAATCTTGGGAAAGAAAAATGGAGCTGGAGGAATCAGGCTCCCTGACTTCAGACTATACTACAAAGCTACAGTAATCAAGACAGTATGGTACTGGCACAAAAACAGAAATATAGCTCAATGGAACAGGATAGAAAGCCCAGAGATAAACCCACACACATATGGTCACCTTATTTTTGATAAAGGAGGCAAGAATATACAATGGAGAAAAGACAGCCTCTTCAATAAGTGGTGCTGGGAAAACTGGACAGCTACATGTAAAAGAATGAAATTAGAACACTCCCTAACACCATACACAAAAATAAACTCAGAATGGATTAAAGACCTGGATGTAAGGCCAGACACTATAAAACTCTTAGAGGAAAACATAGGCAGAACACTCTATGTCATAAATTGCAGCAAGATCCTTTTTGACCCACCTCCTAGAGAAATGGAAATAAAAACAAAAATAAACAAATGGGACCTAATGAAACTTAAAACCTTTTGCACAGCAAAGGAAACCATAAACAAGACGAAAAGACAACCCTCAGAATGGGAGAAAATATTTGCCAATGAAGCCACTGAGAAAGGATTAATCTCCATAATTTACAATCAGCTCATGTAGCTCAATGTCAAAAAAACAAAGAACCCAATCCAAAAATGGGCAGAAGACCTAAATAGACATTTCTCCAAAGAAGATATACAGACTGCCAACAAACACATGAAAGAATGCTCAACATCACTAATCATTAGAGAGATGCAAATCAAAACTACAATGATATATCACCTCACACTAGTCAGAATGGCCATCATCAAAAAATCTACAAACAATAAATGCTGGAGAGGGTGTGGAGAAAAGGAAACCCTCTTGCACTGTTGGTGGGAATGTAAATTGATACAGCCACTATGGAGAACAGTATGGAGGTTCCTTAAAAAACTGAAAATAGAACTACCATACGATCCAGCAATCCCACTACTAGGCATATACCCTGAGAAAACCATAATTCAAAAAGAGTCATGTACCAAAATGTTCATTGCAGCTCTATTTACAGTAGCCAGGACATGGAAGCAACCTAAGTGTCTGTCAACAGATGAATGGAAAAAGATGATGTGGCACATATATACAATGGAATATTACTCAGCCGTAAAAAGAAATGAAATTGAGTTATTTGTAGTGAGGTGGATGGACATAGAGTCTGTCATACAGAGTGAGGTAAGTCAGAAAGAGAAAAACAAATACTGTATGCTAACACATATATATGGAATCTTAAAAAAAAATGGTCATGAAGAACTTAGGGGCAGGACAGGAATAAAGACGCAGACCTACTAGAGAATGGACTTGAGGACATGGGGAAGGGGAAGGGTAAGCTGGGACGAAGTGGGAGAGTGGCATGTACATATATACACTACCAAATGTAAAAGAGATAGGTAGTGAGAAGCAGCCGCATAGCACAGGGAGATCAGCTCGGTGCTTTGTGACCACCTACAGGGGTGGGATAGGGAGGGTGGGAGGGAGGGAGACGCAAGAGGGAGAGATATGGAGATATATGTATATGTATAGCTGATTCTCTTTGTTATAAAGCAGAAACTAACACACCATTGTAAAGCAATTATACTCCAATAAAGATGTTAAAAAAAAAGACCTCCCCCCCAAAAAAAGACCCAATGCAGCCAAAAATAAATAAAATAGATAAATTTAAAAAGAAGAAGAAAAAAGAATAAATAGTAATGTTGTGGAATTACCTACACTCTTCAGTTATTCACTAGGTTTTCCCAGCCCAGTTTCCAGTGGATAAACACCTGAATCACTGAAGCTTGGGTTCCAGTCAGCTCTACGCAGCAGCTGTATGGAAGCTCTCAGAATTCTGAAAGGCAGAATGGATCTGAAGGCTGAAAGCCCAGTCCCTGCTGAAGAGGATCCCCAAAGAGCAGAATTGAGCCCAGTGTGCTCACATCTTTCCTGAATCCTGGACTTGTCCATTCTGGGCTTATTAATTCTACCTCATTTCTAAGCATTAAAAAAAATAGGACACTGAAAAAAGGTGTTTGTGTTCCAGTGACAAATATAATCCATTTAGTTGTTAAATGGGAAATTCCAGAATCCTCCTATGGCCTTGCCTCCTATTTTGCAGGAAGAAGTTTTTCCCCAAAGACAGAGTTGACTGGAGCCTCATGTCCCCAGAGGGCCTCATTGGAAGTTGGTCTTTGGAAGTTCTAACATAAACATACTCCCACCCACCTGGCTCATGTACAAACCGTGAACAACTTGGCTTTTCTTCCCAGCAGAGCAGTTTTCTGTATGAGTCACTTACTTCTGTCTCTTTATTTTGGACTTTTTGCCTCAGGGGATCATGAGAATTCATCCAATAATGTACTGAGAATGCTTTCAGCACTCAGTAAACAATGAACAATAGAAAACCTTCTAAAAAGGCTGACTCCCCTCTTCAGTGTGCATGGACCTGGTACCCAGTTCGATGGAAAAGCAAGAACCTGGGCCAAGGTAACACACCGATGCGTAACACACAAAGGAATACGTCAGGAGATGAAGCTTTTGGGTTCACAGCAAGGGAGACAGGTCAGTTCAAGTCTGGAAAGCATAGTGTGCCAATGCTGGGGAGTCTTGGAAAATCTTCCATGGGAGTGGTCATAATCTGTAGACGATTTCTATAGTTGTTGTAGGAGATCTTGCCTGTTCTGAAAAGAGTGGGCACACTGCAGAGAACCTTTGCCTGTGACGAGAAGGTTCAGGAAAAAGATACAAGAGGGCTCAGGGTGGCAGAATGGAACACACCCTTCCTGTAAGCCTCCTTGGCTTGGTGCTTTATGTCTTCCAAAGGTTTGCCCTGATGGACTTGGAGTAATATCACAAACTATTTGGTTCTCTGCCTGTTTTCGGATCTTGGAGAAAGCACATGGGACCAGAAATATGTCCCTGCACAAGCCAAGTATAGTAAATGAGTTTTTATGCTTGTGGAATACTTTTTAATATTGTGAAATGAGAAAGGCCTCTCCTCTGCCATCTTAATTTTCTGACTGTGTGAACCATTATTAGCATCTTGGAGCCCCTGGAAACATCTAGGGTCCCTATCGGTGCTTCCTTGAACATGGACTCACTAACATTTATCTGTCTAAAGTGAAAGGTATCTCTAATGATCCCAACTGACATTTATTCAGTGCCTTTCACTCAGTGATCCCAAAGAGCTCCACAGGCTGATTTACGGGCTGTCCACGCAGTGGAAGTGAATTGTAATGACCACAGTGATGAAGATGGTGATGGATGGCCCAGGCTCTGACATTTGATATGTCGTGTTGTTTCTGGGGCGTTTCCAATTTCCTGAGCTTCCCGGTGATTAGAAGCATGAGGGCAAGAGAGGGCTCCGTCCATTTCATGCTGCATTTCTCAGTGGAGATGGCTCTGACTGGGGCCTGGGGAGGTCTTAATTCTCTGCCTCCCTCACACAAATTTCAGGAATCAGCAGAGAGCAGACATGATGAAATGCTGCAGCGGGACCAGTTTGCATCCCTCCTCTTACCCTGACCTCCTTTCTTGTAGTATCTTCAACCACCTGAAACTCTCTTGGGCTTTTCTGCTCCGTGGGGAAAAGGGAGGAGACAGAAGCCAGGATAAAGTCTGTTGGTTTAGGAGGTTTATGGTAACATTAATTGGCACGGTGCTTTCCAGTTTTTTTAAGCCATGGAAACCCTCACTCCCCCCTTTTTTTTTTTTCCCAAACAAAATCCTATGGGGAATTAACATGTGAAACAGATAAAAGTGAGCTGTTCTCCATACCCTCACTGACCCCCACCCCATCACAGTGGCCCTTGAGACCTAGATTAAAAACCACCGGCTTCCTGGAGTGCTGGGTTGTGAGCTGTACACAGGAGATCTGAATTTCTTTCTAGGTTTCCCCACTGACTTTTGAGTAAACTATTGGAACATCTACATGCTCCCTTTGTTTTAACTTTAAAATAGAGACTAAATACTCTTCATTAAATATTACAATTAAGGCTTTTAAAACTGAGGATGCAAGTGTGCTAGAACTATAATAATGATGGGGATTATAAGGTTCCAGGCATAGTTCTAAATACTTTCCTATATGACCTCATGTAATCCTTATAACCTCCCTATGGGGCAGGTACTATTATTATCCCCACTTTAAGTTGGATAAACTGAAGCACAGAGAGGTTGTACACACTTCCCCAGGCGACTCAGTTTGTAAGTGGTATAGGCACAATTCAACACCTCGATCGATCTTAACCCCTGACTCCTGATTTTTAAACTTGGTTGCACGTTAGAATCACTTACGGATTTTTAAAAAATTCAGAAGCCCAGGCATCCAATACCAGTGTCTGTGGTGGGACGTTACTGACAGTATTTTTAAAAACTCCTTTTAGGAGTTGAATTATGTCCTCCAAAAAAACATATGTTGGGGCTCTAATCACCTGTACCTCAGAATGTAACCTTATTTGGAAATAGGATCATTGCAGGATGTAATTACTTAATTAAAAATAAGGTCATACTGGAGTAGGGTGTGCTTTTAATCCGAATGACTGGTATCCTTATAAGAAGACAGCCGTGTGAGGACAGAGACACTCAGGGAGGAGGCCATGTGATGCTGAAGGCAGAGACTGGAGTCAGGCAGCTGCAAGCCAAGGAATGTCAAAGATTGCCAGCGACCCACCAGAGGCTAGGAGGAGACCAGGAAGGATTCTCCCCTACAGCTTTCACCTTAATTTCGACTTCTAGCCTCCAGAGGCAATACATTTCTGTTGTATTGTATTTTGTAGGTCTTTGCTACGGCAGCCCTAGGAAATGAATACAGCTCCCTATGTGATTTCAATGTGCAGACGAGTTTGAGAACCTCTGCTCTAAACATCAGTTCTCTTTCCTTAAGAGTTTACTGTGTAAATGGGGGGAAAGAAAGCCCTATCAGATAACCCAGTCTTAATTAGGGCTGGTGTAGGTGTGCCATCCTTTGCTAATACTGTCTGTGCTCCCTTCTAGGGAAGGGGCGGTGTTGATCAGGTCTATGAGATGGTTGGTGTGAGCAGAGATTTCGAGGGTCATTCTCAGTGCTCCCGCTCGTGGAAGAATCTGTAGAGGGGGGTGTGCACCTGGGCATAAAGTAAGGTGTGCCCAGAGAAGAGCGTGGAGGACAGAAAGGAGCAAAATGAGTGCTTCCCCTAAAGACAGTACCGTAGAAAACCTGTGAAACCATCACAGGGGGAGAAAGAGCGCTCAGTAAGGCTACCTGCGATCAGAGATACGGCCACAGGTAAAACAGAGCCCTGAGAGAGAGGTGGCCAGGGTGTCTGGAAGAAGAGGATGTTGGAATGCCTCTCAGAGAAGGTGGTGTTTAAACCCGAGAAATGGGTTTTGACAGGTGGCTATGAGTGAAGGCTGTTCCAGGCACAAGGAGCACCTTAAAGGCGGGGAGGGGAGAGCAGGCAGAATGGGGGCCTGGTGAGTTGTAGGTGGACTTCACGCTTAGAGCAAACTGGAGAAGAGAGCTTGGGTAAAAGGAAAAAAAGTCCAGGAAGGTAGGTTAAGGCAGTTTTCTGGAGGGATTTGAATATTGCACTAAGAAGTCCCCCAGGCTTCATTTTGTAAGCAATATGGAGTCAAGAGAGGCTTTTGATTAGGGAAGAAACACCATCATTAACTTAAATGATCTTGATAACATTTCAAAGGATCCTTCCTCTGTGACCGAAGCTGAGGAGTCTCATTTAATTTTCCCAATGACCTTATGAGAGAGGTACTAACATTACCCTAATTTAATAGATTTAGGAACTGAAACTAATGGAATTTCAGTTACTGCCCAAGTCACATAGCTGGTCAGTGTAGGAACTGGATTTGAGCCCTGGCTTTCTGATTCCAGAGTCTGTGGGCTTAATGGAATTATGACTGAGGAGTCCCAACATTGGTGTTGAGGAAAACTAGCCCCAACTGGAGGCATGAGGCAGGTGGACAGGGGAAGGCAGGAGGGAGAGAATGCGGACAGAAAGGGCAGCATGGAAGTGACTTCAGAATGGTATGAAATATCTCAAAGGAAGACCAAAAATGATTTATCAACGGGTTGTGTATTGTGGGAGATATCACCCCACTCCAGGATAACTGAGTAACGAGGAGAGCTAAAGAATGCAGGAGGAGGAGTGGGTCGGGTGGTAGAAGAGATGAGGTTTCTTTAGATGTTTCAAAATGAAGTGCAGTACTTACATAATATTTATGTCAGAGATACTCAGGAAGTACATGGAAACGTGATTTGAGGTCTTTACCCTGCAGGAGAGAGGGATCACTGCACCTAATGCTGAGAATTTAGAGACTAAATACTGCAGAGACAGTATAAGTGTGGTGGTGAAGCCCACAGGCTCTGGGGCTCAACGGTTTGAAATCCCTAACCAACCATTTATTAGCTGTGTGTTCTTGGACAAGCCTCAGTTTCTTGCTCTGCAAAAGGGGGGATAATAGTAGGACCTGTTTCATAGTCTTCATGCAGAGGATTAAATGAGATAAGACAGGTGGAGCTCTTGGCAGAAAGCAAAGGTTTAAGAAACAGGCGTGGCCTTACATTTGCCTCTGCTTCCTGTCACCCAGAAAGCCTTCCCTTGACTACACACCTCCCTCTTCATCTCTTTCCCCACCTGAGACTTTTCTATGTCCACATCAGGACTTCGTTCTACTTGTTCAGCCTTCAACTTAGCAGCTGCCTTTTTCTTAAAGATCAATCTCTCCACTAGCCCAGGAATATTTTGTAGTTTTTCCTCTTCTTACTCCTGGACTCAGTGTGGACATGATGTTCTTCTGGTGTAGCCACCTTACCTTACGGTGTTCTGTGCCTCAAACCAGCGAGGGGACCAGGCAGCCCACGTTGCTCAGCCCCACTGCTTATCTCTGATGGTACAGCTGGTTTATTGGCTCTCCGGTTACCTCTGAGCAATCTTCAGGCACTGATTTGGGGATTGTCTTTGTATGCTGCATGTGCAGTGCCTGGTACATGACAGGGGCTCAATGCATAAATCCGAGGAGAGCTGCTCTCTTAGGCAGGCGTGAGCTAAATCAAAAAATAATAACAAAAGCCCATGGTTGGTTTTCTGGTCTTTTAGTTCTAGAAAGAGGTGTCTGTAACAGAGGAGAGAAGCATGGAGGAAGTGATTCATTGTCACCATTTCAATTTCCTGGTGCTCAGAAAAAGGAGCTGTATTTGTGGAGAAAATAAAGGATATGCTGTGTGGGTGAAGGTCGTCTGTTGCTGGTGATTTGGGGAGACTGAAGATAGAAATCAGTTTGAAAGAATGATTTTTGTGGATCAGTGCAATAGCCTCAAAACTTATGTCCTTCCATGGTTGTTCTTCCTTCCCGTCCATCCTAAATATTGACTTGATGTCTCTTCTTGTATTCAAAATAGATAACCAACAAGGACCTACTGTATAGCACAGGGAACTCTGCTCAATGTTATGTAGCAGCCTGGATGGGAGGGGAGTTTGGGGGAGATACATGTGTATGTATGGCTGAGTTGCTTTGCTGTGCACTTGAAACTATCACAACATTGTTAATGGGCTATACTCAATATAAAATAAAAATTAAAAAAAACACACACACACACTTTTATCAAGTCACCCTCCAGCTAGAAATTCCTTTAATGACTTCTCTTTTCCTTAAGAAGTGAGTCTCAAAACTTTATGGGTACAATCAAAATCCTCTCCCCTCAGCCTCGTCCTATCTCTCCAACCTGCCCTTTCTCACACCACTTCCATCCCAGTGAGTCAGAGCTTTTTTAATGCTCCTCATTTCCACCTCCATGTACGGCCTTTGTCCTTTTGCTGCACAAAACTGTCCCCGGAGTCAGAGTGCATTTGCTAAGCAGTCAACAGTCCTTAACTCTTTAGTGCACTTTGACCCCTGGAACAGCATTACCCACTTACCCTGCCAGCCCCCTTACTTTCCTAGGACCCACAACTTACCTTCCTCTACTCTACCTGCATACTCAAGTTAAAACTTAGATTATTTACAAAAGATTAACAATCAAGTTGGTTAAATACATGTAATTGAAAGGAGAGTGTGTTCTGCAATGTTAAATTTGTAGGGGCCTCAGAGTGAGGACTGAAGCCTTTGAGTTTTATTTTTAAATAGCATCTGGCCCAGAACAGAATAGCCTCTTTGAGAGCTCCAGCCTTCTCCAGCCTTCTACCTGGCAAGATAAAGGGCTTTAGAGAGGAGAAGGTATCAAGAATATCCAAATTACCCAAGAGTATGAGTAGACTTCCTTAAACATTTAACTTGCTAACAGTGAGGGGCTTGGGAGCATCTGATCCAGTAATTATCTGTGGTCTGACTGCCTATCTGAGTCACTCTATCCACCTTCCAACGGGAATTTACCAGAGATCCTGATTGAGTTGACTCATATAAACTATAGTGGATTTCTTTTTAGGCTCAGTGCTCCATGGAATTAATCAGACTTTGGGTTTGTCTACCGTAATCAGTTTGATAGTTGCTTTCTGCTCAAGGATGGCTCCTTGCCTTCGTTAAAGCAGTTACAAGAACAAACCAAGTCTTTCAGGCACCAGAGCCTTTGCTCCTGCTATTCCTTTGGCCTAGAATGTTGTTCCACTGGCTCTATAAACTGTTTGTTTCTTCTTGCCTCTTAGATCTTAGCTGAACTATCAATCTTTAGGGGTTTTGTCTCAGACTCTCCTATCAAGCATTGGTATCTGTTTTTTCCACCTCTTCCTATTTATTTCTTTAAGAGTACTTACAACCTGCAAATGTTTAACTTACTTTTTTATGCGTGACAAGAATCTCGTCACTCTTGTTCACCATTGCAATCCCAGTGCCCTGTGTAATGAGAGTACGTAGAATGCTTTCATAACATATTTGGATAAATGAATTATTATTATCTGCATTTTACAAGTGAAGACGACAGAAAGCAGGTGATGTGCTCAGCGTCCAAGGAGAGTGAGCGAGTGGCAGGGATTGAGCCTCTGACCACATCTTCTGACCCTGCAGTTTGTGCTTTGATTCTACATATCACAGGTGTTCATGTTGCCACCCAATAGACAGCAAAATGTAATTTTCTTGGGATCCCTTTTCCACCAGAATCCCGTGAACTCTTTCCTTTCCCCTCCCCACTAAAACCGAGTGGCTTTGCACCACCAGCAGCCCAGCTAGTTTACTCATTTTTCCTTCTATAAAACGTTACTAAACTGCAGCACACAGATAAGTACTAGAAAAATTGCCAGGTTATTTTCCTAACATAAAATTAGCCAATTTGCCTGTGTACGGATTGTAAAGGATGCAAAGCATCCCATTCAAGTGATTAACCTCTTAGTTAATAAAAGCAACAATTTCATGTGTATAAATAATATAATAAAAGGAACATTCATATCAAAGTTATGTAGCCCTCCCCTTCCTCGGCTCATCTCCTTAATTGGTAAATAATTCATCAAACTTTGAGATGAATTGTACTCCCACCCACATTTCTTCATCCAATTATTGTGAAATAGGAAAGCAGCCTCCTTCTTTCTCCCTTTGGAAGGCAGAGATAATGAAATCGTTCAGGGCTTCCCTGAGCCTGCACTTGGCCAGATAGAGAACCCGGCTGGCACAGGCCTAGCTGGTAACTGAGCACTGCTTCTCCAGGATCCGGAGAATTGGGCTTGTCCTTTTAGTTTGTCCTCTTTCTCCCTGAAGGTCACGTATCTGTCTTTCCACTCCAGCATCCACAAATATTACCTGTTGTGAAGGAGACTTTCAATGGGAGGAACAGGCTGGGTGGAGCAGTCAGCTGCCCGAAGATTTTAATATGACTTTTGCATCAAATGAGTTGCATGGGTCCATTTTTACAATGCTGATGAGCCACGATTCTTAGACATGGAAGTGTCCTTTTATGTTGTAAATTATGTAAGATTATTGCTGCAAGTTTCTTGTGGGAGCTATAATTTTTTCCCCTTTGGACTTCTTCATGTGTGGAAAAAAACCCTACATTAGATATAAATTAATATACTTTGGGGCTGATGACCTTTGGTTTTTTGCCTTTTACCTTTAAATTGAGGTAGAGTAATGCCCAACATAGTGTAATTTGCCTTTGTAAAACTCTTATATGTATGTCACTGTAATTCCCAAGGATGGTCTTGCTAATAAATCCCATGAAAAATTATCTTTTTAGATCATTTTGGTTCCTCTCATGAGTTCTGTTTAGAATTTTATCATTATCCATACTCAGCAGCTTTTAACTTTGTTGTAGGTAGAGCACAGAGGTTGTATACTGAACTTACAGTAGCAGTGTTTATACCTGGGGTTTCTTTATTTTCCCTGCAATGCATTAGAATTTTATGGAAAAAGATAAAACTGTTACTGCCTCCTTTTTGAATAGCCTCTTCAGCTTGAAGTTTATGGCTGCCGAAAAATCATCTTAATTTGCAAATTGCACAAGCAGTGTTCTCTGGGTCTTGGTACTATAGTCAAGCAAAGAGAGAAATGGAAATGTCAGCAGCAGCATTTATGACTGACTTGGTGGGGAAACTTTTCCTTCTGAGTCCAGATGGAGTATGTTGCTCAAGTGCGCTGCTGAAGTGTGACTGAGACTCGACCCTGAGCTTCCATTCTTCTCCATCGCATCTTTGGTCAATTGAAACCATCAGCTTTACCTTTTGTACTGTTCACACTTGTGGCAAAGCCTTTCTGTTTAAAAACCAGAGATTGACGACTAGACCATTTGATTCCTTCCTAAAAATTTCCCCTTCTCTTTTCAAATACATAAGCTATTCTTCACTGTTGCTTGAGAAACACTGTTGTGAAATTCTGCTTATTCCTACTACTTATGGCTGCTCTACAGAGACAAAGACATTTCTGTAGAAATGAACAATAGGAAAAAAACCATGCTGGAATTGGATTGACTGGACTTGCTAAAGCAAAAATGTCTTAATCTTAATTAACCAGCTTTTGACATCTGGATGTGAGGATTGCTGGCTCTGTCACATGAGTACTTTATAATCAGTGTCCTCTGGGTGGCTATCCTAGAATTTTTCTCTATAGAGTAAATTCTTTCTATCAAACACTGCACTGCGATATCCCAAACCACAGCAGGGAAACTTTGATCAAGGTCAGGACAAATGGACTTGGAGGAGTTCCTCGCTGAGAAAGGCAGCTATTCTCTATGACTGCCTGGAGAACTGCTTTTCTTTATCTGGGAAGGCTGTACTCTTCAGAGCAAGGTGCAGATCTGGGAGTGGCCTGCCCATGGCACACTGAGCAGGAAGGGATGCCTGTCTAGCCAGCTTGAGCAGCAGGCAGCTTTCATCTCCTTGGGTCCAACCCTGGATCATTGTTTAGAATCCTAACCTGATGGCAGTGCTCACCCAATGATTAGAGAAGAAACACTCTTTCTTGAACTGGCCTTTGGCTAAACAAGATCATGAAACAGGCAACACTGGTAACATATATTTTGGTGTCCCTCTCTCTGACCCCCAATCTCCTTCCTCCTGCCAGTTCTGTTTCTCTGGGTTCCTTTCCCTCCTTTTACCTCACCTTCAAAATCTAGTTATCCATTATCTTAGCCCTTAAAAGTCCTGATTTCTGCCACCATGATCCTAGAAGGGGAACGAATGGGGAGCTAATATTTACTGAGTACCTATGGTAATCAGCCATCCTTTAAGAAGGTGTACATATGTTATCGCATTGGATCACAGCTGTGCATGTGAGTTATTTCCATTCTACAGATGAGAACACTGAGGTTCCTAGAGACCAAGTGACTTTCCTAAGGGTACATAGCAAACAAGGAGTAAAGCCAGAGTTGGAATTTAGAAGTGTCTGACTTCAACAAGGGCCATGCTCAACTAACCCTTCATAATGTAATCACTGCAAGGTTACATGCTTTCTTAAATCAGTTAAAATTCTCTTATTCACATATAATCCTTTGGAGTCAAGTCTTCAGCCTGAGACAGGTTTATAGGGAGGATCTTTATGATCAGATCGAGTTCACACTCATAAGGGTGTCCCTCAAGTACTGCCACATGGTGGACTGTTTTTCCTTGTAGATCCAGTTTTGACTGGGACCAGATCATGACCAAGAAAATGTGGTTGATTTCATAGTCCCAGAATCCTGTTTCATTAGGTGACATTTGCGTGTCCACTGTTCCAGACCTGACCTGCTTTTTGTGACTCTGACGCTCTCTGTGGATTAGCACATTTGACTTTCTAAACCTGGCCCTATTCATCAGCCCCAGAATGACCTGGGTTGTCCTATTCCGACACAGCCAGTGTCCTCACCAGTGGTTTCACCTCTTGATTTCATTATGTGTGTGTGATGATTTGTTTATACTCCTGTTTCCATTGTCTCACTGGTATAATCTTCTAAAACTCAGCCCAGTCTTTTTTCTAGTTTATTGTTCCTTTTTCAGCCCATTCCTTTTGTGCTATTGACTGCATCTTCCTTCCTGTATTTTGCAATATTGACATGCGCTAACTTTTATTTCTTACACCTGATTATTGAGTGGGACTTTTTTTGTGGCCTCAGAACTACAACCCAAACCCGAGGACAAATCACCATTAATTATCCCCATCTTCTACAGGGATCTGTGTTAGTATACCAGGGCTGCCAGAGCAAAATATCACGGTCTCAGTAGCTTAAACAACAGACATTTATTTTCTCACAATTCTGGAGGCTAGAAGCCTATCAAGGTGTTGGCAGGATTGGTTTCTTCTGAGGCTTCTCTACTTGGCTTGTAAATGGCTGTCTTCTCCCTGTGACCTCATGTACATAACTAATGTCTTCTCTTTGTACATATCTGTGTCCTAATCTCTTTTTCTTACAAGACACCAGTAAGATTGGATTAGAGTCCACCCTGATGACCTCATTTAACCTTAATTACCTCCTCAACGACCCTAAATCCAAATACAGTCACACTCTGAGGTACTAGGTATTAGGACTTCAATATTTAATTTAAGGGGTCACACAATTCAGCCCATAACAGGATCTAATGACAGTCATGTCCAGATAGCTCCTGAGAGCTTCTCAAAAGGTGGCCATCCCTTCTCTGCTACCTTCCCAATCACCCCACCCCAAAATCTATATGAGAAAATCACTGGGTGAATGAGTGAGGGGTCTAGGGAGGTGGTCAACTGGAGAGCAATATTTGTGGTCAAGAGGTTTTCTCTTCCTTTCCCATGGTTAGGAGGAGAATGGGGTGCTTACCTCCTCTTGCTCCAAGGCACATAAGGGAAGTGCCAAGAGAATCACTTGCAAGGATTGGACGTGCCTTGAAGAACAGGTAACGGTAACTGTCATCCAAGCCTCTTGCTGAGTACTTACAGAGTCTGCCCTGGTGCTTCCCAGTGGAGGTGAGGCAAACATGGTTAGAACGTTCTTGAAAGAGTCTGCTGTTTCTCCTGACTTTTGGAGGCACCCATGACCCCAGTGACCAGTGCCTATTTTGGTCTCTCTTTAATCTCCAAAGGTAAGAAGCTTGATGGGATAAATTGCAGGAAGAGACTATGGGAAGAAGATGGGGGCATCAACCAAGGGCCAATTCCCTGAGGATCTTAGAGGGCATAGAAAATCCTCACTGGTCTTGACTCCAAGTGAAGAACCATGGGGATTAAAAAGGAGGCATGAACCATAGGGTATTCAGGGAACTAACAAGAGTTACTCCTCCCGCCTGCCCAGAGAGGGCTTGGGGGGCACTGAACAGTGGCAGGGGCCAAAGAAAGGGGTGACTGTCCCCTCTCTAAAGAGGTCCTTAGTACACTGGAGGCTGTTCCAAGAAAAACCATGAACACCATTGATACATCAGGATGCACTGCACAGAAGATGAAATCAGACCAAGCCAGAGGAAGACTATCCCAGAAGTCAGCCCATTGTATCAGACAATATCTGCCATCTCTTCTATCCTGTTCCCTGCTTCAGCACACTGGAGGGGTTAAATGTCCAGAAGAAAGACAAGTTTGACGGATCCCAGAGAAGACTATGCCCCCCAATCCAACTCTAAGTTTGGGGAAGAAGAGATTTGAGAAGATTATGTAACTTTTCCCTTGGGCTGAAGCCAAGCTGCCTCAGAGTAACTAGAAAAGTTAAATACTAAATTGGAGAAGACATTACAATGTTGGAATATACTGGGGTGAGTATTTGATAACTGAAAATACCTGGAAAGCTGTGGATTTTGCTGGGATTTGGGGGTCTGGAAATGGAGATTTGACAAGGTAAAGGCAGCCATTGGAGAACACAAAGCTATTGTATCTAAATACTGTTCAGACTGTTCAATCATAAATTGTATTTGATTGCTGTTGAAAAGCCATAGTGAGTGCTACTGCTTGACAAGGATATCTCCATTGGTCATTGGTTAGATTTTAGGTGCAATGAGATTAAAATAGAAAATTGGGATGCCACACATTTACTTGTGCTTCAGAGTGGATTGATCTGATGTGAAGCAATCACAATTTTAGTTGTAAGAGATTAGATTGAAAAACTAGAGATTAGATTGAAATAGATTAGACTGAAAAACTAATTGCCTTATTTTAATTTGCCTTTTTTTAGACAATGTAGTAGAATGGAAGGTGTTAGGGTTCAGAGGATCTGGGTTCTACTGTTGGCTCCATCCATAATCATCTATATCAAAGCAGTCACGTCATTGGAACTTACGGTATCTTGATTATTCCAATTCAGTAAGCATTTACCAAGTCTCTTATGAAGATAGTGGGCTTTACAGTTAGACTGTGTAGGTTAGAATCCATGCTCTACCACTTACTGACTGTGTGATCTTGTTCAAGTTACTTTTCTGAGACACTGCTTTCTTATCTTTAAATGGCGATATGACAATTAAACTGAGACAGAGAATCAATAGATTTTCTTCTGTAAAACGGAGCATTTGAACTATGTGATCTTTAAAAATTCTTCATTTCTAAAAGTCTATTCTATATAAAACTGCAGGGAAGGAAATGTATTTAAGCAGAATCATGTGGCTTCAGATTGTAAAAAAGAATTTCCTGGTTAGAAACCAGATGTGATACTCGAAGAGGTTCTGGATTTAGTCTCCTAATTAAATAAAGTAGTGACTTGTCTGGTTGGAATGGTTTTACTATGATTTCGCTGAAAGTTAAAGAGATGGAGTAAGTCAGTAGGTTTCAAACAAGTCCAAGAATGGAGAGCATTAGATTCAACTGGGGAAGTTTTTATAGTGTCATTCAAATCTCTATCCTTACTGATTTCTTGTCTACTTTTTTGGGGTGAATTACTGAGTGCTAAAATCTTCAGCTTTAATTGTAGATCTATTTCTTTCTTATTTCTGACAATTTTTGCCTCAAGTATTTTGGAGCTCTGTTATTTGGTGCATACACATGTAGGCTTTTTTTCTTGAAAAAAAAAATTGACTTTGCTATCATTATGAAATGTCCTTCTTCATCTCTGTTTTGTCTTGAGCTATACTTTGTCTGATACCTATATGGCCATTTCAGCTTTCTTATGATTAGTGTTTGTATAATGTATGGTTTTTATTCTTTTACTTTTAACTAATATGTGTCTTTTTAAAAAATTTACCTCTTTTAAACAGTATGTGTTTGTGTCTTTCTTTTCATCTAGTCTGTTCATCTCTGCCTTTCAATTGCAGTGTTTAGTCCATTTAGATATACTGTGATTATTAATGTGGTTAGATTTCAAATTACCATCTTGTTATTTGTTTTCTATTTGTCCCATATGTTCTTTGCAATCTTTTCTCTCCTTTTCTGCATTCTCTTGGATTAATTATATTATTACATATTATGTCCACCATTGGCTTATAGCTCTATCTCTTTGTTTTATTTTTTTAAAGTGGTTGTTCTAGATTACAATATGTATTCCTAATTTATCAGAGCCTACCTTGAATTCCTGTTTTACCATTTATCACCTATAAGGACCTTACAATGGTATATTTCCATTTGCCTTATTATAGTATACTTTCTCTCATGTACGTTATAAATTCTGAAATACATTTTTAATATTTTTGCTTTAAAAAAATCAACCACTAACAAAAAAAAAAAAAAACAAGAAAAATTCTTTTGTTTCCCAGCATATTTGCTATTTCTAGCACTTTTCATTTTTTTGATGTAGGATTGAGTTCTGGTATCATTTCTCTTCATCCTGAAGAACTTCCTTTAAAATTTTTTATAGAACAGGTCTCCCTTTGATGAATTCTCTCAGTTTATGTTTATCTAAAAATGCCTTTTTCTTTCATTTTGAAGGGTACTTTTAGTTAGATATAGAATTCTAGGTTGATAGCAATTTTTCTTTCAGCATTTAAACGATGTCATTCCACTGTCTTCTACTTTGCATTATTTCTAAAGAGAAATCACCTTTTGTTCTTATCACTGTTGCCCTGAATGTAATGTGTCTTTTTACTCTGGCTGCTTTTAGATTTTATTATATTTGGTATTCAGTAATGTTACTGTATTATACCCGCATAGAGTTTTTTGTTTTTGTTTTTTTAATATTTATCCTACTTGGGGTTTGTTGAGGCTTCTTCTATCTGTGAATTGATGTCTAATTTGGAATATATTTGGTTATTATTTCTTGAACTATATTTTTTCTGGTCTAGTGTATCCCCAATTTGCCTCAATCTCTTTCTCCTTTTATTCTCTCCTTTTATTAACTTACACATATGTTAGCCTATTTGATTTTGTTTATTAGGTCCTTGAGAATCTGTTCATTTTTTTTCCCTAGTCTTTTTCTTTTAGTATTACAGCTTGGATAGTTTCTATTTGCCTGTTTTAAGTACATTGATCTCTTTTGCAGTCTCTACTGCATTCTCAAACTTACCTACTGAATGTTTTAGTTCAGACGTTGTACTAATTCTAGAATCTTCATCTGGTTCTTTTAAAATAGTTTCCATTTATCTCCTGAGAGTCCCTGTCTGTTTTCTCATATGTCTATCTTTTCCATTAAATTATCGAACATACCTACAGTAGCTGTTTTAAAGTAATTCTCTGCTAATTCCAGTAAGTATGGCATTATCTCCAGGTCCATTTATACTGTTTTTGGGTGTCTAATAATAATTTTTATTATGTGTTAGACATTGTGGATATTACAGTATTGAAAGTATGGATTTTTAAATTACCCTTCTAAAAGAAAGAATTTTGGACTAACAGACAGCTAATTTAATGGCAAATCAGGTTGATCCTACTATGACTTGACTTCAGGCTTTGTTATAGAAGTCTAGAGCAACCCTGCTACTAAGACTTGAACTTCTAGGGTCTTAACTGAATGCCTGGAGAGTTTCAAAGAGTTATTTCCCCTCTGGTTGGTCAGAACTTTAACATCTCCCAGTCCTGTGCACCTTGAGAATGTCAATTCTATCCACTACTTCTCAGTAGTTATTCTCTGCTAGGTCTTACAGAATCTTAATCCTGTCAGTGTGCAGATTAATATTTGGCCAAAGATGTAAGGGAACCCCTATGTAGATTTCTGCGTGTCCTTCTCTGTGCATTTACTTCCTCTCTGGTGTTCAGCCCACAAATTTCAGCTGCCTTTACAACATCAAACTCTAATTGAACTTAGAAATAAAAGCTATTCTAAATAAATGTCAATATAGCAATTAAAACAAAATGAATTATATTTCTATAGTTATAAAAATTTAGTTGTTATTTCTGTCCCTTTAATAGTAGTTTCCCTGAAGTCTGCAAGATGGCAGTGTTCTTTTTTGGGAAAATAATTATTTTGGAGATGAACTCTAATAATAACTACAATATAAATTTTAGTATATGTGTTAACTGCTTTACATGGATTATCTCACTTAATTGTCATGGCACTTCTCCCAGTTAGACATGTGATTGGGCTTCATTTTCCTGTGCTGGTTTTATAAGTTTAATAAATTTAATAAGTCACTTTTAATAAGTGCCCCCAAGCAGAATGCTAAGGTGAACATGCAGCTCACCTTTTTGTTTTTCCCATTCTCTGTATTTTATAAAATATCTGAAAATGTGTCCAGTTTTGTAATTGGTTATAGTGCGTAGGTAAGTCTGATACTTGTTATATCAGCCTTGCTGGACTCCTAAGGAGCTTTTAAAATATGTAGATTCGAATACCCTACCAAAAACCTACTGATTCAGAATCTATGAGGTGATCTTAGAAAGCACTTGTCTTTTTTTTTTTTAATTTATTTATTTATTTTTGGCTGTGTTGGGTCTTCGTTGCTACGCGCGGGCTTTCTCTAGTTGCGGCGAGCAGGGGCTACTCTTCGTTGTGGTGCACGGGCTTCTCATTGTGGTGGCTTCTCTTGTTGTGGAGCACCGGCTCTAGGCTTGCGGGCTTCAGCAGTTGTGGCAAGTGGGCTCAGTAGTTGTGGCTCGCGGGCTCTAGAGCGCAGGCTCAGTAGTTGTGGTGCATGGGCTTAGTTGCTCTGCGGCATGTGGGATCTTTCCAGACCAGGGATCGAACCCGTGTCCCCTGCACTGGCAGGCAGCTTCTTAACCACTGCGCCACCAGGGAAACCCCAGAAAGCACTTGTCTTTATTCTGATGTTCACTCAGGATTTGGACCCACCAATGCATATGACCTTCCCCAGTAATATCAAGCCCTGATTATGCTGACCTTTGAGCATTCTGAAAAGCCTCTTTTAAAAGTCTCAACTGATATATCTTCACCACTTCCCTCTGGGCCTCCCATCATGAAGGATTTCTCAGTTTCCAGACTTTTCAATCCTAGGATTTCCTTACTTCTAATTGTTTGTCCTCCAGAATTAAAGTAAACAATTCTTTATATTCTTAGTGTTTACACCTTCAAAATTTACTAGACACTTACTATATCCCCTGCCAGTCATCATTTAACCAGGCTATACATATTTAAGCATTTTAATGTACCCCCATAAATCAACCTTTTGAACTCCCCAGTCGTGCTGGTTGCAACATCTTGTCCTCTCTCTGGGTAGGAGTGAAGAAGGCCAGAACAAGACATCTTTCTTTTAGTCATGTTTTCCTGAGGAACAGGACTTATGTCCCATCTTCTCCAGTCTTCGCCATATGATCTGGAATTTTCATTTTATAAACTTGCAGACTTTTATTACTCATTGATTCCATTTTAATTGTATTGTAAATAATTTTCACATTCTTAAGCTCCCTTCTTTCATTGAATAAAAGTATTTAAGGTTTTATTTTTAATTTAAAAATTTAAAATACTCGCACATTCCTCAAGTGGAATGAATCCATTAAAAATCCTGTGTGTGTAATTAAACAATCTTAGTGTCCCTAGATTTCTCTGTCATTTCTGGCACCTGGCATGCCTTCCTTGGAGGTTTTCAATTGTGGACTGTAATACTTTCAGAATAATGAGAATTTAGATCCCACAAATCACCCAAAGCCAAACATCAGTTTCTTTGGCCAGTAAAGCATGCTTAGTTAGATGATGGCTTTCAGAGGGGCTGACAAAAGACCTTAGATAATGCACTGAGTATGGTACTGTTTAAGGCCATCACAGTGCTCTGTAATTATTGTGGCAGGCTCCTTCCTGTCTAGAATCTCTCCCCGAACAGTAGGTAGTGTGTCTTGGGGTTGACAGGTGGCTAGATTCCCCTCTGTGTTCGTGAGGATGTTAGATGTTTCCAGGAGAATTTAAAGCAACATAGGCAGTGTCTTAGCACTTGAATTGTTCTGATTTTCCCCTTAGCTCTGCGCAATATGCACTTCTTAGGCACATGCGAAAGAAAAGCCTCTTTTCCCCTTTTTCCTGAACTCTTCTCCTCACCAAGGCACTGGCTGCCCCGCGGTGGGTGGGGGGAGCCACACTTACCCGTATCCCCAACAGCCCTGTGCCCATGTTTTATGCAAAGATGTGAGCAGCTGGCCACCAAGCCCCTGAGGGTCTGGGGCCTTTGTGTTCCAAGTCCTCTTCTCTGCTTTCTTTTCCCTCCCCTCCGGGCTCTGGGCCGTGTGATCTTTTCTCCACCACTGCCTGTGTCAGCATCCGCTGCATGTGCTCGGTGCTTTTTACATGCCAGGTATCCATGCTGAGAAAAGGTGAACTTTCCTAAAGAGTGGTTAGCAAACGCAGGGAGTGATGTCAGAGAAGGTCTGGAACTTAGTAGGTCCTCTCTGCTGAGCTTTTGTTCAGACCTTCTAAAGAAGTCCTGTACTACCAGGCAGAAAATCTAAAGAGGCACTCCAGCGCAGCGGATCCAGTACAGGGGTGGGAGAGCCGAGTCTGTTATAAGGCTTAAATCAAATAATATACACAGAATTCTAGAAGAGCGAGAGCTTCGTATATGACCTGGGACCCTGGATTCAGGCTGCTTAGGTGTTTAGCCAGTTCTCCCACTCACTATTTTGTGGCCTTGGCCAAGGTCACTCATCCTCTCTGTACCTCAGTTGTTTTACCAGCAAAATTGAAATACTTCCCACATCAGGGTTGTGATAAAGACTCAAGGAGTTAATAGATATAAAGAACTTTAAAAAGTACCTAGCATGTATTAAGTACATAATAAATGTTTAATAAAAAGTAGTTAAAATAGTAATATTGTTATTATTATTGTTGTTATTAGGCACGTCACCAGTCCACCAGCTCCTGTATAATTTAATTACTTCAGTGGAGCTAGACTAGGTCATGAAGTTGTAGACACAGAGAAGAGAGGAGAAGTTCTAGTGCAAGTTCTAAGGCTGTGGTACAGTTCATGGGGGTGGGGTTGTGGTGGTTCCTGGCTTTGTCTGATCAAATCTTTTGACAGAGATGCTCCAGTATCTCATTCAATGCGAACAATGGCATAGAACTCAAGATAAAGGGTGTGGCTAACCTGAGGCACGGAGGTCTCTGTTCTGCTCCACAATAGGGAAGTTAAACCTGGAAGATAGGCTTGCTGTAGAGTTTAAATCATCCTAAGCAAAGAGAGGGGAGAAAAAAAAAAAAAAAAAACAGCCTAGATATTTCTACCTTAAAATCCTTCTAATATGAAGAAATTTACTTTCTTGTTCTGAGCAAGTTTAGGAAAAATAAAAGGACCACTCTAGAAGCCAGAAATCCAGTCTTTAAAAACAAAGTAGGAGTACAACTACTGCTCATTCAGTTGGAAATTAACCTTGTAGAGGTGTTGGACAATAGTAGAAAAACTTCCAAAATTGCTAGAGGGGGTTCGAAGGAGTTAGGCCTGGAGAAATAGTTTTAGCAGTCTATCTGGACTTACGGATATTTTATTCCACACCTTGCACAGGGGGACCTGTAGCTGACTTTTTATTGGAGCATCGTTTTGCCTTGTGCCCATTTTGGGAACCGTACTCTTTATTGCCGCTGGCGCTCATTATAAGAACTGCTCTCCTTAACGAAGTGGGTAACCATACTTAAGGCATGAGTCCTGCACCAAGCCAGGGTGGATCATAGTCAAAGTTTGGATTCTTCTTTCAAAAGAGGTGTGATGCTCATCACAATGGAATCTGCCTCAAATAGAAGTTTGTGAGGCTCAGTTCAAGCACTGGCTGGGATTTGAACTGCCTCTGATTTGATCTGACCCTTAGAGAGAAAATAGAGATGCACCACTGTCTCCTATTTATCATTCTCAATGGGAACTATTTGGGCAGCTTCCATTACACCAGGCCAAATTTAGACGAATGAAAAGGTCAACTAAGTAATTATTGATTTTCTATGTGTGCATAAATTAGAGCATGGAGTCCTTTAGTCACTGTTAAAAATAAGCCTTCTATGGATTGAGTTTGGGAGGCAGAGGGCCTATGTAACGAGCATATAGCAATAGCTCTGGTGGTAAATCTGTACATTGAATAACTGTTTCCTTGTGGTTTTCATGATGGTTCAAGACATATAAAAAATCAGCCAGTGGAGCATTTTGGATATCTGTGAGCGGATTGGACAAGGCAAACCAGAGGAATTCTTTCTCTTTCATCATAAAAATGATACTGGCCATAATCCTTTTAGCAACAAGCTTTTCTCCAGCAGCAGTGACTCATGGATGCTATTCTGAGGAGAACTAGTCAATATATTAGTTTTCTTATAATTATGCAGCTGCAGCAGCAAGTCATGCAGGAGTTTTATGGAGCTTTGTGAATTTGCCATTGGCTCTGGGAAGCTGAGAATTTGTTCATATACTTTGGAGCAATTTACTCTGGTTAGAAGAGAGAAAACATATCCTTCTCAAAAATGAAGAGATGATATTTGAATATGAAATTCCAAGAATCTAATAATCAAATCCGCCAAGGCTGTTAATTAAAATTGATGAGTATTAAGCATTTATGTAACACTCTAGAATGTTGGGCTGCTGGAAAATTACCAGTTGCCCGAAGATTGCAACTGTTATGACAAGACCAAAAATATGGTTATAAAAGAAGAAAGTGCTTTGTTATCAAATGCCTGCTACTTGGGGTGAATAGTACTTTATATATTTTAGAGGTAAGGCCAGCTAAATGATACAGCTATCTTCGTTTTGCTTGGATTTG
Organism: Balaenoptera borealis; assembly: GCF_965194805.1. Taxonomy (NCBI): domain Eukaryota; kingdom Metazoa; phylum Chordata; class Mammalia; order Artiodactyla; family Balaenopteridae; genus Balaenoptera; species Balaenoptera borealis. Next base: position 50,459,564 of record NC_138875.1, on the reverse strand, counting down.
TGTGGTTTGAAGTCAATTTATGCATTACATGTGCATCTTAAATTCTAGATTCCAGTCATTCTATCTCTTCTTGCTTAGTAGGTCCTGTAATGTTGAGAAGCAAAATGTCTCCATCAGGTGTAACTTGGTATTCCTTAGAAGCAAACCTGTGGAAGCAGATTGCTACACTCTGCTTGATCCAATGGATCACAACAGCTCCCAAATTGAAGAAATGTGGATTGGCAGTGGGGTAGCTGAGAGGGAGGGTGGTGGCCTGAGACCAGGACATACTACCCTCTGTAACCATGTGACCTGCATGTAGTTCAGTTCTGCTCCAGGCTCCATGACCAATCCCGATCTCAGAGTGGGATTGGTCACTGTTGTCTGACTTTGGGGCTCAGCACTAAGTTAATCTTGCTACCCACTCAGCTGTGACGTTGTACTCCAGTTTGCATAAAAGTGCTTCTCCTACATGCAGAAGAGACAGTCTCCACTTTGTATCCTAATCATGGTAGCTGGGTCCTTGCTTTGCTCCTAATGGCTCTCACTCTGCTTTGTGCTTTTAGAACCAAAGTCTTCCATTGCCAGTCCTTTACCCAAAGTCAAGAGGTTTATAGCCTTCCCTATAACTTAACGTATGCTGTTGGGCTGGGTATTGCCTATTTCTAGATTCTTCACGTCATCCTTTGAATGGATGTTGGGATACCCTCTGCTCCTTTGGTTTGTCCATCTTCTCTGTCCCCTGCTTCATGACAACTAATAGCCTAGACAAACAGATGTTTATTGTTACGCACTTCCCAGACTGCATATCCAACATCTAGTGGAGTGACTGCACCATAGAGGCATTCGGTAAATATTTGGTAAATGAATGAATTTATTCTACCTGCCAGCCAGGACTTCTTTCCAGTATTTGCTGGCAAAGTCCGTCTTCCCAGAAACCGCCTATCTCAGCTCAACCCAGTTTGTCCAGGATGCTTTGCCCTACCGTGAGCTGGGACATAACACCAAAATATCATGCATCTAAGGTAAGTTAGTGTCATCTGCAAGATGTGTCTTCAATACCTCTTCCTTCTCTGCAGGCTTTTAAAAATGTCAGGCTGCTGTGGTTGTATTTTCTCCATTACCTCCTGGTTCTCCCTCAGAAACATTATGAAAAAATTAATTTGGTGAAATTAATTCACACCAGAGTGCCAATGGCTAACAATTTGGGGCAGTTAGCCAGTAAATAAGCTTCAAGTTATAGCCCTGGGTTGTACTTAGTGGAGCCAAAAGGAAGTTCAACCTTAGGTATTAAAAGAATGTTTTTAGAAACTGGAGATATTTAGCTTGGAGAAGGGTCATCTTAGGGAGGTCACAGCAGTTATTTTCAAGCCTGTATACATGTCTGATGTGGAAAAGGCAGAATACCTGGATATTGTGCAAATAGGAATTGGTGATGATCTGCCCTGAAGGGGAGAGATTGCGCTGTTCTTGGAAGTTAAACCTTAGCTTCCCTCCAGACCTGAGGGCGGGCCAGGCCAGGGTGGTGGGAAAAGCCTGGTCATGTGATAACGACATGGTGGACCCCTAGTTCTTGACCCTTCCCACCTCGAGTAGGAGTATAACCCCAGGTGAATCTCGCCAAGAGCATTTCCTCAGCTGGGCTTCATTCCGCCTGCTCTTTCCCATTTTTCTTGTCTAAGTGGTGTTTCTCAGTATTTACTTCTATAGCTGATGGAATATTATGACTTACTGTGGCTGCTTCCTTTGTCTAAATAGAGAAATCCCATTCTTTTGCCAAAAGTTGATTTAAAAACAGGCATGTGTGGCACAATCCTGGCCCGTGCATTTGAGGGGTTGTCTTTTAGGGTAGGGACAGTGGTTCTTGGAAGGGTTTTTTCTCTTCGAAGAAAGGAAGACAGAGTCTGTATTGTTCCCCTGGATGTTGTTGTATCAGGATGTAAAGCCTGGAACTTAAGCAACAATCTTTCCTTGGCTTGCAGTTGAAGCCAGAACCAGGATACTGGGTTCTTCATGATGAGATTCACCAACTGAATCAATCAATCCTACAGCTGTTCTACTTCCGGACCTTCTTTTTTTCTGATACATTTCCTTATTTCTTTAAAAGCAACTTGTGTCAAGTTCTGATACTTGCATCTGAAACCGTCTTTTATGGGACAGGGAGGTTTCTTTGACTTCTTTGAAAAATGATGAAAGAAAGAAAACGTGTATTAAGAATCACATACAACTTTTGAATTAGATGGGTTCTCACCGTACTGTGGCTGATCAGACTTGTGTATGTTTTCTAGGAAGACGATGTCATTTTCTTTGTTCTTCCCTGTGTGGAAATCAGGAAATTATTCTAATTCTAATCATCATAGTTGTGATCTGTGTCTCCAGTAGTTTCCAGTAAGTCAGTATTTAGAGTAAAAAAAAAAATTGAGTCAAGCACCAAATGCAAGCAGCCCATCATGAAGACCTGGGCTCTCACCCAGGGCCATGGTCAGCTGATATTTCTGCACCACAGAGAGGGAGACTCAGATAGTGGCCCGTGTCCCACCCCACTCCTGCCCCCGAGATCCCAGTCAGAGGAAGATACTGTTGAACATTCTGATTCACCTAACCAAATGTGAAAAAGTCTCAGCTAAGTCTTGGCTCCTAAGAATGTGGAATGTCAATAAGATGATGGCTTCGAAAAGACCTTGCAAATTGTAATGTGCTGGACACAGTGAAGGCATGATTATTGGGAGTGTTGGGGAGAGACGAAATTCTAGATTTGGTCTAAGATAGAAAAAGCAGCCCTGCTTTAAGAGAGGATCTAGAATCATTTCTCTTCTAGCTGAATGACTCAGGTAAGGTTTTATGGGACCCCCTTTTTGACACGATAGTCGGGTGTTTTATCTGAATTAACAAAGGAAGGTAGGGGCTCGGCTCCTGCATCAGGAACGGGTTGGAGCTGTTGGCTGCTGGTACATCTTTATACACAGTTCACAATCCCCTTGTATCATGTCACAGGCGATACGGTGTAATGCGATGTGACTAATGTAATCAGATGTGAAGTGCACTACAGCATCACGTCAAGTCGGAAAATTTGAAAAGAGAAATAGACTTCTCTCTAAATCATGGTTGGGTTCTTTCTCTCAGCCAGAGGCTCTGTTGTCAGAGTTCTCTGTGTTGACCTTCCGGCCGAGGGCATGTGTCAAGAGGGTTGTCTTTCCCGAAGATGGAGACCCTGGGCACGTGAGCTGGAGCCTCACCTATTGGCCCCCACCTGCCTTTCAAATCAGTGTGCCTCACTTCTTTCCCACAACAAGGCATTCACTCTGGAGGCATGTTCTGTAAGCCGCTGATGGCTCAGAAAATGAAAGATAGTCTAACAGTTTCACAAAGGATTAGGAAAGGTATGCCTGGGAACTAATTAGGCTCCAAAGGAGGAGTTTAAAGGACCGCAAGTAGCTGAACAGAGGGAATGTCATTCAAGTATGTGTACAATTTTCCAAAATGATAGCTAATGTGGATACACAAGTTTTGATCTGTCAACTTTCTTTAGAAGCTTCCTGTACATAGCAGGGTGGGTGATCCTCATGACCCTGTCTCATTAACAAGGGTGAGTTACAGGAAAGGGCTCTCTGTGGCTTGGTTTAGTGGAGACATCCAGTCTCTTTCCTTTCTGCCCCAGGTGGGCCATAGTGTACGTGCTCTCTCACTCTCTTTCTCTCTCTCTCTCTCCCATGTCCCCTCTCTCCCCCTCACCCCTCCCTCCACCTTCTCCACCTCCACACATTTAAATTTCTAAGATGTCCGTAAGGGTTTAAGAACCAAAGAGAAGCTTTGAAACGATGGCTGAGGCAATTCTATCAAATACCATGTCTTGATCAGTGGTCTATGGAACCTGATAGGTAAACAGACAACAGTGGGGCTGCTCTGAGTGAAGCCAATGCAGGGACGGTGCCCAGGTGCCACCTTCACCCTCAGTCTGCAAACCACTGCGCTGGATATAGGATCAGCGACCCCAGCGGTTCAAAGGTGAAAGAACATTTAACTCTTTCATGGTGCAGTTGTGGGAATGAGCCCAGAGCAAAGCAGGCACATCCTAAGATCACCATGTGGAGCTGGGAAGGGAATGTGGAGCCCCGGTCCTCCCGGTTCAGCCCTGCGGGCTCTGTGCTCTGGAGACATGAGCTCTTTTTCACCTTCCTTGTTTGGGCAGATCAGGAGGCAGAAGGGTAAAGCCCATTCCTTCTAAGGACCCATCTCCATCCTTGCGGCCTTCCTCACACTTACATCCTCTTCATCAGAGGGTAGAGTTGCCTTGATGGAGGTGCAATGAAAGGGTTAGCCGATTTACTTATGGCTTTCTGTAGAACCGTGAACCAGCTGAAGTTTGTCCATCCCTTCCACTGACCTTTCATTTTTTTCTCTTTCACGCCTCCCGCCTCACTGTATTCTCTCCTCCCCACTCTGCCTGCCTCCTGGGTCATTTCCTCGGCAGGTCTGCGCCCCCCTCAGTTAGCAGCCTTCTCAAATCTTAGCCCTGCCCTGCCCTTCCCTTGGTCTCTCCCCCGCTCCATTAAATTCGCCCTCTCCCGTTTACCACTTTATTGGACACTGCCCTTTGCTCAGTGATAGCTGGCTAATGTGAGAAACTAATCTGCTTTAATGTTTTAACGTGTTACCACTTGCTAGCCACGGCTAGTGACTTAATGAGATTTTGAGTTTTACTTGTCTCATCCAGGTCCTCTGTTCAATTATAAACTCCGTGAGGGGGAAGCGCCATTTGCCATGGAATAGTGCTGGACTACCAGTAGCCTGTACTGATGCTGTGGGATGAATGAAAGGGATGGGGGAGTAGGTGGCTGGACCAGAGTGGACAGAAGGTAAACAAACACTAGGACAGAGTTGTTTTTCAGGCAGTGCCAGTAAAAGAGGTTGGCAAGAGAAACTGGAAAGTCCCTCCTAAAAAGAAGTTTTAAAATAACCATAGAGGATAAATTAACTCACCCAAGTCTTCAAGAAAGTTTGCTTTAACAAAAACAGCAGTGATGACAAAAACAATAATACTGTAAATCAACTACTTAGGCCTAAAGCTGGGCCTGAAATCAAAGGTTTCTGTGGGGCCTCCCAGTATCTTCTGGGAAGAAGTTTGCCTTTAAAAGTCCAAAGCAAAAATGCATACAAAATACATGTGTTATTAAAGCCCTTTGGTGCTGCAGACTCACATTAGCTGCAGGCTCGGCAAATGCAATTTCTTGCAAAGTAAAATACAAGAAAAGGAAGGGTCTGGAGTGGCACTGTCCAGTAGAACTTTCTGTGGTGGAAATGTTTCTACTCTGCCCTGTTCAAGAAAATTGCCTTTAGCTACAGGTGACCACTGAACACTTGAATGTGGCTAGTGCGACCAAGGACCTGAATTATTACTTTCATTCAACTTTACTTCATAAAGTAAAAACACTTCATATTCAATTTGAATTGCTACATGTTATTTAAAGAACCTCGCTACTTGAAGTGTGGTCTGTGGATTAGGAATATGTACTGGCATCACTTGAAATCTTATTAATAGATATGCAGAGTCTCAGGCTTCACCCAAGACCTACTAATTCTGCATCAGTAAGCGTTATAAATAAGCTTCCCGGCTGAATCTCATGCATATTAAATTTTGAGATGAGCCTCTCTAGATCAATGGTTCCCAGCCCTGTTAGAATCACCTGGAGGATTAGAATCACCTGAAAGGTTTTTAAACCATTCTAATGCCCAGACTCCACCATGGGCCAATTCAATCAGAAACTCTGGTGGGAAAGTGCAGGCATCAGAATCATCAATGCACACACATCAGTCTGAGGAAAGAATCCTCCCTAGAATTTGTGTAAGGAATTTATAAAGGTTGCAGTAAACATGCAATGAGAAAGAACCCAATGGCACTTAAAAATATAGACAACTTTACCAGAAAGAGCCACAGTATGCATGTAGCTCTTAAATGGCATACTAATAAGGGATGAACATAGCTGCTCTGTCTAAAATAGTCTCTATTTGGGTCAGAATCAGAAGTTCTCAAGGCAAGAGAAGTAGTAGTCTCTTAACCCGGGAGACTTGCTTTTGATTTGGTCCAAGCCTATGTGATATTGGTATCCAGGCAGCTGAGGGAGGTTGCCTGTTAACAGGAACCTAGGACTCTTTGGTCAGGGTGAAGTTGGTCTATAATTCCCAGTAAAGCAGGACAAGGGATTAAAAAAACTTATAGACAGATTGCCAGCTCCAGGGCCCTTAAAGTAATTCATGTGACCACAGCAGAAATGAATTTCCACACAAAAGATATGCTAGGACATGTGATCCAAGGTGAATTATGAATTCCTCAGGCACCTAAGACACTCATCAAATAAGCAACACCTGTAGGCCGAGCAGAGCAGAAGAACCCTCTTTCTGGTGGTCTGAAGATCCCAGTGGGAAAGGCTGTCTAGAGCTGTGCCGTTGTTCTGAGAGAACTTGGATTAGGGAACTTGCTGTCTTCTTTCCAGCTATCACAGTCCAAGCTCAGTGAGCTTCCGAACCCTGTTCAAGAAATGTTCTGGGCTCGTCTCTTGATGTGCTAGATAGGAAGGATCTATGGTGGTTAAAAATGATTCTCTTTCTGATTTTCCTCCCTTTTTTAAATAAAAAAAAGAATTTCTTTATGATATGTTCTGTAATTATTTACCTTTTGTGCCAGTAGCCAAATTTTAAAAAGTGGCTTGTATAACTAAGTGTTGAAAATGTTTTATGATGGACCAAGAATAGGCCTGCAGACCATAGAAAGGAGCTGGATATGTCAGGTGGGAAGTGGGTCATGCAATAGGCAACCTGTTCAGATAAGGGAGGGAGAAAGGGCATTCATCCCGAGAGGGGCTAAATTTTTATTGAATGACTTTTTATTGAGCATTTGATGGTCCAGACACTGTTCGAGGTGCTGAGGATATAGCAGTGAACAAAACAGACTTTTTCTGACCTCAGGTTACTTATAGACTAGTCAATTGATTTAATAGCACAACCATTAAATAAACATATGGATAAATAAATATTATAATGAGCATCAATAAATTGTGATAAGGTATAAAGGATAATTGTAGAAAAGAGAATAAAGGGTGTGTGTGGGGGGATCTGGTCAATTTAGATTTTGGCCAAAAGGATTACAAAACAGGATAATGATTCTTACCTAACAAGCAGAAAGCCTTACACAGGCTTGGACCCATCAGAAAGGATGGTAAGCTTAACTATAAGCAGCAATCAAAGATGAAGACTAAAAGTCCATTTATGCACAAGTCAAGCAAAGATTGGGAAGAGAATGCAGTGTCAAGCTGAGTTGCCTACCCTAATATGGGGGCAGAATACAATGATCTTGGTCAAAGACTACAGAGAAGGTTGAAGCTGAGAAAACTGTCCAGAGGTGGGGAGTGAAAGAACTTACTGGTCAACAGTGAATCTAACATCCAAGCAAAATTCATGGGATCAGATGCAAACAGATGGAGCATTGAGGCTAGCCTGCTTAGCACAGAAAGACTGTGAACAATGACTGGCTTCCTTGGCCTCGGCCAGTGAGAGGCTGGGGGGCTCAAAGGCTGCTGGGACACAGCAGGTCCCAAATGGGCAACACTCTCCCCAAGCTGTGAAAGATGCCTTCTGAGAATAAAACCAGAGAGTCATAAAATATTGAAGATCCAGGGACTGCAGTGCACATTTGTTCTGATTCCTCGTCCATTTTCACAGTGGACCTCATGGATGTCTTCACTGGTCACCAGAAAACCCCACACTGACTGTGCTCCTCCTGGAGGTATGAATGTCCTTAAAGTCTGACCCTCAGCCTTGACCCATTTGTCTCTGACTCGTTCTGTTAACTTGAAACTGTGGCTGTGTGGGAAGGCTGGTTCCACCCATAGGTTTGAGGAGAAAAGCATCAGGACCTACTCTCATTAGTGATCGAACGTCCTCTGCATTCCCTTCTAAGTGGGAATTACACTTTCTATTCTGCTTTAGGCAAATGAATATCTATTCATAGTTCAGTGGGTACCTCATGGACCTTCTTGGCTCTTCACTTTTGTTCAAAGACTTTTCTAGTGTCTCTAGGCCCAACGAACCCTTTAAGATCCAGCTAAATTCCAGCTCCTACAAGAAGTCTTCGTGACACTCCAGTCTTCTACACTTTTGGATTCATGTGTAATATACCATTCTAAGCACCATAAGGTATCAAAAACTAGTGTAATTGGCACGTTGAATAAGGAAGGCTCAGGGGGAATAATCAGAAAGTTATTTATTTTTATCTCTCACAGGCCATGTCAATTTGTTTTTATTAACTCATTCATTGAATAAATATTCACTGAGTGCTTACTGGGTGCTAAGCATTATTCTAGGAACTAGAGATACAGTAGTGAACAAAACAGACAAAAATACTTGAATTTGTAGAACTTACAATCTAGTGGAGGAGAAAAAAACAGTAAAACAAGTATGTAAGTGCAACATTTAATATGTTAGATAAAGAAAAGTACTAAGGGGAAAAATAAAGTGTTAGCACTTTTAGAGACTGTAGCCAGATAAGGCCTCACTGAGCGGATGGATGCCTTTTGAGTAAAGACCTGAAACAATGAGGACGCTGTCTAACAGTCACCTGGTGAAGAGGTATCCCAGGTGGAGGGAACAGCAAGTACAAAGGCTCTGAGGTGGGACTTGTACAGCTATGAGGTGGCAAAGGCAATGCCTGGGCTTGGTTGTGTTTCAAGCTGGCCCTTTCTCTCATAGCACATTTTTGGATGTTATTAAGCATTGTCCCCAGTTCCTCTGATGTGGGGAACACATCTCTTCTAGGTTGCTTATCATTCTTTCGTTAAGCCCCAGGAATCCCACGGTTCACCCCCTCGTTGATGTCACTACAACCTTCCAGGGAGCCCTCTTGGGAGTCTGTGATGATCTCATGCTAGCAGAGCACTAGCCTGCCAGTCTCTGGCCTTTAGCTTTTCCAGGCATCACTCAGACATCATTCCAGTGGGTCATTAAACTATTTGCATGGATCTATGAAGCCTCTGGGAGGTCCTATGAAAGGCCCTTTGCTTAGGATTGAGATAAAGGGCAGTACCTTCCATTCCTTCCTTTTGGTGGAAAGGCAAGAAAGTTTGGGGCTTCTTTTAATCACCAAAATTTTTTCCTGGCCTCTTCAACTTTCTTTTTTTTCCAGTAAAGATGGGCAATCAGCAAAGGATCGCAAAATGGTTTTATAACTTTCTTTTGTAAATCTTACTTGGTGGTCTCAAACCTCATTTTTTAATAAGACATATATTTGGTGGAGGGGTGCTCAGTTGAGACAGATTAAATGGTGCCAGTTAATGTTACAAGAATACGTTTGAGTGTCTGCAAATGGGGGTTGTGACCACTACATACAGCTTCTCTGATCTGCAGCAATTACTACCCCTGCCGTTCATTTAGCACTTAACACAAATTGCTTTGAGTTGCTATTTATTTTAAATTAATATTTAATTATAAAGCCATACTCCAATAAATTATCCATATAAGTATTTAAAACATTATACATACTGTTGAATCAATTTACATCCTCTAGAAATATATGAAAATTCATTATTTTTATACAGACTTTTGTTATTTAATAATTTTATTAATACTTTCTTTACCTCTAGTGTTGTTCTAGTCCCTCAGCTCACCAATCATACCCTTTGTGAATACCCAATGATTCTAGCACATAGTAGGTGCTTAATAACTGCTTGGTGATGAGGATGTGATTTCTGGGTATATAAAATCTTATGACTAAATAGATGTAGGAGTTGAAATCATACTCCAACACAATCATTTCACTGAATCCTCTTTTGTGTGAAGATATATATACAAAATATATAAAAAGTTTACTATTACTCTATGCTGTCTTGGCCCCAGAGTTGCTTGTTTCTTAGATATTTACCTGCAATTTGGTGGTACTGGTACTTCAGTCCTGGTCTGTAGTTGTCATAGAAAAGTTAAACATTGAGACTGATTTGAGAATGTATTTTCTGCTTTTGTTTACTTGATCATACATCTATTCTTTAAAACATTTTATTATTTTGGGTTTAACATCTGATGTGTAAAGAGCTTAGATGTTATCACTGCCATCTTTACAGCAAGAAAAAGCTGGACAACACTGAAAACCAATGACATTTTTTTGGTACTCATTGCAGAACTTAGGTTGCAGGGCAAACTTCTGCCCTGAAATCTGGTGAGACAGGCAAATCCAGAGACACAACTGAGATCTGTTCACCTGGAGCAGAAGTTGTTGGAGCCATAAACTGTTAAGAACACTCAAAGCATAATTTTGATGACTTGCTGGAGGCTGAGTGTGAATAGCATGAGAACGAGAAATTCCTGGGGACTGAAGTCTTGGGCCCCCATGCTTTTGTGGGCTTTACCTCCAAAGACCATACCAGGTTCTCACCATTAAGATCTAAGAAAAATTCCCTCCTGGCTCTGGCATGGGGAGAGGAAGAATAATCATCATGACATACACCAAGAGACTTCTCCATAACAAAGGCCTACTCTGGGGGGAAAGACTTTACCAGCACTTTATCCCAGTTGAGGAAGGGCATCCCTCCCAGTGCAACACCCTCTGGCTTCCTGTTTCACGTAAGGGGTAGGGGTGAGGAACACAGTCAACAGGGGTCAGAGTTTCATGGAAATAGATTGGAGATTTGCATCCAGAGGAGGGAGTAGAGATCAGGTGGGAAAAAGCTATACCACTGGAGAATCACTTGTGAAGGTCATAGCCCCAAGACACACACCCACTAAAACATTTAGGTGTGGTTGTAAGATTATAGAATGATCCCTTTCCCCATTCCTTACCACCACACCAACAGGGCTCCAGTCTAATAACAGTAGATGACAGTTGAGAGAGCTGCAAGGCAAGACTCTCTGAGGAGGAGTACTTAGGGAAACCCAGAGTCAAGAGGAAAGACCAAAACAAGGACACTCGGGGAATCTGAATCTCTGGCACTTACAGCTACTGAAAACATTAAACATATGGCCTAACTCCCAGCCAGATTAACATAAAGCCTCACGCTGAAGGCTTATTCACCTCAGTTTCCATTATGTAATACAACATATTCTTCTTTCAACCAAAAATTACAAGGGGTGCCAAAAAGCAAATGAAAACACAGTCAAAGAAACAAAGCAATCATCAGAACCAGATTCAGATGTGACACTGACATTGGAATTATTGGGCAGAGCATTTAAATAACTATGATTACTATGTTAAGGGCCCTAATGGGAAAACTAGACACTATACAAGAAAAGATGGGTATGTAAGCAAAGAGATGGAAATGCTAGAAATCAAAAACCCTGTAAGAGAAATAAAGGATGCTTTCAGTGAGTTCATCAGCAGACTCAAGACAGCCTGGGAAAGAATAATGAGCTGACACTCAATGAAATGCAAACAGAAAAAGGAATGAAAAAAACCCTAGAACATCCAAGAACTATGGGACAAGTTCAAAAGGTATAACATACCAAGGAGAAGAATAAGAGGACCAAGTAGAAAAAGTATTTGAAGTGATAATTGGCTGAGAACTTTCCAGAATTAATGACATACCAAACCAAAGATCCAGGAAGCCCAGAGAACAACCATCAGGACAAAAAAGAAATCTATGGACTTCCCTGGTGGTTCAGTGGTTGGGAATCCACCTGCCAATGCAGGGGACACGGGTTCGATCCCTGTGTCCCTGGGAAGATCCCACATGCCGCAGAGAAACTAAGCCTGTGTGCCGCAACTACTGAGCCTGCACTCTAGAGCCCACAAGCCACAACTACTGAGCCTGAGTGCCACAACTACTGAAGCCTGTGCACCAAGAGCCCGTGCTCCACAAGAGAAGCCACCGCAATGAGAAGCCCGCAAACCGCAACAAAGAGTTGCCCCTGCTTGCCTCAACTAGAGAAAGCCTGCATGCAGCAACAAAGACCCAACACAGCCAAAAAGAAATTAATCAATTAATTTAAAAAAAAGAAATCTACACTTAGGCATGTCAGTCAAATATCAGAAAACCAAAGACAATCTTGAAAGATGCAAGAGGGGGATAAACACCTTACATGTAGAGGAAGAAGGATAAGAAATACAACGGACTTCTCAAAAGACACCATACATGCAAGAAGAATGTGGAATAAAATATTTAAGATGTTAAAAGAAACAATACCAACCTAGAATTCTGTATCCAGCAAAATTATCCTTTAAAAGTGAAGGAGGAATAAAGATCTCGGACAAACAAAAACTGGGGGAATTTATCACCAGCAGGTCTCCCCTGCAAGAAATGTTAAAAGAAGTTCTTCAGCAGAAGGAAAATGATATAGGTCAAAAACATGGATCTATATAAAGAGAAGAAGAGTGTCAGAGGAGAAATAAATAAAAGACCTGTCCCCAAGTGAACACAACTGAGTCTGTCTCATCATGGCATAACAAGTCCACATCTACATTTGTGAATGATGACTGTATATTTTTAAGGAAACAGTATATTCTTGCACTCTTGCAGTCGAATAAAAAATTATTACATAACAGATCTTCTTCTTTTAGACATCTAAATAGTGAATAGAAAGTTTGGAACTGGTAAAAAAAAATGTTAAATTTGCAATTTAGGAAAGCTATGAATCTTACCTCTGTGTATGTGTATTGTACATGTAAATGCATACATTATTCTAGTGACACAAGATACGGGATAAGTAAAGGGTAAGTAAAGGAATTTACAATTTAGGAAATTTACAATTTAGGAAAGAAAATGCTTTAGTAAACTCTTCAATAAACAAAACAAAACAGAACAAAGTAAAACTTTGTTAAACAATATTTTCAAGCATTATAGTTAAGGACTTTATGTAGCAAGCTTTTAAAGAGAACAAAATCTCTTACAAAGGTAAAAATTTGTTGTAGTTTTAACACACAGTTTCTGTGATCCTCCATGTGCTAGGGGTTGGGGATACCAAGATGATTAAGCCATGATTAAGATGAGAAGGTAATTATATTGAAGTGCCAGTTGGTTTCTTGTACTATTTTCTTACAGCTTAATCCACTCCTTGCTAAATTGCTAGAGCACATTAAGTTAGAGACTCCTTGATGACGGGGCCAAACCATTTATCTAGATGGCGCTACTCTTGGCACAATGCCTAACACATATTAGGTGTACAACAAGTGTTTGTTAAATGGGAGTTTACAGGGTTGGCAAACTACCACTTGCAGGACAAATCTAGCCTGTGACTTGTTCATGTAGGGCTCTCAAGCTGAGAGTTGTTTTTGTGTTTTTAAGGGACTGTAAAGCACACACACGCGCGCACACACACACATACCACTATGTAACAGAGGCCGTATGTAGCTGCAAAGCTTAAAATATTTACCATGCTGCCCTTTGCAAAACCTTTGCCAACACTTGCTTTATTAAGGTGCTCCTTTTAGCTCCTCCTGAACTTTGTCTTGGAGTAAGGTTTCTTCTTATATCATGATTTGACCCTTTGGCACTCAAGTCTTGCCAAGCCCTTCCTTAGCTGCCAGTGGTTCTATTCCAACTCAGTAATAAGTGATTGGCACACTCGGCTTGGGCAACAGGCCGCTTAACACGACCCCCTTAACTTGCCTGCTCACCTTATGCCTGAATCAGCAAAAAGGCTGTGCCATTCTCTTTGGCTTTCTGGCCGCCCCTTCAGTAAACAATTGAAGGAAAAAATGGTAAGAGGCAGCCACAGACGACACCGATGTCCGCGAGGGCCCTCCTCACTCCTGTAGAAGATTTCCCTGACGACTTTCTCATCATATCACTTTTGTCTATAGATTGTTGTTTCTTTCTAGCAGTGCACACTCCTGTCCCCTCCCATCAAGTTTCCAACCTGAGTGTTCCCACTGGCAACGACTATATCTCACTGGTCACGAGTACAAGTGACCTCAACAAGAGAGATGCTCATAAAGTAGATCGGAAAAAGCCCATAGCTCCTGTGATACAGTACATTTAAAAACACATACAAACTCAAAGGAGTTTTATGAAAAGTAAAACACACACGCACAATGCATAAGTTAAAGTATGTAATTCTGTGTGTGTGTGTGTGTGTGCGTGTGTGTGTGTTTGAGCTCAACTATATGACCTTTGAGGGCAGAGAAGATTTCTTCTCTCTCCCCCACCCCTGGTTTTACCACATGCTCTATAAATACTGATTGAAAGAGGAGGACGGGAAAGTGTTTGCAGGAGCTTTGAGTTCTTCAAAAGTGTGGCGCGATCAAGTACCAACTCTGATGAATTCAGTGCAGGTGCGTCTGGGGTTCTGCAAGGGAGCCCACTTGTCAGTCCAAAACACAACCAACTGATAAAGAAATTCATTTTGCATCCTCAAGCCAGAATTCTGAAACAAAGCCCCTGAATATATATGCAATGAATATTTAGACTTGAATTTTTTACTACGGCAAATGGGGGGGAAGTCCTTTGCACATTTGGGTGTATTACTGCATTTTTATGTGTCCCCAGAGCATTGTCGATTCGGAGGATATGCTAGTAACCACTAACTCTTTTCAGACCTTGCCACGTAGTTCACTTTTATTATTTGTTTTTCTCAGAACCAAAGGTCAGACGTGTGATATGTGCACCGTACCACCTGTACGGGAAAAGACTGAGATCAGCAGAGCCCTGCATCTTGATCTCGCCGGCACTTCGCCAAAGCGGCGGGGATGCCAGACCTTCCCTTTCTCGCAGGCAGTTTGGACTCTGGTTGGGTTTCTGTGAGCCTGAGCACACCACGCACTCTGTTTCACTCAGAGCTCTTATGTTTAAGGCCATCTATTAAATTCTTGCTCAGGCTTTCCCCAAATGCTCTCCGACTCCACCGAACAATGTCTTACTGAAGATAAAAGATGTAGATGTGTTGTGAAAAAAGGAGGGACCTTGTTTCCCCCCCCCCCCCCAGTGGCCTTATTTATGGGTTTCAGATGGTGGCAGGGATGTTTATATGAAGTTACCGAAACTTCTGGAACCTCCTGGGTCTGCAGATATCAGCCTGCAAATTTCATGAGGATAGAACTTTTTTCCAGGATGGGGCATGGTGGGGGTGGGGGGGCTGACTAAGATTTCCTGTACTTCCTGTTTTAGAGTTGCTGGAAATGAAACAAAAACTGTATTTCAGGATTTCAGTACCTGGTCCCAGCTGGAATCTGGATACACAGATGTACACAAAGAGGGGACACGTGTGCAAGCAGTCTCCCACACAAACACACAAATACCCACAAAGGGGCATCATACAGACTCACAAAATTATTTATTTAATTTATTTAAAACACACACACAATACTTGTCAATTAAATAAATGGAGTCAAATTCCAAAACGTTTCATAAAGGCCTTTCAGAGTTTCAAGACTGAACAGAACAACAATCTGATTTGAGGAAAAAGGTTTAGTTCCTTATTATTTAATGCAGATTGGCCCAATCGTGCTAGAGGAAAAAAGAAAGAAACAAAGAAACCCACAGCCCACAAATGTAACCCATTAAAGCCAGGTGCGGTGGTGGCATGATACGATGCTTTCAACACCTTCCGTCTTTGTCCACGGCCTCTCCCACACTTGCCGAAATCAGTTGTTCTCACGTGGACTTGGAGCATCCCCACTGCCGTGTGGCAGGCACTCCTCCTGTGGGCCAAGATGAGTACAGGCAGCGGCATTCTGCACGGAGGACGCTGCTCCCCTGAAGTCAATATATGCATAGAGTTTGGGAAAGGGGCACAGGATGATAATGAATCCGGACGGAGGCAGATGCAAAATCGCAAATTAAGCGATGTATCGGTTAGCCTTCAAGTGTCTGGCTGTCAGAGACGGAGTGTAACGATGTGATTTTGCTACCATGCAGGTTACTGCCCCTCTAGAGCAGCACCCCAGATGCGTGTATCCTCGCAAGGGCTGGCCTTTGTGCGGACGATGAGCCAGCAGGTCATTAATGGGCGGTGCAAACAGGAGGGGCCCGTGGAACATGGAGAAGGCATGCTTGAAAGGGAGAGTCAGACTTTCCAATAACCACTTGCAGTTGGCAGGGCTCTGATTGGAACCATGTGACAATTTTAGGCGATGTACCATAGGCAGCCAATTTATTACATATGGCAGTATGATTAATGGTATCAAATGCCTTTTTTTGGTAACATCCAAGAACACTCCACCAGCCAACTGCTTGGAGTCCAAGGCAGTGAAAATCTGTTCCATGAATTTAAAGTCAGGCAGATGAGGTTAAATGAGAGAGGGCCAGGTGCCAAGGCAATGATTACAAAGTAAGTTGTTTCAAAAAAAGCAGAATGTTTTAAATCTGGTCTTGAACAAACCCCATCTAGTCCCCACCTACTCCTACCTATTTTTTTCCTTTCCTTTCCCCTCTTGTTTCTTGACGGGAAAGCCCTAATAGGTACAGTCTGGGAGACATTTCTGAAGCCAGGCTATCTTCCACTTGCCGGGCCTCTTCCAGGCCTGGGTGAATCCGCACTTGACCACTGACTGGATCTTTCCTTGGAATCCTGGGATGGGGTAGCCACAAAGACCAGCAGATGGGGTGCGTCAGGGAGATGGCCTCCCGTGGGCAGGAGACATGGCCCAGCCTCGTTCCACTCCCCTCAGTGACTGGGAGCCCTCTCTGCTCTCTTCCGTCTGTGAGTAGGTTTCCATGGGCTTCGGACATCATCGCGATGACTGGGAAGAAGCTGCTGACACACGGAGAGATTTGCAGAGGGAATGAACTGTGAGGGGCGTTGCTTACCACTTAGAATTTGCAGAATGAGGATAAAGAGTGGGGAAGACTGTTGGGAGGCAGAGAGGATCTCCGGATACGACTTGCTCCCCAAAATGTCCCCACGCAACGTGGAAGAGGTGCTTATTACGTATCTGTTGAGTAAATGAGTGTAATATCACCCACCTCTTTGAGGTTTTCTAGTGGACATATGTCCACTGTGTCCCAGTTGTGAGTTACTGCCCTTTGAAAAGGATTGTACAAAAGGACCAAAACATTTTGATGCAGGGTCCACCAGGAACTGGAGATTCTGATAGGTGAGATATAATTTATAATCTATAAAATTTATTTTTATTTTTGTGGGCTACAAATTGGTAGTGTTTGGTTGTTTCTGATGGAGCAAAATGATCCCTAATCTTGTGGCTTGTGGATGATTCTTTTTCCTTTTATGTAAGGACTGAATCTGGACAGTTACTTAGGGATTACATCTATTACTCGGGGCCCAATTTTCAATCCATCAATTTGGTGTGCTCTTTAGACCTAGTCTGAGAGTCCTAGATTGTGTCTCTGGCATAGCTTTTTTTCCTGCAAAAACAAAACTTAACATGAAAAGTGTAAGAATGTCAGGTGACTCTGATCCAGGCAGAAGAGTAAAGATGTGTTCAAAATGAGGCAAAGGATCTTGAGGGAGAGAGATTGAGCTATAAGAGAAGGTAACTAGGCAATTGCATTGTGATGCCCCTCTTGGGGATTGAGTTGTAGCCTGGAATCAAGATGCTGTCCCTCAGCTTTGTCCACTGGAGTTTCCGAGCCATTCCAATGTGCTGCGTGAAGGCTGAGTGACAGACGGGGGTTGGCTGTGCTCTAGTAACTTCCTCCTGGGACACCACTGTCTGTTCACTGAAAGCTGCACGAAAGCCAAGATTTAATGCCAACTCCACCCCTTCCCCCGTATTTAAAATGGACCCCAGGCAATTAATTCTCTCCTCTGATCCATGATTATTTCTCCTGAGTGAATCATGCTCACTTTTAAATAAAAATTTGTTTTTGCTGTGTTTTCTTTGAAGGCCAAAATGGAGCAGTCTGTGGAACTGCTGGAATGAACAAATCCGTCTGCTGGTTATGCTGGGTTGCCATTTTTTACTGCCAGGTAGAATTACACAACAATATACCATCGTATTAGTTTCCTGTTGCTGCTGTAACAAATGACCTCAAACTTAGTGGCTCAAAACCACACGCATTTATTACCTTACATTTCTAGAGTTCAAAAGTCTGAAATGGGTCCCATTTGGCTGAAACTGAGGTGTCGTCAGGGCTGCCTTCCCTTTGGAGGCTCTAGGGGAGAATCCATACTCTGGCCTCTTCCATCTTCTATAGGTTGCCCACGTTCTTCGGCTGGTGGCCCCTTCCTCCATTTTCAAAGCCAGCAGTGTAGCGCCTTCAAACCTCAAAGCAGAGAACTTCTGTTGTCATATCCCCTTGCTGACGCTGACCCTCCTCTTCCCCTCTTATAAGGACCCTTGTGATTTCACTGGGTCCATTCATATACTCCAGGATAATCTCCCCGTCTCAAACTCCTTAATTTCATCACACATGCAGAATCGTTTTTGCCATGTAAGGTAACATATTCACAGGTTCCAGGGATTGGGACGTGGACATTTTGGGGAGCCATTATGCTGCCTGCCACAACTATCGTGATGCGGGAACGAAAAGAGAAGCAAATAACCAGAAAATCATACAACAAGGCCATGGTGAAAAACGGAGAAGAATCAGCAAATCTCAGCTCAGTGTTCCTACCGGCTAGACGTCCCCCACCTGCCTTGCTTCCCGGTTCCCATGTCACACTCTGCCTACTTCATCCATAGCTTAACTGAGAGCAGGACCCTGTGGAAAAAGAAGAATAGTACTAATTGAGCGCCTACTCTGTGCCAAGCTGTTCCTTATTTGCTTCCCACATGCGGTGGGTGCTGTTATTATCTCCGCGTGGCTGATGACAAAATGGAAGCCTAGAGAAGTTAAGTAACTTGCCCAACGTGGCACAGCTAGTAAGCGACAGAACAAACCAAGACTTGACTCTGTGTCTGTATGATTCCACCACCCTCATACTTAGCCGCAATTTTCTACCTCTTATGTCTAACAAGGGTGGGGGGCGGGGAAGCTGAAGTGGGTAGAAAGGAAGGTCAGAGAATTTATACTTTTTAAATCAGCCCTGGAGAAAGACACAATCTACAGCTCTGCCTGTGTTCTTGTGTCTATCATTAATGCCTCATTCCTCTTCACACTATTTCTTTGCTTTCTATTGCTATTCACTGACTGGGTCCCTAGTCGAGGTGTAACTAGACCTAAATGACCTAGTCTGTGTGTCTTCTTGAGCCTGATTCTTATCCACCAGGGTCTCAGGGACTGGAGAGAATCTAGCTACCCAGTGGTAATGGCTATGCCATTACCATCTCTTTTTCTTAATAACCGAAGCCAGAAATCAACAGGATTTCCCAATTAACAATAGCCTAGCCATGCATTAATTTATATATTCAGGATATTGTTTTTAGACCCTAACTATGCTAATACAGTTATAATATTAAAAATTGAAATGTAAAGAAGTTTTAAAATACGAGGAGAGAAATTATGAGGAGAGGAATAGGAAGTTAAACTAAAACACTAGTCCTGCTACAGACTAAAATCACCAGGGGAAAAAAAAAAAGTGCTTTCAGCCAACACCTAGATAGAGGGAAGAATGATTTTATGTAATCCTTACTGAGTTTTTATGCACATGGTTCTGCAGTCCAGAGAAATTCTAATCGCTAAAGGATTCTAAATCCAAGAGAGGGGACCCATGCTGTTCAGTATGAACGTCATGCCGACCCATTACTGAGGGCCGTTCAGTAATGCGGCCCATGCACTGGCCACAGTTTGCCTCCATAAAGCAGTCACAGCTTATAGGGTATAACAGAACTGACAGATGTCAGACCCTGGTGAGGGAATGTAATCATTGCCAAACCTTCCTGAAAGGAACTTTTGCTCTAAGTGTTGGGTGCAAGTAATTCAAGATGTAAAATCTGCAGATAGTCCCGGAATGGCACTGGCTGCTTCAGGCCCCATGGCACTTTCTGGGAGTAGACGAAAGCATTGGTTTTGCCTAATTATTAAGATAAATATTCACTTATATTAACAGTAATAATAACACAACCTCTAAAGCAAGAGATTCTTATAATTAGAGCATATTTAGATCCAAATCATGGCCTAGGGCAAAATGCTAGTTCTTAAGGTGGTAGATTGCAAATCTTCCTCTGTAAACCTAAAATATTACAGGTACCTATATAAAAAATGAACATTTGCATTTTGAATTCCGATTGGCAAATTTGATCCATTTCTAAAGGCCTATCTTTTGTGCAGATAAACCGCACAAAAGTTCTATGGCCTTGGAATGTGGTTTTATCATTTTAAAAAAATGCAGTTGCCCTTGTGTTTATCATTAGTATTGTCTGGAACATTTGAGATAAAAAGATTTAAATTTTCCATAGCTTTTTCTCTTTTGTCTGTCCCAAATCCCAACAGAGTCATGTAAAGATAACTTCCTGTCTTTTTGATTTATCCGAAGCCTCCCCTCTTCTATGGGAGCTGTGATTCAGTGATTCTCTTCTTTGGTACCTTGATGGAACACACAAAGTTGTAACTCCTCTGAAACTTGCTTTTGGAAAATCTCAGAGTAAGGGAAACAGAATGTGGCTCATTTCAACTTTCACGCTTGCTAGGTTTTCTACGTCTTTCACTATACACCAACTGAAATCACTTTTGTAAATGCCAACCCAACAAAAAGAAATATAAATAGCCAACAATTAAAAAGCAGAGATTTGGGCAGGTGAAATTTATAGGGCAACATTTCCTCTAAGAGAAATTTCCTATACCGTATTTTCCCCATATCAGTAGTTCTTAAACTTGAGCATGCATCTGAATGACCCACAAGGCTTGTGAAAATGCAGGTTTCTGGGGCCCACCCCTAGAGTTTCTGGGGATCGGGGGTAGGGCCCCAGAGCATTTGCTTTTCTAGCAAGTTCTCCAATAAGATGCTTGATGCTGCTAGTCTGAGGACCCCACTTGTAAACTACTGCTTTACACCATCAATGGGGATGTAGAATCTTACTTCTAGAATATTTATGCAGAGATTTAATGATAAAATGGGGAAAAAACATGTGCAGTAAAATAAGAAAATTTTAAGCACGTATTATGTGTTAGGAATTGTTTCATGTACTTTATATACATTACCTCATTCAGTTGTCAAACCCTTGGAGGTAAGTACTTTTATTACCTCCATTGTACAGATGGAGAAAGTGAGGCTGAGCGAAGTTCTCTGACTTGGCTGAGGTCACCCAGCTGGAGCTGGACTCAGTTTCTCAGACTCCAAGCTGGCATCCTTACTGCCTCGAAACACTCCCGCCTAGGTGCTTGTTTAAAAACCTGATGATGTGCTTCTGTAGAAATAAAACTCATCCCCAGTAAGAGGACTCCTTGCCGAGGTCACAGGGTTTCAAAAGGAAGCTGTGCAGACACACAAGGGCGGAAAGGGTGTGTTTTGGCTGGTGCCTGCTTCCCTGAGTCGCTCACTCCGGAGAAACATTTCCATAACAAAGGCAAGTTCTCCTCTCCGAGAAGAGCAGGCAGAGAGTTGCAAGTGTTTGCCTCTGATGTGACCCACATTTAATGCTTTTCTGGGTGAGAGGGAATTTGATTAGAGCAAATACAAAGCACAATTCAGAGAACAAAACCACTAATTCAAAGGTGGTTTTCCTACGGATGTAAAATACTTCAAGCCTGTTAAAAGGACTGAAGAGAATTCCACCGAGGAGTGGCTTATATTGTGTCTTGATTTCTCAGGCTGGAGCACTGCCAAGGAAGCTGCTTGGGACTTTGGGCGGCGAGGGGAGAGTGGACGCTGGGCGGCTCATCGGACAGGCAGGCACCTTCTAGCCCAAATGGGGCACAGGCTTAGGCTGCGGACGAGGGTGGCTGTTCATCCTGCCTTCCTGCTTCCCACTCCCTCTGGCTCACCAAGGAAGCTTCTCTCTGCATCTGGTGGCTTCCCAGCCTAGAAGCATCCAAACACTGCAGTGCCCTGATATGTTTGTTTTCCTTTTCGGCTAATTTTATCAAGGTCTGAGGTCATTATTAGCCAGATCACCAAAGTAAGCGCTCATTAATATGTATCAGCTCCAAACCCTATGATTTCATCTGCTAATTTGATCTTGTTTTTCCTTGTTTATGGCAATTAAATCAGACCTTGATAAATCTGAAAATGAAAGAAGGAGCCACCAGCAAGCACAGCTATTATGATCACTCATTAGAAAGCCAAGCAGACTCTCTGATAAATTGTGCCAGGGTTTTTAAGGAATACATGATTACCTGCTTAAACAGCATGGAAGCTACCAGTAAAACGTAGCAAAATGATTAAAGAAAAAAAAAAAAAAAAAGAACACCCCCATTACATCCAAGTGTAACAGATGGACAGTTGTACTTTGGGGAATGTTCGCGGAGTCTGTTTCCTCCCCTTCCAGCTAGGGAGGGCAGAAGCCACGGGCCCTCCTGGGCACAGCGAGAAGCAGCTTCCCGCCCGCCCTCCCCGCATCCTCCCGCGACTGACTGACTGCAGGAGACCAGCTCAGCTGCCCTAAGGCCTCCCTCCAGACTGTGCCATGAAGAGAGGCACTGAGACAGGGTGATAGGTGGGGGTAGGTATGCAGAGCGGGGTGAGGGGGCACAGCAAACGGCAACAGGAATAAGACCTCGCCTGTCACAAATGAGGCTGCTCCGCAGGCCGAGGGTCACCGTGGTGGGCACTCCTCGTTCTTCTCGGCCCTCAGTGTCGGAAGAACCGTCCTCTGTTCGGAAGCCTCCACCTTGTGCCTCCTCCCGGGAGGCAGAGCTGCCTTCTACGATTTGAGCTGAACGAGCCAAACACTCGCTTTCCCAGTTTCCCAGCAGCTGGTACGTAACACACACGGATGCTCCCCTTTCGGGAGTCTGGGGTCCTTGAAGACTGTCTCTGGTTTTAAGGCGTTGGGATTCCTGCGACTACTGAGGCCACTTTGGAGTCTTGGCGGGACTGGCTGCGGTGTCTGGGCCTGGCGGTGGCAGCAGTGGGGGGAGGCGGGTCCCTCCGGGAGAGCTCTGTGGTGGTGTTGGGACTCCAGGCAGGCTGCCCCCAAATATGCCACAATGGCATACTGGTCATTTTGAATTAAAGTGACTTAAGAAATGGCCAGCGAGTATATGCCCAGTAGTGGGATGGCTGGGTCTATGGTGGTTCTATTTCTAGTTTTCTGAGGGACCTCCATACTGTTCTCCATAGTGGCTGTATCAGTTTACATTCCCAGATTTACGTATGTGCACTGCCATGTGTAAAACAGATAGCTGGTGGGAACCTGCTGTGTAGCGCAGGGAGGCCAGCTCAATGCCTTGTTGTGACCTAGATGGGTGGGATGGGGGTGCTGGGAGGGAGGTCCAAGAGGGAGGGGATATAAGTATGCATATAGCTGATTCACTTTGTTGTACAGCAGGAACTAACACAACATTGTAATGCAACTATACCCCAATTAAAAAAAAAAAAGAAAAGAAATGGCCAAACAAAAGAGGGACACTCTGACCTTCTTCTCTGTCTCCCTGAAAGCAGGAAATAAATCTCTCATGTGAAAAGTACACTCCCTGCATCTGAGGTAGGAGGACACCCTTTGCATCAGAGATAGGGTGTTTGGGTGAGAAGCCCCTATAAACAAACCTTGTGATTAATTTACTACTGCAAGCCCAGACTCTGTTTAGATTCTTCACTCATTGAGCACCCAAAGCCTAAGTTTCTTTGTCCTGTCAATTCCTCACAAACTTGTTTCTTTGTCTAAAAAGTATAAAAGCTGCCTGCTTTGGCCACTTCTTGAGTCCCATTTCTATGAGACCTCCCTTCTCATGAATTAACCTTTTTTTTGTGGGGGGGGGGGGGGGCGGCCACACCATGGCATGCTGGATCTTAGTTCCCCTACCAGGGATCGAACCCATGCTCCCTGAAGTGAAAGGGCAGAGTCTTAACCACTGGACTGCCAGGAAAGTCCCATGCTCATGATTTAAAATTTGTTTCTTTTTCTCCTGTTAATCTGTTTTGTGTCAATTTTATTATTAGTCCAGCCACAGGAACTCAACAGGAGTGGGGTTTTGGACATCATCCCCCAAATCTGGCTCTCCAAGTCTTCTAACATTTCTGTGAACTAATCAATATCTTAAAAATAAAACTTTGTGTTTAACTGGGCCAGAGTTGATTTCTATTGCTTGCAGTTAAGAACCCTGACGCTCAGAAGGGCAGTGAGTAGCTTGTTCCCTGCAGATAACCAGTGACGGCGGGCCAGCTTCCTGGTGTCCAGGGCTGCAAGCCTTACCCCACATCCATGGGGATGAAGGTGGATGGGAAAGGGGGTCAGATCCCCACCTTATGCTGCCTCAGGCTCGGTCCATGGTAGAAGGGTCTCAGCTGAGCTTTTCCAGGGAAAGCTTTTATTCTGGGAAAGTTGTCTTTTAAATCTCTCTCTCTCATCCCCATATAATCATGCTATTTCTTTAAGCCCCTCCACAGCAATCTGGCCCCATTTGCCTCTGAGGTCTCTGCAGGGATCCGCGTGCAGCCAACTTGGCACCTCGCTGCCTTCTGGTCCCATCATACCTTGGTCTGGCTTGTCGCTGTGCCTGCAGGTCTGTTTGCTTGAAGAGCTTCCAGGTCCTTCCAATTCCTTTGTCTTTCAGCCTTTCCTCGCATTTTCAGTCTCCCTGCTAGACCCGTAAGCTGGTTAAAAAGGGGTCTCCTAGAGTTCGTTGTCTTTATTTGCTAACTTCTCTCCTTTCCTTAAATTCTGGTGTCTGACCTTTCCTATGGTTGCCTCCACAGTCTCTCTCGTCTCCCTTTTCAGATTCTTGACTGGGTTCTCTCTGTCATTTGGCTTTCTATGCCCTCTGTAGTAGAAAATTTCCCCTGACACCCTCAAAAATTGATCTGAAAATTCTGGCTGGCTGATTTATCTTTTCCATAGGTATCTGGGTAGCTGAAACCCTGTCATTCCACAATTCTGACCCAAAGGTGCTTTGTAAAGTTACCAAAGAAATTATCATCCACCTTCTTATCTTGTAATTATCTGTGTTTTGCTGGCATTCACCGCACTTACTATTGCAGGCTATTCAGTGCCTCACAGAGTCCCTTCAAATTATTCCTGGGGGTTCTCAGGGGGTTTTGCTCATGGGCTTGTGAATAACTACTGTCAGCTCCCAGGTAGGAGTGTCCATCAATTTTTTTTTTCTGTTCTGCTCTGGCCCCCTTCACTGATACCTGCTGCTGAGACTTCTGCCTCCTGCCAAGGAGTGTGCACCTGCCTCGTCAATGACTTTGACAGCCGGCGAGTTGCCTTGATGGGGCTCTGCCACGGCTGTGGGGCGTGGCCACTGGCTGTGCTGTGCCCTCTGCCCCCTTTAGAAGCACGGGATACCGCCTACCTTTATGCATGATGCTTTCCCATACCTGGGTCTATAGGGGCCCTGATTAAAGATTTTGGTCAGTTTTTATTTACAGCCTTCCTTTCCACTCAGCATTCACTTCTCTCTTCCAACGAATACAAGATTTACCATCAGTGGAAAAAAGGACCCCACTTGTCTAACTGAGTCCCTCTTCCCTCCAGAAGTCTTTCCAGAAGGCTAGTGACCTGGTCTCTCAGGCAAGTAAATTTCCAGTGGGCTGCCCTGAGCCAGTCTGACATGCTGAGCTGCCCAAGTGGAGGCGGACGCAGCTCAGTTCAAGCCAGAGCCCTTTCCACATGGGTTTGGAGGTCTAGACTCTTGCCACAAAATTGCTAGAATTATCTTTTTCCCATTTGAAAAGCTCTAATAACTAACTGATAAAGCTTAGGCTTTAGAGCCTGATGGTGCATGTTCTTCTACATAGATATCCTTTAGAGATAAGACCACCCCAGCTCTTACCTCCTCCTGCCCCTTCCTAGCCCCTGTGTAAAACCAGGGTCATCCCGGGCTAGAAGTCACCAGTGACCCTTTCAGCCACATCTCCCTGACCTCCCGGTCTTGGGAAAGCCCTCTTAACTTTCTCATCCCATTCTGCATTTCTTCTTCTAGCTTTTATCACATCCGTAACCTAAAAACATTATTGTGTGATTCACTATTTAAGGCTCGTCTTTCCCAGGAGGGCAAGGAAGGGGTTACTGTGCCTGTCTGTTTACTGCTGTATTTTCAGTATTTAGAGCCTCACCTGGCATTTGACACCGAAGAGGAGCTCAATAAATATTTGCATGAATAACTAAGAAGCCCCAATTACAATTGCTATGCTGAACTAAACACTCTCGTTTTAGGGAAAACAAGTGAGCTTGATTCTTGTCCTTTAGGTGGTTCCTTGGGGGGTGGAGAGAAGATCTGATGCCATGGGGATCGTTTCTTCACTACATGAAGTTATCTCAGGGCTGTGTACTTGTCTCTCCCCAGGATTATCACCCCCCAAAGAGTTGTAGTGCTTGGTAAGCATGACTGGAGGAATATAAGCAGGGCTATTCCCAGGCAAAATTATGAAGTTAGGGAATGTTTATCTTCAAGATGGAAAGCCTCCGAGCAATATTATGCAAAATCCTAGTATCATCTTCAAAAATTCAACATCCACGGCACCCACAGCTCTGGAAAATGGCTCTGCAGAAGCTATCGTGATCAGTTACTGACGCGTCACAACTGGAGTTATCTTACATCTCATCTGAACACATGGAAGCACGTGCTTGTGAACACAGTTACAAGTATTATAGTTTTCTGAACCGTATTTCTCCAAATCCCTGAAGATTTGCTTTAAACCATTACTGCTCCCTCTCCAGAGCGGGACTCGCCACACCCTCCTTTAGCTCGGGGCTGTGGGGAGACATATATTGCTCACCAAACACCCCTGTGCTCCTCCACGTTTCCCAGCCTCCTGCCATCAAGTGGGGCCAGAAACATGACTTTTAGTGGCCAGCGGACTGTGAGAAGAAGTGATATGTCTCACTTTCTGGCCGAACAATTTTAGACCTTCCAACTCTCTCTCTCAGATGTGGAGGCCTCATGCGGAGGTGTCAGAGCATCTGTCAGCCTCAGGCCCTGGGCAGAGCTGCCCGCTAACCCACGACGGACACACAGCACCACTAACCCACGATCGGCATACAGCTCAGGCAAGAATCAGATCTTTGTTTCAGTGTAGATTAATCAAGGTCTGTCAGGATTTCTACTCAGGTGGTTGAACTGAAGAGATTGAATGTAGGTGCTACTGACAGGTGTGAGCGGGTTGAGAGAACCAACTAGGGGGACCAGCTCTAGGAGACACCAGAGACTAGAGGCAGCCAGGACCCTTGCCCCACTGGGTCTGAAGGGACAAGGAGGAGATATGGTGTTACTGGAGTCCCATGGAGAGAAGCCACAGGGAAGGGAGATACAGCTCCTGCCAGGAAAGAGGGAGCACGGAAGAAGTACCCATACCCCTCCCTCTTCCTGGTCTCCGGTCTCCCAAGCGCACCTCCCATAGGGACCTGACCAGGAACCAGAGGGAACGTGAACCTGGGTGATACGTTTTGTGAGGGGCAGCCTATAGGGGTACAGAAAAAGGTGGAGAATGGAGCAGGGCGGCTGGGGGCAGTGGAGAATGTCCAATGCAGAGATCAGTCAGCCCAGCCTGAATAAGGTTGGTCCCCCTCTAGGCTGTCTTCCTCGGCCCTTGGAGCACCTATTGTGCTGTATCACCCTGACTGAGTTGGACATCACCTCTCCAACTGTGGATTGTTAGCGGCTTGAAAGCAGGCACAGTGCTGCATTCTTGTTATATCCCTAGTATCCTGCAGTGCACCTGCACCATAATCTTGTTACGTATCGACTTAGAAATATGCCAGATTACTCTGTGGTTGTGCATGGCAAACTCCCTTCTACGAGCTGCTATACTGACACCAGGTATTGTTTCCATTTGCAAAGTTTAAAGATCCAAATAATAACTGGTGGTACCAGTGACTTTTGTGCCTTAAGTAACCGTATTAATCTACCAAATACTTTGGTCTTATAGGAAGCAGAGAATAAAACCTACTCATTATGGCAAATGTTTGCACCCCCTGCTCATGGTCGGTACATGGGGACAGTCGGGAGGTGTAGCCCCAAGGACTTGGAAATCAGATCACTGTCTGAGCATTAAAACAGAATTTCAGTATAACAGATTAAAGCAGAAATGAGCAAAATCATCTGAAAGAGACAGTGCCTCCCTGGCCCAGGCCTCCTGAAGTTCTTGTGTTAATACTCATCACTAAACCATCAGCTGGGGTCATTCGTATTTTTGAGATTTAGCTAAAGTTGCCACAAATCCCTTCTCCCGTGCCCTGTGGTAATTGCAAAGCTTTCCTCAAGATTTCTTTCTTTTTAACAAATTTATTTATTTTATTTATTTTATTTTTGGCTGCGTTTGGTCTTTTTTGCTGCATGCGGGCTTTTCTCTAGCTGCAACAAGTGCGGGCTTCTCACTCAGTGGCTTCTCTTGTTGCAGAGCACGGGCTCTAGGCACGCAGGCTTCAGTAGTTGTGGCACATGGGCTCAGTAGTTGTGGCTCCCGGGCTCTAGAGCACAGGCTCAGTAGTTGTGGCGCACAGGCTTAGTTGATCTACGACATGTGGGATCTTCCCGGACCAGGGCTCGAACCCATGTCCCCTGCATTGGCAGGCGGATTCTTAACCACTGGGCCACCAGGGAAGCCCCATTCCTCAAGATTTCTGTAAGTCTCCAGGAGCCTGGATTCTCATGGTCACGATGGTTCTGAGCTTCTGCCCCTCCTCAGCTCCTGACCCTATTTGTGTCTCCAGTCTGGGGCTTAGCCCTTCCCTCTGCTCCCACCACTGTAAGAACAACTGCACAAAGCCTTTGTGAGTGGCTGACTTTACTGAAGTTTTGGGGTGAAGGAGAGGTTTTATATCAGAGACATGAAAACACTTAAGATTGGATGTATACATTCATCTTCATAAAGATTCTATGACAACTCTGTCACTGGTAGTCTCTCTCTGCTCACATTTTCCCAAAGACTCTACTCTGTTGCCCTGACCCCTTCTCTATGTGCTTCTCCACTGCTTCCTTTCTCTTCTCTTTTGCTCTCCTCTGTTCTTCATTTTTGTTTTATTTCTTTTCTAACTTAGTTTTTCTGAATTACAAAATGCCCGAATATAATCTGTAAAAATACAGAGGTAGACAGATTTAAGACCTTACACTTCTCTTTCCAGTATGAGCTTTTGCCAATATTTTTAAGTTTTGCTCATCTATTGGCAAAAAGTGGTATCACCTTGTGGCTTTAATTTGCATTTTCCTGATTACAAGTGAGGGTAATTTTTCCTGCATTGTTCATTGGTCCTTTGAGTTTCTTCTGTGAATCATGACTATATCTTTTGCACTAGGGGCCAATTACTTCCGGATCCATTAGAGAACCTGATTTTCAGAGTTTATAAATGAATACTGAACCAGGAGGTGATCTTGCAAAAGTGCTCTCACCCTGTGGGGCCTCCCTGGTTGCCCACTAGCATTCTTCAGGATACATATCCTTCCAGCTCTTATATGCCACCTTCAATAACAGTCATGTCCTTCTGTTAAGGGCCCTCCATTTTTGGTTGCTCCAAAATAGAATAAATCCTCACAACCTATCAATCTAGGGAAGCACTATGGCCAGTGTAAACCTTGTCAATTTGAAAGCAGTCATCTGATGCTGTAGAACTGACTCAAATTTTTAAAAAAACTTTTACTGAAACACAGTTGATTTACAGTGTTGTGTTAATCTCTGCTGTACAGCAAAGTGATTCAGATCAAAGTGAGATATATATATTCCTTCTCATATTCTTTTCCATTATGGTTTATCACAGGATACTGATTGTAGTTCCCTGTGCTATACAGTAGGACCTTGTTGTTTATCTATTTTATATATAATAGTTTGCATTTGCTAATCCCAAATTCCCAGTCCTTCCCTCTCCCACCTTCCCTCCCCCTTGGCAGCCACAAGTCTGTTCTCTATGCCTGTGAGTCTGTTTTGTAGATATGTCCATTTGTGTTGTATTTTAGATTCCACATATAAATGATATTATATGGTATTTGTCTTTCTCTTTCTGACGTACTTTGCTTAGTATGATAATCTCTAGGTCCATCCATGTCATTGCCAATGGCATTATTTCGAAGAACTGACAGAAATTTTTAGTAGAACTGGTACTTGGTTAGTTACCAGCAGTATTTGCTCCTTTTGTAGGAAGACCATGCTGTTGGGTTTGCCTGGGACAGCCCTCGTTTCAGCACGCTGCCCTGGATCCCATCAGATAGTATCTCCTTTTACACTCACAAGTGTGCTGGTGTGGATGATAAACCACAAGGTCATCCTATCTCTGTGTGGTCTTCAGCAAGTTATTTGGTTTAGGAACCCGTTACCATGCAAATGATTGATTGATAGACACTCATAGGCTGTGGCAATCTTTTTGAAAATGACAAGTCTACTAGTTTTTTAGAAGTTGACAATATGGTGGCAGCCTACAACTAAGGGTTTATATCAAACATAGATTCAGAGAACTAGAGAATTTTCTAGCTCACGTTAAAGATAATTTCATTCAGTGGTTTTGGGGGGTCATTGAGCCTTTGAAAAGCTGTTAAAAGCTGTGGACCTTCTCTTAGGAAGATGAACACCAATACACACACAAAAGATTTTATACATCATTTCAGGATATCCACAAACCCTCTGAAGCTCATCAGAGGGCCCACATTAAGAATTCTGGGTCTAATTCATGTTAAAAAGGAAGACTTTGAGATTCAGAGAGGTTAAAAGACATGTCAAAAAAAGCAGAGTGTGTTAGAAGGAGAAATATACTTAGGGTCCCATGACTTCTGTTCAGTGCTTTTTTTCCCCATGGTCTCCCCTATGTTGCCAAGACTGTTTTATTAGTGAGAAGTTAAAGTTATTTCTGAGTGGGATGTAATTAAGAACTTGAAATAGTCTACTTTTTAAAAGCAAAACATGAGTTGGCTCTGTTCTCAATGACTACTTCTCAGATCGTTTCTGGAGTTCTCATTAATATTTATGCTGTAATACCTGCTGGTCAGCCTTTTTTGCTGAATGGACACTACAAAAACTTCTGTCCCAACTTACTTGCTTATACTTTTATGTACATCTCTTGCTCAGGCCACCAGAGCTCTTGCTTCAGCAATGTATCCTGTTAGTCTTGTTCTTGCTCACCTTAATTTCCTTTGCCTAAATATTCCTACTCATCCATTAAGATGTTTTCAATGGTAAATTCACTTTATCTTTATAATCTTCTTAACTCCCATAGCAGAGGTTGCAGCTCTTTCCTTCTGCCTCCATAATGCTTGGAGAGACTTCTGTTATGACAAGGGATGTATTGTATTGATTGTTTTATTTCTCTCTCTTTCCTACCTCATAACCCAGCAACCAAATTGTGAGTTTTGCAAGGGCCAGGACAGTATCTAATTCATGTTTGCATACAGGCAACTAGGCCAGTGCTTAGCATATAGAACATCCTCCAAGTGTTTGTTGAATGGCATGAACAAACAAATCCTCATACTTTTTTACATCCCATTTTACCATATAAAATCTAAGTAGGGGATAGGACATGTTTCCCTTGTTTTCGGAGAACTTACTGATTATTGCTTTAGCTTTTCTTCTGTTTCACAGGTCAAAGAAGCATCTTATAGACCTGACAGTCCTTTTTCTCTTTCTTTGGGACTAAATCAGTAAAAAGTCTCATTCATTAGTCACAATTTTGGAGGGAATCAAAAATATGGGTGGATAAATTGCTGCGTGTCCCAGAGGGGAAGCACGTGAGTTCCTTGCCAGATTTCTATGGCCTGGGGCATCATAAAAGATCTTTTTTTCTTTCCCAGGTATCTGTGTCAAAAAGAGTTTGCTAAGGAGCCAAGATCTTCATCTGTTTATGGTTTTACAGCTGATAAAAAATGCAGAATCATTAGAACTAATTACTGGTTTCATGGCAATATTTATCACAAAAGCTAATTTGAGCCCATTACTAAGAAGTATTATAAAGTTTTTTTTTTTTTTTTTCTTTTTAAAGTTATACAACTACTTCACTAACAAACCGAAACCAATTCAGGAAGACAATAGACTAGCATGGCCTGACATCTCAATGGTTTCCATCTGGACTATGTAATTTTTAAAATAGTTTGTTGCAAAAGCATTCCTTTCTACTTAGAGGAAGATGTTTCAGAGGTTCATATATGGAAAATTCAATTGAGTATGCCTTTTTGTATATCCTTAAGAACTGATTACTTTAAAATGCAGTTAAATAGCTTACTTGCACAAAAAACATAAAGGTATATTCAGATAGGATCACAAGTCCTAAATTTCAAGATCTATGAACTATTTGCTGACTCTTGTGTTTTTCTACTATTGCTTTAGCCTTCTTTGTATATACTGTTGCCTTTTAAATGTGAAACTATTTGCATTTGTACTTTATTCACCTATTCATCCAACAAACAAGTGCTGGTGGTACGAAGGATTTTATTTCATGGATTATATTTAGTTTTGGAGAGAAGATGCATGAGAAAAATGATTAAAAATTTAAAATGCATTCAGACAAAATCGACTTTAAATCCAAAGAAGTTATAAGAGACAAAGAAGAAAATTATATATTAATATAACATTCAATACAGCAAGAAGATACAACAATTATAAATATTTTATATATTTAATGACAGAACATCAAAATATATGAAGCAAAAACTGATAGAATTGAAGGAAGAAATAGACAGTTCTACAGTATTAGTTGGAGACTTCAGTGCTCCACTCTGAATAATGGGTAGAGCAACCAGACAGAAGATAAGTAAGGAAATAGAAGACTTAAACAATACACTAAACCAACTATGTCTAACAGACATACAGAACACTCTACCTAACAACAACAGCACACATATTCTTCTCAAGTGCATGTGAGATATTTTCCAGAATAGACCATACATTAGGCCATAGATTAAGTATCAATAAATTTAAAAAGGTAGATATCATACAAAGTACTTTCTCTAACCACAGTGGGATAAATTAGAAATCAATCACAGTAGTAAAACTGGAAAATTCGCAAGATTGTGGAGATTAGACAACTAATGGATCAAAGAAGAAATCACAAGTAAAATGAGAAAATACTTAGAGATGAATGAACATGAAAATACAACATACCACTACTTATGGGATGTCGCAAAGCAGTGCTAAGGGGAAAATTTAAGGTCCAAATGCTTACATTAAAAAGCAAGGAAGGGGATTAGTTCAAGATGACGGAGTAGCAGGACGTGGTATCACTCCCTCTTGCGAGAGCACCGGAATCACAGCTAACTGCTGAACAAGCATCAACAGGTAGACACTGGAACTCATCAAAAAAGATACCCCACACCAAAAGACAAAGGAGAAGCTACAATGAGACGGTACGAGGGGCGCAATCACAAAAAAATCAAATCCCATAACTGCTGGGTGGGTGACTCACAAACTGGAGAACACTTATACCATGGAAGTCCCACCCACTGGAGTGAAGGTTCTGAGCCCCACATTAGGCTTCCCAACCTGGGGGTCCAGCAATGGGAGGAGGAATTCCTAGAGCATCAGACTTTGAAGGCTAGCAGGATTTGATTGCAGGACTTCAACAGGACTGGGGGAAACAGAGACTCCACTCTTGGACAGCACACAAAAAGTAGTGTGCACATCGGGACCCAGGGGAAGGAGCTGTGACCCCATAGGAGACTGAACCAGACCTACCTGCTAGTGTTGGAGGATCTCCTGCAGAGACAGGGGGTGGCTGTGTCTCATCGTGAGGACAAGGACACTGGCAGCAGAAATTGTGGGAAGTACTCCTTGGCGTGAGCCCTCCCGGAGTCCACCATTAGCCCCACCGAAGAGCCTGGTTAGGCTTCAGTGTTGGGTCACCTCAGGCCAAACAACCAACAGGGAGGGAACCCAGCCACACCCATCAGTAGACAAGTGGATTAAAGTTTTACTGAGCTCTGCCCACCAGAGCGACAGTCAGCTCTACCCACCACCAGTCTGTCCCATCAGGAAACTTGCTCAAGCCTCTCAGATAGCCTCATCCAACAGAGGGCAGACAGCAGAAGCAAGAAGAACTACAGTCCTGGAGCCTGTGGAACAAAAACCACATTCACAGAAAGGTAGACAAGATGAAAAGGCAGAGGGCTATGGACCAGATGAAGGAACAAGATAAAACCCCAGAAAAACAACTAAATGACGTGGAGATAGGCAACCTTCCAGAAAAAGAATTCAAAATAATGATAGTGAAGATGATCCAGGACCTCAGAAAAAGAATAGAGGCAAAGATCGAGAAGATGCAAGAAATGATTAACAAAGACCTAGAAGAATTAAAGAACAAACAAACAGAGATGAACAATACAATAACTGAAATGAAGAATACACTAGAAGGAATCAATAGCAGAATAACTGAGGCAGAAGAACGGATAAGTGACCTGGAAGACAGAATGGTGCAATTCACTGCCGTGGAACAGAATAAAGAAAAAAGAATGAAACGAAATGGAGACAGCCTGAGAGACCTCTGAGACAACATTAAATGTAACAACATTCACATTATAGGGGTCCCAGAAGGAGAAGAGAGAAAGAACCTGAGAAAATATTTGAAGAGATGATAGTCAAAAACTTCCCTAACATGGGAAAGGAAATAGCCACCCAAGTCCAGGAAGTGCAGAGAGTCCCAGGCAGGATAAACCCAAGGAGAAACACGCCAAGACACATAATAATCAATTTGGCAAAAATTAAAGACAAAGAAAAATTATTGAAAGCAGCAAGGGAAAAACGACAAACAATATACAAGGGAATGCCCATAAGGTTAACAGCTGATTTCTCCACAGAAACTCTACAAACCAGAGGGAGTGCCATGATATATTTAAAGTGATGAAAGGGAAGAACCTACAACCAAGATTACTCTACCCGGCAAGGATCTCGTTCAGATTCGATGGAGAAATCAAAAGCTTTACAGACAAGCAAAAGCTAAGAGAATTCAGCATCACCAAACCAGCTCTACAACAAATGCTACAGGAACTTCTCTAACTGGGAAACACAAGAGAAGAAAAGGACCTACAAAAACAAACCCAAAACAATTAAGAAAATGGTAACAGGAACATATATATCAATAATTACCTTAAACGTGAATGGATTAAATGCTCCAACCAAAAGACACAGGCTTGCTGAATGGATACAAAAACAAGACCCATATGTATGCTGTCTACAAGAGACCCACTTCAGACCTAGGGACACATACAGATTGAAAGTGAGGGGATGGAAAAAGATATTCCATGCAAATGGAAATCAAAAGAAAGCTGGAATAGCAATACTCATATCAGATAAAATAGACTTTAAAATAAAGAATGTTACAAGAGACAAGGAAGGACACTGCATAATGATCAAGGGATCAATCCAAGAAGAAGTTATAACAATTATAAATATATATGCTCCCAACCTAGGAGCACCTCAATATATAAGGGAACTGCTAACAGCTATAAAAGGAAATTGACAATAACACAATAATAGTGGGAGACTTTAACACCTCACTTACACCAATGGACAGATCATCCAAACAGAAAGTTAATAAGGAAACACAAGCTTTAAATGACACAATAGACCAGATAGATTTAATTGATATTTATAGGACATTCCATCCAAAAACAGCAGATTACACTTTCTTCTCAAGTGTGCATGGAACATTCTCCAGGATAGATCACATCTTGGGTCACAAATCAAGCCTCAGTAAATTTAAGAAAATTGAAATCATATCAAGCATCTTTTCTGACCACAATGCTATGAGATTAGAAATCAATTACAGGGAAAAAAACGTAAAAGACACAAACAAATGGAGGCTAAAAAATACGTTACTACATAACCAAGAGATCCCTGAAGAAATCAAAAAATACCTAGAGACAAATGACAATGAAAACACGACGATCCAAAACCTATGGGATGCAGCAAAAGCAGCTCTAAGAGGGGAGTTTATAGCAATACAAGCCTACCTCAAGAAACAAGAAAAATCTCAAATAAACAATCTAACCTTACACCAAAAGGAACTAGAGAAAGAAGAACAAACAAAACCCAAAGTTAGTAGAAGGAAAGAAATCATAAAGATCAGAGTAGAAATAAATGAAATAGAAACAAAGGAAACAATAGCAAAGATCAATAAAACTAAAAGCTGGTTCTTTGAAAAGATAAACAAAATTGATAAACCATTAGTCAGACTCATCAAGAAAAAGAGGGAGAGGACTCAAATCAATAAAATTAGAAATGAAAAAGGAGAAGTTACAACAGACACTGCAGAAATACAAAGCATCATAAGAAACTACAACAAGCAGCTCTATGGCAGTAAAATGGACAACCTGGAAGAAACGGAAAATTTCTTAGAAAGGTATTACCTTCCAAGACTGAACCAGGAAGAAATAGAAAATATGAACAGACCAATCACAAGTAATGAAATTGAAACTGTGATTAAAAATCTTCCAACAAACAAAAGTCCAGGACCAGATGGCTTCACAGGTGAATTTTATCAAACATTTAGAGAAGAGCTAACACCCATCCTTCTCAAACTCTTCCAAAAAATTGCAGAGGAAAGAGCATGCCCAAGTTCATTTGAAGAGGCCACCATCACCCTAATACCAAAACCAGACAAAGATACTACAAAAAAAGAAAATTACAGACCAATATCACTGATGAATATAGATGCAAGAATCCTCAACAAAATACTAGTAAACAGAATCCAACAACACATTAAAAGGATCATACATCATGATCCAGTGGGATTTATCCCAGGGGTGCAAGGTTTCTTCAATATATGCAAATCAATCAATGTGGTACACCATATTAGGAAATTGAAGAATAAAAACCGTATGATCATCTCAATAGATGCGGAAAAAGCTTTTGACAAAATTCAACACCCGTTTAAGATAAAAACTCTCCAGAAAGTGAGCATAGAGGGAACCTACCTCAGCATAATAAAGGCCATATACGACAAACCCACAGCAAACATCATTCTCAATGGTGAAAAACTGAAAGCTTTTCCTCTAAGATCAGGAACAAGACAAGGATGTCCACTCTTGCCACTATTCTTCAACATAGTTTTGGAAGTCCTAGCCATGACAATCAGAGAAGAAAAAGAAATAAAAGGAATACAAATTGGAAAAGAAGAAGTAAAATTGTCACTGTTTGCAGGTGACATGATACTATACATAGAGAATCCTAAAGATGTGACCAGAAAACTACTAGAGCTAATCAATGAATTTGGTAAAGTTAGAGGATACAAAATTAATGT
The DNA here is from genome assembly GCF_965194805.1 of Balaenoptera borealis. Lineage (NCBI taxonomy): Eukaryota > Metazoa > Chordata > Mammalia > Artiodactyla > Balaenopteridae > Balaenoptera > Balaenoptera borealis. The sequence continues at coordinate 50,422,522 of NC_138875.1, read as the reverse complement.
TCAGAAATCTTTTGCATTCCTATACACTAATGATGAAACACCTGAAAGAGAAATTAAGGAAACACTCCCATTTACGATTACAACAAAAATAATAAAATACCTAGGAATAAACCTACCTAGGGAGACATAAGAACTGTATGCAGAAAATTATAAGACACTGATGAAAGAAATTAAAGATGATACCAACAGATGTAGAGATATACCATGTTCTTGGATTGGAAGAATCAATATTGTGAAAATGACTATACTGCCCAAAGCAATCTACAGAGTCAATGCAATCCCTATCAAATTACCAATGACATTTTTTGCAGAACTAGAACAAAAAATCTTAAAATTTGTATGGACACACAAAAGACCCCGAATAGCCAAAACAGTGTTGAGGCGAAAAAAACGGAGCTGGAGGAATCAGGCTCCCAAACTTCAGACTATACTACAAAGCTACAGTAATCAAGACAGTATGGTACTGGCACAAAAACAGAAATATAGATCAATGGAACAGGATAGAAAGCCCAGAGATAAACCCACACACCTATGGTCAACTAATCTATGACAAAGGAGGCAAGCATATGCAATGGAGAAAAGACAGCCTCTTCAATAAGTGGTGCTGGGAAAACTGGACAGCTGCATGTAAAAGAATGAAATTAGAATACTCCCTAACACCATACACAAAAATAAACTCAAAATGGATTAGAGACCTAAATGTAAGACTGGACCCTATAAAACTCTTAGAAGAAAACATAGGAATAACAGTCTTTGACTTGAATCACAGCAAGATCTTTTTTGATCCGCCTCCTAGAGTAATGGAAATAAAAACAAAAATAAACAAATGGGACCTAGTGAAACTTAAAAGCTTTTGCAAAGCAGAGGAAACCATAAACAAGACGAAAAGACAACCCTGAGAATGGGAGAAAATATTTGCAAACGAATCAACGGACAAAGGATTAATCTCCCAAATGTATAAACAGCTCATGCAGCTCAATATTAAAAAAACAAACCACCCAATCCAAAAATGGGCATTTCTCCAAAGAAGACATACAGATGGCCAAGAGGGACATGAAAAGCTGCTTAGCATCACTAATTATTAGAGAAATGCAAATCAAAACTACAATGAGGTATCACCTCACACCAGTTAGAATGGGCATCATCAGAAAATCTGCAAACAACAAATGCTGGAGAGGGTGTGGAGAGAAGGGAACGCTCTTGCACTGTTGGTGGGAATGTAAATTGATACAGCCACTATGGAGAACAGTATGGAGGTTCCTTAAAACACTAAAAATAGAATTACCATATGACCCAGCAATCCCACTACTGTGCATATACCCAGAGAAACCATAATTCAAAAAGACACATGCACCCCAGTGTTCACTGCAGCTCTATTTACAATAGCCCGGTCATGGAAGCAACCTAAATGCCCATGGACAGACGAATGTTTAAAGAAGATGTGGTACATTTATACAATGGAATATTACTCAGCCATAAAAGGGAACAAAATTGGGTCATTTGTAGAGACGTGGATGAATCTAGAGACTGTCATACAGAGTGAAGTAAGTCAGAAAGGGAAAAACAAATATCATATATTGACACATATTTGTGGAACCTAGAAAAATGGTACACATGAACCAGTTTGCAGGGCAGAAATTGAGACACAGATGTAGAGAACAAATGTATGGACACCAAGGGGGGGAAAGCGGCGGAGGATGGTGGTGGTGCTGTGATGAATTGGGAGATTGGTATGACATATATACACTAATATGTATAAAATGGATAACTAATAAGAACCTGCTGTATAAAAAAAAAAGAACACTGAAAAGTAATAACTATTAGCTCCATTGAAAATAAAAAGTTGTGTGGGAAAGTAAAAAACAAAACAAAACAAGGAAGATCTTAAATCAACAATCTAACTTTATAACTTAAGGGACTAGAAAAAGAAAAACAAACTAAATCCAAAGCTAGCAGAAGAAAGGAAATAATAACGATTAGAGTAGAGATAAATGAAATAGAGAATAGAAAAACAGTAGAGAAAATCAATGAAACCAAAAGTTGGTTCTTTGAAAAGATCAATAAAATTGCCACATCTTTAGCTAGATAGATTAAGAATGAAAGAGTAGACAAGTTACGGAAATCAGAAATAAAGTTGGGGACATTACTATGAATTCTACAGAAATAAAAAGGATTATGAGAGTTTTATGAACAACAGTATGTCAACAAGTTGGATAAGCCAGATGAAATGCACACATTCCTAGAAAAACAAAACCTACCAAGACTAGATCATGAAGACATACAAAATCTGAATTGTTATAGAAGTAATATGGAGTTTGAATTGGTAATCAAAAATCTCCCAACAAATAAAAGCCCTGGACTTGAAGAGTTCACTGGTGAGTTCTATTAAACATTTAAAGGAGAACAAATACCAATCATTCTCAAAATTTTGCAAGAAACTGAAGAGGAGGGAACACTTCCTAACTCATTCTGTGAGGCCAGAGTTACCCCAATACCAAAGCCAGACAAAGATACTCCAAGAAAAGGAAACTACACACCTATATCCCTTATGAATATTGATGGAAAAATCCTTAACAAAATACTAGCAAACTGAATTCAGCATATTAAAAGGATTATACACCATGACCAAGTGGGATTTATTCCAGAATACAAGGATAGTTCAACATACAAAAGTCAAGCAATATAATAAACCATATTAGTACAACAAAGGAAGAAAACCCCAAATGATCATCTCAATTGATGCAGAAAAAGCATTTGACGATATTCAACACCTTTTCATGATAAAAAAAAAAAACTCAGCAAACTAGGAATAGAAGGAAACTACCCCAACACAAGAAAAACCATACATGAAAAAGCCACAGCAAACATTATACTCAATGGTGAAAGACTGAAAGCTTTCTCTCTAAGATCAGGAACAAGGCAAGGATGTCACTCTTGCTCCTTCTATTCAACATAGTATTGGAAGTGCTAGTGAGAGCAATTAGTCAGGAAAAAGAAAGAAAACATATCCAAATTGGAAAGGAAGGAGTAAAATTATCTCTGTTTGCAGAGGTATGATTTTATATGTAGAAAACCCTAAAGATTCCAAAAAATCCGATGGAACTAATAAATGAATTCAGCAAAGGACCAGGATACAAAGTCAGCACACAAAATCAGTTGCATTTTTATGCACTAGCTATGAACAATCTGAAAATAAAATTATGAAAACAACTTCATTTACAGTACCATCAAAAAGAATACAATACTTAGGAATCAATTTAATCAAGGGGGTGAAAGATTTTTACAATTAAAACTACAAAACATTGCTGAAAGAAATTAAAGAAGACATAAATAAAGGAAAACATATCACATTCATTGATTGGAAGACTTAATATTGTTAAAATATCAATAATACCCAAAGCAATCTACAAATTGAATGCAATCCCTGTCAAAATCCCAGTGATTTTTTTTTTGCAGAAATAGAAAAAAACTATTCTAAAATTCATATGGAATCTCAAGGAACCATGAATAGCCAAAACAATCTTGAAAAAGAACAAAGCTGGAGGACTCATACTTCAAGATCTTAAAACTTACTGCAAAGCCATAATAATCAAAACAGAATGGCACTGGCATAAAGATAGATATGTAGACCAATGGAATACAATAGACAGCCTAGGAATAAACCCTTGTTTATATGGTTAAATGACTTTTGACAAGGGTGTCAAGACCATTTGTGGGTAAAATATAGTTTTCTTTCAATAAAAGATGCTGGAAAAACTTGTTATCTACATGCAAAAGAATGAAGTTGGACCCTTATCTTACACCATATACCAAAATTAACTCAAAATGGATTAAAGACCACGTCTAAGACCTAAACCAACAAAACTCTTCCAAGAAAACACAGGGCAAAATCTTCACAACATTGTGTTTGGCAATGATTTCTTGAATATGACACGAAAGGCACAGGCAATAGAAGAAAAACATAGACAAATTTGGCTTCTTGAATATTAAAAAAAGTGAAAGGTGGTAAAATAAAGACCCAGAGGCAGGGTTTTTGCCAAATAGATTTTATAAGGAAAAAAGCCACTCTATGTTTCCACATTGTGCTGGAAGAAAAATCTGGGGCTACTAGTTGTAATTATTTGCCTTCTCTTTGGTTTTGGCACTAAGGCAACTTTACAGGGTCTCCAACTTCTTACCTTTGCTGGAAGATTTTCTTTTTACATATCTATGCGTGTTATTAATGAACTTGGCAAAGACACATCCATTGTATGACTGTTGCAAATCTATTTTCCTAAAGGCCTCACTAGAGGTGCCTAGATTTTCTTGCATTATGCCTTATGAAGCTCCTGGGTCTCTCTCTGTCTGTTTTTAAATTATGCATTTGTGTCGTTGCATCTGTTGATACCAGAGACAAGGCTACACAAAAAAAGTACTAGATGAGGAAAGAGGATGACGTTAAGTCCCAGTTCTGGATTTGCCACCAACCACCTGTGTGTTCTTGGGCAGACCATCCAATGTCTCTGGCTCTGCTCTTTATAAATGGGTGTGACATTAGGTGCTTCAAGGCTCCCTTCTAGCTCCCAAACTATATACGTTGTTGTTAAGAATCATTACTTGGGTTAAAAGACATCCTAGGAGAGTTTATTTTAACAAAATATATTGAAGTTGCTATACCTTTCCTCTGATATTAAGGGGCTTTAGATGTTCACAGGCAAAGCCTTGGAGGTCAGGAACCATGTCCTACCATCTTAAGCCCCCCGTAATGCCCAGCAAGGTGCCCTGCACTTAGCAAACACTATGTCTATTGATGGTTGGATGAAAGAACAACTTTCCTTTCAAAGGGAGCTGCGTTTTCTACAAAGAGAAACGTTTGTGTCACACTTTGGAGAGGCTGGTCTTTGTGAAGGGCTCTTTCTCACATTAGAAGCAGCTTTCAATACAATGTGTAGTGGTTGTAACCCAGCCTGAGACATTAAATTCCTTGACAACAGGGGCTGCACTCTGTTCATTTCTGCAGACCCCACAGTGCCTAGTGCAGGGCTTGGCAAATGGTAGGCTCTCAGTTAATCTCTATTCCAATGAATTAAGTCAACTCTGTAAAAGCCCTTTGTTTTCATTCAATCACTCTCTCCATTTATTCAGTCAATCTTGCAAATGTGTGAAAAAATTTCTGAACTTCTGTTTCACTTGTCAAAATACATTGGTGGCATTTAGATTTCCAATAACAGTTAATCTTGTATAGACACTCTGTCCTTTTAAAACCACTCCTCTTTCTACTACTGCCCTGATCACAGGGAGAAGAAAAAGCAGAAAGCAAAAAGTTAAAAAAAAAAAAAAAAAAACACCCATCACTAAACCATCCCCTGAGAGAGCCACTGCAAGTTGGATTGCCATGAACATGAGCTAGAGTGGGAGGAGGAAGGAGGGGATTGCTGTTAGACTGGCTGTCTTATTCTTGTTAACTTTGGGGACCAAACCCTCTGCAGTGATTTTTTTAAAGATCCAAGCTCCCATGCTGCATGGAGACGTGGTCCTCTTGATGAAATCCAAGGGTATCCCCCATGAAACAGGCATCTCTCTCAGTGCATCCAACGCTGTTTGCTTCATCCATCTCTGCGCAATGGACTGGTGAAATGCAGTTGATAGAGAGGGACAGAGAACCAATAGCTTTCAAAAAGGATACATTCTAACGCCCCTCCTTCTCCACCCCAACCTGGTTCCTTCCCATAAACTCATCTCTGTGAAGGGCAGCACCATGTACCCAGTTTTCGATATCCGAAGCCAGAAGCCTCCCTCCAACCCACACACACCCAGTCCTCAGATCCAGGAGACTCTATCTGGGAAGTTTTCTCAAACCCCGCCCTTCTTTCCCAAGGCTTTTACAGTCTAGCTCCAGCCTACCATTCCAGCCTTGCCTACCACTGTGCCCATGAGCTATGGTTTGCAGCTGTGCTTTTTCATGAATTCTGCCTTTGTGCACAATCTCTCTTTCTGTAAGTCCCCCTCTTCCTCCACTCCTTGTGTTGAGGAACTCATCCTATTGTCTTCAAACTCACCTGTAGTGTGAAGCTTTTGCAGCCCGTTTGGACTGCAGACTTTCACAGCACTGACCACGGTGCAATGCAATTATTTGTAAAGGGCTCTCTGTTTCCCTGACTTAAATGGGAGCTCCTAGGGGTGGGGTCTATGATTCCATATCTCTGTCCCCACAGACTCGACAGGTACCTTGAACATAGAAGGTAATCATTCAATCAATCAATGCTTGGTGAATAAATGATTTAGGGATGAGATGGGAGCAGGGTAACAATGAACCGAAATTAGAGAAACTGTGGCTGAATGCGAGGACGTGTTTCTTCTTCAGTGAACTGCAGATATATATTTTTAAAGTAAAAAAAATGTAATGGTGGCCTGTGGTTGGTAAGGAAAGTAAAGAGGGAGGTGGAAGTGTATGTTCTCTTAGAGAAGGCAGAGCCCTCCAGCGCTATTCACAAGGCATGGAATGCTGAGAAAGGAGAAGTAAAACCTTTTTCTTATTTCCCTTGCAAATGCTTGTTTTTCTTTCTTTTTCCATAATCCTTTGCCATTTGGAGGACACTCGTTAATCTGCAAAGCAAGCCCCCTTTCCAGGCCATTAGTGCCAGGACGATGTGAAAGAGTGGCCAGCCTGGGCCATTAGTGCCATGGTCATTTAAAACACCAGCCCGCTTGGGTTATTAGCAAGCCAGGGCAATTTGAGTGAACAACCTGTCCAGGCAATTAATGCCAAGGTAATTTAAAGGGCCACACCATTGCAGGCCTGTCAATTAGTAAGGGGTCTTCCATTTTACAAATGGCATATGCGACTCCTTGAGCACATCCGGGCCTTCCATAGGGACCGGGAAGAGTCTGACCACTGAACAGCTTTCACATACTGCCCATGTGGTTGGTACTCCTGACTTGAGGCAGGTTTCTGGACTACAGACCTATGGGTGGATGTTGAACGACAAATCTTAGGGATGCTGGCTTCTGTGCCCAGTGGCATCCTGGACAAAGTGTAAGATCCTTCCCCACAGCATCAGAGCACATATTGTAATGCAGATTCCACTCCCCCAGATAGTCTGGGGGGAGACAGAGCATGATTCACAGCTTCTGCGGTGGCCCCAGAGAGTGCCAGTGTGTGCCAGCTGCCTGGGTATCACATAGACCAGCCACAACTCTTGGCACACCAGAGGGGGTTGGGTGCCATCTCCCATTTTCTGCAAAATCCAGCCTAGAAGCACAGATGAGCTCTGTGTTCTGGGGTGTTCCTGAAAAGATTAGTGCTGTTGTCTGTCACAGACATCACCATCGGATCTGAGGGAAGGTTGGGAAAGGCACAGGGAGGGGGCAGCTGGCTTAAGCGGACCCTTCTCTGCCTGCCTGCCGCCTGCCTCCCAGGGAACTTTTCAGGTGGCTTATCGGAGCTGGCTCACAGAAATGCGGCCCTTCCAGGTCGGCTGCGGAATGCGGGGTCAGGAACCATAAACTGCAGTGTGAGATGAGGGCTGTCAGCTTAGCGGAAGGCAGAAAGCATCCATCACTTTTACGAGGTGCTCTGACCTTGTGGGATAGCCAAAACAACTCTGCAGACCCGAAAACATTCTTAAGTTACTTATTATCATTCCAATAATTATTCAGCATGTATTACAAAGCTCTTTGGCTGAAATACATCCTGTATAGTCTTTTATTAGTTAGCATGATTAATCGTTCCCATTCAGCGGTGGCGCTTAATCCGTTAATTTGAAAACCTTTGTTAAACACATGTCCCGGCAATGCACTAGGAACTCTGCAATGGAGTTACACTGGAAAGGCCTCTGCCTCCAGGAATTTACAGTCTTATTAGATTTCTCTGTCAAATCCTTCGTGGCACTCATCATAAGCACAGAAAAATGTCACAGATTTCAGAAGAAAGGCGTCCAAAAAAGACAGCAGAAGGCAGGAGAGAATGACAAGAATGTAAGTCAAGGGATTAGAATAGAGAATAGTGAAGTGACTGCAAAATGATTCTGTGGTGGTTTGAAACATGATATGAAGTAAATTTAATTTTTCCAACATCGTTTGAAAGCCTAGATCCACCTCCTCTGATCCTTGGCTACAGTTATTCCTGAATGTTCTGTGGCAGGAAGGAAGCAAGCTGAATTCTCAGACACAGGGAACTTCCAATGGGGAAACTGAAATATACCAGCAATAAGTTTGGTTTTACTGGCTATTTTCTATGTAGTAGAGAGATTAACTAAGTGTTCACATGTAGATAGATCCCTTGGACTCTTTGCTGTAAACAATAAGAAGCTTGTTCAGCCAAGTCATGATGAAGACATTGAGCCCACGAGATGTTCTTTCATTGTCCTACCTACTATTTTCTGTTTGCTAAAACTCTTCGAAGTCAGGATCAAATGCCTTCCCCTTCTTGAAAATTTCTTAAATTCTTTTGCAGGAACAAGTTCTATCTTGTGTTATATCCTAAATTTGTGGGAACCAGACAGATTAAGATGTTCATTACTCTTTTGTCCATAGATGACCAAATCCTACAGAAAATCCATTGTTTTCCAGCAGCTACATTTCTCAGCCAGAAATATAACAAAACTTTGTCAAAAAAATTTTTTTGGCTTCTCATAAAGTTGTTTCATTTAGATTTCAAACAAAGTAAAGTGGAGAGAAGAGGTGACAAGTTAATTTGTCCACTCTTGAACTGGGAAGCCCAAGTTTCTGGCTCCAGCCAGCAGGAGCTGCAGACAGGGCCAGAGTCTGGATCCCTCAGGCCACCATGGTCCCCCAGACCCACCCTGACTGGGCAGGCCATGAGCTGAACAGCCAGCACAAGCGGGGTCCTGCTGGCCACGGGGTGAGGGAGGATGTGCCAGGGGTCCCCAGGGACATGGGTGGTGGACGGCCCCTCCTCTTTTGTCTTTCTATTTAGAGTCTATGATCTGTACTTGCAGTTGTTTGCGAGTGTTTTCCATTTTTAATTATAACTTTCATACAGGCTGTGATAGGATTTCTCATCTTTTATTTCCTCACTGTGTTCCTAGCACTATGCCTCTACACATTACTTATTCAGGAAATTTCTGCAATATTGAACTGGATCTGTTTTATTTCTGTAGCTTGTATATTAAATGCACTAAACTCAACAGGATACACATAGGAAATGACTTTATTTTTTCTCAACCCTCATTTCCTAATATCTTTGGGCAAATATCCCTTCCCTGCATCTTTGTAAGTTCTCTGAGAGATCCTATGCCTTCAAAGTCACTTTCAGTTCTAGGCAAAGTCTGAATTGGATAGTTAAGATTCACTTTCAGTTATTAAGCAGTCCAGTTCAGTTATGTTTAAAATTTCAATCTCACATCCAGTTAAAAAACTTCTTCCTTCTCCTTTGCTCAGACCAAACCCATGGTTGGGGGGCCTGCAATGGGACTTCGGACTTGAGCCTAGATTTTGAGACAGTAGAAGTCCCATCCTACTTCTTATTATGCTACAACCCAGATGGAGAGGGGAGGACACATCTTAGGCACATAGTGTAATAGACTTGGGTCTACTTGCTTCATGTAGACTTGGGTCTACTTGCTTCATGTGGACAAAAACAAAGATTAAATTTTAAAGTACTTTAAACTGTTAAATTCTTCATGACTTTATAATGTGCTGATGACTGTTGCAACGTTAAAGACTTTAATCACCCAGGCACCAAATCCAAATATTTTTGCAGCACAGAGTAGAAGTATTCTTTGCAGGGAAGAGGCTAATAAAACTTTCGCTTTGCATTCTGAGTTTAGAATTAGCATTTGACAATCCCCTTGGAATTATAACTCTTGCATTGTTAGACACTAAATAGCTACACTTGTCTTGTTAATAAAATCATAGTAATTGAGTAGCATTTTCATTAAGACAGGAGTGTGGTTCATTTTGTAGACAGATGAAAAAAACAACCTGGAGATTCCATAGGAACTCTGTTTTCCTATTCAGGTTGCGCAGAACCCATATTAATGGAAAATTGTTTTGAACAAACATAGCGGCAAGTCGCATGCCATCACACCTTCTGGGATCAGCACTACCTGAGTCCCTGCCCTGGGGGTTGCCAGGTGTTCTTTAGTTTCTGAGCTGCTTCCTTAGCTGGGGAAGTGGCTGCGTGTCTCTATGTTAGGGACCCACTTAAATCCCCCAAGCATGTAGGTAGAACTGCCCCAGATCTAACAGTATCCTGGAGCAGAGGAAGACACAGACAGAGCTTCACTAAAGATGCTCTCTCAGCCACACTGCATAAATTAAGACACCACACAAGTGCACACCAAGCAAACTGCATCATGATCTCATAAAGCCTGATGTAGAATCCAGAATCTAGGTTTGGTATGAATTCTTCTTCCTCTGTGAGAATTAGCAGGATGAGCTAAGGGATCTACCAAGGTGGTAATCAGGAATAGATACAGCCGTCGGTGTGCTTTCGAGTACCGCCTTCTGAGATGTGCTTGAACTCCGGGTGCATTCTCTGGACACTTGTGTTTAGTAACAAAACTGAGGTCTTCAGCTGTATGAGTGAAGACAGTGGAGCATCTTGGCAAGCTGTCCGCATCTGAACAAGTGGTCTCTGCCCCTGAAGTGTGAAGACGGACAAGGGATAAATAGCAGCCTGGTGTCCAAATAAGAGCCCTCATATATATATTTGCACAGACCCTCAACTTAAAGTAAAATTAGGCAAATATAAAAGGAAAAGAAGTTGTAGTTCTGTTAATATTTCAGTAGAGACTAAAACACCACGCCAGGACTTGAACACTGTGCTTTCTTTGAGCCATAGATGCCATCAGGGTATTTGGCAACATAGCACTCAGCTAGGGGGGAAATTTCACAAATCTAAGTCATCGCTTCTACCCTCCAGAACCTCAGAATCTCCATTTTAACAATTTCCTTGGCAAATATTGATTTGGTAGCATAATAGGTGCTGAAGGGGCAAATAAAGATAAACCAAAATCAAAAGATACAAACTTCCAGTTACCAACCAAATAAGTCATGGGGAGAATGTAATGTACAGCATTGTGACTGTAATTAACATCATATCATATATTTGAAAGTCTCTAAGAGACTGGTCGTAAAAGGTCTCATCACAAGAAAAAAAAATTGTAACTATGTGTGGTGACGGATGTTAACTAGACACTGTGGTGAATGTATAAAAATATTGAATTGTTATACAATTAGCTACTATGATGTTATATGTCAGTTATATCGCAATTGAAGAAAAAGAAAGATAAATCGACTAGATCTTGCTCTCAAGGTATGACGGCCTGGATTTAAATTGTTTCACTGCACTTACCATCCGTGCATGGGCTTCGGTAAATGAGTTCCCCTTTCTGAGTCTCAGGAGCTTCAACTATGCTAAAAGAGTGAGGTCTACCTTTTGAATTTGGTGAGGATTAGTTGAGACGGTGCATACAAAATGCGTAGCTTGGTGCCTGGTGTGTAGCAGATGTCCTGTAGATCCGATTCTCCTGGAAACAGATGCTAAGATTCTGCCGCTGGGTGCAGAGGTGCAGGGAGTGCTCAGAGGAAATCCTGCTGGGGGAGGAGGGGACGGGAAAGGAGGAGCCGACCTGAAACAGAGGGCTCAGCCAGCCCCTGGGGAGGTCCCTGGCTGATGGCCCTTCAGAGACGTCCTGAGTCAAGGGTGCCAGGCTTTTGTCCTTTTTTGGCCTCCACTGACTTCGTGTCTACAGGGAGGAGGCGTCAGCTTGGGCGAGGCAGCTCCCATCAGCAGAGGGCAATTCCTGGGGAGGCACCCAGCTGCAGGCTGTTGGCAGGCAATACCCTGCCCCCAACGTCTGCTGGAAAGCGGCAGAGCACCACAGCACCCACTCAGTATGAACTCCCTTTTCTTCTGGTAACTCAAGATGTCTATAGCTCAGTGGAGGTGATGAGGCACGAGTATAAACACTGCTAGTACCAAGTACACGCATCTTAGCAGAAACACAGATACAGTGGTATGGGGGATCAGAGAATGATCAGCTCATGGAAAGCTTGAAGCATGAAGAAAAGCCTAAGAAAACACTTCTTCCTTTGTGGCACAGACTGGGAGCACAAGTGATTTCAGAGGAAAGGTTGCGCAGGAAGGGCCAGAGAAATTAGAGAAAGTGCTGTGGCCGTGTTTCTGTGGACCAACTCAAGAGGATCCTTGGTCATGCTCATTAAAGACGAAGATCTCAGGATCCAGTAGGACCTGCTGGGTCTGAATTGAGAATGGGCATTTTATAAGCCCCCTAGACAATTCTGATGCACGCTGAAAGTTTGGGGAACCCTGATTTACAGCTTCAATCCATCTCGATTGTTACCCATTCTTTAAAGCTCGGGCCATGTCCTGTCTCGTTAATTTGTTGAGTACTTATGATAATCAAGGTGCTGTACTCACACGTAGCAACATAGCAACATAGCAACTGGATTCTCTGCCATCAGGGGCTTGCCATCAGTCTCATGGGATGGCAGCAATGAACACCAATCACATGGAGTAAAGATCGACAACTGCTGTTCCATGGGTGGATGGCTTTGGAGCCACACAGATCTGAGTTACAATTCACCAGTTTAGTAAAGCAGTGTGGTTTGGGCAAGATACAGAACAAAAGTAGGAGATTAGCTTTGGATAACAGAAGAATCTCCTGTTCCTCTTGGATCAAGGGAACTAAATATTTTTAATTTCTTGCTTCACTTGTGAGTACTAAAACATGAGGGCAGACATGTAAACTTTTACATCTTAATTAATTTAATCTTAAAATTATATAGCCCAGAACCCCTTCTTCTCACTCAAGTCAGCATGTAACTCCCAATTATTCTCCCTGTTATTCTGCAGCACCTACCCACAGGATGAACCCACTGATGGCCACCAGCAGTCTACATGGTACTCACCATGTTCCTTCTTTCCTTATAATGGTTTATAATATTCCGGGACCAATTCAGAACTCAACGTACTTGTCCTTCCCTCCTCCCTCCAGCATTACGGCAAGGGAAAAACTCCTTACTATAGTCTAGGAAGTTGGAGCTGAGGGTTAAGGTGATGGCCATAGTGGAAGGTCTAGTCGCACCTCCCACAGGTGGCTTTGCGGATCACAACTTTTTTGTTACAGCAGTAAGGATAGGAGTGGCTGAAGACAAGTTTATGAGATTATGGGGGAATTTATGCCTAAGTAAACTCTATGAAGTAGTAGTAATAATTATCATAAAAGCTAACATTTACTGAATACTTATAATGGGAAAAATACTGTCCTAAATCTGGATTAAATGAGATAAGGGATCACCTCATTAACCTCATCTCAATATTAAGAGGTAGGTATTTCGTATCCATTCCAAAGGAATGCAAGTTCAATGAATGCAGGGACCTTGTTTATCTTGTTTCCTGTCGTACCCCCAGGGGTCAGACAGTCCCACTGAGATGAGTACCTGGCACGTGGATACTGAAACGCTATTTGTTAATTGCATCGATGATCAGCCACGTCTTATAGATGAGGAACCAAATATTAGAGAATTTAAGTGACTTGACTCTAAGCAGCCTGACTCAAAGTCTAGCGCTCTGAACCACTCACTAGACTATGCTACGAGTTCTTTTGCAATTGAGAGGTGAATAGAAGGCTGCAAAGTGTGTGGTTTTAGAATAGCTGTTATGGGGACTGGGAGAGCAGGGTGGCCCGCGAAAAATGAAAAGATTGCCATAGATTAGAAAGCCCAGCAGGCATCGCCATCATTGTCAATTAGCAGTTATGAAAGAGACAGCAGTTCATTCAGAGTCCCTCTGGTTAACCCTTAGAAGAGAGAGGCGTGTGTGTGTGCGCGCGCTTGGGGAGAGAGAAAGGGAGTGAAAGGTGGGGAAAGTGGTTTGTTAGGTTGACAGAGTACCAGACAAACAAGCTTCCTAACAGAGCAATCTGGAAATGAAATTATAAAGTTGTATGTATGAAAATATAAAGTTGATCGTATGAATTCTAAGCTCACATAGCCAATTAACGGAAGAGTCAGGATTAAAATATGCATCCAAGGTCCCCCAGCCAGGTGGGGAAGATAGCTTTCTTCTTATCATTTTCTCAAGCTGACATTACATTTCTCAGTCAGACTTGCCCACAGATTGCTTTTTACATAGAGTACCTTGTAGCACTAGTGTTTCAAATGGCAAAATACACAGTCAGTGAAGAGGGAAGTGTGTAGCAAGGGGACTCTCCCTTCTTAGGAAGCCACCTTTGTATCTACACTCAGCACCAGCATGAATCACTCCACGACAGCACCCTTGTCAAGGGCAGAGATGGGTTGGATTCATCTCCATGCTTCCTCCATGACCAGTGCACTGTAGGTGCTCAATAAAACTTACATTTCACTCACTTGAATGAGTCCCAGAAGCCAGCTTTGCAGAATCGGTGTCTGGTGACCAAGAACTAGGCTGAGGAACAGGCTGGGGTTCTGTCTACACAGACAGCTGAGGACTTGTCCAGGCTCTGAGGCCCCTGGTGGTCCTCCCTCTCTTCCATCCACTCCTGGAAGAATTCACAAAGGTCCTGATACCAGGAGACTTTGTGCATTCACTCAGTAAGGGAGCCTAAACCAGTGAAAAAGAGTTTACAGTCCAACTTCACGTATCTGCTGAATGGAAGGAATGTACAGGTGCCATTTAAATGAGCAACGAATAAAGACTTAAAGAGAAACAAGCCCCAAGTGGCCTTGATGCTTCAATGTATGATCTGGGGACGGGGGAGTAAAAGGCATGCCAGACCACACAAGTCTGTGTTTTTGGCCTCAGAGGTTCTTTTAGTTTCCATCTTCCACTGAGATTTTTTCTCCCATAAGACCTCTGTTGATTTGAAAGTCATAATAGATTACCTTGAAGGGAATGCACACTAGCCCACAATTATCTGTTACTACTTTAGAATGGTTCACTTTCCAGCAGGTGAACACCACTGCCGGTGTCTAAGGAGCTCAGACTTTGGAACACAGACTTCCTGTGATCTTCTTTCAAGTCTTAGCTCTATCATTACAAGTTGACTGACTTTGGAATCCACTTCACTTCTCAGGGTCTGGTTTTCTCCAGCTCTAAAGCGAGTCTGTGGTTCCCTGTGGTTCTCTGATATCATCTTGGTAGTTGCCTACTGGTTCTGCCAATGCTCACAAAGTAGGAGATGACCATCCACTCCGGCTTGTCCTGTCACTGATAAGAATGATGATGGCTCTACTGCTCTTCCATTTATTGCTGTTGATGTCTCCAGGGGAAATGCTTTTGACTTAAGGATTAAGAACACCCCAGATGTCTTCATTATTGATGATTCATTTGTACTATCCCAGGAGTCTGACTAAAAAGAATTTATTAAGTGATATTGCATAGAATAGAAGGATTCCACATTTTAAAAGTGTTTGTAATTTCTTTTTCTTTCTTTCTTCCTTCCTTCCTTCTTTTCCTCTCCCCTCCCCTTCCCTCCCCTCCCCTCTCCTCCCTCTGCTCACCTCTCCTCCCTCCCTCCCTCCCTTCTTCCTTCCTCCCTTATTTCCTTCCTTTCTTTCTCTTTCTTTCTTTCTCTTTCTTTCTTTCTTTCTTTCTTTCTTTCTTTCTTTCTTTCTTTCTTTCTTTCTTTCTTTTTTTCTTTCTTTCTTTCTCTCTCTCTCTCTCTCCCTCCCTCACTCTCTCTCTTTCATTCTTTTGACTATCATCTATTTATCTACCATCTATCAATCAATCATCAATCTATCCATCCATCTATTGTAATCTCGTACTTATTTGTAACTTTGTTGTATTAGTGTCTGTCTCCCCTGCCACGTGGTACACTTCAAGAGTGCAGGAATCACTTTTGCCTCGTTCACTCTAAGTCAGCTCTGTTTGGAGCAATGCCTGACATAGTAGGTGCTTATTAAATTTTGTTGAATAAATGAGTGATCCTAGTCCTAGTCACTCTTCATTCCTGATGTCCCTCTCTTTGTCTGTCCTACTTGTACTGCAATGGCTTTTAATTTAAAATATTTTTTAAATTGAAATATAATTCACATACCATAAAATTCACCCATCAGTTGTGCAACCATCACCACTATCTAATTCCAGAAACCTTCCATCACCCCAAAAAGGAATCTTGTACACATCAGCAGTCACTCACCATTCTACCCTTCCCTTTGCCCCTGGCAACCACTAATCTACTTCTGTCTCTATGGATTTGCCTATTTTGGACATTTCAAAGTAGTGGCATCATACAATATGTGATATTTTATGTCTGGCTTTTACTTAGCATGTTTTCAAAAGTTCGCCCATGTTGTAGTATGTATCAGTACTCCATTCTCCTTTATGGCTTAATGATATTCCATTGTATGGATATACACGTTTTGTTTACCCATTCATCAATGGGTAAACATCTGGGTTGTTTCTCCTTCTTAGCTATTATGCTATAACACAGCTTTGAACATGCTTTTCCAAGTTCCTGTGTGAACATATGTTTTCAGTTCTCTTGGGTATATCCTAGAAGTGCAGTTGCTGGATTTATTTTTGTAGATGTCTTTCTAGTTCTTTATTTTACTTCTGTTTCTTCTTCCTGTTTTCCTTTGGTTGGAACATTTTGTTTTCATTTTGTTGTTGAGATGAGAACCCTAGTCATCACCTGACTGTGACTTGCTGTGTGCGGGGGCTAGCTGACTGTAAATTGGGAACATGGGAGTCACTGAATTATAGAAGTTCTCTTCTGTAGGCAGCCATCTATTTCAACCAGGGCTGTACCTGAGTATTGGGAACAACACAGTCAGGGCTAGTCATTTCACTCTCTACCACTTACTCTTACCTCATTTGTTTCCAGAAAGTCCCCAAAAAACCATCTTAAAGATGGTTCAGAACACCAATGCTTCCTTTTATTTTTTTTTTAACATCTTTATTGGAGTATAATTGCTTTACAATGGTGTGTTAGTTTCTGCTTTATAACAAAGTGAATCAGCTATACATATACATATATCCCCATACCTCCTCCCTCTTGCGTCTCCCTCCCACCCTCCCTATTCCACCCCTCTAGGTGGTCACAAAGCACCGAGCTGATCTCCCTGTGCTATGTGGCTGCTTCCCACTAGCTATCTATTTTACATTTGGTAGTGTATATATGTTCATGCCACTCTCTCACTTCGTCCCAGCTTTAGTGTATATATGTTCATGCCACTCTCTCACTTCGTCCCAGCTTACCCTTCCCCCTCCCCGTGACCTCAAGTCCATTCTCTACATCTGTGTCTTTATTCCTGTCCTGCCTCTAGGTTCCTCAGAAGCTTTTTTTTTTTTTTTTTAGATTCCACACATATGTGTTAGCATATGGCATTAGTTTTTCTCTGCCTGACTTACTTCACTCTGTATGACAGTCTCTAGGTCCATCGACCTCACTACAAATAACTCAATTTCATTTCTTTTTATGGCTGAGTAATATTCCATTGTATATATGTGGCACATCTTCTTTATCCATCATCTGTTAATGGACACTTAGGTTGCTTCCATTGTAAATAGAAGCTATTATAAATAGAGGTGCAATGAACATTTTGGTACATGACTCTTTTTGAATTGTGGTTTTCTCAGGGTATATGCCCAGTAGTGGGATTGCTGGGTCATATGGTAGTTCTATTTTTAGTTTTTTAAGGAACCTCCATACTGTTCTCCATAGTGGCTGTATCAATTTACATTCCCACCAACAGTGCAAGAGGGTTTCCTTTTCTTCACACCCTCTCCAGCATTTATTGTTTGTAGATTTTTTGATGATGGCCATTCTGACTGGTGTGAGGTGATACCTCATTGTAGTTTTGATTTGCATTTCTCTAATGATTAGTGATGTTGAGCATCCTTTCATGTGTTTGTTGGCAATCTGTATATCTTCTTTGGAGAAATGTCTATGTAGGTCTTCTGCCCATTTTTGGATTGGGTTGTTTGTTTTTTTGATATTGAGCTGCTTGTAAATTTTGGAGATTAATCCTTTGTCAGTGGCTTCATTGGCAAATATTTTCTCCCATTCTGAGGGTTGTCTTTTCGTCTTGTTTATGGTTTCCTTTGCTGTGCAAAAGGTTTTAAGTTTCATTAGGTCCCATTGGTTTATTTTCGTTTTTATTTCCCTTTCTCTAGGAGGTGGGTAAAAAAGGATCTTGCTGTGATTTGTGTCATAGAGTGTTCTGCCTATGTTTTCCTCTAAGAGTTTTATAGTTTCTTGTCTTACATTTAGGTCTTTAATACATTTTGAGTTTATTTTTGTGTATGGTGTTAGGGAGTGTTCTAATTTAATTCTTTTACATGTAGCTGTCCAGTGTTCCCACCAGCACTTTTTGAAGAGGCTGTCTTTTCTCCACTGTATATTCTTGCCTCCTTTTTCAAAAATAAGGTGATCATATCAGAGCACCAATGCTTCTTGATGGCACATTTTAGTGAGAAGCCCATAAACCAGCCTGGCTCCACAGGAAAAGGATGGAGATATGGCTTTTGCATGGGAAAGAGGTGATCTGGAATCTTGAAACTTTTGCTGATGGGTGTGCTGACCATCAGAATGCTTCTTGGCTGTCAGTAAGTCTACTGTAGTGCTGGGGAATGATAGTGCCTGATGCCCAGCTAAAAGGTTCCAATCAATGAGAGGAAACTTGTGTATGCAATGGAAAACCTTTCACTGTGACTGACAGAGGCAGGAGTGCAAAGTCATAAAAAAAAGAACAAAAATTTGCTTGCCAAATCCCTGATAGGTCCCTTTTAAGTATCAAGATTTCTAGAAGTCAGGGGGCGGGGGTGGATCTCAGATGCCATCAAATAGATTATTAATGTTTCAAGGATTGCAGAATCATAAAAGTTAAATACGGAGAGTAGCTCTTAAGCTTTTTAATTTCTCAGCTGCCAATACCCACCTCTTCCACCCTCCTCTCCACGCATTCAGGTAGGTTGTCAGGTCTGGTTTTAAAAGATGCCTGTGACTGGGCTTCCTCCTTTGGTGCAGGTGGCTCTGGTGAGATTTGACAGGAAGTTGGCCAGAGTGGTTCCCTAAATCAGGGACATGAGAGGTGGGAGTGAGGATGTTCTGGTATGAAGCTCAACAGCGAGGCAGTACCTGCTGGGGAGGAGCAGCTGGAATTCACAGCTTCAAAGGCATTGTTGGAGTCAGGCAGAGAAGTGGAGTGTCTTTTATTTATTGGGAGCTGGTCCTACACACTTGGTCATAATTAAAGAAGGTGGCCACCCATGTGGTTTGATTTGAGATGTGCCTGGAGGCCCTTCCCATCCTCTTTAGCTTGTGCGTAACTATTGGGAGCCCACCATTAGCAATTCTTTCCTTTGGGTTAAGATATGATTCCCTATTAAGATGCAAAGCCCCTGGGAAAAAGAATACATTAACCCTGATAATCATTCACTTTGACCTATATTTAAGCATCAGATCCTCTCCAAAAAGCATCTCCCCAAGAAAAATTTTGATGGGATGACGGTGGGAACAGGACAGTAAGATGGAGAGGAAAAAGCCAGCTTTGTAGAAGAAGCACAATCTATAGAAAGCTTGGGTCTCTGGGTAGAAGAAGGTACTTGTTGGGGAGGAGGATTAAACAATGTGAAGGGCAAGTCCATGCGGACCTTGGGTGTCACATTGACTCTGGCCAGTTCTGGGGTCAGTTCTCAGACTCTGCACATCATGCCCACTGCTTCCAGCTGGTCCAAGATGCACGTTGAGGTGAACACCAGGGCTGAATTTATGCATCCTTCTTTCTGTCCCAGATGTGTTCGGCCAGAGGCAGAACAGTACAGAGACATTAAAACATCTCTTGGGGGAGACCTTCAAGATGGCAGAAGAGTAAGATGTAGAGATCACCATCCTCCCCACCTATATATCAGAAATACATCTACATGTGGAACAACTTCTACAGAACACATACTGAACGCTGGCAGAAGACCTCAGACTTCCCAAAAGGCAACAAACTCCCCATGTAACTGGGTAGGGCAAAAGAAAAAACAGAGACAAAAGAATAAGGATGGGACCTGCACCTCTGGGAGGGAGCTGTGAAGGAGGAAAAGTTTCCACACACTAGGAAGCCCCTTCGCTGGCAGAGACGGGGGGGTGGCAGTTGGGGGAGCTTCGGAGCCATGGAGGAGAGTGCAACAATAGAGGTACAGAGGGCAAAGTGGAGATGTTCCCGCACAGAGGATCGGTGCCGAACAGCACTCACCAGCCCGAGAGGCTTGTCTGCTAACCCGCCGGGGCAGGTGGGGGCTGGGAGCTAAGGCTCCGCTTTGGAGGTCAGACCCCAGGGAGAGGACTGGGGTTGGCTGCGTGAACACAGCCTGAAGAGGGCTAGTGCGCCACAGCTAGTCAGGAGGAAGTCCAGGAAAAAGTCTGGAACTGCCTAAGAGTCAAGAGACCATTGTTTCGGGGTGCGCAAGGAGAGGGGATTCAGAGCACCGCCTAAACGAGCTTTCAGCGTGGACCCCAGAGATAGGCATGAGACGCTAAGCCTGCTGCTGCAGCCACCAAGAAGCCTGTGTGGAAGCACAGGTCACTATCCACACTCCCTCTCCCAGGAGCCTGTGCAGCCCACCACTGCCAGGGTCCCATGACCCGGGAGAACACACAGCGTGCCTCAGGCTGGTGCAATGTCACGCGGCCTCTGCCGCTGCAGGCTCACCCTGCATTCTGTACCCCTCCCTCCCTCAGCCTGAGTGAGCCAGAGCCCCCTAATCAGCTGCTCCTTTAACCACGTCCTGTCTGAGCGAAGAAAAGACGCCCTCAGGCAACCTACATGCAGGGGGGGGGCCAAATCCGAAGCTGAACCCCAGAACCTGTGCGAACAAAGAAGAGAAAGGACCAGACGTGGACCTGCCCACCAGAAAGACAAGATCCAGCCTCATCCACCAGAACACAGGCACTAGTCCCCTCCACCAGGAAGCCTACACCACCCACTGAACCAACCTTAGCCACTGGGGGCAGACACCAAAAACAACAGGAACTACGAACCTGCAGCCTGTGAAAAGAAGACCCCAAACAAAGTAAGTTAAACAAACGAGAAGACAGAGAAACACACAGCAGATGAAGGAGCAAGGTAAAAACCCACCAGACCAAACAAATAAAGAGGAAATAGTCAGTCTACCTGAAAAAGAATTCAGAGTAATGATAGTAAAGATGATCCAAAATTGTGGAATAGAATGGAGAAAATACAAGAAACGTTTAACAAGGATCTAGAAGAACTAAAGAGCAAACAAACAGTGATGAACAACACAATAAATGAAATTAAAAATTCTCTAGAAGGAATCAGTAGCAGAATAACTGAGGCAGAAGAACGGATAAGTGACCTGGAAGATAAAATAGTGGAAATAACGACTGCAGAGCAGAATAAAGAAAAAAGAATGAAAAGAATTGAGGACAGTCTTAAAGACCTCTGGGACAACATTAAATGCACCAACATTCGAATTATAGGGTTCCCAGAAGAAGAAGAGAAAAAGAAAGGGACTGAGAAAATATTTGAAGAGATTATAGTTGAAAACTTCCCTAATATGGGAAAGGAAATAGTCACTCAAGTCCAGGAAGCACAAAGAGTCCCATACAGGATAAATCCAAGGAGAAACATGCCAAGACACATATTAATCAAATTATCAAAAATTAAATACAAAGAAAAAATATTAAAAGCAGCAAGGGAAAAGTAACAAATAACATACAAGGGACTCTCCATAAGGTTAACAGCTGATTTCTCAGCAGAAACTCTGCAAGCCAGAAGGGAGTGGCAAAACATATTTAAAGTGATGAAAGGGAAAAACCTACAACCAAGATTACTCTACCAAGCAAGGATCTCATTCAAATTTGACGGAGAAATTAAAACCTTTAGAGACAAGCAAAAGCAAGAGAATTCAGCACCACCAAACCAGCTTTACAACAAATGCTAAAGGAACTTCTCTAGGCAGGAAACAAAAGAGAAGGAAAAGACCTACAATAACAAACCCCAAACAATTAAGAAAATGGTAAAAGGAACATACATATTGATAATTACCGTAAATATAAATGGATTAAATGCTCCCACCAAAAGACATAGACTGGCTGAATGGATACAAAAACAAGACCCATATATATGCGGTCTACAAAAGACTCACTTCAGACCTAGGGACACATACAGACTGATAGTGAGGGGATGGAAAAAGATATTCCATGCAAATGGAAATCAAAAGAAAGCTGGAGTAGCAATTCTCATATCAGACAAAATAGACTTTAAAATAAAGACTATTACAAGAGACAAAGAAGGACACTACATAATGATCAAGGGATCAATCCAAGAAGAAGATATAACAATTGTATATATTTATGCACCCAACATAGGAACACCTCAATACATAAGGCAAATGCTAACAGCCATAAAAGGGGAAATCGACAGTAACACAATCATAGTAGGGGATTTTAACACCCCACTTTCACCAGTGGACAGATCATCCAAAATGAAAACTAAATAAGAAAACACAAGCTTTAAATGATACATTAAGCAAGAGGGACTTAACTGATATTTATAGGACATTCCATCAAAAAACAGCAGATTACACTTTCTTCTCAAGTGTGCATGGAACATTCTCCAGGATAGATCACAAATCAAGCCTCAGTAAAGTTAAGAAAATTGAAATCATATCAAGCATCTTTTCTGACCAAAACGCTATGAGATTAGAAATCAATTACAGGGAAAAAAACGTAAGAACCACAGGGACGTGGAGGCTAAACAGTATGTTACTAAATAACCAAGGGATCACTGAAAAAATCAAAGAGGAAATCAAAAAATACCTAGATATGACAACGAAAACACGACGATCCAAAACCTATGGGATAGAGCAAAAGCAGTTCTAAGAGGGAAGTTTATAGCAATACAATCCTACCTCAAGAAACAAGAAAAATCTCAAATAAACAATCTAACCTTACACCTAAAGGAACTAGAGAAGAAGAACAAACAAAACCCAAAGTTAGTAGAAGGAAAGAAATCATAAAGATCAGATCAGAAATAAATGAAATAAAACAATAGCAAAGATCAATAAAACTAAAAGCTGGTTCTTTGAGAAGATAAACAAAATTGATAAACCTTTAGCTAGACTCATCCACAAAAAGAGGGAGAGGACTCAAATCAATAAAATTAGAAATGAAAAAGGAGAAGTTACAACAGACACCACAGAAATACACAGCATCCTAAGAGACTACTACAAGCAGCTCTATGCCAATAATATGGACAACCTGGAAGAAATGGACAAATTCTTAGAAAAGCACAACCTTCCGAGCCTGAATCAGGAAGAAATAGAAAAGATAAACACACCAATCACAAGCACTGAAATTGAGACTGTGATTAAAAATCTTCCAACAAACATAACCCCAGGACCAGATGGCTTCACAGGCAAATTCTATCAAACATGTAGAGAAGAGCTAACACCCATCCTTCCCAAACTCTTCCAAAAAATTGCAGAGAAAGGAACACTCCCAAACTCATTCTATGAGGCCACCATCACGCTGATACCAAAACCAGACAAAGATCTGCAAAAAAAGAATATTACAGACCAATATCACTGATGAATATAGATGCAAAAATCCTCAACAAAATGCTAGCAAACAGATTCCAACAACACATTAAAAGGATCATACACCATGATCAAATGGGACTTATCCCAGGGGTGCAAGGTTTCTTCAATATATGCAAATCAATCAATGTGATACACCATATTAACAAATTGAAGAATAAAAACCATATGATCATCTCAATAGATGGAGAAAAAGCTTTTGACAAAATTCAACACCGATTTATAATAAAAACTCTCCAGAAAGTGGGCATAGAGTGAACCTACCTCAACATAATAAAGGCCATATACAACAAACCCACAGCAAACATCATTCTCAATGGTGAAAAACTGAAAGCATTTCCTCTAAGATCAGGAACAAGACAAGGATGTCCACTCTCACCACTATTCTTCAACATTGTTTTGGAAGTCCTAGCCATGGCAATCAGAGAAGAAAAAGAAATACAAATTGGAAAAGAAGAAGTAAAACTGTCGCTGTTTGCAGATGACATGATACTATACATAGAGAATCCTAAAGATGCCACCAGAAAACAAGTACAGCTAATCAATGAATTTGGTAAATTTGGAGGATACAAAATTAATGCACAGAAATCTCTTGCATTCCTATACACTAATGATGAAACATCTGAAAGAAAAATTAAGGAAATACTCCCATTTACGATTGCAACAAAAAGAATAAAATACCTAGGAATAAACCTCCCTAGGGAGACAAAATACCTGTATGCAGAAAGCTATAAGACACTGATGAAAGAAATTAAAGATGATACAAACAGATGGAGAGATATACCATGTTCTTGGATTGGAAGAATCAATATTGTGAAAATGACTATACTACCCAAAGCAATCTACAGATTCAATGCAATCCCTATCAAATTACCAATGACAGGGCTTCCCTGGTGGCGCAGTGGTTGAGAATCTGCCTGCCAATGCAGGGGACGCGGGTTCGAGCCCTGGTCTGGGAAGATCCCACATGCCGCGGAGCAACTTAAGCCCGTGAGCCACAACTACTGAGCCTGCGCGTCTGGAGCCTGTGCTCCTCAACGGGAGAGGCCGCGACAGTGATAGGCCCACGCACCACGATGAAGAGTGGCCCCTGCTCGCTGCAACTGGAGAAAGCCCTCACACAGAAACAAAGACCCAACACAGCCAAAAATAAATAAATAAATAAATTTATGAAAGTTACCAATGACATTTTTTGCAGAACTAGAACAAAAAATCTTAAAATTTGTATGGAGACACAAAAGACCCCGAAAAGCCAAAGCAGTCTTGAGGGAAAATAATGGAGCTAGAGGAATCAGACTCCCTGACTTCAGACTATACTACAAAGCTACAGTAATCTAGACAATATGATACTGGCACAAAAACAGAAATATAGATCAACGGAACAAGATAGAAAGCCGAGAGATAAACCCACACACCTATGGTCAACTAATCTATGAAAAAGGTGGCAAGGGTTTACAATGGAGAAAAGACAGTCCCTTCAATAAGTGGTGCTGGGAAAACTGGACAGCTACATTTAAAAAAATGAAATTAGAACACTCCCTAACACCATACACAAAAATAAACTCAAAATGGATTAGAGACCTAAATGTAAGACCAGACCCTATCAAACTCTTAGAGGAAAACATAGGAAGAACACTCTTTGACATAAATCACAGCAAGATCTTTTTTGATCCACCTCCTAGAGTAATGGAAATAAAAACAAAATAAACAAATGAGACCTAATAAAGCATAAAAGCTTTTGCACAGCAAAGGAAACTACAAACAAGATGAAAAGACAACCCTCAGAATGGGAGAAAATATTTGCAAACGAAGCAACTGACAAAGGATTAATCTCCCAAATATATAAACAGCTCATGCAGCTCAATATTAAAAAAAAAAAAAAAACCCAATCCAAAAATGGGCAGAAGAGCTAAATAGACATTTCTCCAAAGAAGACATACAGATGGCCAAGAGGGACGTGAAAAGCTGCTTAGCATCACTAATTATTAGAGAAATGCAAAAGAAAACTACAATGAGGTATCATCTCACACCAGATAGAATGGGCATCATCAGAAAACCTACAAAGAACAAATGCTAGAGAGGGTGTGGAGAAAAGGGAACCCTCTTGCACTGTTGGTGGGAATGTAACTTGATACAGCCACTATGGAGAACAGTATGGAGGTTCCTTAAAAAACTAAAAATAGAATTTCCATATGACCCAGCAATCCCACTACTGGGCATATACCCAGAGAAAACCATAATTCAAAAAGACACATGCACCCCAATGCTCATTGCAGCACTATTTACAATAGCCAGGACATGGAAGCAACCTAAGTGTCCATCGACAGATGAATGGATAAAGAAGATATGGCTCATATATACAATGGAATATTACTCAGCCATAAAAAGAAACGAAATTGAGTTATTTGTTGTGAGATGGATGGACCTAGAGACTGTCATACAGAGTGGAGTAAGTCAGAAAGAGAAAAACAAACACCATATGCTAACACATATATATAGAATCTTAAAAAAAAAAGTCATTCTGCAGAACCTAGAGACAGGACAGGAATAAAGACGCAGACGTAGAGAATGGACTTGAGGTCATGGGGAGAGGGAAGGGTAAGCTGGGATGAAGTGAGAGAGTGGCATGGACATATATACACTACCAAATGTAAGATAGATCGCTAGTGGGAAGCAGCCGCATAGCTCAGGGAGATCAACTCGGTGCTGTGTGACCACCTAGAGGGGTGGATAGGGAGGGTGGGTGGGAGGGAGACGCAAGAGGGAGGAGATATGGGGATATATGTATATGTATAGCTGATTCACTTTGTCATAAAGCAGAAACTAACAGACCATTGTAAAGCAATTATACTCCAATAACGATGTTAAAAAAAAAAAGAAAGAAAGAAAGCCTCCGGGTTGCCTAGAAGCAGAAGCGGAGTCCCAAAGGAAATCAAGGACGTCTTCAGTATCATCAGCTCCATGTCCCTTTATGCTTCTGCTTCATGCATCTCTCTTGCTGCAGTTTCTTTTTCTGTTTTTCCAGTCCTGTGGTAAGAAGTGGTTACCAGGAATAACTTCTGAATTCACAGTTTAAGAGAAGGTAGACTGAGATGGGAGCTTTGAGGTCCAGGTTTAAATTCCTGAGAAAGAGATTCAGATACCCCAGACTGGATCAGGTTATTGCCCCAGGGCCAATCAACTGTGCCTATAAAGGTGGGACCGCATGCTTTCTCCTGTCGCTTCCTGCTCTGGCAGTTCATCCCTCTATGACATGTCTTCATCTGCTTTGCCTCCAGGTTTTTACCTGTAACTATAATTGTGGTCCAAGGTCAGGCTTCTCCTATAAATCTCGCTCTGGCCCTAGCTCCCTCTTCCTTAATTTACAGTCAGACTTCTACCTTCGGATTTTAATTTCCAATTTCATCCTCAATACATTCAATCTGGCTTCTGCCTGCCCCACCCCTCTGAACACCAATTCCTGGTAACCTCTCTGGCTAAGGTCACCAATGACCTCCTAATTGCCAAACCCAATGGGTGATTTCCAGCCTTTGTCTTAATGTGCCTCTCTGCTGCATTAGACACGATCTTTTAAATAGTCTCGAATCATTTCGTTTCTCTCTGTCCCTGTGGCCGTGCCAGGCCCTCTTCAAATTTCCCCTGAACTCTTGTAATAGTTCCCTTAATGGCTTTAGTTTTACTCAACTCTTTCTACTGCTATTCAAGTTATTTTTCTGAAACAATCTGATCAAGCCATTCTCCCACTGAAAATCCTTCCATCGCTCTCCATAGCCCAACCAAATGGGTTCAAAA
This sequence comes from Balaenoptera borealis, assembly GCF_965194805.1. Taxonomy (NCBI): domain Eukaryota; kingdom Metazoa; phylum Chordata; class Mammalia; order Artiodactyla; family Balaenopteridae; genus Balaenoptera; species Balaenoptera borealis. The sequence goes on along the minus strand of NC_138875.1, from coordinate 50,395,224 downwards.
TCCTTACATGGCATAGAGGACCTTTTATGCCATGAACCCACCAGCCTTCCCATCCACTTCTTCTGCCCCCACCTCCCCTTTGTCTCCTGTGACCATGAATACCGAGCTGCTTTTAGCTCCCTCAACAAACCACCCTGTTGCATGTGCTGTTCCTTCCACCACATGCCCTGGAATATTTCTCTGTTTTTATATCTCAGCTCAAAGATCCCCTCTGCAATGAAGCCTTTCCTGACTGCTCTAGGCAGAGTTCACTGTTCTTCTCTTCTTGATTCCCAGGCCCCTTATATGTTTCTCAATTGTAGGGCTGCTCACGTTGCATATTTATGATTTCTTTACACGTCAGCTTTTCCCATAAGATCACCAGTTCCTCAAGGGCAAAGGAGGGGGTTTAATCATTCTTAGTCAATAAATATGTAATAAATGAATGAATAAATGCGAAAGGGTATCCATGGAGACGGAGCTGGAAAACTGTGGAAGTGAAACAACACAAGTTGACAAGAACGTGGATCGTTTCTACTTCTGCCCTTGCTGTCCTGTATTGAGATTTAACCTGTTTCCTACGGTTGTATATTCCCTGATTCAAGTAAATAGGGCCTCCTTTCATTTGCATCTGCTTTCTTTTATAGCTCCCATCAAGGTATTACTCAGCTCCTTCTGGCTTCTACCTCTTTACTTTTCTCCTTAAAATCCAATTTTGAAAAGTAAGTTCAGGAGTGCAGCCACTGAACGATCTTCATTGATTTATTTTGCCTTCCTTATTTATTAATGGGATCACTGTCTCCTTGATATTTCCTCTTTTGCTCTCTGATGTATTTGTAAAAGCTCTGCCCCTTCCTTTCAACCCCTCTGCATTTGATCACCCCAGCTTCTGGTGATTGAGGGTTTCCTTCTCTCACCATCAATTCTGACTCTAGTTGAGAAACTTTTAGGTCTCCTTCCCGAAGTCCCTGTGTCCTGCAAAATTTTCAAATGATCTTAAACCTTTGTGTTGATCCTTAAGAATCAAACTGCTGACTTCTTCATCCTTGCATCCTTTTCTCTTTCACAGCTTTAGCTCTTGCTTAGCTTAGTGGTTAAGAACATGATCTTGGAGCCAGACTCCCAGAGTTCAAATCTCAGCTCCACCACTTACTGACTGTGAACTTGGTCAAATTCTTTAAACTTTGTACTTTACTTTCCTCTTCTGCCAAAATGGTCTCCATAATAATGCCTACTTCCTGAAGTCCTTGTGAGGAAAGTTTATTGAAAGGTCTAACATATATAAAAGAGTGCTTGGCACAGAGTATTCCCTCCATGGGTCTTAACTGTTTCTACTGTTTCACCTTCACCTCTTCCCTCACTTTTCTTTTCCTGTTCTCTGATTGGTTAGCATGAAGCATTCAGGATCATCTCCTCTGAGCAGGACATTTTTCTGGGCATTAAATGTGTAATGATCAGAGGGTGAACACAGGTATAAAGAAAAGTCAGACCCTGCTTACAAACCTTGGGGATTGTAACAAAAGAGAAATGGAAGTGACCTTTTATCAGGCGCTTACACGGCTAGACAGTGTGATAGGTACTTTACATAGTTTATCAGCTATTCTTTCTTCCTTACAGCAGTTGTTTCAGGTTGAAATCATGATCTCTACATTTTATGGAGGGAGAAATTGAAATATAGTACAGTGAAGGTTCCAGCATCACAGAGCAGGAGTTAGCAGAAGTGGAATTGGAAACCAGATTGGCCTGGCTGTAAAGCCCATACCCTTAGTCACATGGCTCTATCCCATCCCAAAGAGAAGAGTATTATTATTATTCTGTGATGGGATGTGAGATCATTGGAAGAAGAAGGAACTGAAGCAGGTGTATCATTGTTCTAGTGTGAGTGACAGGTAAGGAGACCCCGATAAATGAGTGACTGTAAAATAGGGATAACTCTGAGAGTAAGTGCTACAGTTTTTGTTTTTGGTTTTTTTTCAAGGAGGGAGGTGCAGCAGAAAACAAGCAGCACAGGGCCCTGACATTTGTAGTAGCTCGGTGAATGTTTGTTGGATGAATACGTGAAAGCAAAAGAGCAGCCAGGGTGGAGCATTGACTGTTCTCTGGGAGCTCACCGTGGGGTGGGGCTGTGGGCAGCGAAACCTGGCAGGAGGTCCCAGGGCCAGTTGGTCCTCTGGTTCAGAGTGTGTGCAGGACACCACGGCAGTGGTGGGGACATCAGGAGGGGCTAGAGCTGGCTGGGAGGAGAGAAGGTCAAGGGGACCTCCTGGGGCTGCCCGCTGTGCCGGCTGCTTGGGAAGGGTTTGATTCATAGGAGGAGTGGGGCCAGGCCACACCCACCACTTCCTTGGTGATGGGGGACCCCTGGGTGGCTTCACTGATCCTCTGTTTACTCCACGAGGTCTGGCGTGGATGCCGAGGGACAGCTGGCTAACCTGGGCTAACCCACACACAGGTGCATGTCTGATGTGCCCGGGAGACATGAGGACTCATTTGAGGTGGCCAGGTAACCCACGTGGGCCTTGTTGTTAACAAGGTGACTCTGGTTGCCCTTCTGGAATCCAAGGGCTGTTTCCTTTGTATAAGTCAATTCTAAGCTCCAATACCTCCCCACTGCCCTGTCTAACACAGTCACCTGCCCAGTATCAGTCTTGATGGTATCACCCTGTTTTATTTTCTTTATAGCATTTATTGTTACTCAAAGAGTCTGGTTTGTTGTTGTTTCCTTGCTTAATTTGTCTTTCCCATGAGTCTAAGCTCTAGGGAAGCAAGAGTCTACTCTGATTTGTTCGTTGTTCCTGCCCCAGTTCTTAGGGAAGTGCCTACCACATAGTAGCTACTCAATAAATATCTTTGGAACAAATGAATGGATCTGAGTATCACTCTTGGTGCACTAGACTTAGCTTTACATGAACACACTCAGTCTCTGTTGCCATTAAATTTCCCTGGTTTCTGGTTCAAAATACTAGAATGCAGTTTTATAAAAAGTGAAACTGAAGAATTTAATTGAATGCAATGCCTGGAACAGAGTTGGATTTCTGTAAGATCACAGAAGGGAGAGTAACTGGCATTATTTTAAGATTCTACAATGTGATTTACTGTAAAGTGAAAAATCAGGTTACCAAGAAGCACTTTTATAAATATTATGTTTTCTCCTTTCTCCATTTAATAAAGAGAAATCCACCTTGATGTTCATTTGGGGTTCAGCACTTACAAAGTTCAAAATTGAGAATCAGCGAGGGAAATTCAATCCTGCCTATTCATTTGGAAATGTTCCTGTGGAGAATTTCCTGTTCATGTTTTTACTGGTTAGAACACATTTTAGTTCTTTCCTGAAGCAGCTTTACTTGCTCTCTTTTTTCTTGTTGTAAGGAAGCAATCAACCCATGCAGTGTTTCTCAAATGTCTTAATCGAGTAGCTATCACTGGGAAAGCCCATTCATCCTCACAGTTTTAACCTTCAACCTGCTTCAGAGCAGTTCCCTTACTTACCTTTTCTGCACCGACTCCTCATTCTCTTCCTAGTCCCATTTCCTCTCGTGCTTCCAGGACTTCTTTATTTCTGTGTCCTGCCTACACTTGAAATTTAATGTAACAAAATAGCCCAGTATCTAACAGCCAGAACAAAAACCCCTCCTCAAATTCCCAAATGACCTTCAAAAGTTCTACCTGTGTCTTAGTCCCTGAAAAGTATGGTCTTGGGGTTACTTTTTACTCCTTTTCCTGTAGAAGAATCTGAGGAATAGTGTCCAAGGTCTGCAGTCTTTTGGGGACTGGAGGAGCCTCTAAGGCCTCTTAGTTTTCCTTGGGTCTTGGGCAGAAGGAAGTGTCTCCTGAGGGTCTACAGAGATTCCCACTCTCTTGCTCAGTGCCCCTTAGCATCTGCCCCCCCTCATCCATAGACCATAGTCTTAACCTCTGAACTGGGGCTGGCTGATGAAAATGCTTCTCGTGTGATGCCAGTCTGCTCCAGCATCACTCTCCTTAGTGGAAGAGTCTTATTTTTGCCTCCCAAGGTAGCAGATCTGTCCTAAGATTTCTCAGCAGGCCCCACCCTGCTTCAGGTACCAGTGTCAATGATCCCCAGGCCTGTGGTCCCAACCTTCCCAAGCCCTCACTTTTCCTGGAGCAGGTAAAGCCAGATATATACTTTAAGCTTATTCCTTTTGAAATGCTTTACTTTGAAAACAACAAGACTTTCAAACATTTCCTTAAAATAAGCCACTTTTCACTAGCAATACCAAAGACAAGTTTGGGTAAGTTTCTTTCATTCAAAAAGATATGTATTGAAAATCTTGTATGTGCAGGCACTGAGCTAGAACCTGGGGAGTCCAGATGGACATGAAGACTTCAGGAAGATAGACATTGATAAAATTATCACATAGGAATGTGTCCTTAAAATAGTGATAAGTCCTATGAAAGGAAAGAATAGGGTGCTATGAGAGAAGGCAACTCATGCGATTGACTTTATTTAGAATGCAGAGCCAAGAACTCATAGAAGTGATTTTCAACTGAAACCTAAGAAGTGGGTAAGAGGTAGGAAAGCAAAAGAGGTAGCAGTGTGGGGATAATGCGCCAGCTAGAGGAAACTACATGCAAAGGATCTGAAGAAAAATGAGCTTATATCTATGTTGCATAAGCTTATTCAGGGCTGCTGGAAAAGATTGAACTAGTCATTGAGAAGAATGGTAGATATGAGGTGAGCTTGGGGAGATGGTCAAGGGAACTTTGTAGAGCATGTTTGGAATTGATATTTAACTGTAAAAACAAATGAAAGCTATTGATAGTATTTAAGCAGGGGAGAGAAGGATCATTTGAAAAAGATCTTTCTGGGGAAGGAGTTGGAAGGAGTAGAGTGTGGAATCAGGGAGACCAGTTAGAAGGTTACTGGAGTCTTAGTTTGTAGGGGAGGTGGTAGATATGGGGAAACAGAGATTGATTGAAGAGCTATTTTGGAGATAATCATGAGGGTCTTCAGAGTTAGACTGAATGTTGAGTGTGAGATGGTAGTATCAGAATAAGTCTTGGATTTCTGCCATGAGTGTTTGGTTGCATAGACAGGTTCTCTAGTGATGCTAATTAAGATTTGGAGGGGAACAAATTTGGTGGCCTGAGACCAAAAGCTGAATTTGGGACAGGTTGGATTTGAGATGTCTTGGATACCAAGGGAAGATGTCATGTTGCCGGTTTACTACATAGATCTGGGGAGGAAATAAAAATTTGGGAACATTGGCATAAAGATGGTATTTAAAACCATGAGAGTGGATGTGATTGCCTGGGAAGAGAGGAAAGAAAAGTATCTAGTTTGTCCTTATCTTCATGATGCTAAATAACTTGACAAAAAAAACTGATGAAAAAAATTGACAATTTCTTGTTGACTTGAATTGTCTGTTTAACTGGATTCACCCATTTATCTGGAAGCCCTAGGAACTCCTGACACAGACATGGCTGGATAAATCAACATTTCTCCATTCTTTCTTAGAAATCACCTCCTATAACAACACAGAGAAAGGAAATTAATTCAACTATCCCTCCTCTCCTCCCCCCACCCCTTTTTTATTTGTGAAACTAGAAGATAGATGCAATCTCTGGATTCCAAAATGTGTGAAAGAGCTGTTGAAAGGAGCTGAGATGTAGCAGAAGCCATGTGGGAGAAAGTTAAGAGAAGAAACACAGAGACTAGAGAGAAGACCCAGTGATATCAGGTCTTAGAAAGTGCCAGAAGAAAATACTCTCTGTGGCAAGAGGCTCCTTCCCAGAAGATAGATCTGTTACTTCTCTCTGAACCTGGTTTGTTTCAGGGAAGCAAAGGAGGCAGGACCATACATAGACTCTCCATATTGACAGGAAACCTCCATCTCTGTAGTAAGGAAGAAAAACCTTTAGTTTATAAAACCTGCCAAATGGAAGACTACCCTGACTTATTTCTCACCTACAAGATACTCCTCGATAGAGCTGGCTGAGGGAAATCTAACTCTTTCAATAATGAGCAATAAAAATAAATTAGCACAACATTGATATAAAGATTCCAAAGAAAACAGATGAAACCAGTAGCAATAGAAAGACCTATCCAGAATCTGTTACTGTAGACTGTATAAAAATTATGACTAAACATTTTGCTGTAATTTTTTAAAATGAAGTAATTGACTTTTTGAAGGAAGACCCCAAAATAAAATGGGAGAAATCAGAGAAGATATGGCAAGGAGATGAATTATGCTAGCAGGAAAGATGTAGAAGGAAAAACAAACATCACAGGAATGAAGGCAAAATTGGAAGGAGCATAAAAAATTGATACCACTGAACACATAGTAAGGAACAAGAAAACAGAAAAGAGAAAAGCTAACAAAATAAATGGAAACAAAATAAGAGTTTAAAAGGAATAAAGAGAAAAAAGATGGATATGGAATACAAGGGGCAATCCAAAATTCACAAAATTGGAGTCTCCAAAGACAAAAACCCAAACAATGAAACTATGAAAAATCGAAAACATAACATAAAATAATATGACAGAACTAAGATTGCTACATCAATCAATATAAATAAGCTTAACTCTCCCACTAAAAAAAAATATTTCCAGCTTAACTAAAAAAAAACCTAGCTCTGGACAGGAGACAACCCTAAAATAAAGTGACTCAAAAAGGTTGAAAATAAACTAATGGGCAAAAATATATATGGAGCATTTGGAGAAAGCAGGCATTGAGATAATAAAATCAGACAAGTAGAATGCAGGCCAAAGGCATTAATCAAGTCAAAGAAGGAATTTTATACTACTAAAGTATGCAATAATGCATAATGAAGATATCACAGTCATGATAAGTGTACACTGAATCCCACATTATCACTATTTATAAAGTGGAAATAGAAAATAAAGGAGAAAAAGATGGAAACACACTAAAATAGTAGACATAAAGGGTTTCTCAATTGGACAAAAGTTAAGAAGGACAGCAAAATAAAGCTAACACTTAAAAACAAAATTTAAAAAAACCAAAACCCTTCATTAGAAAATTTTAAAGTTGTTCTAAAAGCTCTTGAGTCAATGAGAAAATAAAAACTCAAGTTACAAAACATTGATAACTAAAGCATTACCGATTAGAATCTAAAGGATAAAACAAAACAGTACTCAGAAGAAATGTTATAGCCATAAATACATAGATCAATCAAAAAGAAAGTATGAAAATAAGTGAATTAGGGAGTGGTATCTGTTAGCCCCATGAATACACACTCTCAGTCTCCTTTTCTACTAGAATGTTGTCAAATCCAGTGTAAATATTGGAGTGAGAGCCAATTTTGCTGTTCTACAGCCTTTGTCTAAGTGCATAGGTGAATGTTTTTCATTTTGAAATACTGAATAGTCTATCTTCCATCACTTCTTGGAGATACAGGCTTAGGATTGAAACAAGAGTTAGCTAAACAATTTTCTCCTACTGTCTCCCCCTGGTGAACATAAGATGAAGACATAAAGGGATGCATGGGTCAGGAAAGAGATGAAACATCACAATAGGACAATTTCAGGAAGGTTTGTTTACACAGGTGTTGGTAAGGACAATGATTTTCAACCTTGGCTGACATTAGAGTCACCTGGAGGGCTTTTAAAAAACATCAGCGTCCCTGGTCTTTCCTTTTGTAGCACTTTATAACAATCTGTGTTTATTTTATCAATGCCTGTCTTTCTTGAGACTGTAAGTTTCATGAGAACAGAAACCTCTTCCATTTGGATCCCTCAGTGTCTAGTTCAGTGCCTGCTCAGTCACTCCAGGAATTTTAATTTAATTGGCCGTAGGAGAAGCCCATAAATTGGTATTTTAAAGAACTCCCAGGGATCTTAAGGAGCAGTAAGGTTGGGGACCACTGGTGTAGGAGATGCTTAAGGGAGAGTGCAGTCCTCTGGGGCTATGGCTGTTGCCACCCTAAAGCTCAGAGGGGTCAGCAGGGGGAATGGCTCCTGGGAGTGTGGACCAGGCCACCGTGAGAGGAGCAGTAACCTCTGATCAAGAGACAAAACTGATTTGAGGCAAAGTTGCAGGGAGAGAGCCTGACCTTCTTTTCCTCCCTTCTTCCATTAACTGAAGCCAATCGGAGGTCTAGAAGACAGAATCTTTGCTGTAGTCACACTGTCAGCCTCCCAGGGCAGTGAGCAGGGTGGAAGAGACTGGGGGAGCAAAAGGAAGATATGCAAGCACAGGTGGAGGTACTCCCTGCTGGGACCTGCTGTCCTCACTCACATATTACAACAGTTGGGGGAGACAACTGGAGACAGATGAGATGAGGAGGATGAGTTGTCAGCATTTGAGCTCATAGGTCCCATTATCTGGAGAGATCCTCTAACCCATATGCCTCAGCAGACAAAAAATAGAATGAATGACTGAAGATGGGTAGGTGACAGGGAAGTTGGGCTAGACTATCAGGAAAGGTAAGCTTAAAAAAAGCAAAATGCTTCGGACACAGCTTTACAATGCTGGTGGTCTATCACCTGCCTTCCTCCTATCCCCAGGGGAAGGTGGGGAGCAGACTTGCTCAGGGTCACACCCTTTTCGATAAGGTTCTCAGTGAGGTCCTGCTTGAACACATGGCTCCTCTGGGAATTCAACACTGTGCTATCAGTTTGAGTGGTAGCAATTTACTTATGTTTCTTGGGACTGGAGAATGATGGGAATCACATCATGGAACATACTATATTTGACCTTTTCCACCTTTCAAGGCCATGTAAATGAATATGTGTACACGTATGCATTTCCTCCCATCAGCCATATATATAACGTGCAGCTATAGCTACAATGCAATTCTGGGGTTAACTACCTCGATCTCCTTACAGATATAGCTCGAGATGGCTAAGGCAGTGGTTCTCAGCTGAGGCAAGCATCAGAAGGGCTTGTGGACACAGACCGACGGGCCCCACCCCAAGTTTTCTGATTCAGTAGGTCTGGGGTGGGACCCGAGTTTCTGCATTTTTAGTAAGCTCTCAGCTGATGCAGAGCTGCTGATCTGAGGACCACATGACTAGAGTATAGAGAGAATCTCTCTTCTGGTTCTGATTCTGGGTCCCCTGTTCTGCTACTGCTGTAAACTCTGCTAATCCACACTCTGGTGACCTGTGTTAGTTTCATGTGCTGCCTGCAATTGCTCTGAGCCCTGATTTTTTCAACACAGAGTCTTTATCATTTGAACTTCTTTTTCTCTCCTTAGTTCTATTCCTGTTAGTTACTGAAAGGATCCATCCATTACCAGGAGGTAAGGAGGTATAACCTCCTCCATTTGTATCACTGATCTTTGCCAATTCCAACTGATGACCATCAACAGCATCAGTATATTCCCTCTCCTACCGCTGCTCTTGGTGGAGTTACATACAGCATTAACTTCAGATTGGCTAAGAAGCAAGACGTGGCTCTACTGCTTACTGGCTGTGTAACACTGGATAAATGATTTGGACAATTATTCATCTGCAGAATGGTGTATTTATTCTTTTAGAGGGTTGTTGGGAGGCTAGAATGAAATAGGATATGCAAGAGGAAGAATGCCTGGCTCAATGAACATTACGTAATAATGGATCACCCTGGATTTTGGCAAAAATAATAGTAACTTTCACTTGAAAAAAATTTTCATTTCCCTCTTAGAATTAATTTACTTTCAATGAATTCCAAAGGCAGTGGTTCCCAAACTATGTTTTGAAAGGCAGTGCGCTTGGTGGGTACGGACTCACAGTCTAAAGTTGGCATTGCAATCTGGGTTCTGCCATTGACTAGCTATGCAACCTTGAGGGTGTAACTTAACCTCAGTTTCAGCATCTGTGAAATGGGAATGGGAAGAGAACCTTCCTCAGAAGATTAGATGAGGATTAACTTACATAATGCATGTTTGGGGCTTAGCCCACTGCTGGACATTTCATAAGCACACGATAAATTTTAAGTGCTATTATTAGGTTTTGGAGAACAGCACAGTCTTATGAACTAGACCTAGAGTTTGTACTTCAAAAATAATAAAATTCAAATAATAAATAAAAGATTCATAAATGGAATGTTTTCAATTTTGTTTTTCCTTCAATACATTTTTAAACTTCAGTGATGGTTACTGTTTATCTTCCAATGAGTGCAGAAGGAAAAGTGGTACTTATTCTAATAGATTTTTTTCCCTCAGACTCCCATACTTGAGGAATGTTTTCTGGGTGAGCTGTGTGGGGAATTTTAACTTTATTGAGAGAGGCATTGTGTTAAGTATTTCATAAACACTGTCTTATGAGTATCTCACAACTACCCTATGAAGCCAGTGTTTCAGGTCAGTGTTCAAGATCTAGAAGGTTGTGCATATATTATCTCTCTTGTAAAAAATTGTTCCAAGTTATGATATGATAGAATTAAAAGTATGAATATTTTGTGTTCCACAATTTCCTCACCTTTCATTTGGTCACTCTATCAATTGAGTGAACATGTTGAAAATAGTTGTTTGGTTACTTTCCAAGTTATACTATTAAATACCCCATTATGGTGATAGGGCCCAGAACTTTGCTATTACACTTTTTAGTTAGCAAACACACACACACACACGCACACACACATACATTCTATAGACTTACACACACAGAGCGTATACCCTTCTAAATTTATTCGTATTAAATGACCAGAAAGTTTTAAGAGTGCGTGAATGAGTGTACTGTCTTCTCTACCTATCCTATCTTGCTTTTAGCACAGTTAAATTTGGCTTGCTACTTGCTTCACATAATGCTTAACAAATTCTTGTTGAATAAAAGGAAACTATACTGAATTCTCTGACATCTATGCAATAGCCTGACAGTAAAATCTCTGTAGGTTTCTCTTCCTTCCCCAGTGTTCTCTTAACAAATTAGTTTAGAGTCACTGACCTACATCTCCAAACTGTGACCATTTCCCCTTCCAGCTCACTGATGGGCATTTCTCCATAGAAGGCTAATGGGCCTCCTTGCCAATGCCTGTTGCCATTACACCTTAGGAAAGGGTCCAGCCTCCTTTGTTTATGAGCTGCCTGAGCTTACCAGGAGGACACGACTTTAAAAATTTTCACCCCACTCTGAATGGTGGAATCAATCCAGTTTCTCACAAAGAAGCCTGGAGGAGTCACATTGATGCTGCCTGAGGCTTTGAATCAGTTTGCTTGGCACAGAGGGGCCCCTGCTTCTGCCTTCCCATGATTGGGCTGGTGGCCGTCTTCTGATGGGGCCGCTGCTGTGTTGGGACAGTGTTCCCACCATCCTGACGAGGGATACGAATATATTTGCCACTTACAAGCGGTGAGCCGTTTGTGCTTTGTGGTTTTAATCTATCTTTAATCTGTATTGCTATAAAAATTTACAGCGCCATTTTAGACAAGAAGAAAGCTAAGTTGTGTGGTTAAGGTAGGATTTCAACAGGCTTGGATTTGAATCCTGTCTGTCCCCCTTACTAGGCAATATTGGTTAAATTATTTCATCTCTGAGTCCAAGTCTCCTTGTATGTAAAATAGAAATGACGACAATAGTAGCTACCTACTTCAGAGTTTTAATAGCATGAACTGAAATTAGTGTTGCCATTCAAAGCCCAGACCCTGAAACCAGACAGTCTGGCTCAAATACTGCTTCTGTCACTCACCAGCTGCATAACTTTGGGACAAATCATCTAACTTCACTTGGCCCCAGTTTTTTCATCTCTAAAGAGAAGGTAATAATCGTACCCATATTATAGGCTTATGGTAGGACCCAGCGATGTAACAGATGTAAACCTACATTCAGTCCTTTAACTTAACCTATTTCACCAGATCAAAACTGCAAGGAGAGTGTGTGAAGAGGTCTTTCCGAGCTGCCTCTACCTGTGTTTTCTCAGTGGTTCTGCTTTTTCCCTTACCCAGAAGCCATTGGAAACAGGAGAGCATTTCTCTGTCACAAAGGTGCTCACAGCACCCAAAAGAAAACAAACGATACAGTGCATGGTATATAAAATGAAGGGAGGAAAAGAACATCTTAGGTAAACACCAGACTACTTATTTTATGATTTTTAAATGTCATTTTTGCCCCAATGTTGACTTTTTTATGGAGGATGAATTATAGATTCTCCAGCACTGGGAGACCAAAGCTCCCTTTCTTCAACACAGCTGGTCAAGTTAAGAACTGAAGTCCTGGTAATTAGTTACGAGTTTCTTAGCACCGAAGACCAGACCACTGAGAAAACTCTGCGAGGTAACCCCTCCAGGGAAGACAGTACACCCGGGAAAGAACCAGAATGGGCAACCATGAAGCACAAAACAACATCCCAATCTTGTTGCTACAAACAGACGTTGCCGTGGGCATTCTCTTGCAAGAACAAAATTCAATCCAGTCCTTCATTTGTCTGACCAGGCCTCTCTCTCCAAGAACTGGTTTTGAGGCAAATTATTTCAGGGTTGCACAGGCTGGGAAAAGTGGAATTGGAAGCTATCGTCCTTGGCGACCTCAGGGCTCAGAACTGATGCTGTGAGAAGGGAAAGGGGGTTGAGCTGAGGTCACAGGGAGACCGAGAGCCAGAAACCAGGTCACAGGGAAGGAGGGGTGGCCAGCCTTCCTAGAAGAGGTTTCGAGAAACTAGCTAGAGGGGGCTGGTGTGAACTGAGATTCCTGGAGGAAGGTCGTGGGCGGCAAAAGAGGAAAGAAAGAGAAAACTGAATTAGTACCACTCCTGCCCTCACCCACGATTTGATTGCTCTCGCTTGGTGCCTACATAACCAGAGAGATGCAGGCTTACAGAAATGGAGATTGAATTAGGAAAATTCAGTTTACATAGACAAAAACAAGTTAATCCAGACTAGTTGGGGTTAGGATCCAGTGGAGGGGGGGATATCCCTTTGTTTTGTTTGGGAAAAGTTGTTTTTGTTTTTAAAACCGAGTTATGTGAATTAACTTGTCCTGTTTTCCAATTTGCCTGTATAGATAGGCAAGTGAGCCTACTGTAATTTCACGGAACATTTTGCCAAAAACCATATTATTCTATTAGAAGTTCAAGGCATGGTGCTTTGTGACCACCTAGAGGGGTGGGATAGGGAGGGTGGGAGGGAAGGAGACGCAAGAGGGAAGAGATATGGGAACATATGTATATGTATAACTGATTCACTTTGTTATAAAGCAGAAACTGACACACCATTGTAAGGCAATTATACTCCAATAAAGATGTTAAAAAAAAAAAAGAAGTTCAAGGCAAATCCTACCACAAACTTATAATTACTTAAATCTTGAATTTGTTGCTCTCCATCTTCCTTAATCCAGCTGCTTCTATAACAATAATTCATTTTGTGGACAAGCAATACTACAGAGAATAGCTAACATCTACTGAAAACCTGTTGTCTTCCTGGCACTGCGTTTGTGACAGTAATACTAGCCAACACATCTATAGTGCATCTAGGTGTCAGCGATATTTTAAAAGGTTTACATCTGTTACATCGCTGGGTCCCACCACAAGCCTGTAATATGGGTACGATTATTACCTTCTCTTTAGAGATGAAAAAACTGGGGCCAAGTGAAGTTAGATGATTTGTCCCGAAGTTATGCAGCTGGTGAGTGACAGAAGCAGTATTTGAGCCAGACTGTCTGGTTTCAGAGTCTGGGCTTTGAATGGCAACACTAATTTCATTTCATGCTATTAAAACTCTGAAGTAGGTAGCTACTATTGTCGTCATTTCCATTTTACATACAAGGAGACTGGGACTCAGAGACGAAATAATTTAACCAATATTGCCTAGTAAGGGGGACAGACAGGATTCAAATCCAAGCCTGTTGAAATCCTACCTTAACCAGAGGTAGAGCTGTGGTTGGTGGCTTTAGACCTGTGCTTTTCAAACATGAATGTACCCATGAGTCATACAGATTCTGATTCCACAGGCCCGGAGTGAGGCCCAAGATCCTGCCTGCATTTCCAGCAAGCTCCCAGGTGATGTTGCTGAACCACAGACCACAGTGCACATAAGCTTTTAAGGGTTGGGGGCCAGGAAATAGAAAGTGTTCCTCCACTGCTCCCCTCCCCGCCCCTCCCCCAACATGTATGTGGAGAGGGTGTCTCTGAAGGTAGCAGCCTGGAGGGGACAACTACAGCTCAGGATTCTCAAATTAAAGTAAACTCGCTATTCTCTTTCCTAGAGCAACATAGAGACCCATTGAGGTTCAGGGAGTTTCACATGTATAACCAATTAAACTCTTTTTAATTTACTGAAATCCATGTAGTGATCAAATTCATCCTAAATTTCATCACTTTCTCCATAAAATATCTCTTTAAATTTCTTTTAAATACATTCCTTCTTGATTTGCATTTATGTCCTTTTGTTCTGATCTACCTCATAAACACAAACTGACCATCAACCAAAAATTTATAAGACATATCGAGTTTAAGACTTCGTTCAGATTGCTTCTTAATCACCAACTTTTAGAACCAAACATGGATTCCCATTTTGTCCATTTCTTTTCAATCTGAAGAGAAGAGAATTTAATTCATTATCTTGAATTTCCTGCATTCTTCCTACCCTCAAATATAGCTCTATCTCTCTCTTTAAACACAATAACTAGATTCTGAACCTCAAATCTATATGTCAACTGTGGCTTACCCAGCCCCCTAGAAGGCTGTAGTACAATATCCTGGAATTTAGGATTTATGCCAAGCCCCCTCTTCAGCCTCACTTCCACTGCCTACTGAGCTGAAAATTGAAATGCTGGCTCAGTCTATAGAGTCAGACTCTCTTCTTCTGTTGTGTTAACTAATTCATTACAAACCTTAGCTTGAGTGTTTTGCTTACCCAAGAGCACCTCATACTGAAGAATTTAAATTTCACATACAATCTCTTTATCCCTTTCCCTCATTGATCAGACTTATTCAGGGCAACAGTTATCTCCCTCTGGATACTAATTTTCTCCCCCATTTCATGGCATCCTCAACCAAAGCTCACAGGCACACAGCAATCCTTCATTAACTGAAAACATGCAAAGTGCACAAGTCTTTCCAATGGAAAATTCGATACAAAAGCCAAATGAGGTAAATTGCAGTACTTGACCTGCCCTGGGACACTTTAAACGGTGTTACATATTAATACTTTGCCAAGTCTCAAGATGGTGGGAAGATTCTCATCAGAGCCCAGTGTCCTTTTCTGAAGGAGGGAGACATCCTCCCCCTTACCCGTCCCCCGCACACACAGATGCAGTCCCGCTGATACTTACTGATGGGCCTCTGGCAAGAAGTACTCAAAAGCATTGTTCACGTGGAGAGAAAAATGACAGAACAGGTCAACTGGGGTCAGCATGTCTAGGCACCCCCTCAACTTAGTATCTGATTAATACATGTTTGTTTATAGCCACACATGTCATTTTATAATCACACCTAGTATATGTGTCATTGTTTGTACTTCCAAGTATTACTCTTGCTATTTTGGATGCCTTACTATATTCTGTTCTAGAAATACAGCCTCACCACAATTTATTTTTATTCCTCCAGTCTTAACATGTTTGAATTATAGTTACCTTAGGGAATTGCTTTTGGTTGTGCCTACGCAGTTGGAGCAGCAGTACTTGAAGACAGTCTCAGACAGAAGCTGCAGGGTTTTCATACATCCGAGACACTAAGAAAGGTGTTCCTGAAAGAATTTTGATTATTCCTGTCCTCTGACTCCTGTGTCCCAGAGCCATAATGTCGTCAGTCGTCATGTCCCAACTCAGCTTTTCCTGGACTTTGGATTTCAGACTGCCCTTGGAAAAGTTCTGCCCATAAATTGGGAACTCCCCGAACTAATTGCTGGACTCGCTGTTCAAGTGGCTGACTCTTCTGGATTGCAGAGCAAATGTGATCACCTAGACCTCACCACTAAATGTTCGTGCCCCCGGACTTTGGCTCTGGCTAAGCTCAGTGATCACATTGGGGACAGCAACTGGATTACTTAAATAATGGAAAGTGCTCCCCAAATTTTAAGATTGGATTGACTTCCAAAATACGAATTCACCTTCATTTAGGAAATGTCTGTTACGTGGTCTTGCCATGTTGAGACGAGGCTTGTTTGGGTGCATCTCGCCTGCAAGAATAGTCTGTGACCGCCAGCCTTGCCCTTCAACCCTGAGTGACGAGATTCACACCACTGTTTAGCACTTCTGCATATTCAAATCTTGAGAGGGACTCCCAGTGTCGTTAGAACCTACAGACACATTAAATGCTTTCGTGGGGTCAGGGAAGAGTGACCAAGGTTAATGTGCTCTGGTCCCTGATCTCTTTTCACGTGTCCCTTTCTCTATTGTGCTGCAAGCATCATGTCTGCAGGAATGCATTGTGACCAGAATACACAATACGGGTCCCCCAGCATGTGACTGACAGCATTATTCAGCAAGTAGCCCAAAAGAACGCTGCCCAAGATCTTTTGAGCCCTGGAAAGTCATGAGATCCTGGAGGCAATTATCACAATCAGTATGTTCCTCCCTCCTGTAGATGGTAATAAAAATGGTTTTTATGAAACACCGTGGCTGTGGCTTCTGAATCGAGACAGTCCCTCTGCGGAGGGCTCAAAGGGGTTTGAGCTCTGCCCCAAAGAGCCCTGTGCCCCTGTCACCAGCACCCGTTAATTCCTCCATGTCCCGAGTTCAGTGGTGACAGGAGAGTGCTGTACCCTTGGCATTGGATACTGGCTGACTTTTTTCGTACAGAGGGTCTCCCATGAGCCAGGGCAGCTTGCTGGACGATGTTTTCTTCACCAAGATGGGTGATGCTGGTTAAACCCATATGTGGGCTTCCGGGCAGCACTCCCCACTGGGGAGACATATATGCGAACACATTAATGTATATATTTAATTGGGTTATAATCTATTGACCATAGATACTAAGGCACTGAGCAAGCAATTAACAAAACAGCTTTGACTAAATATAGTTAGCACTAAATATAGTTGGTTAATTGGTATTTAATATGCTTATTAAATGTCAATTAAGTATCTTTAGCAATGAATTGGTACCTAATTAACTTACTATAGCTATCCTGTTACTTGACATTTGAACAGCTAAATATTCTCTACAAGTTTAATGTTTTAATAAGAAACAAATTATCCATGCATTGCTCATGAATTTTTCCATTAGTTTAATGGGATTTAAATGTATCTCCCAACTTGGATACATGTTTTTCTTATAATCAACTGGTATTTTACATTTCAGACTGATTTAAAACTTGAGAGGCTGATTCCATGAGAAGAAAAAGCTGTAGAAGTCAGACACCCTGTGTTTTAATCTTAGTTCTACCACTGACACCCTGTGTTATCTTAGACATACTATTTCACTGCTCCTGAGATTCAATTTTCTCATCTGCTCTGTGGCGTTAAGAATAAAAGTTACAATTATTGTAAAAATAAAGTTATATAAAACATATGAAAGCACTTAAATAAGCAAGACATCTTCTTAAAATTTATTATTAAAAATTCTTAGGAAGGTTGTGTGCAATCATATTGACTGAATCTTCATAGTTATATACAAATCTTAAGTTAATTTGTTGTTGGAATAGAAATCCAATGTCATCATCTTCTGAATTGTCCCTAAAGTATAACATAAACTTGGCCTTATTAAACCTGCAGCTGCGGAGCTACCTAGGTTGTTCTTCAAAACATGCATGCCTTCCTCTTCTGGCCATTTGCCTCTTTATCTGGGTCCTGCCCATGATCCCATTTACTTTATGGGTTTGAGCAGGTAGCAACCTGTTGGTCTTTTATCCAGAAATTGTTGGTCTATGACTATGGCTCTATCTCAGTATATGCTGTGTTTTAAATTTTATGTTTACTTACCTGGTTTATGGTCTCAACTGAGCTCTATGTCAATTCTGCTATTTACTTGCCTTTGAAGGCCAGTTGATGATTTATAATCTTGGTAGCTTTCTTATGTCTGTTGATAACACACAGCAATGCAAGCACTGTGTTTCCATTTATATTCACTTGTTTTACATCTTCTGCACTTCATAAACAAGGCTTCTTGTATTAAACACTTGCAGTAATTTTAATGCCAATTACTCTATCTTGGTTCACTATACCGGAACCTTCACATTCTTCAAATATTTACTTTACTTCAGCTATAAATATGACAAATTAAGTAGAAAAGAGTTGCTAGATGTGTCTACCTTAGATTTTGTTGTTGGGCCTTTTATAAATGATTTGGTGGCTTGCAATTATTCTATTTTTCAAAGTTTTTATTGTTTCAAACTATGCCCATTATTGCTGACTAATTTATAGAGGTTGCAGTTGTGGTGGCTTAACCCAGTTTTATTTCCAGGACAATATACATTGTTGAAGTTAATTGTTCCCTAACCACTTTTTCCATATGGCAGAGTGAGTCTCTCTGTGATAGCTCTGGAATGATTTATCCAACATTTTGTCGTTTTCCCTTGGATATTGCTTACGAAATCTCCTGCATCTTTGTTGGGCCATAGCATACTACCAAGTGAATATATTAAAACTGCTACCTCGAACCCACCAATTGCCTTAATTTTATCGCCTGCTTTGAGATTAGTTTGTAATATTTTCTCCAGAAGTGAACTAAATGTTATCATCTTTATTACCACTGTTGATGCTATTGTTACACAGGTGCAAAAATATTCTTATCTCTGCTATTTCTGAATCTTCCCTTATGGACCTACAGTTAGTGATTAGCGCTACATTAGTCATTCATTGACATATATGGAGTTCCAAATTCATGCTGGAAATGATTGCAGACTTTCAGTTAGAAGTCTAACTTCACACTGAAGTTAGCAGAAACAGAGGGTTTTATGCTACCTCAAAAGGCTGAGACAGTATAGTACAGCGTGTAAAGCTAGACTCAGAGAGACACAGGCTCTTATCTGTATCCCACTAATGGTGGAAAGTGACTCTTTGCTTCGACTTCTGCATCTGCAAATAGGAGAGAAAAAAACAATACTTACCTTGTAAGGCTGGTGAGGTATTATAGGGAGAGTTTAAAATACCTAGTATGACACATTGCAAATGATAAGTTCTCAAGAAAAGTCAGCTGTTATTGAAATAGAATGCTTTTTTAAGATATCTCAATATTAAGTATGATTTAAGCAAGTGGAAGAAAAAGAAGACCCTTTTTAAAGTATCCTATTGCTTTATTAACATCCAAGGAAAAAGATAGTAAATGACAGCAAGTCTGTGAGTTGAGTATGTGTGCTGTCCGTGAAAACATTAGGTACAGAGCACCTGGCCTTTTTATTGATGCTTCCTTAGTCAACAGAAGAAAAGCAAAGAGAAAGAAAGGGAATTTATTTCCCTACCCCTGTATAATGAACTGTCCTGACTGCGTTGTTTGAAACACAGTGAGCAAGGTTTGATATTTGTAGAACACATCGTGTTTTGAAATCATTGATGTATGTATTCTAACTTGAGTATATCAGGCCACTAGAACAAAGACATTCCAATTTCCATGTCAAGATAACTGGATTATTTAGATGTCAAAAGTACAAAGTGTGCATTAAACCACTTTCTGCCTCGGTATAATGAGATCCTGTATAGGAGATGTATACACACTAGTCCTGCATAAGTCAAACAAATAAACATGATCTGCACTTGGGCAATGGTGCAGGACAAGCCCTTATGAATCAGACACTTGCATTCAAAGAGAGCTGGGCTCACCAAAGCTGGCTGGCAAGATAGAGCTTTTGCATGTCTACTTAAACTGGCATGTGTCAGTTCCTTCACTGGGGTTTTTACATTAAAAAGAGAACTACTTTATAGAACAGGCCATCAAGTGGAATCCACATCACTTTATCACTTTTCACTCTGAGTTTATAACAGAAACACACACACACACATGCACACACACACACACACCATCCTGGGAGTAACCTTAAAGCAATTCAGTGACTGAATGTCAAGCATCTGCTGTGGCCAGGCAGGCCCTGTGCTAGGCTCTGGGGAACCAGAGATGAAGAAGACAAGGAGTTTGTGATCTAGCAATGGAGACAGAAGGCTTATGTATATTCCTTCCCACAGTGTGATTCGTGCAATACCAAACAAAGGGCTTTGGGAGCGCAGAGGAGGTAGCAGGAAATTCTGCTAGGCAGCTGGGGTAGGGGGCGCAGAGAAAGAGGGGAACATGTTGTTGAAGAAAGTATATTATCCAGTTTCTAAAACATACTGATATTTATATTTCATCATCTACGGACGTTCAACACCAATACCTGTGGAATTTAAACCCTTGGTTTATTCTTGTTTGTTCTAAACGTGAGGACAGACTTGTTCTTATTGCTACCAAAAGTGACTGTAACTTTCAGTAAAGATTGAAACTGGATAGAAATGAATTGAAAAGTCCTCTTGGTGAAACTCTTTACTTCTTTCTTCAAATTTGTTGGCTGTTATATCAAAGTGAGTGGTTATTTGAATGTTAAATCAAGGAATTTGCAACTAAGAAAAGTTTCTGGTATCATATGCTTGTTAAAAGATTAACTAATTTCTCACAACGGCCCTGAAAATCTAGTTACAGTTGACACGTATTGACAAATTCTGGTCTTAAATATTCTCACCCTCAAAAATAATCACAATTATTAGCATTATTATTTAAAGAGTAAGTTCACATAGATTATCCATTCATTCCTGCCCCTCCCCCGCCCAGGGATTTTCAAGTACGTGAACTATTGCAATAACATACCTACTTGGCATCTGTTTCCAAACGTTTCCCATCACATCCATTTTCCACACTGCCTTCAAAATATGCTTTCCAAAAGACAGATCTCTTCATACCACTCTCTTGCTTGAAAACCTTCTCTGATCCCTAATGCCTAATAGAACAAAGCTGAGACAGCTTGTCTAGGTATTCAAGACCATTTATGATTTGTCACCAACATAGCTTTCCTGCCTCATGTTCTGCCAATCTTGGTGGTGCTCTCCAGTCACGCCTAACCACTTACTGTTCTTTCAGCCTGTCTTGCCCTTCTTGGCACCCCTGCCTTTGCGCATGTTTCTTTATCCTAAAGCCCTCTTGTCTGATTTTCTGCCATTTGAACTTGTACTTTAAGAGCCAGCCCAATGATTAACTTTGTGAAGTTTTCCCTGACTTCATTCTTAAAAGTTAATCTGATGCAACCTTAACACATGCACATAATTCTATGGAAGTGCATGTACATATTTCTGTTGGAGTAGGTGTCCCATTGTGCTGTAATTATTCATTTATGAGCACCTCTCTCTCTTAATTAGAATCACTTTAATAAGCATCATCAGAACAGGATGATATCATTCATGTTTATATACCCAGTACATATTGGAGGAGTTTGTCCATAAATACATAGTATGTAATCAAGTATCATTATTCTTATTTCACGAAAGAAGGATCTGGTGCTCAGAGAGGTTTGCAGACTTGCCTGAGGTCATCAGGATCCTGAGCAGAAGAGCTAATGCCAGACCCTCGGCCATACTTCATAGTGCCAATTACTCACCACATGTCTACAGATTTCAGGTTTCCTAAGAGTCATCATTGAGAGATTGATTCTTTTGTTCACTTAACAGACTATTATAAGCACTATATTAGTTTTCTAGGGCTGCCATAATAAAGTACCACAGACTGGGTGGCTTAAACAACAGCAATTTGTTTTCTCACAATTCTGGAGGCTGGAAGTCCAAGATCAAGGGTGGTTTCTTCTGAGGCTTCTCTCTTTTACTTGTAGATGGCCATCTTTTTCTGATGTCTTCACAGGGTCTTCCCTCCATGTGTGTCTATGTCCTAATTTCCTCTTCTTATAAGGACACCAGTCAGATTGAATTAGGGCCCACCCTAATGACCTCATTTTTAACTTAATTATCTCTTTAGAGGGTCTATCTCCAAACAGTCCCATTCTGAGGTACTGGTGGGGTAGGGTTTCAGTATACAAATTCTGGGGGACACAGTTCAGCCTGTAAGAGGTACCTTGGTAAGTGCTAAGCTGGGCAAACTTTGAGGCAAACCCCACTGATGTTCACAAGTTGGCAAACCATCTCACATTTCCCTTTTCACTGACTCTCTGGCATTTGGGGTAGTGGAGGAGACATAAGAGAAACTTCTGACACAGTCTCCTTCGACAGTTAATTAACAGAGGAGATAATTCATCTCATTTCTTCCTGCTCACTGTCAACACCTCCAGCCATCTCGGGGTCTTTTGTTCTAAAAGTCAGGATCCCTATGTAAGAATGTCTTTCCTAACATTTGGATGACTTAATAGAGCAATGCCACCTCTGTATTTATGACTTTCCCCATCGTTCGTGCTCTGGCTGCAAATGGTTAATATTGTAAAACCAGTGAAGTAAGGAAATCTGCCAAAATTTACAAGGCAAAGACAGGAGGGCAGCACAAATTGGAAATTCCTTCCCCTAAGTACCCAAGTCCTTTTCTTAATGCTGTGAATCATGGGATAAGAGATTTTAGGTAAAAGCTGGAAAGTTCCCTCTTTATACAGTCAAAGCCAAGATTTCTCATGCTTTTCTGAAAGAAATATATCCTGTAAATGATGACAATATCGGTCACAGCCTTAATGCCCACATAAAAGAGCGATTGTGAGACAGACACCTTCCCCCAGTCGTCTCTTTGGGTTTCTCCTGTGTCGCTACCACTTTTAAATCATCACGCACTTTCTTCTCTATGGCAATAGTGCTCCCAGGAGGACTAAACATCTAAAGCGTCTTCTCCCAGGGGCTTCTTCTAACTCAATAAGAAAGTTTAAAACTCCTGACAAAGTCTCCTGTCTTTTTCTCCCTTCATGTTCCCTTCAGCATCTTCCTTTTCTGTTTCCCTCTGTGATGTGATGTATTACAGATTCAGAAATACAATGTTGTGTGAATCCTGGAGAACTCAAAGACCAAAGAGGCAATGAGCAAACACACAACACACTATCTGAAACGATGGAGCTCCAGACAAGGTGCGAGGGGCTGACCTTGACTAGTTGGATTCAGGGTGCAAAGATCAGCCACAGGGGAATTTTACCAGAGGAATGCAGGCATAAATAAGACTATAGTGTTCTAGAAAAGTCCAGCCATATTCCCTGTGTACTAGCTTGACACTTGCATGACTGTTTCTGTAGCATTCTTTTCCTAGGACTTTTTTCCATGTGTTTATTACATTTCAGCTTATGTTGAAACGTGCTGTTTCTTTTTTTTTTTTTAACATCTTTATTGGAATATAATTGCTTTACAATGGTGTGTTAGTTTCTGCTTTATAACAAAGTGAATCAGCTATACATATACTATGTCCCCACATCTCCTCCCTCTTGCGTCCCCTCCCACCCTCCCTATCCCACCCCTCTAGGTGGTCACAAAGCACCGAGCTGATCTCCCTGTGCTATGTGGCTGCTTCCCACTACCTATCTGTTTTACATTTGGTAGTGTATATATGTCCATGCTACTCTCTCACTTTGTGCCAGCTTACCCGTCCCCCTCCCCGTGTCCTCAAGTCCATTCTCTACATCTGCGTTTTTATTCCTGTCCTGCCCCTTGGTTCTTCATAACCATTTTTTTTTTTAGATTCCATATATATGTGTTAGCATATGGTATTTGTTTTTCTCTTTCTGACTTACTTCACTCTGTATGACAGACTCTAGGTCCATCCACCTCACTACAAGTAACTCAATTTCGTTTCTTTTTATGGCTGAGTAATATTCCATTGTATATAATGTGCCACATCTTCTTTATCCATTCATCTGTCGATGGACACTTAGGTTGCTTCCATGTCCTGGCTATTGTAAATAATATTGAAATGAACATTGTGGTACCTGACTCTTTCTGAATTACGGTTTTCTCAGAGTATATGCCCAGTAGTGGAATTGCTGGGTCGTATGGTAGTTCTATTTTTAGTTTTTTAAGGAACCTCCATACTGTTCTCCACAGTGGCTGTATCAATTTACATTCCCACCAACAGTGTAAGAGGGGTCCCTTTTCTCCACACCCTCTCCAGCATTTATTGTTTGTAGATTTTTTGATGCTGGCCATTCTGACTGGTGTGAGGTGATACCTCACTGTAGTTTTGATTTGCATTTCTCTAATGATTAGTGATGTTGAGCATTCTTTCATGTGTTTGTTGGCAATCTGTATATCTTCTTTGGAGAAATGTCTCTTTAGGTCTTCTGCCCATTTTTGGTTTGGGTTGTTTGTATTTTTGATATTGAACTGCAAGAGCTGCTTGTAACTTTTGGAGATTAATCCTTTCTCAGTGGCTTCATTGGCAAATATTTTCTCCCATTCTGAGGGTTGTCTTTTCGTCTTGTTTATGGTTTCCTTTGCTGTGCAAAAGCTTTTAAGTTCATTAGGTCCCATTTGTTTATTTTTGTTTTTATTTCCCTTTCTCTAGGAGGTGGGTCAATTGCTGTGATTTATGTCAGAGTGTTCTACCTATGTTTTCCTCTTAAGAGTTTTATAGTGTTTGGCCTTACATTTAGGTCTTTAATCCATTTTGAGTTTATTTTTCTGTATGGTGTTAGGGAGTGTTCTAATTTCATTCTTTTACATGTAGCTGTCCAGTTTTCCCAGCACCACTTATTGAAGAGGCTGTCTTTTCTCCATTGTATATTCTTGCCTCCTTTATCAAAAATAAGGTGACCATATGTGCGTGGGTTTATCTCTGGGCTTTCTATCCTGTTCCATTGATCTATATTTCTGTTTTTGTGCCAGTACCATACTGTCTTGATTACTGTAGGTTTGTAGTATAGTCTGAAGTCAGGGAGCCAGATTCCTCCAGCTCCATTTTTCTTTCTCAAGATTGCTTTGGCTATTTGGGATCTTTTGTGTTTCCATACAAATTGTGAAATTTTTTGTTCTAGTTCTGTGAAAAATGCCATTGGTAGTTTGATAGGGATTGCACTGAATCTGTAGATTGCTTTGGACAGTATAGTCATTTTCACAATGTTGATTCTTCCAATCCAAGAACATGGTATATCTCTCCATCTGTTTGTATCATCTTTAATTTCTTTCATCAGTGTCTTATAGTTTTCTGCATACAGGTCTTTTGTCACCTTAGGTAAGTTTATTCCTCGGTACTTTATTCTTTTTGTTGCAGTGGTAAATGGCAGTGTTTCCTTAATTTCTCTTTCAGATTTTTCATCACTAGTGTATAGAAATGCAAGAGACTTCTGTGCATTAATTTTATATCCTCTAACTTTACCAAATTCATTGATTAGCTCCAGTAGTTTTCTGGTGGCATCTTTAGGATTCTCTATGTATAGTATCATGTCATCTGCAAACAGTGACAGTTTTACTTCTTCTTTTCCAACTTGGATTCCTTTTATTTCTTTTTATTCTCTGATTGCTGTGGCTAAAACTTCCAAAACTATGTTAAATAATAGTGGTGAGAGTGGAGAACCTTGTCTTGTTCCTGATCTTAGTGGAAATGGTTTCATTTTTTCACCACTGAGAACAATGTTGGCTGTGGGTTTGTCATACATGGCCTTTATTATGTTGAAGTAAGTTCCCTCTATGCCTACTTTCTGGAGGGTTTTCATCATAAATGGGTGTTGATTTTGTCGAAAGCTTTTTCTGCCTCTATTTAGATGATCATGTGGTTTTTCTCCTTCAATTTGTTAGTATGGTGCATCACACTGATTGATTTGCATATATTGAAGAATCCTTGCACTCCTGGGATAAACCCCACTTGATCATGGTGTATGATCCTTTTAATGTGCTGTTGGATTCTGTTTGCTAGTATTTTGTTGAGGATTTTTGCATCTATGCTCATCAGGGATATTGGTCTGTAGTTTTCTTTCTTTGTGACATCTTTGTCTGGTTTTGGTATCAGGGTGATGGTGGCCTTGTAGAATGAGTTTGGGAGTGTTCCTCCCTCTGCTATATTTTGGAAGAGTTTGAGAGGATAGGTGTCAGCTCTTCTCTAAATGTTTGACAGAATTCACCTGTGAAGCCATCTGGTCCTGGGCTTTGGTTTGTTGGATGATTTTTAATCACAGTCTGAATTTCAGTGCTTGTGATTGGTCTGGTTATATTTTCTATTTCTTCCTGATTCAGGCTCAGAAGGTTGTGCTTTTCTAAGAATTTGTCCATTTCTTCCAGATTGTCCATTTTATTGGCATATAGCTGCTTGTAGTAATCCCTCATGATCCTTTGTATTTCTGCAGTGTCAATTGTTACTTCTCCTTTTTTCATTTCTAATTGTACTGATTTGAGTCTTCTCCCTTTTTTTCTTGTTGAGTCTGGCTAATGGTTTATCAATTTTGTTTATCTTCTCAAGGAACCAACTTTTAGTTTTATTGATCTTTGCTATTGTTTCCTTCATTTCTTTTTCATTTATTTCTGATCTGATCTTTATGATTTCTTTCCTTCTGCTAACTTTGGGGTTTTTTTGTTTTTCTTTATCTAATTGCTTTAGCTATAGGGTTAGGTTGTTTATTTGAGATGTTTCTTGTTTCTTAAGGTAGGATTGTATTGCTATAAACTTCCCTCTTAGAACTGCTTTTGCTGCATCCCATAGGCTTTGGGTCATCGTGTTTTCAATGTCATTTGTTTCTAGGTGTTTTTTGATTTCCTCTTTGATTTCTTCAGTGATATCTTGGTTATTAAGTAGTGTATTATTTAGCCTCCATGTGTTTGTATTTTTTACAGTTTTTTCCTGTAGTTGATATCTAGTCTTATAGCATTGTGGTCGGAAAAGATACCTGATATGATTCAATTTTCTTAAATTTACCAGGGGTTGATTTGTGACCCAAGATATGATCTATCCTGGAGAATGTTCCATGAGCACTTGAGAAGAAAGTGTAATCTGCTGTTTTTGGATGGAATGTCCTATAAATATCCTATAAATCCATCTTGTTTAATGTATCATTTAAAACTTGTCTTTCCTTATTTATTTTCATTTTGGATGATCTGCCCATTGGTGAAAGTGGGGTGTTAAAGTCCCCTACTATGACTGTGTTACTGTCGATTTCCCCTTTTATGGCTGTTAGCATTTGCCTTATGTATTGAGGTGCTGCTACGTTGGGTGCATAAATATTTACAATTGTTATATCTTCTCCTTGGATTGATCCCTTGATCATTATGTAGTGTCCTTCTTTGTCTCTTGTAATAGTCTTTATTTTAAAGTCTATTTTGTCTGATATGAGACTTGCTCCTCCAGTTTTCTTTTGATTTCCATTTGCATGGAATATCTTTTTCCATCCCCTCACTTTCAGTCTGTATGTGTCCCTAGGTCTGAAGTGGGTCTCTTGTAGACAGCATACATACGAGTCTTGTTTTTGTATCCATTCAGCCAGTCTGTGTCTTTTGGTTGGAGCATTTAATCCATTCATGTTTAAGGTAATTATCGATATGTATGTTCCTATTACCATTTTCTTAATTGTTATGGGTTTGTTTTTGTAGGTCCTTTTCTTCTTTTGTGTTTCACATACACTCACAAAAATAGAAAAAGGAAAATAATATATATTTTGTTGCTCCCAAAGTCCACCAATCTCAATTTGGGATGATTTGTTGTCTATTCAGGTATTCCACAGATGCAGGGTACATCAAATTGATTGTGGAGCTTTAATCCGCTGCTCCTGAGGCTGCTGGGAGAGATTTCCCTTTCTCTTCTTTGTTCGCACAGCTCCCGGGGTTCAGCTTTGGATTTGGCCCCGCCTCTGCGTGTAGGTCGCCTGAGGGCGTCTGTTCTTTGCTCAGACAGGACGGGGTTAAAGGAGCAGCTGATGCGGGGGCCCTGGCTCACTCAGGCCGGGGGGAGGGAAGGGTACGGATGCGGGGCGAGCCTGTAGCGGCAGAGGCTGGCGTGACGTTGCACCAGCCTGAGGAGCGCCGTGCATTCTCCCGGGGAAGTTGTCCTTGATCACAGGACGCTGGCAGTGGCGGCAGCACAGGCTCCCAGGAGGGGAGGTGTGGTTAGTGACCTGTGCTCGCACACAGGCTTCTTGGTGGCAGCAGCAGCAGCCTTAGCGTCTCATGCCCGTCTCTGGGGTCCACGCTGATAGCCGCGGCTCGCACCCGTTTCTGGAGCTCCTTTAAGTGGCGCTCTTGATCCCCTCTCCTTGGGCACCAGGAAACAAAGAGGCAAGAAAAAGTCTCTTGCCTCTTCAGCAGCTGCAGACTTTTTCCTGGACTCCCTCCCAGCCAGCTGTGGTGCACTAACCCCTTCAGGCTGTGTTCACGCCGCCAACCCCAGTCCTCTCCCTGCGATCCGACCGAAGCCCGAGCCTCAGCTCCCAGCCCCGCCCGCCCCGGCGGGGGAGCAGACAAGCCTCTCGGGCTGGTGAGTGCTGCTCGGCGCCGAGCCTCTGTGCGGGAATCTCTCCGCTTTGCCCTCCGCACCCCTGTGGCTGCTCTCTCCTCCGTGGCTCCGAAGCTTCCCCCCTCCGCCCCCCGCAGTCTCCACCCGCGAAGGGGCTTCCTAGTGTGTGGAAACCTTTCCTCCTTCACAGCTCCCTCCCACTGGTGCAGGTCCCGTCCCTATTCTTTGTCTCTGTTTTTTCTTTTTTCTTTTGCCCTACCCAGGTATGTGGGGAGTTTCTTGCCTTTTGGGAAGTCTGAGGTCTTCTGCCAGCGTTCAGTAGGTGTTCTATAGGAGCAGTTCCACGTGTAGATGTATTTCTGATGTATTTGTGGGGAGGAAGGTGATCTCCACGTCTTACTCCTCCGCCATCTTGGAGGTCTCCCCTCAAACATGCTGTTTCTTATGTCTCCATAAGCATTCTGTTTCTAAGCAGGCTTTGCCACTTTTAGTTGCTTTAAGAAGCCCTCGATCATTCTCTCCTTTTCTTTGCTTTCTATATTAGTGAGACTACCCTTCTCCCCTTGTTGGAGAGGCCGTAACCGAGGAATTGGGTGACTGGTTATTGGACCTTCTGGTGTCAGCTTAAGAGAAAAGTGGGGAGCAGGTGGGGGAGATAAAAATAGAATTTATAAGCCTGATAAGGGCTCCTGGCAGGAGACTAACCTTAACAGGGTAAGATGTTTACTTATGGATTTTAATATTTTGAAAAGTAACCAGGGCGAACTGATACGAAATAAAAGTTCTATAAAGGAAGCCACAGCCCCATGTTGAGAATCATCCCAATAGCCTCTCCTTTTCCTGGCTATGAATCTTTCTGCTTCCCTCCGACCAGCTTGAGAAATGTCTGAAGTGGGAATTGGTGGGAATTGCCACCCATGCCAGAGGCCGGGGGAATTTACAGGACCCAAGAGGGGGCTTACGCCTTGCGCAGCAGCTGATAGGTCAGAGGTGGGGCTACATCAGGAGAGGGGGAAGTGTTTCAAAGGCAGAGTGGCTTGGGGTGGAGAGAAGGGGTTACAGGAAAAAAGGCCATCTCTGTAGAGCTCTCCTGCCTGGAGAATCCACACAGGGGTTTCCAGAAGATCTGAGCTCGGGGCTTCTTTACGGTACAACGGGATATGTTGACTTGACCAGGGGGAGTATCTTCCCCATATATTTGCATTCCCCTCCCTCTCCTCTGTGGTTTTGTGTCACTGGAAACTTTAGCTTCTTGTGACTTATCTGTAGTTGTAGCCCAGCTGAGTTGCACACCACATGTTTGATCTTGGACACGTCATTTTTGCCCCTCAGGGCTCAAGTTTCCTCATTTGCAAAACTGGGATGACAGTACCTACTTTGCAGGTTTGTTGTGAGGGTTCAATAGAACAGCAAAAGGACCACTGGTCTGGTATGCAGTGGGAACTCAATGTGTGTTCGTTATTGAGACCAGAGATGGTTTTCCTCCCAATTCTGCCTAGCATGTAAGACCACTCTCTGTATACAGTAGGTGCTCAACAAACGTTAACTAAAGTGTGCCATGAAGCTACACCTTTGAGGACCAACAATCCCACATATGGGGGTTTTCCTGTTTCCTGACGCTCCCCTCATCACTGCTAGACTCCCCATACATACACCTTCCCTCCGGCCACTTAGGAACAACTGTTTATTTGAACTTAGCTGTGGTTTCATTCCTCTCGGATGCTCCGTCTGCCTGGAACATACTGTCCCATCTGTACCCAGTTAATTCCACATCCTTGAAAAGTCAGCTCAAATATCCCTTCCTCTGGGAAGCTTTCCCTGACTCCTGCCCCCCTTTTCTGTGCTGCCACAGCACAAATGACACCCTGGTGTCTGGTCGAGATAATTGTCTTTCTGCCCCATGAGCCCGAGGGCACCCCTTGTGCACTATTGTGTCCCCAGGACCTGAACAAGAGACTAAGGCATGGAGGGCACCCAGGATAGGGCTTTTGATGACACAACACAGGGCTGCATGAATGCACGTGACAATGTCGCTCTTTAATAGTAACGGAGTTTGAGTCACAAGCTGAAACATGTGTCAGGAGATAGGACCATGACCATAGCCCCCTGAGTCCGAAGCACCTGGAGTCTATGGCCACAGGAAGGTAGAGAAGGATTCTGGAAAAGAGCTCCTCCTCTTCTCGCAGAAGAGGAGCTATTCAGAAAATAGAAGCGCCCGACTTCTTGCAAATGGAAGAAACTGCAGGAAAGGATACTCTCAGTTCCACCCGGTACTACCTCCCTTAGCATTATTTGTGGGAATAATGGATGTGGCACCGTCAGAGCAACATGGTGGGTCCCTGGGGATGCCCCAGCCTGGCTCCGTCTCTGCAAATCCCTGAGTGTTGAGAACGACCCGGGGCATACCTTGCTTTCAGGAATCACTGCAAATAGAATGTGACTATTATGGTAATCAATTAATAATCAATTAGTTTAGTAATCTTCCCTTGTAGAAAACCTGCTGAAACAATGATGAATTGTGCAGACTCAACCAGGGCCGAAAGATGATAGAGGGGGGAAAAAAGTAGCTTTGCAGTTTAAACACACACAAAAAAAGAAAGAAAAAAAAAACTTGGAAACCAAATCCCCAAGCCTGGCTGTCTCTGGAAAATGAATTCCACAGGCACCGACTCCACGATGTTTTATCGAATGTGCTTTAGACTTGTAGGTGATGCATTGTCCCTCAGAGTCATTAAAAGGAACGCAGATAGCTGTAACGCGGCTCAGCTTCTAAGAAGTGCAGACTGTCCACACTTGTACTTCCACACAATATACGGTTGTTGTTAGATGTGCACATCCCCACATGCTGCCTGGATGGGGGCCTCTTTGTCCTTTATTCAGATGCGGGATAAGGATGCTTTAGCACAGCACAATGACAGCCATGCCTCCCCACTCAGAGCCCAAGCGCGAGACAGAAGCGAAAAGTTCCTTTGTTCCTAATGCAGTGTTCATCTTTTGTCATGCGGGCCCCCAAAGCTAAGGTACATGCAAGCCATTTTAAAATGATTTGGATAATTTCTGAAAAACATAATCTCTCCTAATTTGGGGGGTAAGTAAGGCTGTTAGCAAAGCTTTACAATCTGTTGTTGTGGACACCGTACACTGAAGGCATTTAGGGCTGTGCTTAGGAAAAAAATATCCATGTGGGTTTGTATTTCATTGAAAACAGAATGGTCACTATCCAGAGTCCAGATGACGGCTCCCTTTGTGACACTGCTTTGGGGGTCCAACAAAAACCCTGCCCTTTCTACAAAAGACACTGGCCGAGAAACGCTCGAGGGAAAGCTTCGCTGAGACTTAGGCTCCAAGGAGGCAGCTTTGGGCGTTTTGTGTTCAGGATGCTGGACCTCAGAGCAGGCTCTCGCTTCATTTTTTTGGCAAAGAGGGCAGCGAACATTGATAATTGAAGATTTGCCCGAGTGGGAGCCAACAGGGTGGCAAAGTTTATTGATCCCCCTGAAGCCCCGGCCCCCAGGGAGTGCCTGATTACATCTTAATGTTTTTCTAATGTGCCTCAGCATTGCAGCCGTGGACATTTCTTTACAGAGAAACCGTGCAAGATGGTGTACATGTGGGCGGGGAGGGTCATTCGTGTCCCCTGGAGCCTCAGCTTCTCCTGGAACATCTGAAGAGGAAGCCAGTATTTTAAGACTCGGAGATACTTCTGAGTAGAACCCTGTTGTTTTGCATACTTACCTTCTTCTCCAGACTGACAAGTCGACCTGCTGTGGCGTGTGGGTGTGAGGGATCGTGTGCTGAAATGATGACACGAGTGGTCTTCTCCATTCCTGTCATGAGCAATTGCAGAGTAAACAATTTTCACCGTCTATTCCAAAGACTTTTGTTTTCTCATTCACAACATACAGATTAAAACAGCTGAACTTAACACATCTTTGCATAAAAGCACATTTTAAGGATTTATTTTTAAAGCATGAGATTATCATCATTATTATTTCCTTCCACCACCCACTTCTGGTGACACTTAAACCAACAACTCTATGGAAGGGACCAGCAGATGTCACTGTAGTTCTGTTCATTCATCTTTTCTTTTGACAGGATTCTAGTTCTATCATTTTGGGCTCAGCCGATCACATTTCTTATTTAATCAAAGCATAATGCATCATAACATTTGTAATTCATGTTGTTTTTATTCTTTCATTGTGTGCGGAATTGGATACATATCTTTGCAAACAGAGATGCAAGCTAAAAAGTAGCCCAGACACCCCCAGTGAGGTGTGGAAATCAAAGGCCCTGCTGGAGAGTCATGATAAGACACAGGGACAAAAGAGCAGGGAAGGGTGTCTGCACACTGACGCTTGGTTCTGATGGACAATCTCAGTATTAAAGACGACACATTCCCTTCATTCCTACAGAGGGCTTCCAGGGAGCGTCAGCCAGGGACAGTGCCGGGTGTGAGGGCAGGTCCCCCGTCAGGGTGCGTGGGGACCACTCAGTAGAGGAGAAGGAGAGCAGGAGCTGGAGATGAGGTGAGTCTTTAGGAATGAAGTCCCTGGCGCACAGCATTCTCTGCATTGAAAAAATCACTGCCCTCTTGGGTGAAAATAAAGATCCATGTGTTAACTTCAGGGTCGTCGTTTGGCAGAAGGTACCACGTAGTTTCTGGGAAGTTTGGTGTTTGAGGGAGAGATGTTGACCACACAAGGAAGAGAGTAGGACGATCTGCTTGCCTGTGTTCTCCGTACTGATAGAAAGTGTTGAATTGAAAAAAATAAAAAAGGGCTTCTTTTTAGAAATAATCAAATTAATCTTTGGGGGAATAGGAAAATTTGTGGTACTTATTTCTGCTAACTTTGTATTTAACTCAAGTGAAGAACAAGGGTATCATTCCATCACAGAGACTGAACTTAAGCACAGATCACCCAGGAATAAGTAAATGAAGCCCTAGAGACTGTGAACAAAGCCACTCTAATGGAATAAGCTATCTTTTAAGAGACTTTATTATATCCCCTCTACTGCCCATATCATTCAGTACCACACTAGCTGGGATTTTATGGACTGGCATCCTTCCTAGGTGGACACATGTGATGGAAAGGCTGTGTCTGGGATGAAGCCTCTGTGCTCAGCCCTCCCACCAATCAGCACTCCCTACACATATACACAGCTTTTGAGTAAGGAGTTGGATTATTCAATAATATAGCCAGTCCTAGTTCTCCTCCACAGTTTGCTATTTTGACTTAATCTTTATCCAAAAGCTCAAGCCAAAGCCATCCTTATAAAGGCAGATTCTCAGTTAAGCATTTTTCTTCCCCTTTCTCTCCTCCTCTTTCTTTGTAAAGTAGGCAGCCTTCAAAATAGCTGCCAACGATCCATTATTCACACCTTTGCATAATCCCCTTCTACACTGCATCAGCGTTGGCCTATGTGGCCAAAAGAATATGGTGGAAATGATGGTGTGTAATTTATGAGCATAGATGATGAAAGACCTTGTGGCTTCCACCTTCCTTCTTGGCTCACTCAGCTGCCATATTACGAGGACACCCAGCAGATTATGGAGAGCCCCAAGGGGAGAGAACTGAGGCCTCCTGCCAACGGCTGCCACTTACTTGCCAGCCATGGGAGGGAACCACTTTGGAAGAGCTCTTCCAGCCCCGGTCAAGCCTTCAGATAACTGCAATTCCAGTTGACATTTTGACTACAACTTCCTGAGAGACCCTGAGTGAAAACCATCCAGCTGAGTTGCTCCCAGTGAAACTGTGAGAGATTATAAATACTTTTTGTTGTGTTAGACAGCCAGGGCCAGGGTGAGGCAAGCCTAGGGTACAAAATTTAAGGAGGCACTCACTCTTAGGGTCATGTAAGTGCATGGTCACAAGCCATCATCCCAGATCTGTTGTTTTAAGTCATTAACTCTTGGGGTAATTTGTTACTAAGCTATAGGTAAGTGATATGTTCTTCTTCTTCTCCTTCGTTGCTGAGTCCCATTCAGTGAGGCTCAGTCTGACCTCCTAGAGGTTTGTCACTTATTTCTCTTCAGGCTCCCTGTTACCAGAAGCCGTGCTGTCACTAACCTCTTAGACATACCTCCTTTTGATTTAGAGTCCAGTATTGTATTCCTTTTTGCCAGTCAATTAATTTAGAAAACAAAAGAACCACAACCATGGTGCATTTGCTACTTTTCTAGTATTGATACATACTAATGGCATCTTTATCAGGTGCTATCATATCAAGATGATATTAAGTCTCTCTCTTACCTCAGGTTGTGATAGTCAAGAACATTTTTCACGATGTGAAACAATGGGTTTGTGGTTTAGAACACAGCCTGGAGTCATGGGGGATGAAGTAATAAAGTTGGTGTAGGTCAGTAAGAACCAAAGGCTTTTCAGTAAACACAGGGTGACCAAAGACAAAGAGTTTACTGAGAGGATCAAAGAAAAACATCTAGTTCAAAACCGGATAGCAGCTAATTTTGACACTTGCTCACACATGAACAGAGATTGATAGATGCTACTGGGTTGGGTGACTTTAACCTTTTCTGCTCACCTCCCGAATATATCAACACACTCAACGATGCCAACAATAACACACCTTCTCAACCCATTTTTTTTTTTCTGATTTCAGAAGATTTATGGGAATCTAGAGTTTTAAATGAAAAACAGGCCATTTATTTTATTATTTTTCCTTTTGGCAAGTTTGAATTTCTCTGTATTTCTTTGGTTAAAGATCATATTTCCACAAACAAAACACAGTTCAGGAGTCATTTTAGATCCATTTACACTACTGAGGTGTTATGGAATATAGTCAAATATTATTCAGACCAATGATTACTTAGACAATGTAAAATATAAGAATATTTTTTAAATTAAATTCTGCTCAGGTATGCTAAGAGTTGATGAAAATAAAATTGAGGACCAGCATGTTCTTTCTCCACTTGAAAGACAGAACTACCAGTGTACTATCAACTGTTAAGAAAAAGGAAACTCCTAGCAAACACTGAATTTGATTATAATAAATAGTAATAATAATAATGATGATGAGCAGAAGCAAGAAGAACTACAATCCTGCAGCCTGTGGAACAAAAACCACATTCACAGAAAGATAGACAAGATGAAAAGGCACAGGGCTATGTACCAGATGAAGGAACAAGATAAAACCCCAAAAAACAACTAAATGAAGTGGAGATAGGCAACCTTCCAGAAAAAGAATTCAGAATAATGACAGTGAAGATGATACAGGACCTTGGAACAAGAATGGGGGCAAAGATCGAGAAGATGCAAGAAATGTTTAACAAAGACCTAGAAGAATTAAAGAACAAACACCTAGAAGATTTAAAGAACAAACAAACAGAGGTGAACAATACAATAACTGAAGTGAAAAATACACTAGAAGGAATCAATAGCAGAATAAATGAGGCAGAAGAATGGATAAATGACCTGGAAGACTGAATGGTGGAATTCACTGCTGCAGAACAGAATAAAGAAAAAAGAATGAAAAGAAATGAAGACAGCCTAAAACACCTCTGGGACAACATTAAACATAACAACATTCACATTACAGGGGTCCCAGAAAGAGAAGAGAGAGAGAAAAGACCCGAGAAAATATTTGAAGAGATTACAGTCAAAAACTTCCCTAACATGGGGAAGGAAGTAGCCACCCAAGTCCAGGAAGCGCGGAGAGTCCCAAGCACGATAAACCCAAGGAGAAACACGCTGAGATACATAGTAATCAAATTGACAAAAATTAAAGACAAAGACAAAGACAAAGAAAAATTATTGAAAGCAGCAAGGGAAAAATGACAAATAACATACAAGGGAACTCCCATAAGGTTAACAGCTGATTTCTCAACAGAAACTCTACAAGCCAGAAGGGAGTGGCATGATATATTTAAAGTGATGAAAGGAAAGAACCTACAACCAAGATTACCCAGCAAGGATCTCATTCAGATTCGATGGAGAAATCAAAATCTTTACAGACAAGCAAAAGCTAAGAGAATTCAGCACCACCAAACCAGCTCTACAACAAATGCTAAAGGAACTTCTCTAAGTGGGAAACACAAGAGAAGAAAAGGGCCTACAAAAGCAAACCCATAACAATTAAGAAAATGGTAATAGGAACATACATCTAGATAATTACCTTAAACATGAGTGGATTAAATGCTTCAACCAAAAGACACAGGCTCACTGAATGGATACAAAAACAAAACCCGTATATATGCTGTCTACAGGAGACCCACTTCAGACCTAGGGACACATACAGACTGAAAGTGAGGGGATAGAAAAAGATATTCCATGCAAATGGAAATCAAAAGAAAGCTGGGGTAGCAATTCTCATATCAGATAAAATAGACTTTAAAATAAAGAATGTTACAAGAGACAAGGAAGGACACTACATAATGATCCAGGGATCAATCCAAGAAGAAGATATAACAATTATAAATACATATGCACCCAACATAGGAGCACCTCAATACATAAGACAAATGCTAACAGCTATAAAAGAGGAAATCGACAGTAACACAATAATAGGGGGGGACTTTAACACCTCACTTACACCAATGGACAGATCATTCAAACAGAAAATTAATAAAGAAACACAAGCTTTAAATGACACAATAGACCAGATAGATTTAATTGATATTTATAGGACATTCCATCCAAAAACAACAGAATACACTTTCTTCTCAAGTGCTCATGGAACATTCTCCAGGATAGATCATATCTTGGGTCACAAATCTAGCCTTGGTAAATTTAAGAAAATTGAAATCGTATCAAGTATTTTTTCCGACCAGAATGCTATGAGACTAGATATCAATTACAGGAAAAAATCTGTAAAAAATACAAACACATGGAGGCCAAACAATACATTACTAAATAACCAAGAGATCACTGAAGAAATCAAAGGGGAAATCAAAAAATACCTAGAGACAAATTAACAATGAAAAGACGATGATCCAAAACCTATGGGATGCAGCAAAAGCAGTTCTAAGAGGGAAGTTTATAGCAATACAAGCCTACCTCAAGAAACAAGAAAAATTTCAAATAAACAACCTAACCTTACACCTAAAGGAACTAGAGAAAGAAGAACAAACAAAACCCAAAGTGAGTAGAAGGAAAGAAGTCATAAAGATCAGAGCAAAAATAAAGAAAAAGAAACAAAGAAAACAACAGCAAAGATCAATAAAACTAAAAGCTGGTTCTTTGAGAAGAGAAACAAAATTGATAAACCATTAGCCAGACTGAGCAAGAAAAAGAGGGAGAGGACTCAAATCAATAAAATTAGAAATGGAAAAGGAGAAGTTACAACAGCCACTGCAGAAATACACAGCATCCTCAGAGACTACAAGTAACTCTATGCCAATAAAATGGACAACCTGGAAGAAATAGACAAATTCTTAGAAAGGTATAACCTTCCAAGACTGAACCAGGAAGAAATAGAAAATATGAACAGACCAATCAAAAGTAATGAAATTGAGACTGTGATTAAAAATCTTCCAACAAACAAAAGTCCAGGACCAAATGGCTTCACAGGTGAATTCTATCAAACATTTAGAGAAGAGCTAACACCCATCCTTCTGAAACTCTTCCAGAAAATTTCAGAGGAAGGAACACTCCCAATCTCATTCTATGAGGCCACCATCACCCTGATACCAAAACCAGACAAAGATACTACAAAAAAAGAAAATTACAGACCAATTTCACTGATTAATATAGATGCAAAAATCCTCAACAAAATACTAGCAGACAGATTCCAACAACACATTAAGAGGATCATACACCATGATCAAGTGGGACTTATCCCAGGGATGCAAGGATTCTTCAATGTATGCAAATCAATCAATGTGATACACCACATTAACAAATTGAAAAATACAATCCATATGATCATCTCAATAGATGCAGAAAACGTTTTTGACAAAATTCAACACCGACTTATGATAAAAACTCTCCAGAAAGTGGGTATAGAAGGAACCTACCTCAACATAATAAAGGCCATATAGGACAGACCCACAGCAAACATCATTCTCAATGGTGAAAAACTGAAAGCATTTCCTCTAAGATCAGGAAGAAGACAAGGATGTCCACTCTCACCACTATTCTTCAACATAGTTTTGGAAGTCCTAGCCACGGCAATCAGAGAAGAAAAAGAAATAAAAGAAATCCAAGTTGGAAAAGAAGATGTAAAACTGTCACTGTTTGCAGATGACATGATAGCATACATAGAGAATCCTAAAGATGCGACCAGAAAACTACTAGAGCTAATCAATGAATTTGGTAAAGTTGGAGGATACAAAATTAATGCACAGAAATCTCTTTCATTCCTATACACTAATGGTGAAACATCTGAAAGAGAAATTAAGGAAACACTCCCATTTACGATTGCAACAAAAAGAATAAAATACCTAGGAATAAACCTACCTAGGGAGACAAAAGACTTGTATGCAGAAAACTATAAGACACTGATGAAAGAAATTAAAGATGATACAAACAGATGGAGAGATATACCATGTTCTTGGATTCAAAGATCAATATTGTGAAAATGACTATACTACCCAAAGCAATCTACAGATTCAATGCAATCCCTATCAAATTACCAATGACATTTTTTACAGAACTAGGACAAAAATCTTTAAATTTGTATGGAGACACAAAAGATCCTGAATAGCCAAAGCAGTGTTGAGGGGAAAAAAACGGAGCTGGAGGAATCAGGCTCCTGGACTTCAGACTATACTACAAAGCTACAGTAATCAAGACAGTATGGTACTGGCACAAAAACAGAAATATAGATCAATGGAACAGGATAGGAAGCCCAGAGATAAACCCACGCACCTATGTTCACCTATGTTAATCTATGACAAAGGAGACAAGGATATATAATGGAGAAAAGACAGTCTCTTCAATAAGTGGTGCTGGGAAAACTGGACAGCTACATGTAAAAAATGAAATTAGAACACTCCCTAGCACCATACACAAAAATAAACTCAAAATGGATTCGAGACCTAAATGTAAGGCCAGACACTATAAAACTCTTAGAGGAAAACATAGGAAGAACACTCTTTGACATAAATCACAGCAAGATCTTTTTTGATTCACCTCCTAGAGTAATGGAAATAAAAACACAAATAAACAAATGGGACCTAATGAAACTTAAAAGCTTTTGCACAGCAAAGGAAACCATAAACAAGACCAAAAGACAACCCTCAGAATGGGAGAAAATATTTGCAAATGAATCAACGGAGAAAGGATTAATCTCCAAAATATGTAAACAGCCCATGCAGCTCAATATTAAGAAAACAAACAATCCAATCCAAAAATGGGCAGAAGACCTAAATAGACATTTCTCCAAAGAAGACATACAGATGGCCGAGAATCACACGAAAAGCTGCTGAGCATCACTAATTATTAGAGAAATGCAAATCAAAAGTACAATGAGGTATCACCTCACACCAGTTAGAATGGGCATCATCAGAAAATCTACAAATAACAAATGCTGGAGAGGGTTTGGAGAAAAGGGAACCCTCCTGCACTGTTGGTGGGAATGTAAATTGATACAGCCACTATGGAGAACAGTATGGAGGTTCCTTAAAAAACTAAAAATAGAATTACCATATGACCCAGTAATCCCACTACTGGACATATACCCAGAGAAAACCATAATTCAAAAAGACACATGCACACCAATGTTCATTGCAGCACTATTTACAATAGCCAGGTCAGGGAAGCAACCTAAATGCCCATTGACAAATGAATGGATAAAGAAGATGTGGTACATATATACAATGGAATACTACTCAGCCATAAAAAGGAACGAAATTGGGTCATTTGTAGAGACGTGGGTGGATCTAGAGACTGTCATACAAAGTGAAGCAAGTCAGAAAGAGAAAAACATATATCGTATATTAATGCATATATGTGGAACCTAGAAAAATGGTATAGATGAACCAGTTTGCAGGGCAGAAATAGAGACACAGATGTAGAGAACAAACATATGGACACCAAGGGGGGGAAAGTGCCCGGGGTGGGGAGTGGTGGTGGTGGGATGAATTGGGAGATTGAGATTGACATATATACACCAATATGTATGAAATGGATAACTAATAAGAACCTGCTATATAAAAAAATAAGTAAAATAAAATTCAAAAAAAAAAAAGCTATTCTGTTATCAAACCCTTATATAAGCTTGTGAAATTTTCCTATAGAAGAAGACAATAAAATGATTATTATGATGATAATAATGAAACAAGTGGAAGGAGGAAGAGGAAGAAGGGGAAGGGGAAGAAAAAAAGGAGAAGGGGAAGTGAAAGAGGAAGAAGAAGGGGAAGAAGGAGAAAAGAAGTAGAAAAAGAAGAAGAAGGAAGAGGAGGAAGAGAGGGAAGAGGGGGAGGAAGGAGGAGGGGGAAGAGAAGAAGCAACAGTACCAGCTAACATTTATGGAGCATTAACCCTCCAGGCACTGTTTTAAGTGCTTTACATGTAGTAGCTTATTTAATACTCACCAAACTCTAGTGAGAGGTACTATTTTTATCTACATAATACAAGAGGACACTGACACTGCTTATTTAATACTCACAAAAACTCTAGTGAGAGGTACTATTTTTATCCACATAATACAAGAGGATACAGAAATTGGGTAGCTAGAGATCCCATGGACAATAAGTGGCAGATTCAGGAAGGTTATTCTCGAGGTTACCAATGAGACACTGTTAGTGTCCTTAGAAGTTTTGTTAATGTCCCTCAGTTCTGTTGTTGAGGTCCTGAGCATGGTCACTTCTAGAAGTGATGCCTTACGCAACACAACTCAATGGCCCATAGCAGCCATAACCATAAAGGCCAGAGTGGGGAGATGCGGAAGGACCTTCACCCAGAATGGGCAGAAGAAAGCGAGACCACCACAAAAATATGTTGAGAGTAGCTTCAAGCAACATGAGATGGCTTAGAGAATTTGGTAATTAGCATCAACACAAGTATTGATTTGTTATGAGAGACACTTTTGACTGAGTAGGGGACATCATCAATGTTCTTTTTTATACCCATAGTTACAGACACCAACCACAAGGAGTCTGTAAGTGGCAAAGAGCATGGGGAAGAGGTCGTTCTTTCAGCCTCTCCATATACTTGAATGACAGCTTCAGCATCAGCACTTCCACAACTAGGGTGTAAGCTCTTAGAAGGGAGGGACCACCTAATCTTTGGCAGCACAGTGTCTAGAACCCAATAGCCATTCAAATATACTGACCTGATTTTCAAGTAGGGAGAATGATTATATACTCACAGCCAACGAACCACAGTGGATACAAGAAATAACAGAAACCTCTGGCCTCTAGGCTTTGGGTACCTGAAAGGTCTGAGTTCCGGTCCAGGCTCTGCCACCTCCTGGCTGTGCGGTTAAAGAAATTACTTAATCATTCTAAATCTCAGTTTCCTTACTTATGAAAAGAGAGGATTGCAACATATATTTCTTGGAGATATTTTGAAGATGCAATTATGAGGTAAGAGTTGAGAGCATGAACTGTGGAACACACTGCATGGGTTTTGAATTTTTGCTCTGCCTCTTAATTAGGTATGTAATCCTGGGAAAATTGTTTAACCTCACTGTGCCTCAGTTTCCTCTTCTGTAAAACCTGATAATAATAGTACTTACCTCACGGGGTTTTTGTGAGG
This sequence comes from Balaenoptera borealis, assembly GCF_965194805.1. Lineage (NCBI taxonomy): Eukaryota > Metazoa > Chordata > Mammalia > Artiodactyla > Balaenopteridae > Balaenoptera > Balaenoptera borealis. Next base: position 50,353,454 of record NC_138875.1, on the reverse strand, counting down.
AGTAAGTAAGTTAAGACATATAAAATGCTGAGAACAATATCTGGCACATTAGCAAGATCTATTTAAGTGTTCCATATTATAGTTAAGTCACAGAATGCTTTTGAAGCTCATGGCACAGTGCCTGGCACACTGAAAATGGTTGTTTTTGTGTATTTTACTGGTAATAGTCAACATTAGCTGGAAGGAGGGGAGGCATCTAATGTGAAATGTGAATGAATTGCAAATGGCTACATTGTTGCAATTTTAATAATGCTATTGTCTATTTCCTGTGAGTGACACTAAATTAAACTGTTTGCTCATCAAGTGGCCGCTTCCTGGGATTTTTTAGTTTCTTTAACATCCAGTAGCCCTTCTGGCTAATGTCACATGTTGATTTGTTAGTGATGATCATTTAGTGATGATCAATGTTGAACCTTAGTCACAGTACAAATATCCTCTGTGTTTTATGGGCTGTATATTTGGAACTTTAGCAACCCTTGTCTGAGGGACTCTTCCTTAAAGGCACACATTCTGATTTTATTGTGCCCATTTTTCTCAAATGTAATTTTTTCCTACAGAGCCAGGGCTGGCAGAGGTATTGCAGAATCACAACGGTGGGAGACCTTTAGACCCATCAGAAGAGCCAGTGGGGCCAGAACTCTGTCTCTCCTGTCTTTCCTAGGCAGGAGTGGTTTCCCAGGTCCTTGTTCTCAAAGGACCAACAGGGTCGGGCTTGTTCTCAAACGCAGTCTCTTCTTTTCACTCTGGCTGGCTGTCGGAAGGACTCACCCCCGGTTGCTTGTCAGGTGCAGGCTTTTGGCAACCTGGAGGCAGGCTCAGTGGAAGCTCATGTTTCTGACCACGGCATAGCCGTTGACAGGGAGGGCTGGCATGTATCGCATCTCGGCGGCCAACCAGGTGATTGCTTTCCCAAAGGTGGGAACAGGTGCTTCTCCCATGTCTCCACTGCGCCTCTTTTTCTCCAGTCAGGCTATTTGGTGAGTTTCCCTTTGGTAAAATCCACTTAGATGGTGCCTGGCAGGCAGGCATTTTATGCCACTCGGAGGCAACCATGAGTGCTGGTCTTTGCATGAATAGATCGCCAATCATGCCTGTCCCGCGGCCTGCACAAACCTTTCCCTCAAACCAGCCCATGTGTAGAGAAAGTCCATTGGTAGAGAATTTTAAAAATATGCTAAATAATTGTGCTCAGATTGCAATCTCTTTGGGGAGGGGAAATATTTTAAAAGTCACTGCTATGATTTTATGATCATATTTTAAAATATTTTTAAAGTCATGGAAAACTGCCTGTGAATGAACTTGTCAAGGCTATCTATGTTTGGGGTTCCTGGAGCCAGCCTGCCAGGACTTGGCCCTTCCTACAGCTGGGAAGGGAGGAAATGTCCGAGGGGACACATGCTCCAGGATGAGCAGTGGCCTTGTGTTCAGGTGTTGTCACTCCGCAGATACTCAGAAGGCAAATTTTGTCTATGACCGCAAGGCTGGGCTGCCTTTGTGACAGCCACATAAATTGGCCTCATTCAAATCAGGGTCAGAAGGAGAAGTTTTACTTGATGAGCTCATTCTCCTGAAACAAAATCAGGAAAAGATTGGGATCCATAGCCTGTAAGAATCTTATAAAGTTCTGAGACTTTTATGATATCCCCACATGGTGAATGTTTCCATCCCCCTGTATGTCTCTACTGGGTGATTTGTAGAAGAGCTTTTCAAAAGAAGGGGACCTCATGCTTGTGCTCAGCTTTGCAAGGAAGAGGGCTCCTGGGAAGACTGTATCCTACTCTGCCACTTGGCTGTGTGGTGTGTGGCCCCAGGGGACAGAGCCTGGTGGCAGCTGTAGAGTAAGGCCAAGGCTTGTAGAGAGAGGCAGAGGCTTGATTTCCTTGGTAAGGAAGGAGAGTGCAGGCTGGACCCGCAGGGTACTGTAGCATCCCTCCCGCCTCCTGCTTCTTCCTTTTGCTCTTGTTGGTGCTGCCTTTGTCCTAAGGACCAAACTATCTTAGCTGCCCAAGAGGGAGACCTCATTCCTCTATTCAAGGAAACTCACTTGACATGAAAGAAACACACACACACACACACACGTGTGTGTGTGTGTTTCTTTCATGTCAAAATAAATAAATATTTATCTATTTATCAAAAATATATGTCATTGATATCAGCCAGGGATTTTTGCAGTTTTAAAGATTCTAGGTGATAAGAAGCAATGCTACACTCAAGGGACTTGCACTGGCTGGAGACACTTCAGTCACCAGTTAAGGGCCTATGGAGGAACTGTTTCTCCTGCAGAAGACTTACAAAGGAGGAGGGAGAAAGATGGGTAGATCTGGCGAATCCATTCTCCAGGAAGACAAAGCTCAGGCCAATACAAAGCTGTTACGTTGAGTTTATCCCACTGCCAATTGATGTGTGTTGTTCGAGTGGCCTTCCTAGGACCCTTCAAACAGGACCACAGAGGCTTCCGTCTGTCATCTGTAAGGCCAGCCTTGTGTGCAGCTGGGCTGACTGTGAAAAATGAAACATCCTTGACAGATAGTAAATTTCACTAGAATAAGAACTATACCCATCCTTGAGCATAAATTCTGAATGTTTAGCTCAGAACTCAACCTCATGGCCACTGAATAAATATTTGCTGACTTGTTGACATGCTGCTCAGAAAAGACGTGTCCATGAAAATAAGCACGCACAGCATTTATCTGTGTGACCTTGAGCCAATTCTCTAGCCTTTCTGGATTACTGTTTCCTCATCTGTAAAAGAATACGGTGCTTAACATTTATTGGGTGCTAACCCTGTAGCAGGCATTGAGCTAAGCACTTTACAGTCATGATCTCATGGAGCCCTTAAAACATACCTATGGAGTATGAACTGTTATTGTTTTACCGATGAGAAGACTGTGGCATAAAGAAGCCTCAGGTCACTGAGCAGTTAAGTGGCAGCAGTCTGGCTCCAGAGCCCATCGTTTACTTACTACCCTGGAATAGGAATGGTGAAGGTGCCTGTAACTGATTTACTTATGCGTTAATCACCTGATCTCTGGGGCGTGCCCTCTGCTTCAGGTCCCCTTGAGCTGTGGTGTGAATTCCGTGGGAGAAGGAGAACAAAGGCTCTTGTGTCAGGAATGCTTTTGGTTGCAAGTAACAGAACGTCCAACTCCCAGCACCTTGCAGGCAATGGGCTTTCTGGGGGTGGCGATTCTGCTGTGCGTCTGTGGGCATTAACCACCCTTAGAATCTTCAACTGAAAGGGCTATACTTTCTCAGGCTTTTTCCAGGTGGCACCAAAAGCAGGGAGAGGTGTGAGGCTCTCGGCTTCTGTGTGAGCTTTGATTTATCCTCAGATCCACACAGGCCACCTGGGTGAGTCCTCTGCCTGCTCCGCACCTACCGCCCCCCAAGGTGAAACACCTCCTCATGGGAGGGGGAACACAGATGCCCTCTGAGTGGTGAAACTGCAGGAGTCTTGGCTCCTCCTATAGCAACTCTTCATTTCCTGGAATGCCTGCAGCCCATTTCTGCGAAACCAGGCCATGAGTAACTAACTAGAGGAGCAATGACTTGAGAATTAAAAAATTACTGTTGGTGAAACCCCCTGATGGTTCCCTTCATTATTTAAAATTAACTTTTTTTTCAGGTGAGCCCTTGAAATGGGGAACATGGCGACTAAACGTTTGACTACTGCCACTTAACGAGGGTCTGTGTTTTTCACTATTGCCTCTATTGTATTTTACGAGGGGATATCCCTAAATGAGGTTAAAATGTCTCTTATACCCACGTTTTCTGCTCCATTTTTATAGCCAATGATAACGCTGTCATTGAGGCTCCCCACACCTCCTGGGCATTGCGATAGCTTCCCCACTTGTCTCTCTCCCTCTAATCTATCCTGTTCCCTCCCACCAAATTAATCTCTCTAAAATACTGCTTTCATCATCTTGTCACTGTGCTCATAAAACTGTGTGGGGCTTCTCTCTACCTAACGAATAAGCTCCAGAGTATGCAGCCAGGCATTCCAATGCTCCATCCTCAGGCCTCAGTTTTCCCTCTTTTCCCCTTTATTCTCCAGTGAGAATTTGTTTCCCCCACTATGCAGCTCCTTACACATTTCTCTCTCTGCCCCTCAGCTCTGCTCTACTCTGCGTCTCTGGCTCTCCTACCCGACCCATCGCCGGAGGCTCCCTTCAACCATGTAGCCTCCTCCCCCAGGCTTGCCATCCTCACAGTCTATTCTCCCTTCTCCCAGATATTCTATAGTCCTTATTACCCTGAAACACTTTCACAACTAGCCAGGTTTGAGCAAGTGCTAGATGAGCTTATTACTTATGGCTCCAAGACTTCACTCTACCATTTCCCCTATTTATTGCCGGCAGCAGAATTCATGAGGCTCGTTAGTATAATGAACAATTTCAGGGATGGATTTGAGTCAGACATGCTATGGTAGACATTGTTAGTTGCCCATCCAATGTCTCCCTTCTTTTTTACCGATGAGATTCCTATTTTATTCAGTACAGTAACATGCCCAGTCATAGCTCCTTAATCTTAAATCTAAGATAATCAGAACACTCATACTCCCATTTCTCAGTTTCTGTTACAGCCAGGAGGGGCCATGTGACACTGTACTGGTAAGTGTGCCAGATGTCTTTGAGAAGGGGTTTGTTTTCTGATAAAAGGCACAGTGTTTGAAGAGAAAGTGCACTGTTGTTGAACCTTTCACTTCTTCCTGCCTTGAACATCATTAGGATGTTTGGGACCCATATTGACCATTTTGCAACCATGAGGTAACAAGCCTGAGAATGAAAAGTCAACACTTTAAATATGGTAAACAGAAAAACAGGAAGAAGTTGGATGCTTTGTGTCTTTGTTGAATCAGTACATCAACATGCAACTACATCTTAACTTCCTGTACGTGAGATAATTGTCTTGAATATTTAAGCCACTGTTAGTTGGATATTCTGTTACTTGCAGCTGAAAGTATTTCTAACTTGTACAATCATATTCATATTTCGAGAGCCCTAAACAATGCATGAACACTGTATATCTAACCAAATGCCTTGAACCAGTACAGGGGCAGATGTTGTCATATTAAAAAAAAAAAAACTTTCAGGAAATTAACATCAGATGCATATGCATCTAAGTACACTCCATTTACCAGAGAAATAAACCCTCTCAATGACAGACTCTAAAGTGCTAATTCATGACCATAACAATTAATTAAATAATAGGACAGTTGAGCAAGATAAACAAAGGAAATTGTAGAAAGAGTACATTAATCCCACTAACCAGGAAAAAAAAGTTACATTGGCTTACATTTTTAAATAACCAAATTTTTAGGTGAAAATAAGGTCCCACTAATATTTACATATTAATTTTATTTCACTGTTTGTTAGTGAAAACTCCATTCCCTTGTCTTCATATTTCCTTGAGAGGGCTTCTGTCAAAGCAATATTCCTGCCTGTCTTCCCACCCTTACTCTTTCCTTTCCATGAAAAGTGTGAGTTACCTGATAAGAAAATCTGGGAGAAGGTTCTGGGCATACTCTCCCCAGCTTCTCCATGGCTAGAGATATATAAATTAGCAAATAAGTTGTGTATACATGATAATTGAAGATGTAAGCTTGGATGAGCTTATTTGGGGAAAGTTTATATAAAATACAGCCAAAGACCAAGACCTGCAGAACACTAACATTTAATGGTCAGGTAGAGGGATATGAGCCTGATGAGAAGAATAACAATGAGAAATGACAGAGATAGGAAGGAAACCATGAGAATATCGTGCAAGCCGGGAGGAAAGGCTTATAGAAGAGAGTTGTGCTCAACTCTGTGAAACATTGCCGAGACAGGGAAGAAGAGAGCTGAAAAGTGTTCATCCACTGACTTTAGTCCCTGAGACTTCAACAAGAGTGTTACCACTGGGGTGATGGGGCAGAAACCCTGTGGGAGTGTGTTGAGTATTGAGTGAAAGGTGTTTAAAAGAGGAAACAGTAAGTTTAAGAAAAATTCTTCTAGAACTTAGTGTGAAGGGAAGAAAAGAGAGGCAGAACTGAAGTTGAAGAGTAATTTTAAATGTTATTTAAGATGATTTAACAAGTCCAATGGGAAGGGTTTGCTTGAGAAGAAGAGTCTGAATATATCAAAGAAAAAGAATTATTGTTAAGTGTGAGGTTCCTAAGGGGATGGGTGGGGGTCACAGGTAAAGTGTAGCCAAAGAATTGACTTTAGGTAGGCGGATGAATAGCTCTTCCATCTTTAAAGGAGGGAAGGAAGCACAGGTGTAGGTTTGTAGATCAGGAGGCCAATGTGTTCTTGTTGGATGGCCTCGATTTCCTGTGTGAAGTGGATGAGATCATAGGCTGAAAGTGAAGGGGAAGCTATGAGAGGGGGAATTGAGTGGAGGAGATCTGTTAGTCACAGAAAGTAAGAGATTGAGTTGACCAATATACCATGTATGGATACATGGATACAGTATTCGTGACCCATTTGAGGTGGATGGTCATGAAATTATAGTGAAACAGTAATAATTTTTTGAAAAATTAAGCACAGTTATTTGAAAATTCTCCCTAAATACTCCATTGCCTATGGGTTTGTTTATATCACCCATTTAGAAAAATCTTGGTTGTTTGTCAAGTCTTATCTTCTTGTATGCCCAGTTATTTTTTTTATTGAGTACTCAGTGTTTAAATAAAAATAATCAACGCTTGTTATCACACAGTGTCTATGAGTCACACATTCAGGGCCAGCTTAGGTGGATGGTTCTAGTTAGGGCACTTCCATGAGTTTATAATCAAGGTATCGGCTAAAGCTGTAGTCAACTCATGGCTTGGCTGGAACTGTGGGATCCCCTCCCAAGTTGGTGCATTCATGTGGCTGTGGGTAGAAGGCCAAGGCCTCAGTTTCTCAGCACGTGGACTCTCCAGAGAGCTGCTTGAGAGCCCTCTGACACAGAATCTGCCTTCCCAGAGTGAATGGCATAAGGAGCAAGATGGAAGTGAGTGCTCACTTATTTTTGATTGTTTGACAGAGAAAATTTGAGACAGTGGATAATGTTTTCTTCCTTCAGAAAGGATTTGTCGTTGTTGCTGGAAAGGAGCTGGGTTAAGGGCACTAGCAATCCCAGGTCCTTCATCCAATCAGGAATGGATATGATACGAAACGTTAGCCCCTGTGAAGACGCATGTATTTCCAGTTCACTCTTACTTCTTGGGTGTGGCCTTTTGGTATCCCAGCTAATTGCCTAGGGTGCTTATCAAGCAGGCCTTGAACTCCAAGCTTTGAGTCCCCAGACCCTGGAGACTGGCAGAATTCCTGCCCAGTTCTCAGTCTCTCAACTGTGCTTTCAGAATTACAGGTGCCTGATGGGCCATGGTTCTCAGACTTTAGGGTATATCAGAATCAACTGGATGGTTTGTTGAAGCAGATTTCTGGGTCTCACTTCAGAGTTTCTGACTCATTGGATCTGGGGTGGAGCCTGAGAATGTGCATTTTTAACAAGTTCCCAGGTGCTACTGCTTACTCAGTGCCCACATTTGGAGAACCACCATTCTAGGGGAAAGGCAGCCTTGAATGGGCTTCCTTCCTCTCTGGGATTTGACAGTGTGATTTCTTACTGCCTTGGTAACTTGTCAGTGTCATTAAACTGATGTTTCTTTTCACGTATTTCTTATGATCAGAGAGAGGATTGTTCTGAACCACCTACTCTGCTGTTACCAGAAGAAAAACTTCCAAACTAATAATGATGGCTAACACTACAGAGAAAGTATGATGTGTCAGACTGTGGCCAGCATGGCTGTTGATTGAACAACCCTAGGGGACATTGCACACATTGTGTGTTATATGCCTGGCCACACCATGTTGGTGGAGTTGTGCAATGCAGCAGCCCTGTGTAGCTGGGTCCTGTGCAATGATCTTTTTTTTTTAATTTATTTATTTAATTTATTTATTTTTGGCTGCGTTGGGTCTTCATTGCTGCGCGTGGGCTTTCTCTTGTTGCGGCGAGCGGGGGCTACTTTTCATTGCGGTGCACGGGCTTCTCATTGCAGTGGCTTCTCTTGTTGCGGAGCACGGGTTCTAGGTGCGTGGGCTCAGTAGTTGTGGCTCGCGGGCTCAGTAGTTGTGGCACACGTGCTTAGTTGCTCTGCGGCATGTGGGATCTTCCCAGACCAGGGCTCAAACCTGTGTCTCCTGCATTGTCAGGCGGATTCTTAACCACTTTGCCACCAGGGAAGACCCCTGTGCAATGATCTTATATGTATTATTTCATTTATCCTCACAAACGTCCTATAATCCTTACTTGCAGATGAGGAAACTGAATCTTAGAATGAATAGCTTTCCAAAGGCCACAGGGTTTGTCGATTGCTAAGACTCTATTTCTTGATACGTGGAAAACCAAGTTTGCATTAAGCCTTTGACCTTCCCTCTTTCCCTATATGTAAAATGGGCACAGGAGTATTTATTCTCCACTTTGGAGCTGGGTAGAGTGAACTAACAAAGCAGTGGGCTTAAACTCTTGAGAGTTTTTTGGGATAAGAGAATTAACTTTTGGAAAGTGGTTTTGTTACGAAGGTAGAAACACCTCCAGCTGTTAAACAAGCAAATGAAGACGACCAGCGAAGCAGAGCTAAGGCCAAGGCAGGTGTTTCAAATAGCACTGCAGAGTGATGGCAAGATGTATCCACCTTTCAAATGGCACCCTGCTTTAAAAAGCAGCAGCTTCATCCACTGAGGCCTGTAAGACCAAGTTTCTCCTCCCCTTGTTTTCCTCTTTCTCTTAAAGACATCAGGTGTTGAATTCATTTCTTCTTTCATTTCTTCTCTTCCCTCAGTGACTAATGACAAGGTATTCATTTAAAAAGTAAGGATTTGGAGAGCCCCTAGACACTTCAGGCATTATTATTGCAACATAAAGCTCTTCACCTACAGGTCAAAAGTTCAACGGTAGGCTGGGTCAATAGTGACAAGTCTGATACTGGCCATCTGCTGGCTGCTGCATGGGTCATGACAAATGGATTGATGGGCTCAGCTTACTCACCAGTCTGCGTGGGAAGGGCATTGCCAGACACTGGTTGGCATTCTCAGCACAGAGGCTGAGGCCTTAGTTGGAAGGACTCAGCTTTACTGACGTTGCCTCCTAGAGAATATGTGTGTGGGGCAAGGGAGAAAGGCATGAGTTGCTTGGGAAGAAAGAGAGAGAGAGATGTTGTCTTAACCTTCCATCTTCTTGACTACAAAGAAGATACCTCTTTCCAGACCCAGGGAAGCGGTGGACTTCCTGGTTTGTCATTCACTTTGGGGACTGTATCCCACAGAGGCAAGAAGACAACTGCCAGTAGTAAATGATGCGGGTCATGTTGTGCAGAGGAAACTGCTTTTGCTCTTTCAGCTAAAGCGAGGAGAGGACTGGAGAACACCCAGGAAGGGGAGCAGGAGAGGGATGCATGGGCATGAACATACTTAGAGGACGAGACCTCCCTTTCTTCTTTGCACACATCAACATTCACGCGAGATTCTTGAGAACAAGCGGTAGGATGTCCCGCTGTTTCTCTTTTGTCTGATTCTCTCCCAGCTGGCTCCATGCTCTTACAGGAGGGCAGGGTCTCCATCCACAGCTCTTGTTATGTCCCATGGGGTCAATGTCAAGGACAGGTGTGGACCCTGACACCTCCCCCGCCCCCCGACTGAGGTGTACTATTTATTGCCGTCTCTGGGTCTAGGCATTTTCAGACCAGTTTTGGCTCAAGAAACGTACAAACTGCTTTTAAATTTTTTATTTTTTCAACAAGAGGCACACAAATTTTTTAAGCTACATTTTCTTTTTTGTTTTCTTTTACTATGTTGTCCCTGTTACCAAAGTCCTTGCCTGAATCCAAGGGTCTTCCTGACTTTGGTCTGAGTGTCTGAATCTTCATCACACCATCACTAGAATGGAATCTGGCGAGATCCAAATTTCAGTGGGTCAGTGTGTGAATGATGTTGAAAAGGCAGTGAAAAACACGAACTCTTCTTTCCAGAAATCTGGTGGTGGAGGAGAAAGACAGCCACGGGGCAGGGGGAGGGGTTGCAGGGAGGTTTGTTAAGATGAGGGAGGAATCGTGCATGTATTTTCAGTTTGAGAGATGGTGAAGAGAGGGAGAATAAAAATGTGCTGGACAGAAGCGGAATGCCAGAGAAGCAAGAGAGGAAAGGAATCAACTGCATAGGAGGAGGAGGTATTCCCTAAGAGCATGAGGTTCCGGGGGAGGAAAGGGCGCTGCTCCGGATCCATTTCAGGTGAGGAGAGGGCGCTTCACCAATAATATGCTCTTATCTTCTTTGCACAGTAGAAGTCAAGGCTGTGCACTGAGAGGTGGCCAGGAGCCTGAGGAATTGCCACAGATTTGTGGGAAAGGGAAAAAAGTCACGAGGGAACAGAAATGGAGGGCGTCAGGCCGGGCTGGGTTCAGATGGATTTGCACTCTCTCTCTGCATATTGGTATCACCTTTAAAGTCATCCAGCAAAGTTTGCTTTTCAGTCATGCAGTGGGGATCACTGCTTTACATTACGCTAGGAGGTTTGATGTGAGGATTGGAGAGAAAGCAGGCTATAGAAAATTCCACCCAAGATATACATGGAATGGGGGAAAAAAACCCAATTGGGGTTGTCAAAAAGTTTTCAAAGAACTTTACCAAAAAAAAAAACCCACCTTTTCTCTTAAGTCAAAACAGCGTGGAAAATAATAATATGGCATTCAAGCTCCATTCTCTCTGTTCGGGGTGATGCTTGAAGAAAAAGAAAAGTGTATTCTGTGGTTAGTCATATTTTAATTGGTCACAATATGAAGCAAAAATTCAAAATGAATGCTAAAGTATCTCCCCTCTGGAACATTCAATTAAAATCTGTGGGGGGAAAAGCCTCAAAAATGACAGCCAGAGCATAACGACAACAATAACAACAAAAGTCACTGTAAACCTAGACTCTAGGCAGGCAGATGACATTGAAATGAGTCAAGTGAGTGTGTGTTGGGGGGCACATTGGGGGCAGGGGCGGGGGCTGGAAGGATTAACTCCAGGTCCTCCTAGTAGAAGCCTCAGCCCAGCCTGTGCACTAAACATTAGTCCCCCTGCAAAGGTGTTTTGCTCTGAGCGAAAAGTGTGACAGGGACAGAATTCATCCTAGGCGTCTGCAGTCCTGCCTTTCCACGCCCTTCTTAGCCTTCGTAGTTCCTGCTTCCACCCCTTAGGAATATCCAGTGTCTTCTCTCACGCCTCCTCTCTAAGGATTCGAAATGTATTCACACTAAGGTAAAAATAACTGAAGATAGAAAAGACCAGTTACTTATCTCAGGAGTATCAGCACTTTAATAAGCCAAATCTTAGGTAAAATAAATGTGACTGGACTCTGAAACAGCATCACACGCATAGAAGCCTATTCTGCTTATTCACTGAAGGCACTCTTGAGACCCTCCCACATGCCTGCCAGTAAGAAGCCTACGTGGGGTAGCTTAGAGAATTGCTTGAGTCCTGGAAGGGAACTTAGAAATTTTAACATGTTGTATTGATTAAGATGATGTTGAAATCATCATAAGAAAAACTAAAGGTTATTACAGACAAAATGATCTGTGAACTTTTTAGCATTTAACATTGCACTTGACAATTTTTGTTCTGTTTTTCCTCAAAGGAGAAAATCCATGCCTCACAGGCGGGCTTCAGGTGTGCGGATGAGCATATGCGTGCCTGTGCCCACAGGTTTGGCGAGGTCCTTGTGCAGCCCATACCCCACCTGAAGTCCCCATGCAGCGCCAGCCCCTGTCACTTGTGAGCTTTCTTGGTCCTCATGGCCACCACATGAAGGAGATACTATTATCTCAATAGTACAGAAAAGAGAGCCGAGACAGAGAGAGCTTGAGCGACTTGCCCAGACATACACAGCGTGCAGGTTGTGGATCTGGGATTTGAACCCCCAGGTTCAACAGGGGTACAGTGTCTGGGCTCTAAGCACTCTGAAAACTGGCTGTGAGAACTTGAGATGGACGTCATAGAGGCAGTTGTTTCTGAACTCCCTGCTGAAGACTGAGTTTTCCAGGTTGGCGTGGGGTGAGTGGGGTTTGGTTAGTTTTCCACACACATGACAAAGCATGGGAGACTTGGGGAAGGCAGTAGCTCGGCAACGGGGTTGGCTTAGGACGGACATGGGGGTGGGGCTGACCATACCTCCCAGTTAGCCCATGACAACCTCAGTTTTCATCTGTCTTCCCAGCGTAATTACACATGGCGCCTGCTTTTACTCTCAAAAGAGTCTGGGTTTGGCTGGTATTACTTTGTCGCCTCACCTTTGGGGAGCTGTTCCTATGAAACCTTGAATGGCGTCCTACAGAGTTTGGATTTCATTCTGTGGGGTAGGAAAATAGGTTTGATGCCCAGAATTTCTTGGGAAAAGGACAGGAGTCACAGAAAGGAGATCTATCCTTATGGTACCAAAGGACCCACTTTGTAGGATTGTTGTGGAAATGAAATGAAATGGCTGAGAACAGATGAGTAGTAGTCAATTGCTCAGTATACATTAATTCCTCATACCCCTTTCTTTTCTCTTCTTCTCTTTCCCCTCTTTCCCCCATTCCCCACTTCACTCCTCCTCTTCCTCCTCTTATTTCTTCTCCTCGCCATTATCCCTGGGAACCATAACCCAGCCCCCTTTCTCCTTTGCAGTTCCTCCTCTCCCGTCTTCCCCTGCCTAACCTCCCTTCCTTCATCGGGAAGCAGGTGTTGGAGAGCTTTCAGAAGGGGCAGGTGCAGGGTACGGATGGTGAACCCATGCTAAGAAATAGAATCCAAGGAGCTCCTTATGGTAGCCTGGATGTGCAGAAGCCACTTGAGGTACAAAAAATTCCCAAGAGACCCGATTCTTGAATTTTAAAAACTCAGCAAACTCAGCTGAAGGCTGTTACATTGGACGCTTATTCAACCTCATCCTGGCTGTAGTAGAGGGAAAAAAAAGCCCCATAACAACTGAAAGCCCACATTTTAATCCTCACAGCTGGGAATCTGGTCAGGGTCGTGTTACCAGTATAAACAGCACAAAGCCAGCAGTCTAATATTCATATCTGATAGACTGAGTATCACACATCTGCATCACACATCAAACACAGTGTGTTTTTGAAGCAGATATCAAATAATGTTTCCACTCTGGATTATGTTCCCTTTGTTCTAGGGCAGTAGAAAAGAAATGAGTGAAGAGTCCCTGGGGTCACATTATTTTGGGAGCTGATAACAGCAGGCTGAACAGTGAGAAAAGGAAGGGCTGCGGAAATGATGCTTATTTATTAAGCACCATCAGTGCAGGAGGAATGTGGTATACATTATGTTAACCCTCCCAACAGTCTTATGAGTAGGGATTATTATACCCATTTTACAGATGAGGAAACTCTGTCCAGAGATTAAATAGTTGGTAGTCATACCAACAGGAAGTGCTAGAGCTGGGATCCAACTACAAGTGCTTCATAAGAATAGCCGTATTTTTGCAAGTACTAATACCCTAATGTCACCAATATATATATCCATAGATAATTTCATAGCAATGGGTCCACCTGACATTGGATCTGCTTATGGCTTATCCATTGTATAGCGTTATTGCATCCAACCCATTTGACCTCGCCTTCCTTCCAGAAAACAGGCCTTCCTTGATGCTGGTTTCCTGATCTTTCTACTACTGCTCTAGCTGCTTCCCAGTCCCCTTTGCCAGTTCACCTTCTCCTTCTGGAAATTTTAAGTCTCTTTAAACTACCCACTTATCTCCACCTGCTCTGCCAATACCCCAGTCCAAAGCATCGACTTCTTCCACCTTGACTGTTCATGGGCCTCTGAATACTCCTGGAAAGACCTCTCTTCAGGTGCATGCACTGCAGTGACCACCCTCTACCTGACCTTCTCTAATGGCCTCCCGTATGCTTAGAATAAAATAGGGGAACAGTAATGATCCTTATCATGGCCAGAAACATCTGCATGTTCTCTGTGGCCTCCCTCTCCAGTTTCATCTTAGGCCCCTCTATCCCTCACTTTCTGCTTCTGACACTCTGGCTTTCTCTTTGTCCCTCAAATGATCATGTTTGTTTTAGCATCAAGGCCTTTGGGTAAACTTGTCCCCTGATCTGAATGCTGCTACCCCACTCTTTGCTGAGCTCCTGTTTATCTTTCAGGAATAAGACTTCCTCAGAAAAATTTCCCAGAATGCCTAAAAAGTAGGGTGAGTCTTTCTGTTATGGGCTCTCAAGGCCTCTGGTACTTCTCTTTCGTAATAGCTATTACAATTGACTATTTGTGTAGTTTTTAGTTTAATCTCTCTCTCTCTGCGGCTAGTTTGTAAGTCCATGAGGACTTTTTCAAGACCCTCTATTTCACCACTGTGCTCCTAGCATCCAGAACAGTACCTGGATCACGTAGAATAAATAAATGAGAGAAAAAAAATTTCAGTTTTCAGAATCATTATTCCCAAGGTAAATTTGCAATGCTGTTGTATATAATATTAACATACTTCGAAGATTTAAACTCAGGGTCCCTGCCTTCTCAATTCCTTCATCATCTCAGCTCCCTTTTCCAGTTAAGTTCAGGGCTCTATCCAGATGTCTACCAACACTGCTGCTTCTACAAGTTCTGTTTGGAGTATGTTTCCCTCCCTCACCCTCTCTGGTTCTCATCTTCTCCATTTCAGCTATTGGTGTCACCATTTCTTTTACCTCTTTAAAGTCAAAACAAAAAATACTTTAAAAAGCACATATAGAGTTATATTTTGATTATAAAAGTTTTATATGTTCATTGTGGAAATTTGAAAAATATATTTATAAAAAAACAAGAAAATGAAAATGAGCTAATTGTCTAACCAGCAATAATCATTGTATCTACTTGGTTACAATTCTAATTTTTTTCTATGCATACACATACACTATTTTTAAAGTGTGGCAGCGTCTGCCTTCTTTTTTTATTAACATTATTTATTTATTAAGGCTGCACTGGGTCTTAATTGTGGCATGCGGGATCTTCGTTGCAGCATGTGGGATCTCTAGTTGCAGCATTCGGACTTCTTTTTATTATGGGAATTTTCAAAATAGAGAAAACTATATAATTAATAATTATCACCATTTTGTCATTCTTGTTTTATCTAATTCATTTATTTTTGAGTATTGTGCAGCAAATTCCAGATTTCATATAATTTCACTCTATAACACTTCAGTATGTGTCTCTAACACTGAACACTTAAAAAAAAAAAAACTGAAATGTCATTATCATACCTAACAAAACTAATAGCAAACACTCAGTTTCATCTAATACTTAGTCCATGTTTGATTTTCTCTGTCTCCAAAATGTCTTTTTACAGTTAGCTTGTTTGATTTAGAATCCAAAGTCTACATACTTTATTTGACTTATATATACAAAATTTTTAAAATTAGGAACATATAGTGCAAGCTCTTTATAATCTGCCTTTTAAATTAACTTCTTGTGCACATTTTCCCATGTATTAAATATTTTTCTTCAGTGATTTTAAGGTCTGTACAACATTCCATACTTCTTACCTCCAACATCTTATTATTGGACGTTTAGCTTATTTTCAAATATATCACCCATGAGAAAGGCTTTGATATACATACAAGAGAAATGACTCATGAGAAGTAGAAAACCTGGGCTCAAGATGAATAAGCATATTTGTTAGATTTTTTGATACTGCCAAATTGCTCTGCAGAGGTGTACATCAGTTTTCCCATGAACAGTGTATTCCTTGCAAACACTAGGTGTTATGATAGAAAAATTATTATTACTTTTATCCAAATCAATAGGTAAAATAATATCTTTTTATTTATTTGCATTCTTTAGTGTGGTTAAACATGACTTCATATGCTTAATAGCCTTTTAGATTTTTTTGGGAAATTTTTATGTTCACGTTCTTTGTCCACTTTTCTAATATGTTTTACATTTTCATTGTTGGTTTGTAAGAGTTTTTTGGTTTGTTTGTTTTGTTTTGTTTTTCGGTAAACTTTACCGAGGTTATCTTGTGAATGTTGTAAGTGCTGTATTTTGCAGTTTGTTGTTTGCCCTTCTAGAATTGTGTTGTATTCTGCCCTGTTATATCCTTAAGCAATCCTAATTTTTAATCCTGTTCCTTCACAATTTCTTAAATGTGTCAACTCCTCTTTCATATCACAATGCTGTGACTCTAACTGAACTTCCCAACAGCTTTTCCCTCTGACTGATTTTTAAAAAAATCTCCACTCTCTTTTCTAGTCCACTGTGAAGGCTGCTGCCTACTGAATATTTCTATAGCCACTTTCATCATATGGCTACTCCATTCATGACTCTATATCGGCTTTTTATAGCATATCAGGTGAAATCTAAACTTTTCTGCCCAGCATTTAGTAACATCCATGGTTTGACCTAAACTATCTTTTCTAAACTTATTACTGATTCCTTTTGCACAGGGACCATCCACGGCAGCCTGGATGATGTTCTCACTCCCCATCTGACAACTCTTCTCACCATGTTCTTGCTTCTCCTCTTTTCAAACTCACTCCAATCCAAACCTCTCCATCTTTCAAGGTCCATCTTCAAGTCCCATCTGCTCTGTGAAGTCTTCTGTGAGTTGCCTCAGCCCCGAGATCTCTTCTTCCTCTAGTTCTCCAAATACTTACAGTCAGATCCATATATCTTTAAGCATCTCCTAGTTGTTCAACTATTTAAGTTTGGCTTCCTCTGTAGAAGTGTGAGACCCTTTTTGAGAGCAGGTGCTGTGTCACCTTCTTTTGATTCTCCTATAGTGCACGGGCTCGCACCAGGTTTGGACACTTACTAACAACAAATTCTTGATGACTTGAGTCTACACGGGAGGACAGTATCACTCACTTGCCAAGAACAGAGCAGGCACTATGAATCATTTTCCTAGATGTGATCAGAATGGTCACAGAGCACCTATCATCTTTAATCCCATTCTTCCTTTTGACTAGTTCCTTACATGTAAACCATGAGTGATTGGATTACATCTTCATTCAGCAGGAGTGCAATAGAATTTTCATCTGTACACAAAGCTAACGGACTCACTGAAAGCAATTTCGTGATGTCAGTAGATGGACCCGCTGTATAGAAAGACAGCAACAGATGGGCATGTCCCTATCTTAGCTGGGACAGGGGAAAATATGAGAGTCAATCAATTTCTTTAGAAGCTGAATGATAAACTCAAGATGATCTTCACAGAAGCTGTGTTTCCATTTGTTAGGAAAAGAAGACAGATGAGTTCAGTCCTCACTTAATAAAAGTTAAACACAGAGGTAAAAACGGAAGCCATTTGCTTATGCTCATATCAGAGGAGAACATTGAAAGTCAAGGAGGTACGTCCAATGAATGGTTTTGCAAAGAGGCACCTCCTGGGGATTTTTACAATCAATGTCATCCACAGAAAGTCACTGTCTTTGCTATAGTGAAGGACAAATCATCTCCCAATGGGTCTGCTTTTCAAGATTCCATGATGAACTCTACTCCTAGAAATGTCTGAACCAAAACAGAATCTTAAGGAGTCTGACTCTAAATACAAACTTAAAGTAGGAGATAATTGTCCTGGCTGTATGGCAGGTTTTCAAAGAAATCATTAGAACGACATATTTTATCAGAGTGCATGTCGTTTTGTTCAATGATGTATCCTAGGTACCTAAAAAAGTGCTTGGCAGCTAGTAGATGCCCAATAAATATTTGTTGAGTTTAATTTAATTGAAGTGTTCTTAAATTTTTGGTCCTATGGTTGCTTGGGTACATGTGGGTACATGTGTATATGTGTCTGAATGGAGAGAAATAAAAAGTGCATGCTTGCTTCCTGTGCTGTAATGTTCCAAATCACTATATATACTGATAATATATAGGTATTATCAGTAGATATAGTGGTAGGTTTCAATTTACAAAGTTCTTTCACCATTCACTCACTCATTCAGTTGATATTTATTGGGTGACTATTATGTACCAGGCACTGTGGTGGGTATCAGGGATACGGACACGGTACCTGCCTGTATGTGTTTACAATCTCGGCAGGAAAGATAGGCAGATAAACAGACTGTTACAGTGGAGGTGTCAGATGCAATGGTCATCAAAGGCGGCTTCAGAAGGAAAGCTACCCCCACCTTAGGGGGTCATGGGTGGTTTCCTCAAGGAGGTGCTACTCAAGCTGAGACTGAAGGATGGAGGTCCTACTGGAGGGACTGGCCCAGAGGGAAAAAGATAGAGATATGTCCGCTTGCCTGTCTAATGAAGATCCTCCTGAAGCCTCTGCCCCCGCCTGCTCCCCGTTGGCTGTGAGATGGGGCCGCTCTGACACAGAAAACGTGTGTTCCGAATGAGCTGCTGACACCCTTGCTGATACGGCGTTCCGGGCCCTGGGGAGGGTGGGACACGGGCTGAGCGTCCTTCCTCCGGTGAGTAGTCTACACCACCTCCCGCCTGTGGCTTGCCCAGTGCCCAGTGCAGTGGCCGGGGCCTTCGGGACTCTGCTGCATGCAGGTGGGCAGTGCCGTTGTACCGCCCAAGCACCACCCCTGGGCTCTGGGGCCACCCTGCTGCTGTCACTTCTTCAGAGAAATCATTCACTCCCTGCCTTAGTCTCCTGAGTGGCTGCAAGCAGGTCAGCATCACTAGGGAGACTCCCATCCTTTTCTCTATTTCTGGAAAAGTGAGAAGAATAACGTGCTGTGCTAAGCTCATTCACCTGAACTCAAGGGGTCCAGAGCTCTTTCCTGGGCTCCCTTCTCTTTGAGGGTCAATTGAGGCTCTCTTGTGCCCTCTTACCTTGGCTTCTGCCTAGAGGAACAACTCTGTATGTGCTGTATGTGGCTCCTGATTTACTGTGGAGTCAAGAAGATATAATAACGAAGGCCATTAGTTAGTGAGTACCTACTATGTGCCAGGGATTTTGCAACCATGATCTTTAATAATATTAACAACCCTGCAAAGTAAATAGCAGTATCAAGTGAGAAAACTGAGACTCAAAGAAGTTTAATAATGTGCCCAGGGTCATACTAAGTTGCAGATTTAGAATTCAAATTCTGGTGCATCTTGTTCCAAAGCTATGATCTTTCTAGAATGTCATGTGACTACCCATCTACCCCATCATATTCCTAATGACTTATTTCCAAGGCAGTCCTCTATCAGAAAGCTTCAGCTTTCTATAATCCCCATCTTCCTATAGCAGCAGGAAAGAGTTTCTGCCCCCAGATCCCCTCAGGCAGCCCCCTGACCACAGTGCACATGACTCCAGGACACTCGGGTGCACCCTCTCACAGTCAGGAGCACATAACCTCTTCTCCCACCTCCCAACTCTTAGAAACAGTGGCAGATTATAGCTTTGTAATGGCTTTCAACCTTTGGGTTTATTATTAAATGGTTGTGATACACCAGTCACTAGGAATACAGAGATAAGAGAGAATGCCTACCCTCAAGTCCAGTAAGAGAGCCAGACTCAAGGTCAAATAATAATGACAGTGTAGTACAGCAAATGCAACAATTGGATTGTATATAAGGAACAGTGAGAAGAGACAGGTAAGACCAACTCTGCTTAGGGAGTTGAGGAGAATTTATAAGAAGGTGATGCTTGGTCCAGGCCATGAAGGATAAGTAGGAGTTTGGTGGGCAAATAAGGGAGGGACAGGACACTGGGGACAGGGGTAGTTTAGAATCAATCTCAGGGCCCTATCCTGGCTTGGCCAACATTACTTGTATGTGCAAGGATAAGGCACTGGCTCAGGTTCCCCTTTTCAGGGAAAGTATGCTACAAAAGCTACTGACAGATCTTCAGTAAGTCCCATCTGGCTCTGCACATATGATGCAACTTCAGAAAAACCTGGGCCAGTGTTCTTGTTTCCTCAGATGAGCATGAAACTCCTTAGTCCTAATGTTCTCTGCAGCGGGAAGGGCCTTCCAGGAGTCCATTCAGTAAATGAAGCTGGAGCTGCTGAGGGGCTGACTCTCAGCTTGCAGCTGTCATCAGCATGGTCCTCCTAGAGACGTCCTCACACCCAGGCTAGCCAGCAGCCAGCTGGGAGGAAGGGGCTAATTGTCTTCCCATTTCTTCCTCTGATTATAGGGATTCTGTTAATGACTGTGGGAAATGCAGCATTTCCAGAGGAAGGACATTTTAATGTCTTTAAATTACATTTCTATATCTAATTGCAAAAATAACACGTATTCATTGTAGAAAAGGTGGAAAAGTAGCAGGGAAGAAAATATTACCTGTCAGACCTTTACTAAGAGATAATGATGTCAATATTCTGTTCTTTGTGCGTACATTTATAAAAAACTAGAGAAAGAGTAAGTGTGCTACAGAAACTCTTTGTAACCTATGTTTTTCACTTAGTAGTATGATGAAAACATTACATCATTAGTACTGTAATGTTGTACGGTGTGTTGTTTTTAATGGCTTCATAATATTCTCTACATCAGGGGTCCCCAGTCCCTGGGCCGCAGACCCATGCGGGTTAGGAACCGGGCCGCACAGCAGGAGGTGAGCGGCAGGCGAGTGAGGGGCGGGGCTTCATCTGCTATTCCCCATCGAGCCCCATCACTCACATTACCGTCCCCCCGGACACCCCGCCCCGGTACGTGGAAAAATTGTCTCCCACAAAACCCGTCCCTGGTGCCAAAAAGTTGGGGACCACTGCTCTATACTATATGGCTTATTCACGATTTATTTAAACAGTCTTCTATCACTGGGCATGGTGATTGTTTTTTGAATTTTTCACAGCCATAAACAATACTATGATGAACATCTTGTAGCTAAATCCTTGGGCACATACATGATTACTCTAATTCCAGGAAGGGTGTGCAGACTGGGTTGAGAAGTAAGCCTTGTGGGAGGCGCGTGGATGGCAGCTTGCTTGAGAAGTTGTCTCCCTGGTTGCACGGGCTTAGAAGGCAGGACCGACCGGAGCCCGTGGCTCCCCCTGCTGAGCTGCGTTGGAACTGACACCATCAGGCGCCACTGTGTTTGCTCTGAGCCTGGCGACCTGGCTGGGGCCTCCCGGCTGAGAGCCGCGGCTCAGGGTGGGACAGCGCCGTGGGGAGAAGGAGAGGGTGCAGGAAATTTTCATGACACCAGGCTTCTGTTCAGTGCTTTGGATAAATAAAAGTAGACACCCACCCAGGCCACATCTTTCATCTCAGGTGTACTACAGGTGGATTTTGGAATTGGTTCCTGGGGTACAGGGAGAAGCACCAACCCCTGGGACATCTAAACTAGGTGGAGAAAGAGCCCCAGAAGTGTTGTGTGGAAACGGACCCTCCACAGGCCGTGCTCGGCTAGATGACTTCCTAGGTCCTTCCCATCTTTATTCTGGTGACTATCGGACCCAATTTTAGAGGGTGACCAGACTCAAAATACAAACATTGAACACCTAAGCCAGCCCTTGTGGAGTGACGGACACATCCTCCTTCTCTGTAACTTCAGCCTGAAATCTGCCTCTGTTCTCTCTGATGTTTGGGGCGGGCCTCATCCCTTCCTTAGTTTCCTTGGTTGGGGGAAGCTCTGCTTTCCTGTGGCGACGGCAGAAGCACGTTCTAGAGCCCACTCTGCCTAGGTGATGGCACTTCCTACATGAGTCCCGCCAGAACGTGAAGGGGGAGTGAATCCACACTCGGCCACCGGCACCTTCATTAACTGGCCCTCGATGTAACTGGGGCCCTTGGGACGGGGCCGCAGACTTCCCGCTTCTCCCTCCACAGGCTTGATAAGAGTCCTCAGCTTTTCTCAGCTGGAGTGAAAACAATTGACACAGCAGGGGCACAGACGGTTGTGAGATGGTAATGAGGCTACAGTATTATTGCCACAGGCCTGGCCTGCAGTTGTCCAAACCTCAGTCAACACACATTTATCACTAGAGTGGGATACATCCATCTAGTTATCACTAAAATCTTTGAAGGCAAGAATCTTTATCTAACTTGTTTACTGCTCTATCCTCAGGCATGTAGCTTGCCTTCAATAAATATGTGTTGAATGAATGAATGAATGGAGCACGTACTATGGCAAGGTACGTGCTAGATGCCAGGGAAGCTACACGGTATGATGGAAAGGCCATGGGATTTGCAGTCACACCGTTCTGGTTCCAATCCATGTTCTGGCCTCCATTTCCTCTCCCGGAAAATGGGACTCAACGACCCCCGCCTTATAGGGAGGTTGCGATGATTATCCCTGTCGGTCAAATGCCGAGCCCGGCACCGGGACTCAGCAGGTGCCGAGCAAGTTCTTATCATCTGTCTCCTTCTGCGCGTCCTGGACTGTGCATCTCCCGGAGGACTCAGCCAGGCTGGGAAAATGCTTGAGAAGCAAGGGCTGCCTGTTTTTACGTTCCGCCGTGGCTCCCTTCTACCTGGTGGAGAAAACTGTGTGTGCCTACACCACGTCATCAATCTCTTTTCAGGCCACACACCTGGAACTGGGAACTGGAAAGCATCAGCTCCAGTGGCAGCTGGTTCATCTTATAGCTACAGCCCAGACCTACGGAGAATTTAGAAAAGAGAGGTGGAGGTTTTCATCACTCTCCGTGGAAGAAAAAGAGTGAAGCCTCACTTTTATTGCATACACTGGTGTATTGGCTTGGCAACCAATGCATTTTGTTTTGTAGATTACTTTTCACAAGACTGCTTGATTCCAGCATATGGCACACCAGAGTTTGACTATATTTAAACGTCAAACGTGGAAGATGCCCACTGTCTACATCAGAGGAGGACAGACAGCGGCGTGAATCGTAATTCTTTGTGCACTTATATTCCCCAAACTCCTTGCTTCTGTGCTTAAATAAAAGGCTCCATATTGAGTACCAGTCATTAGCCAGCTGATTACATTTCAGAAGAATGTCTGAACTTCCCAAGCCTTATATTTCATGCCAGAAACCTAAGCTGAAGTATTTTCATGTGGTAACAATTTTGATAGAGGCAAAATAATTTAAACAAATAATTAGCCTTGAGAATAAAAAGTGTACACAAAAGCACAATTAATGAATTTACTAATTGTCCTTCCCTGCTGTGGACATTGCTCAAAGTTGAATTTTAAGCTATTACATAAATATAAACTACTGTACCAAGCCACAAAACTGGATGACTCACCGTTAGTCATTAATGTTGCCTTAAAAACAAGCTCAAGCTCTCAGAGAGAAAATGTGTTCACCGAGGCAGACATTATTTTGAAAATAAATCCAGTCTTAGATGATAAACTGGTCTTTGAGTCTTTGGGAAAAACACATACACACACAAGAGATTTGTGGGTTTTAATGCCCTATGTAAATATCAGACGGGCAGCATTTACCTTCTTCGAAATTCTCCATTAGCTGAAAAGGGATGAATTTGGTCTGTCCTGACCACGCGGTCAAATGCATCCACCCTCCCTTTCTATCCCACCCTTTGCAGAAATGGAATCAAAATGTGAACTAAAGTGCCTTTTGTGCTTAATATTCTCTGTACGTGATGGAGGCGGCTTCCTTTTCCTCCCTGTCCTCTTCTTCATCTTCATCTTCTTCTCCTCCTTTAATTCCTACAGAAGCAGTGTTTTCTGGCTTTGCCTAGAAGGCTGCATATAGAAACTGTAAAACAGAAGCTGTTTTCATGTTTTCCCAGCCTGGGAACAAAAGTGGGGGAAGGCCACAGAGGTCTAGTCAAGGGTTAGATAAATTCCTGGCAGAACTGCTGGGTGTTTCCTCAAACAGAACAACAACAAAGAAAGATCTCTGTATCCCTTAGGGCCATTGTTTTTTAATATGGCTCCAAAGGATGGTTATTTTTAATTTGTATAGTTTATATGAAATAATACTACAGCAATCACCTAAAAACAATGCACTTTACATGAAACCTGCTTGTAGAAAGAACCGATCCTTTGTATCTCTGACTTTGGCATCTTAAGGACCTGTGTGTGGATTGACATCAATTCATAAAATGGGACATTCAGACGCCCATCACATCTCTTTATAATGTGATGGACTGATCTAGAGTATTATAGGTCTGAGCTCAATAGGGGCAATTGTAAATAATCAGAAGCCCTAGGATTCTGGAAGGGTCTGAAGTGTTGGGATATTCCAAGTGGGGAGAAAAGGGAGGTCAATGGTCTAACAAAGGGGCTTCAAGCACTAAAACGTATCTGGAAAAACCACTTTAAGGTATTCCACTGGATGGGGGGAGGGCTAGGGCTGTGGAGAGGCAGGACCAGGGTTGGGAGCAGGGGGAAGAGGTGACAACAGAGCCTCTTCTCCTCTGGCCAGAGCAAGTCTCCATCACGTCCAAAGTGTCCTGTTCTAGGTACAGGGGCCTGGGTCTGTGGCGTGGCTAGGAAGGGGAAAGGGGCAGTGCAGTGGTATAATTTTAGGGGCTTCATCCAGGGTCCCCTCCACCAACATGAGGCTCATATTGTAAAGGCTTGTTCACACCCCTCCCTGCCCCTCACCGAGAAGGAGCGGAGGCCGGAGGGAAGGGGGCAGGTTGGTCTTCCCAGTGGCAGTGTCGATGAGGTCACGATCTCTTCAATTTCACTTGTTCAGACAGTACGTTTCTGATGATTTGGGTAATTTCAGCAGAAAAGAGGGCTGGCGCCTGTGTTTGTGGGATGAGGAGGGGGAGAGGAGGGAGAAGACGGCGGAGGGAGGGGATCTGACTTTGAGGGGACAAACGACATAGGAGAAAGAGGGGAGAGGCAGGCGAGCCAAGGTATTTTTCCATCTTTACATTTTGCTCAGGGCCATCCAAGTCCACTAGTGCAAGCCCTGGCTCCCCTGAGATGTACTGGAGAGAAATTTCTACAGGCAGAAAAATCTAAGCTGCCAGGGCTCTTCTTAGCCCTGTGCAGCGGGGAGTGTGCCTGATGCAGAGGTGTCCTGGGGGAGGGAGATGTCCTAGGGGGTCCTGGGGGACAGTCTGCATCAAAGGGGGCGCGGGGGCTGCATTTGCTGCTGCTGACTCCTTTCCTGCCGAGTTCTGTACCAGAGAAGTGGCTGGGTGCCCAGGCGTCCTGTCTCCTGCCGGCATTTGGATCCTGGCTCAGTCATCTCCCACCTGTGTGACCTTGGGACAGAGTTTTTGACCTTTCTGTATCTCAATTTCCTCCTCTGTAAAGTGGGGATAGTCATAGTACCTACCTTACAGACCTACTGTAAAGAGTAGATGAGATAATCAACAGAAAGCACTAGAGCAGTGTCTGGTACCAAGTGTCATAAATGTTAGCTAAAATCCCAATTGCTTTCCCCTCCAAAGAGTGCAAAATTTGCCCTTGTATCCAAGACAAGAAAGAATCAGAACGGCTTTGAGTTGTATTTTTTGTTTTTGTTTTCCTGGAATGGTTTCCAGAATGATCTGGCTTCTGGAGAGGGAATTATAAGGCAGCTGAACTTCACTGGTTCTGTCTTCCACTCATTATCGTGCAGGAGTAACACAGGTTAATCGCATAGCTAATTAAGAGATAACATTAATGGAATCTGAGTTGGTGCCCTGATAAAGCCGAGCCCTGGCAGATAAATGCTGAGGTGGAGCCAAGCCATTTATTTGAGGAGCAGCAGGGCTCCTATCAGGGCACCAACTCCAGTTCCATTAAAGTTATTGCTATTACACCCCAATCTAAAACTGTAAGAAAATTCAGTGCACCTTTTACTCTGTTTCTTCTTTCTGAGCCCACCCAGCATTAGTGGTACTGGTGGAACAGAATGCAACAGTAGCGAGGTGATACCAGCCCCTATAATCGAACGACACACTTAATCATGAATTAACAAATAATGAATGAATGAACATTAAAGAAATTCATTCAGAGGCAACACCGCTGCAGTTAACATGCTGCCATTCACAGGGGAATGATGACCAGGCATCCAGCAGAACCGATCCCTCCCTGAATTGATCAGTTGTCTTTTTCAGGGCTTTGCCTCCGAGCAAATCAATGAAGGACCTGAAGTACCATTTCTATATTTCTCCTTGTCTCCTTGCAGTTAACTTGATGAAAGGCTTTTGGAGATTTCCTTTCCTCCTTGCTTTAATAAATTCTCTCATGGCTTCTTTAATTGTTGCTTTTTTTACCTTTCTTGGGGAATAATGATCAATTACTGCATTCAGCAAGCTGATGGCCGGCAAATTCTATTTGACATAATGCAGCCATGATTTAGAGGAAGAGCCATCGTGCTAACTACATGGCTGATTCATGAGGAGCCACGGGGATTATACTTTCCCCTCCGTGAGGGCTTGGGCATCCTGCAGTTGGCCAAGTGCATTTCTGAGAGCCACCCACCCGCAGCCTAAAAGATAACCTGACACCAGTTCAGGACACCGTCATTCTGGTGATGGATTTGGTGACGTCTTTGCTGACTGCATCCTCATGACTTCCTGCACTCAGGCTGCAGTTGCCCCTTGCCTCTGCCCCCTAAAAGCCCCCACTGGGGCAAATTTCCTTCAGCATCAATGAGCTCTAACAAAGGCCTTCGACAGAGTGAGGGGAATCAGCCACTGAAACATGACTTCACTTGGCATTCCTGTGCTGAGAATGTTAAATACCAATTCCGTCATGAGAAGTAAACAGTGGGGCTGTCTGAGAATCACACATCAGTAAAATACAGTCTCTTCCCCGGTACAGGCGTAACTGGAGATCAGTCTGAACTGTGCCCTAAGGCCAACTCTGCAGATTTTAAAACCTTGAATTCTCTGAGCCTTGAGATAACGTCCCTAAAACACAGTGCCTGGAATATGTAAAGGCTCAACGATGGTAGTTCTTGTTATTCTCGTATCTGTATTGCTGATTTATAGTCTAGACCTAAGTGAAAGCAAAGGCAAATTCCAAAGGGGGTATAAATTAGGAAGAAATAAGGAACTATCCCATCTCAATAATGAAGATAACAGGAACGTTCACGCTAGACTCTTTGACTTTGACATCCTGTATTATGATTTCAAGGGGGAGTGAATTTAAATGCAAGGAAAGTTCTGTCATTTTTTTCAGCTATATAAATTAAAAATAAGTTGAAAATCGAACATTCACCCCCTTTTGTGCTCTTCAAAATTCCCATTTATTGAGTATCAAAAGCAGATATGTTCCTTTCAGCAATTTGCCAAAGAAATATGAATACACCTGAGACCCTGAAACTCAAGGGGAAAATTCTTTTTTTTTCCCTTCTGAAATTTTAAGCAGAAACTTTACAACCAGATTAGATGTCATAATTGTGTCACCCTACATAAAGGTCTATCATTAAGCTTTAAAAACACATGATTACACTATTTCAATTGTCTTATGAAACAAGTAACTCCTAAGTATGTAAGTCTGCAATAACAAAAATAGTCTATGCAAACTACATGCAAAGGTCCTCACAGTAGGAGAAAGAACTGGCAAAGTAAAGAAACTCATAATTAAGAATTAAATCTCTAAAATCTACACACAAAGCAAACCAGAGTTGTATGTATGGAGATGGTGACCTACCGTGCCTATGTACTAAAGAGTAAATTCTATTCTGTTCGGTCCTTGATAAATACACACAATTTCCATGTGGATCTAACTCTAATTACCGACAATGTCAATATGAGGTACGTGTCCAAGAACACAGAACAGCTAGTGGACATGAGGATTTTCGTGATATTTTTTTCTTGGGGGGTAGGATACCAGGGAATAAAGCTTGGGTCTTTGAACCCCAAACAAGCCAGTTCCCCTCTGTGTACATCCTTCCACATCGAGTTCCATTTGGAACAAGAATGCACTACAAAGATGCTTTGCAAGATGCTATACAAGAATGGCCGCGTGGGCAAACAGAAACATCTGACTTTGTATGTACAAGACATACCAGTGTCAGAATGAGAATCTTTCTCCTGACCATCTTGCTGGGAGGAATCAAGCTTCTATTTTCTGTTCTTCTCTAAAGTCTTCATTATACCCAGGTTTGCTTCTGTCTCCTCAGTTCCTCTCTCTTTTTCACACCTTGACTTCCACAGTATGTTACATGCCATCTGTATCCTTTCACCTAATTCTTTGTGATCCCTTTCAACTCAGTTTTTATTTAGTTCATGAGGGCAGAAACAGTTTCATTTATTTCTCCCTATTCCCTGAGCCAGCTGCACAGTCTCTAGCATATAGAAGGTGTTTCTCAAAGTGTTTATTGACTAGAATTATTGACTGTGGTCCTCTGATCATCCCTTCTCATTCTGATTGTGTCCATCTCCCCTGGGATGCCTTAGTAAAATGCCTCTTAAACATTACCTTTTCCGAACTCACTACACACACCAGCATATCTTTCAGGTGGTTAGTGTCTTCTGCTCTCCTGGGATCTCAAAAATGTTCTCAGATTCTGGGGGTGGGCCCTCTTTCTTCCCTTCCCCCACATTTTCTTTATTATTATTATTATTATTATTATTATTTATTTTTGGCTGCGTTGGGTCTTCGTTGCTGTGCATGGGCTTTCTCTAGTTGCAGCGAGCAGGGGCTACTCTTTGTTGCGGTGCGCGTGCTTCTCATTGTGGTGGCTTCTCTTGTTGCGGAGCATGGGCTCTAGATACGCGGGCTCAGTAGCTGTGGCTCGCGGGCTCTAGATACGCGGGCTCAGTAGCTGTGGCTCACGGGCTCTAGATACGTGGGCTCAGTAGTTGTGGCTCGCGGGCTCTAGATACGCGGGCTCAGTAGCTGTGGCTCACGGGCTCTAGATACGTGGGCTCAGTAGTTGTGGCTCGCGGGCTCTAGATATGTGGGCTCAGTAATTGTGGCTCACGGGCTCAGTAGTTGTGGCTTGTGGGCTCTAGAACACAGGTTCAGTAGTTGTGGCACACAGGCCTAGTTGCTCCGCGGCATGTGGGATCTTCCTGGACCAGGGCTCAAACCTGTGTCCCCTGCATTGGCAGGTGGATTCTTAACCACTGCACCACCAGGGAAGTCCCCCCACCACATTTTCTCACTGGGAAATTGTCTCTGTTTCTTTTGCTCAACAAACTACCTGGGTGGCTTCTGTGCCCACCTTGAGTGTGAAATGGCAAGACAGTAAAACTCCAATCGTTTAGCCATGGAGGATTTTAACAGTGATTCATAGTGGACGCCATAGACTCAGCACTTCTGCTCAATGAGGGAAGCACTGTGAGTCCTGGTCCTTGCTACAAGTTATTCTTCCAACAGGAGGAACGGTATAGATCCATCTTCACTTGATACAGCTCAGGTGACAGACAAGCCATCCCCAAAGTGGAAAAAAACATTCTGCAGTAATATTTCTCTGGCAGCAGGTATTTTGAAGTGGGCATTGGAGAAAATCAAATGCTCTTTAGCAATAAATGAGTAAAGTCCCTGCTTTTTTAATTGAAAAGTCACATGTGCTATCGAATCATTTTCTGCAAATAGCACTAAGTGTCTATGTCAAGCCAGAATCTAGTCAGAAGAACAGAGCTTGCATCAGAGCAGTAGAGGGATTTTATGTGAGGTATTGGTTACAAAGGGATTGGAAGATTTGAAAAACAAAAACAAAAATACAGGTGACAGGCAAGCAAACCAGAGATTTATAACATTAGGAAGTCTCTAGGTCTTAAAGGTCAGAGGGAAGCAGTGGTGTTTCCAGAGCCCAGAGGTCAATAGCAACTGGAGTCACAGAGGGAGGCACTGTCCCAAAGATCCGGGACTACAGAGGTGATGGCAGAAAAGCCACCTGAAGCAGAAAGACAGGGAAGAAATACCCTGGGTTCTCTTCTTCCTGCTCTAAGTTACCCAGAGTAATTTAAAACCCAGTAAACCCAGCACTTTGCAGTAATTCTAGTGAGGACTTTTATGGGACACATTCAAGAGGTTTAGAAACCCTTGGACATGCAAAAAAAAAGAAATCTCAACCAAATCAGAACAAAGACTGGTCTTATCCACAACCATCTATGAAGTTGTTGTTGTTGTTTGTAACTATTTCTTTTATGTGGAATAAATGGAACTTGATAGCAGACTTCCAGTATGGATTCATTTATGGTTTCTTGCATATAATTATACTTTATGGTTTACCGCGTATAGTTCTCATTTCATAGCATATGTTCAGTCATTTCAATTAATGTTTTTATTGTCTTCATAAAGTCTAGTGTAGAAGGATTCTTCCAGGTATTGACACAGATGGATATTCGAGTAGGGTGGTCCCTTCTTGACCATTATAAGAATAATATTGGTGTCCAACCTAGACACATAGGATGTGGTCTTTATGACATTTATTTTTGACTGGAAAAGCTACACGTTACACAACCACAGAGACATTTCTCACTTCTTATCTTTAAGCACAGGTCATCCCTGACATTTCATTTCATTAGACAAGACAAATGAAGAATTTTTAAAATTTTCTCTTAAAAAGCCTTACCCAACCTCCCATCAAAATCTGAGACACCAGAACATTCTTCCTCCCCTAGAGAATACCTTAGATCTTCCTCTAGTTCCCCTCTTTCTTCCTCTTCCTTGAACATATTTCTTTCTTCATAACGAAGTCCCTATCCCAGGCTCTGATTTTCTTGTATTTGAACTTTCACTGTTTTTCCTTCAGAAACTTCCTTTCCTTCTCACAAATCCATTAAAAATGAGTGTTCATCCTTTATCAACCAAACTGTTCCTACTGTTCAGTTTAGAGTTTCCGTTTTGGCCCCTGGCTGTTCACACTCCTTCCTGCTCTCCCTCCCCTCCCCTTCCCTCCCTTCAACTCCAGTCCAGTCCGGTCCCTGGTCTGCTCAGGACCTCCGCCCAGGGAGCACCTCCGCCCAGGGAGCACCTCTGTGCCCTGCTCTGTCCTTTGCTGCCTTTCTCTGAGCAGAGCCTTCTCCTTCCTCCCAAGCCCTAGATGGCCTCGCCGCCAGTCCCGTCTACCCGACATGCGTTCTTGAAATTTACTCTGTTCACAGAGTAGAGGGGAAATGTGCCATCCTCTGAAATGTCACAAAGGAAAATCTCCTTTTTAGTTAGTTCTTTGAGAAACATGGACAAATTAACATGTTCGTCATGTTCAGTGTTTGGAATAAGCAACCTTGATGGTTTTGTTTCAACCACACTTCCTTTCATAAAACAAAAGCTGTTCATGGCCTCCCTTCTGCTCTTTCTCTATCCTGACCCGACAGGAAGGCTCTTCCTCAAAGTACAAATCAGAGCAGCAAATCCAGGTTAAAGCAAGCTCTGTCGCAATCCAGAGCCTTCCACCCGACCCCAAACTCCCCCAACCCCCAATCCCGGTAGCCGAGGAAGGGGAATGCCCATCCTTTCAAGGGCGGGGACCCTCTGTGGAGATTTCTCAGCCTCTTGTCTTAATGAGTTTAACTCCAGAGATGGGCAGCTAGAGCCTTCCCACTGAGCATAATTACCACGATGGAGCACCTGGGGAGAGATTGTCACAAAGATAACTGGGTCTCAGGCTATTTAGTGCTTTACAGATGAGAGTAAGGTGGTGACTTGGAAAAATGAGGTCTGGTTCGGATAGGAAGATGGCTATGGTTCACTTTCTTCCTCCTGTTAGAAGCATCAACTGTGTGTTTCTAATTGACATGCATAAGCCCAGGACACGAAATAGACTCAGGTGAGAAATCATAGGATCCCAAGGCTGGATGGGACCATAGGGGTTATCCTGTCCACCTCCAGCCTCAGGCAGGGCTGCTTACAAACCACCTTGGAAGGAGGACTCACTACCCTTTTCATCAGCACCTCAGGAGTACTGAATACTCAGATAACCGAGGGCTACCTGGGTACAGACACACACTACAAAGGATTATTTGTGTGTGTTTATTCTGGCTCTTCTTGCTTAAAAGTCCTACCCAGGGTCAGGGGCAGGTCCCTAACACAGGCCGCTGACAGCAGCACACTGAACTGTCAGAAATTCACCCACCAGCCTGAATATACTGAAGAACACACAAGGAAAATATATTGAATCATCTTGTGCAAATTCACACCTCACTGAGGAGCTGAAAGAGGAGAGTGATCTTTTTTTTTTTTTAATTAATTAATTTATTTATTTTTGGCTGTGTTGGGTCTTCGTTTCTGCGTGAGGGCTTTCTCTAGTTGTGGCGAGCGGGGGCCACTCTTCATCGCGGCGCACGGGTCTCACTATCACAGCCTCTCTTGTTGCGGAGCACAGGCTCCAGACATGCAGGCTAAGTAGTTGTGGCTCACGGGCCTAGTTGCTCCGAGGCATGTGGGATCTTCCCAGACCAGGGCTCGAACTCGTGTCCCCTGCATTAGCAGGCAGATTCTCAACCACTGCGCCACCAGGGAAGCCCAGGAGAGTGATCTTTTAACCACTGTCAAACTCTGTGCGTGGCAGGATGGGATGGGGCTTCTGCTTTCCCCAAAGAAACAGCTGATGGAGGACCTAAAGCAGGGTATGGTGGAGGGTGGATTTGACAGGTAGTCCTGAGGCCGTTTAGAAACTGATACTCAGATGCCTGCAGAAAGGGATCTGCTAAGTACACGCTGGGAGATATAGGGGGTTTGGGACCTGCAATCTCCTTTGTGGCTTCTGTGCATCCTATGCCTTATTAATGTAACGGTACTGAGAAGACCTAATGTAAGTGAGCCAAGGGGTGTGGGCCCCAGGAATGGCAGAGGGAATGAGCTGTCCCATGGTGCTGGTTGGACTAGATGACATCCACCAAGAAGCCTGGACACATTCCCAAGGTTCCAGGGAGCAAGGAAAGTTTGTAGGGCAAGGTTGCCCCGCTCCCTGCAAGGAAGATAAGTGGAGCTTTCTCTCTGGACTGTCCACACCTGGAGCCGTTGGATTTCACATGTCCTTGCAGACTCTCGAGGAGATTGAGGAATCCATCCTCTCGGCCAGAGGTGAACAAACTACATCTTGTGGCCTGTTTTGGTACAGCCCACAAACTAAGAATGGGTTTTACATTTTTAAAGGGTTGGAAAAAAAGCAAAGAAGAAGAATGTGCAATACAGATCATATCTGGTCCACTAAGCCTAAATTATTTACTATCTGGCCCTTTACAGAAAAAGTTTGCCAACCCCTGCTCTAGGCCACTGGTTCTCAAATTTCCATGTTCATAAAAATCACTTAGGGCACTTATTAAATATTCAGATTACCCCCTCCAGACAGCTGGCTTAGCAGATCTTGGACTGGGCTCCCAGTATCTGCACTCTAACACCACCCAAGGTAATTCTAATGTAGGTGAGCATAAGATGACCTTACAAATGTTCCCTTTCAATTAATCAATAAATACATATTTACAATTTCTATCTGGCCAGCTCTCTGCTGAGTGTAGCAGGAGACACCACTGGTAGAAGATAACTCACCCCAGCCCATGGAAGAATTGCAATCTAGTTAGGGAAAGGAAAGCTTCTCAAGTTGAAAGTATTAGATATAAGTCAGGAACAAACGGCATGAGGCCGATTCCACATGAAATGGAATTTCGGGTGTAGGGCCATTATTCATGGTTGTGGTCACTCTGGTTGCAATCAGTGTGGAATGGAGTGTTTGAGAAAGACTCGGCAAGGTTTGGGATGTGGAGAAGGTATCATTTGCAAAGGGACAGAGCAGGAAGGGGCTTTCGGAATGAAAGCTATGAATATGTGGGCAGAGAGCAGAATGGCTGGACCACCAAGGGCATTCTGGATAGTAGAACTGATGGACTTCCTCTTCACGGTGAAAGCTACTCAGAAGAGTAGCTTCTCCTCCTTCTCTTCTTCTCAAAGCCTTGTTAGATCCTAAGCCACAGCAATCAGGATTCTAGATTTTTCTACCTAAAACTATTTTTGCCATTTCCCACTTCCTTCTCACCTGCATCCTCATATACTCTCTAAGCTCCTATCTCGCTGAGATTTTTTTTCATTATGCACTACAAATTTATGCCTCTATTTCCTTGCAAAGACTATTCTTGTAGACTGGATTGTTCTTTTCCTACCTGTTCTTTCCCTTCTTGTTTATAAAGAAAATGCTGTCTCATCTCTCAAGACCCAATGGAAGTATTATCTTCTCCTTAAAGCAAAACTGTCTCCAATCTCTTCCCTTCCAAAACAGAGCTAAGCAAGTTTTCATTTTGCACCAACCTGGTGTCTTGAACAAAGCAAAAGGATAGGGCTTGCACTGTAGTAGAATCAGTTGTCTTCATTTCTACCTATCTCCTGTATGAGACTAGGACCTCTTTGAGGTCAAAAAACCACGTTGATCTATTCCTATTTCCTTGATGCCTCAAACACTGCACATCGTAGTGGGCAGTAAACATTTCTTTGGTGGGTGGGTGATTGAATGATTCATGAGCAAGGCATTTCAGTTTGTGGAGTCCTCTAAACATCAGAGGAATATGGCCTTGCTGATACTATCAATGAGCCCCATACAGGTTTTTAAATAGGGGATGACATAATGGTTCCATTTAAGGTAACTTATAGAGAAAACATTAATGGAAAGTTGGAGCCTAAGGATGATTTGTTGAGTAGGTAGGAAGGCTGGAGATTCTCCCTGGAGGAGTACAATGCCTTACTTCTTTGATAATAACTCCTTGGCATCTCAGCATCTTTAAATTCAATAGACATCTTCAGCAGATCACGGGTAAGATCTGAGCTGGACACTGTGATACAAACTGTGTCTCAGCTGGGGCATCTGCTATTGGATAACCTGAGCTTTCATATGGCATCTCAGAAAAACCTCCTGGGGCCCTGGAAAGCAGGAATAAAAAATAATCACTTTAATATCAGCTACAGTTCTAATCTCAGGAATTTTGTTAAATTGCAGCTTGAAACTGCTCACAATGGGAAGTGGTTCTGTAACAACTAAGGCAAATAATTTACCTTAAGGACAAGAACCAACCCTACATGCATAGAAACTGGAGGAGTTCCAGAGAACAACCAGAAAGTATAAAGACAAAGGAAAATAGGTCCCATGAAGTTTAATAAAAGTTAGGCAATAAGAGGGAAGAGATGGCAGAACAGGCTAAACTGGACCAAGGCAAGTGGAAATGATGGTTGGGTTCCCGAAGCAACAAAGAGGAGGTGCAGAAGAGGTAGGAATATGGAATCATTTTCAATAGGCGGGTCTAGGATTCTGAATTTTATTTGTGAGGGGATGTAGGTGGTATCTGAGGAGGATGTGGCAGAGCCAAATATCCAAACTCCAAAGATATCTAACCAGGGCTTCCATTTCCCTGACTCCTCACATCTACATGGGGCCAAAGGACAAATACAACGTGAGCAGAAGTAGTAAGCATCACTTCGAGGCCGAGAAGCTTAAGTACCCAATGTGCCTTCCCAACCCTCTCTTCTGCTTCTACAGGCCTGGATTAAAGTTGGAAGCTTCTCCAGGTGGGAGAAGCCTGGATCCTGAGTCACGGCTTGGGAAAGGGCCACCCAGGAAAACTGCCAGGGGAGGGACACCATCTTGGTCTTTGAGTGGGGGAGACCTGAACTCTTATTGTGTTCATCCTTTGAGATTGGAGGTTGTTCATTACAACAGTAGTCGCCTCTTTCTTAATCCAGGGTAGGAGGCTAGATTTCCAGGAAATTTTCAGAGAGCAGCCTAAGTTATAGCCTAAATTATGCTTTGAGGCAGGGCACAAGTAGAGCAGGAAGAGTTCTGTTGGGTCTTGGGACACATACAAAGCTAGGAGGAATCTGGGCCAGTAGTCCTTTTCTCCCATTGATTTTTGCTGGGAGCAGGCAGGCTTCGACCATTGATTTTAACCACTGATTGAGTCATATTCCCCAGTCTGTCAGCACTTATTCCACTTCCTTTCGTCTAATGTTTTCACCTGCTTGAAGCTCCACAGCCATCCGTATCTTGAGTTCACAGCTGCACATTTCAGAAGGGCTTTAGAAATGGCTCCCTTCCCCGCATGGCAGTGTTCAGCCCAGTCTCTTCCTCCCTCTTCCAAGACAGTCGTTCTCAGGGCGATTGCCTGTTAGACAGAGAAAAATACTAAAGCTGGAGACAGCTGATCTTGACAGAGGCTAC
Source organism: Balaenoptera borealis (assembly GCF_965194805.1). NCBI lineage: Eukaryota > Metazoa > Chordata > Mammalia > Artiodactyla > Balaenopteridae > Balaenoptera > Balaenoptera borealis. The sequence goes on along the minus strand of NC_138875.1, from coordinate 50,317,612 downwards.
GGCAGGTCAGAGCTCCATCGGGAGGAAGCCGGCGACCTACCAGGAGTTGCTTCAAGACCCAAACGCTCCTTTCTCTTCCACAGAACGAGCCATGAAGGCAACCAAGACTCAAAGCGAGCTTCACAGCAAACAGGAACTAAAGAGCATCCAGCAGGTGGTGGCTCAGATGCCAAAGCCACCCTCATCTCGGCTGAAGAGTGGGCACAAATAGAATTGAAAATGGCCCAGAGTGCTTGGAGTGGGAAAGAAGATTCTAAACCTCAGGACACACCTGCAGGAGAGAAGGGGGGTGGAGGTATAGTCTTCCTCTTTCTTTCTCCTTCTCATCTGTGGTTGCTGAAACAAACCAACAAACCCAACAACCAACCAACCAACAAGCAGAAAACAAAACAAGATGGCTGCGGGTGGCTCGCTGGGTCCTACACACCGGCTGACGCGCGTACGTGCCAGGCGGGCCGGCTGTCCAGATGCCGCAGCCGATCCGCCCGCTGAGCGAGCCGCACTGCGCTGCGGATCAATGTGCACACGCCAATTGCTTGATTTCGAGCAGGCTGGGGACGGCGTGCAGAGCAGGGAGGAAATGGCTCTTGGGTTCTTCTCCATGGCCTTGTCCCTTTTGGCCCCTGGGGGAGAGAGTGAGGCGACAGTGAGGCCAGCCCCTCCCTGCACCGCACCATCTGGCGTGTCGTGCCCGAGGAGGACAACGTTTGGTTCCACCTGCACCCGCCTCCGAGGAGGGCCTGGAGAATCGAAACAGACACGGGAGATCGGGCTCCCCTTTGTGGCAGACGCAAATTCTGTCAGCAGGCTGGGGGAAAGGAGGCCATTGGGCGTCCTTGCTAGGATTGCTGACACGAATCGAGATTGGTTTGGTGGCCTCTCTTCCCTCCTTCCTAGGATAATAGGCACACAGAATGCGAACTCCCTGCACGGCGGGCCCGAATATGCCATCCTCTCTCCTCAAGGAGGGCAGCTGCCACAGCAGCCCAGCCCCAGACTCGCTGAGGGGGGGAGGGGATGGGGAGTGGCCAGGGTAGCACTGGGATGTCGTGTGTGTGTGTGTGTGTGTGTGTGTGTGTGTGTGTCGTGCACACGTGGTGTTTACTCAACCTGTCTTCTGGAGTTTTGTTACCCGTTTGAGTACTCACCTGAGGGGATCCCAGGGACAGCGGGCTGGACCCATCTAAAGAAGAGAAGCCCAGGGTCCAAACGGCTGTCTGTAGAACGAAGAGGGCCCAGAAGTCGTGGGTTATGCTTCTGGGCCAGCAGAGCAGCACAGACAACGGACACTGCCGAGGTGCTCGTTTCCCCGCTCCTGACCAAATCCTTGTGCAGCTGTGGAAGTCTCCTTGTCCTTCCCAAACCCAGGTACCTCTTCTCTCCCTGGGCATTGGTTCGTGCATCTTACCTGCAGCCTGGAGCCTGGCCTGCCCTCACTTCATAATCTCTCTGATCACCTTTCCAGAGGAACCTCTCCCTTCCCTCTGTGGAGTCTACTGTAGGAATATCTCACAGAATTCTGCCACACAGCCTACGACTGGCGAAATTCTCTAGATAATTAGTGCAGTGGGAACTGGCACCCTGTCTTGTACATTTTGACATCTCTCTGCAGTGCCAATAACCGTGCTATTCAACTATTAACGCTTGAAATAAATTTTGGCTAAAATGAATCCGTTCTTAGGAAGTAGTAACTTGAAGATTTGTCCCTGCAAACTCTATGCCTCAGAAAAAAATATTAAAAACAAAGACCCTTACATGTGGCCCATGCTCTCCCCTCTCAAAGCTGCGTCAAGAGCCAGCAGTCCTGTTGACTGATAAATCCCGCAGTGCTTGGCTGGTCATTGCCCTGCCCACCAAGAGACCATTGGAAATTTCCTCGCTTTGCTATCATTTGTCACGGGCTCCAAAGGTAGAATCAGTCATTGCTAAGTTTTGGTTTTCAGGCTCATGCAGAAGTATTTTCATTTGTGTCCTTTTTCCATCTGACTCTTTAAACTAATGCTTCTAGACTTCAAATCTTTGCACAAACCTCCCATGTCATCATTGGGGAACTCTGGGCCCAGAGCTAAGGTTGGAAGCAAAAAACCCCAAATCTGCACGTTTTATTTCATTGGTACATGTATTTAATCCATCTGCAAACTGTGCATTGGATAGCATTGCAGGCTTCTCTCTCTGGGAACACTAAGGTATGTGTATTCAACAGTGAAAAATAAACATAAGATTTTATTACAAAGTGCCACTGCTGCTCCTGGCATGAGTAATTTGTGCACCTGCATTTTTAAAATGTTTCAAAGTTTTTCCCCTTGGTGGATTCCGTGGTAACACGCATTAGCTTCCCGGCTGTCACAGCCTGGGTCTTGTAGGCTCCTGTCTCTTCTGCCCGTGCTACCTAGAAGTCCTTGTCTTCAGAGCAAACACAGTGGCCACCCATGGAAGCCTTGGAGAGTAAGGCTTCCTCTCAAGAATTGGCAAGAGTGTAGGAGTGTTAATCCCTAGTGCCAAGGAGGAGGGGGTTGGACCATCGAGGGAGGAGTTAATGTCGGGTTCTGTCCTCCTCGGATGTGGGATGTGGGGATGGTTTCCGGGGGGGTGCAGGGTTGCCCCCTCCTCCAGGCTCTTTGCCTCTCAGCCTGCTTTTTCATAAGCATAGGATCCCAGTCATTTGCAGCTCATCACTGAGGCTCTTTGGCAAAGAGGGCAACCCAGTATGAGCCAGACAGAACTGAAACACCCGGCCAGCCAGAGCACCTGGAATATGGTAGAGGGGCCTTGGAAGGGGAGTGTGCTATTATTCTGAATGGGGTACAGCATCCTGGCTGTCTTTTATCTCTTCCTTCTCCTTCTTTTGCAATGATTCTGATCTTTGCAAGTGTGTAAGTCAGTCTGTGTGCTCAGCGCTCACTAACAATTTCCCCTGTGATAACTGTAATCTCCTGGAAACGTTCCTTGGTGCCTTCCGATGTCCTCCACAACAACCCGGAAGGCTGGCAATCCCAAGTCATCTTAGGCACATTCATACTTTTCTTCAAGTCATATCACAGCATATTGAACACTTTGCTCTGGAGCAGCAGGTCTCAGAGGAAGACGATGATGACCCAGTGCTACACCAACTTGATCGTTAGAGTCTCTGTCTCTCTAAGCAACACCAGGCAGATAACTTGATCTAAAGAGTATTTATTTATCTGTCCAAGGCTGCAAATGGAGACAGAGGAAGCGCCACTGGTGGAATCGTGGGGTGTGAAGTCTTCATTGTTCAGTGTGATCGAGAGCAATGGAATGCTTGTTTCATTTAAATAATACCGAGTTTTCAAACACTGCACACCACCTGGCCTGGGAGCTGCCTGGCCCAGGCACAGGATTGGATGTATGTGGCATTTTGAATGGTTTAACTGCAAACTTGTTCTGGTTTTAGTTCAAGGGGTAGTAGTGGAGTAGTTGTTTTCACTGCCGAGGATCAAGTCCCTCTTCTTGCTGTGGACGAGGCTTCTGTTGGCCAACTGGTCATCTCTAAACTTGGCTGTCTAGGAAAGTGACATGATTCCCTCTCAGAAGAGTAAGAAGAATCGCACTTTGATATCCTCTATGAGTTTGCACACTGATGCTTTGGTCAAGCCATATGTTTTAATTCAGGGAAAGATTTCTCAAAGTATCCCCTAGAACTTTCTAACTGGCTCCTCTGGTGAGTCCTGCCTTAAATGGATGTATGAACCTTGCCCCAAAGCAAAGACTCTTTGAATTGTCAAACCACATATTCACATACCTGTGCACACCTGCATGTGCACACACACATGCATGCATACACACACCAGTTTGTTTGGAGAGAAATCAAAGACTTACTTTGATGTAGTTATCTGGATTGTCTTGTGCCCAGGTTGCTCATGAAAAAAATTTTTTTTACAATTGAATTAATTTTTTATTGGAATATAGTTGATTTACAATGTTGTGTTAGTTTCTGCTGTACATCAAAGTGAATTGGTTATACATATACGTATATCCACTCTTTTTTAGATTCTTTTCCCATATAGGTCATTACGGAGCATTGAGTAGAGTTCCCTGTGCTATACAGTAGGCTCTTACTAGTTATCTACTTTATATATAGTACTGTATATATGTCAATCCCAATCTCCCAATTTTTCCCTCCCCCCCCTTCCCCCTTGGTAACCATAAGTTTGTTTTCTACATCTGTAACTCTATTTCTGTTTTGTAAATAAGTTCATTTGTGCCAATTTTTTTTAGATTCCACATATAAGTATTACTCTATGTAAAGAATATGAGGAGCAGACTGGTGATAACTGAGGAAATGGTTGCCACATTCAGCTGGATTGTACATTGAGTAGCACTTGATAAATATCCCTTGGCTTGGATTCAGTATCGCTCAGGCTCTGTCCACAGTTTTAGGCAAAGAGGCTATTAGAATTAATTATCTCATTGATTCAAGATGAGTATACAGTATTTGGATAAGCAATGCTGTTAAAATGAACCCCACAATTCTAGCACCTTCACATAATAAAGGTCTCTTGTTCCTCCCATCATTGTCTTATATGGTTTGGGGGGAAGGGTGAGGCTCTGAACTGTGAAACCAGCCGGGGTCCAGTCTCTTTCTGTCTTCTGTCGCCTCCGTCTCTACCACGTGGCCTCCAAGGTAACCACAGAAAACAAAAGAGAGAAAAGAGTGTATAGAGCATATATACCCACTCTTAACTGCCTTGGTCCCAAAGCCCCTCCTCAGTACAAAAGGGATGGGGAATATACGCTCACTGGTGCCAGGGAGAGGGGCCAGTCTCGCCACTGATACCTTTGCCTATATTATCTGGATATTTCATGGGAAAATATCCAGCTCCAATCACAGATATTGTTCCATTTCTCTCCTTCTCATCGAGTCTTGGTGCTGGTGGACGGAACAGTTGCAGAGGGCATGTTCCTGCAGTTTTCCTTCTTGGATACAAATTCGGTGCCTTCCACAAGAGTGATGGTCTCAAGATGAGTTGCTGCAAATGGAGCTGATTATAATTGTGTTATGACCACACACATGCCTGAGGTGTTCTTCAATCAGTCTCAACCACTTCAGTCTGGTTTAGTTATTCTTTACAGTAGCGAAACTTCTTTCACTTGCAATCTGAAAAAGGTACTATAAAATCAGGCTATAAATAATATTTCATTATGTAGTTGTAAAGGCATTGTATTTTGAAGCATGATAGTAAAATGGAGCAGGATCCTATGGTCTTTGCCCCCCATGTCCTCAGCCTGCCTTTTGTCTGTGGAAAAACTTTAGCCAAAGAATAAGTTCAATCAGAGAAGTGAGAAAATGCAGAAGCAAAGGAAAGCAGTCAAATAGGACAAAATAATAATAGTTTAGTCACTAAGCAAAGTCAAGGACCTTTAGTTCCTTCTCAAGGTCTATAGATAGTATTCTGAGCCATATCCTGTGGGCTGTCTTGTAAATACTGAAACCCCCCATCAGGTGGAAGAAGTTAACTACATGATGACCAGACTGTAGCCATGACATAAGCTACCACAATTCCAAGAACTGGCCTCAAAGAAATGGGAACAAACTGACCTTGAAACTGAAGAGTAACTGTACTTAAAACAATGAAGATGACTCTGGTCAGACCACTGATGACCTATTTCAAGATGACGGTCAGAGCTGACTGTGCTGTTTCTGCATGTAGCCCCCTCCCTCCATCTATAAAAGCTCTTGCCCACTGGTTGTCTGTGGGAGGGAGTTGGCCTTTGGACAGGAGTCCACCCTCGCCCCTAGTTGCCAGCATCTGAAATAAAGCAAACTTTCCTTTCCACTAACCTTGCCTCTTAATTGGCTTTTGAGCAGCAAGCAGCCGGACCTCCGCTTTCAGTTACAATAGTAGCATATAATACCCAACCCTTTGCCATTGCCCATTATTTAAACTTGCTTTTGACACAACTGCTCCTAACACTGTGCTTCTGACATACTGGGCCTACATTATCCAAAGGTTGATAATATTTTTTTCAGTCATTCTAAAATATTTCTTACATTAGTGACTTGTCCTGTCTTTGGAATTGTGATTGGAAACAATAGAATAATGAAACTCCTTCAAGAGTTTTGTTAAGTGGGATTTGGACCACTTGGAATAGAAGCTACATTGTTCATGGCTCTAGTTTCATATGTTTGTATGCAACCACTCTCTTGTATCTGAAATAAATTTGCTGTAGTCTTTGTCTCTACTCTATTCTAAACACACTGTACAAACAAGGGCCTGCTTCTCTGGAGAATAACCAAGCCAAGGATGTCATGTTCCATCTTGATGACGAAATGCAGATTTGTCATTAAAAGGCAAATTCTTCATTATCAAAAGCTGAATAGAAATGATGCTTTAAAAGATTTTAGCTAATGAAATTTAGCCCCTTCTTCCCTCCCCCCCCAAAAGAAGAATTTAGAAATATACTCTGGAGCTTAGCCCAGAGTATTTCATTTGGCTTCAAAATGCATACATTTTCTTTTACTTCATGGTCTTGCCTTACAGTATTTTGTTGTGTAGAAGGTAGCAAACCAATGTTGTTCGCCTTGTTGAGCTCAGGAACACTGCTTGCTTGGTTTTCCTGATATATTTCCAAGGCTTGTGTCTGGTTAAGCAAAATCTATGTGGTTTCTGGCTACCCCCATCAAGGAAAATGTACCCCGAATGGTGCCATCACTCTATAACTTCTGCATCAGCCCAGTCTTCCATCTGGCAGGTTCCCTCTCTACTTTGTAGTCCTTTCTTCATCTTCTTTGAAGCCATTTGTGCAAGAAGGGAAGACAGAGATGCCTCTTTCCTTCCAACATTTCTATCAGCTTAGGCTGAGTTTTCAGCTTGGACTCTGCTTTGGGAGTTTCTAGGTTTTGAGGGGATTTAAAGACTTTCCCAGCTCACCGAGTCCTTGTAGACTTCAGTTTTTTGCAGTCTCCTTAGTCAGTTCTCTATAAATGTCCAAATATGAAAGTCTCATTGCATTCCCTTATTTCTGTTCCCATGGCTTGGGTGAGCCCCTGTGGATGCAGGTTGCTGCTGTGGACGGGCTGAGGAGAATGGATGAATGGAGCTCTCCAAATCCATTTAATATAGCTGCCCTCAGATAACCAAAGGCTTGCGTGGAGGTGGTAGTCCCGTGAAGAGGGAGGTTCTGCAGGGGAAACTGCCAGAACCTCAGGAAGGTGCAATAAACCCAGTGGCTGCGAGAGGCATCCACTTTCCTTCCTATGGGCCGCTGGGGAGCCAGGCACCAAATACCGTTCTGTGTTTTGGGTATTTTGTTTGTTAGTTTGTTTTTACTTTGCTTTGCTACAAACTCCAGTGAGACTTTGGAAATTCAGTTTCAGACGGTCCTACACATTCCTCGCCCTCAAGACCAGGAGGGAGGGGAGGACCTTCAAGATGGCAGAGGAGTAAAATGTGGAGATCACCTTCCTCCCCACAAATACATCAGAAATACATCTACATGTGGAACAGCTCCTACAGAACACCTACTGAACGCTGGCAGAAGACCTCAGACTTCCCAAAAGGCAACAAACTCCCCAGGGCAAAAGAAAAAACAGAGACAAAAGAATAGGGATGGGACCTGCACCTCTGGGAGGGAGCTGTGAAAGAGGAAAAGTTTCCACACACTAGGAAGCCCCTTCACTGGTGGAGACAGGGGGTGGGCAGGGAGGAACCTTTGGAGCCACAGAGGAGAGCTCAGCAACAGGGGTGCAGAGGGCAAAGCAGAGAGATTCCCACACAGAGGATCGGTGCCAACCAGCACTCACCAGCCCGAGAGGCCTGTCTGCTCACCCACCGGGGCGGGCAGGGTCTAGGAGCTGAGGCTCGGGCTTCGGAGGTCAGACCCCAGGGAGAGGACTGGGGTTGGCTGCGTGAACACAGCCTGAAGGGGGCTAGTGCGCCACAGCTAGCCAGGAGGGAGTCGGGGAAAAAGTCTGGACTTGCCTAAGATGCAAGAGACAGTTGTTTCGGGGTGCGCAAGGAGAGGGGATTCAGAGCACTGCCTAAACGAGCTCCAGAGACAGGCGCGAGCCGTGGCTATCAGCGTGGACCCCAGGGATGGGCATGAAACACTAAGGCTGCTGTGGCAGCCACCAAGAAGCCTGTGTGCAAGCACAGGTCACTATCCACACCTCCCCTCCCGGGAGCCTGTGCAGCCCGCCAATGCCAGGGTCCCGCGATCCAGGGACAACTTCCCCGGGAGAACACATGGCGCCCCTCAGGCTGTTGCAACATCTCACCAGCTTCTGCCACCACAGGCTCACCCCGCATTCCGTACCCCTCCCTCCCCATGGCCTGAGTGAGCCAGAGCCCCCGAATCAGCCACTCCTTTAACCCCCTCCTGTCTGGGTGAAGAACAGATGCCAGAGGGCGACCTACATGCAGAGGCGGGGCCAAATCCAAAGCTGAACCCCAGGAGCTGTGCGAACAAAGGAGAGAAAGGGAAATCTCTCCCAGCAGCTCTGGAGCAGTGGATTAAATCTCCACAGGCAACTTGATGTACCTTGCATCTGAGGAATACCTGAAGAGACAATGAATCATCCCAAAATTGAGGCAGTGGACTTTGGGAGCAACTGTAGACTTGGGGTTTGCTTTCTGCATCTAATTTGTTTCTGGTTTTATGTTTATCTTAGTTTAATATTTAGAGTTTATTATCATTGGTAGCTTTGTTTATTGATTTGGTGGCTCTCTTCCTTTTTTTAAAAAATGTATTTTTTTTTCCTTTTTCTCTTTTTGTGAGTGTGTATGTGTATGCGTCTTTGTGTGATTTTGTCTGTATAGCTTTGCTTTTACCATTTGTCCTAGGGTCCTGTCTGCTTTTTTTTTTTTCTAGTGTAGTTTTTAGCGCTTGTTATCACTGGTGGATTTGTTTATTGGTTTGGTCGCTCTCTTCTTTTTTTCTATTTTTGTTACTTTTGTATTTTTTCATTTTTAATAATATATTTTTATTTTTTATTTTAATAACTTTATTTATTTTATTATTATTTTTTCTTTCCTTCTTTCTTTTTCCCTTTTCTTCTGAGCTGTGTGGCTGACAGGGTCTTGGTGCTCCAGCTGGGTGTCAGGCCAGAGCCTCTTAGGTGGGAGAGCTGAGTTCAGGACATTGGACCGCCAGAGACCTCCCAGCCCCATGTAATATCAAATGGCAAAAGCCCTCCCAGGGATCTCCATCTCAAGGCTAAGACCCAGCTCCACTCAACGACCAGCAAACTACAGTGCTGGACACCCCATACCAAACAACTAGCAAGACAGGAACACAACCCCACCCATTAGCAGAGAGGCTGCCTAAAATCATACTAAGTTCACAGACCCCCAAAACACACCACTGGACGCGGTCCTGCCCACCAGAAAGACAAGATCCAACCTCATCCACCAGAACACAGGCACCAGTCCCCTCCACCAGGAAGCCTGCACAGCCCACTGAACCAACCTTAGCCACTGGGGGCAGACGCTAAAAGCAATGGGAACTACAAACCTGCAGTCTGCGAAAAGGAGACCCCAAACGAAGTAAGTTAAGCAAAATGGGAAGACAGAGAAATACACAGCAGATGAAGGAGCAAGGTAAAAACCCACCAGACCAAACAAATGAAGAGGAAATAGGCAATCTACCTGAAAAAGAATTCAGAGTAATGATAGTAAAGATGATCCAAAATCTTGGAAATAGAATGGAGAAAATACAAGAAACGTTTAACAAGGACCTAGAAGAACTAAAGAGCAAACAAACAATGATGAACAACACAATAAATGAAATTAAAAATTCTCTAGAAGGAATCAATAGCAGAATAACTGAGGCAGAAGAACAAATAAGTGACCAGGAAGATAAAATAGTGGAAATAACTACCACAGAGCAGAATAAAGAAAAAAGAATGAAAAGAATTTAGGACAGTCTCAGAGACTTCTGAGACAACATTAAACACACCAACATTCGAATTATAGGGGTCCCAGGGGAAGAAGAGAAAAAGAAAGGGACTGAGAAAATATTTGAAGAGATTATAGTTGAAAACTTCCCTAATATGGGAAACGAAATAGTTAATCAAGTCCAGGAAGCACAGAGAGTCCCATACAGGATAAATCCAAGGAGAAACATGCCAAGACACATATTAATCAAACTATCAAACATTAAATACAAAGAAAAAATATTAAAAGCAGCAAAAGAAAAGCAACAAATAACATACAAAGAATCCCCATAAGGTTAACAGCTGATTTCTCAGCAGAAACTCTGCAAGCCAGAAGGGTGTGGCAGGACATACTTAAAGTGATGAAAGGGAAAAACCTACAACCAAGATTACTCTACCCAGCAAGGATCTCATTCAGATTCAACAGAGAAATTAAAACCTTTACAGACAAGCAAAAGCTAAGAGAATTCAGCACCACCAAACCAGCTTTACAACAAATGCTAAAGGAACTCCTCTAGTCAGGAAACACAAGAGAAGGAAAAGACCTACAAAAACAAACCCAAAACAATTAAGAAAATGGTAAAAGGAACATACATATCGATAATTACCGTAAATATAAATGGATTAAATGCTCCCACCAAAAGACATAGACTGGCTGAATGGATACAAAAACAAGACCCATATATATGCAGTCTACAAGAGACACACTTCAGACCTAGGGATACATACAGGCTGAAAGTGAGGGGGTGGAAATAGATATTCCATACAAATGGAAATAAAAAGAAAGCTGGAGTAACAATTCTCATATCAGACAAAACAGACGTTAAAATAAAGACGATTACAAGAGACAAAGAAGGACACTACATAATGATCAAGGGATCGATCCAAGAAGAAGATATAACAGTTGTAAATATTTATGCACCCAACATAAGAGCACTTCAATACATAAGGCAAATGCTAACAGCCATAAAAGGGGAAACTGAGAGTAACACAATCATAGTAGGGGACTTTGACACCTCACTTTCACTAATGGACAGATCACCCAAAATGAAAATAAATAAGGAAACACAAGCTTTAAGTGATACATTAAACAAGATAGACTTCATTGATATTTATAGGACATTCCATCCAAAAACAGCAGATTACACTTTCTTCTCAAGTGCTTATGGAACATTCTACAGGATAGGTCATATCTTGGGTCACAAATCAAGCCTTGGTAAATTTAAAAAAATTGAAATCATATCAAGTACCTTTTCCGACCACAACACTGTAAGACTAGATATCAGTTACAGGAAAAAATGTGTAAAAAATACAAACACATGGAGGCTAAACAATACACTACTAAATAACCAAGAGATCACTGAAGAAATCAAAGCGGAAATCAAAAAATACCTAGAAACAAATGACAATGAAAACACAATGACCCAAAACCTATGAGATGCAGCAAAAGCAGTTCTAAGAGGGAAGTTTATAGCAATACAATCCTACCTCAAGAAACAAGAAATATCTCAAATAAACAACCTAACCTTATACTTAAAGCAGTTAGAGAAAGAAGAACAAAAAAACCCCAAAGTTAGCTGAAGGAAAGAAATCATAAACATCAGATCAGAAATAAATGAAAAAGAAATGAAGGAAACGATAGCAAAGATCAGAAAAACTAGAAGCTGGTTCCTTGAGAAGATAAACAAAATTGATAAACCATTAGCCAGACTTACCAAGAAAAAAAGGGAGAAGACTCAAATCAATAGAATTAGAAATGAAAAAGGAGAAGTAACAACTGACACTGCAGAAATACAAAGGATCATGAGAGATTACTACAAGCAACTATATGGCAGTAAAATGGACAACGTGGACGAAATGGACAAATTCTTAGAAAAGCACAACCTTCCGAGACTGAACAAGGAAGGAATAGAAAATATAAACAGACCAATCACAAGCACTGAAATTGAAACTGTGATTAAAAATCTTCTAACAAACAAAAGCCCAGGACCAGATGGCTTCACAGGTGAGTTCTATCAAACATTTAGAGAAGAGCTAACACCTATCCTTCTCAAACTCTTCCAAGATACAGCAAAGGGAGGAACACTCCCAAACTCATTCTACGAGGCCACCATGACCCTGATACCAAAACCAGACAAAGATGTCACAAAAAAAGAAAACTACAGGCCAATATTCTGATGAACGTAGATGCAAAAATCCTCAACAAAATACTAGCAAACAGAATCTAACAGCACATTAAAAGGATCATATACCATGATCAAGTGGGGTTTATCCCAGGAATGCAAGGATTCTTCAATATATGCAAATCAATCAATGTGATAAACCATATTAACAAATTGAAGGAGAAAAACCATATGATCATCTCAATAGATGCAGAAAAAGCTTTAGACAAAATTCAACACCCATGTATGATAAAAACCCTCCAGAAAGTAGGCAAAGAGGGAACTTACCTCAACATGACAAAGGCCATATATGACAAACTGACAGCCAACACTGTTCTCAATGGTGAAAAACTGAAACTTTTTCCACTAAGATCAGGAACAAGACAAGGTTGCCCACTTTCACCACTATTATTCCACATAGTTTTGGAAGTTTTAGCCACAGCAATCAGAGAATAAAAAGAAATAAAAGGAATCCAAATCGGAAAAGAAGAAGTAAAACTGTCACTGTTTGCAAATGACAGGATACTATACATACAGAATCCTAAAGATGTTACCAGAAAACTACTAGAGCTAATCAATGAATTTGGTAAAGTAGTAGGATACAAAATTAATGCACAGAAATCTCTTGCATTCCTATACACTAATGATGAAAAATCTGAAAGAGAAATTAAGGAAACACTCCCATTTACCATTGCAACAAAAAGAATAAAATACCTAGGAATAAACTTACCTAAGGTGACAAAAGACCTGTATGCAGAAAACTATAAGACACTGATGAAAGAAATTAAAGATGATACAAACAGATGGAGAGATATACCATGTTCTTGGATTGGAAGAATCAACATTGTGAAAATGACTACACTACCCAAAGCAATGTACAGATTTAGTGCAATTCCTATCAAACTACCAATGGCATTTTTCACAGAACTAGAACAAAAAATTTCACAATTTGTATAAAACACAAAAGACCCTGAATAGCCAAAGCAATCTTGAGAAAGAAAAATGGAGCTGGAGGAATCAGGCTCCCTGACTTCAGACTATACTACAAAGCTACAGTAATCAAGACAGTATGGTACTGGTGCAAAAACAGAAATATAGATCAATAGGACAGGATAGAAAGCCCAGAGATAAACCCATGCACATATGGTCAACTTATCTTTGATAAAGGAAGCAAGAATATACAATGGAGAAAAGACAGCCTCTTCAATAAGTGGTGCTGGGAAACTGGACAGCTACATGTAAAAGATTTAGAATACTCCCTAACACCATACACAAAAATAAACTCAAAACAGATTAAAGACCTAAATGTAAGGCCAGACACTATAAAAGTCTTAAGAGGAAAACATAGGCAGAACACTCTATGACACAAATCACAGCAAGATCCTTTTTGACCCATCTCCTAGAGAAATGGAAAACAACCCAAAAATAAGCAAATGGGACCTAATGAAACTTAAAAGCTTTTGCACAGCAAAGGAAACCATAAACAAGATGAAAAGACAACCCTCAGAATGGGAGAAAATATTTGCCAATGAAGCAACTGACAAAGGATTAATCTCCAAAATTTACAAGCAGCTCATGCAGCTCAATATCAAAAAAAAAACAACCCAATCCAAAAATGGGCAGAAGACCTAAATAGACATTTCTCTGAAGAAAATGTACAGATTGCCAACCAACACTTGAAAGGATGCTCAACATCACTAATCATTTGAGAAATGCAAACCAAAACTACAATGAAGTATCACTTCACACCAGTCAGAATGGCCATCATCAAAAAATCTACAAACAATAAATGCTGTAGAGGGTGTGGAGGAAAGGGAACCCTCTTGCACTGTTGGTGGGAATATAAATTGATACAGCCACTATGGAGAACAGTATGTAGGTTCCTTTAAGAACTAAAAATAGAACTACCATATGACAAAGCAATCCCACTACTGGGCATATACCCTGAGAAAACCATAATTCAAAAAGATTCATGTACCACAATGTTCATTGCAGCTCTATTTACAATAGCCAGGACATGGAAGCAACCTAAGTGTCCATCGACAGATGAATGGATAAAGAAGATGTGGCACATATATACAATGGAATATTACTCACCCATAAAAAGAAATAAAATTGAGTTATTTGTAGTGAGGTGGATGGTCCTAGAATCTGTCATACAGAGTGAAGTAAGGTATAAAGAGAAAAACAAATACCGTATGCTAACACACGTATATGGAAACTAAAAAAAAAATGGTTCTGAAGAACCAAGGGGCAGGACAGGAATAAAGATGCAGACGTAGAGAATGGACTTGAGGACACGGGAAGGGGGAAGGGTAAGCTGGGACGAAGTGAGAGAGTGGCATGGACATATATACACTACCAAATGTAAAATAGATGGCTAGTGGGAAGCAGCTGCACAGCACAGGGAGATCAGCTCGGTGCTTTGTGACCACCTAGAGGGGTGGGATTGGGAGGGTAGGAGGGAGACATAAGAGGGAGGAGATATGGGGATTTATGTACACATATAGCTGATTCACTTTGTTATACAGCAGAAACTAACACACCATCGTAAAACAATTATACTCCAATAAACCTGTTAAAAAAATAATATCAAAAAATTTTAAAAATGGATCTATGAGGAAACAGCTTAGAGGAAAATCTTTGCACAATTACCTACATATATAGTACATGCTTTGAATCAAGGTTATACCATGTTTTATGATGAGATACCCCATCTTCTCCTTCCTACTGAGTTATATTGAATAAATGCCCAGAAAGAAAGAAAAAAAAAAAAGACCAAGAGGGAAGAAATCAGCCCCAGGGTTTCACTAGGATAGTAGTATAGTGGAATAGATCGACCAAGACCATTTTAAATGCCCACAGCTTTTCAGTGCTGAGGAATGCAGCCAAGGCATCTGTTAGACCAGCATGGTGGTCTCCAGGTGCCCAGTGGTCCATGCCATGGCCCTGGAAAAAAAACCTTTGGGAGATAAGCAGCAGAGACCCACACACCAGAGGGGCCTGATTCGAGGCAAGGCTGCGTGGCTCACCCTGTTGTTAACTTGGATGAAGGAAGGAACTGAATGACATTCACAACCCGAAGTGATTCCATTTCATCATTTTGTACACATACATTCATGATGTGCTATATGTTATATATAATTTACTAAAGCATGCTTTTAAAAATAGATTTGAGGAGCGTGGAGACCCCAGAAGAGTATGTTATTGTACTGGGCTTGAGTTTCTCTTTCCCTCCCACAGGGGACCTCTGAGGGTCTATTTGAGGGCATGAATATGGAAAATTCAGCTCCAACTCCCCACCCCACTCCCCAAACAACACTGCAGAGCTATGCTAAGCTCTTGTGGTTTTGAAAGAACAGATGCATGAGACAAAATAAGTACAAAAGGAATTTGGGGAATGGGTCCTAAGAATCACCACATTTCCTATCACTCTCAGAAAACACATCTCTTTTCAGGGGTACTGTACATCTGTGTGGCTCCAAACCACCAATTATTTTTCCAAGAAACATAATTACAGCCTTCTCCTGAAAATGCCAAACGCTCAAATGAAATACAGCTTCAGAAATTTTCACTTAAGTTAATTGGTTCCAATTGCTCAGACCTGCTTTAGCCCCCCGAAACACATGCAAGCCAAGTTCTTTTTTTTTTCTTCCTATTCACTTTTTCCAGAGAAAGAAAGAGAGAGAGAGAGAGAGAGAGAGAGAGAGAGAGAGAGAGAGAGAGGGAGGGAGGGAGGGAGGGAGGGAGGGAGGGAGGGAGGGAGGGAGGGAGGAAGGAAGGAAGGGTAGAGAGCTACCCCTGAATTCTACATATTTTATTAGAACACAACCTAACGGGACAAGAAGTATAATTGAAGTAGGCAGGGAGGACACTTGTCCTGGTGGACACTTGCCCTCCATATCTGCACCAGCCCTGAGAGGCCACAGATGTCACAGGCCTTCCTCTTGAGCCACTCTGAATGTAATCTGTTGGCTTTGGTTTGCTGACTGTATATGCACGTCAAAGACTGCGGCCATGGATTATTTATAAGATGTGCACTTCCAATTCGCGCTGCTTCAGACGTGAGCTTCAACTTGGCACACGTGGCCGCCGCAGCCGCAGTCTGTTCTGAAAGGTTGGGCAGGTCGGGGCTGGTAAGTGAGCCTCTTGCTGAGTGGTTGTGCAAACGTTAGCTGAGGTAACATTTGGAAGCAGCCCTGTTTGCAGACAGACTCTTATTTCAGGTTAACAACGCTTTACATGACATCATAAGAGACATATAAGGGCGCATACTCAGAGGACGGATCTGGGAGTGATGCATCCAGCCCAGAGACCATTGGGTCATTTGGGCCCATGACTCTTCAAGTGCCCACTTGGAGAATTGACCGTGTCTCATTTTGGATCTGTGTCTGCCTACGTGGAAACCCCGTTTTCCCACTTGATGGAGACTCACAGACATTGCCTCCTAACTCCATGATCTGGTATGGTAGGAGAAGCAACTGGGAAAATCAGTTTAGTTTACCATTTTAACCAAATTTAATTAACCCATTTGCTGAGGTTAATGAAACCCTTGTTAACCTGAGTCAGGAGGGGGATGAAAAGGAGGGCCTTTTAAGCTCACATCCCTAATAGGATCCATGCCTTAGGGAGCCGTGAACCTGACAAAGACAGGGCACTAGTTTGGTGCTTTGAACCTTTTCTCAGGAAAGGAGTCTAGGGGGCATTCTGCAGGGACATAGGACAGGAAATGTAGCCAGCACTCTAGTCTCTCCTAAAGTTATTCAGTGTTTGAAATTGTCATTTAGTCTAAAACAGGGGGATTCTAGGACAATTGCAGCAGGACACTCCAGTGCCCAGTGGAAACGACCTGGGGTCCATCCACATTCTCTAGTGGCTGACCTGCTGCTGCATGTTATCAGAGGCCTCCTTCTCAGTCAATGGTGTTTGCAAGGCAGCCATAAATACCCAAAGCGATGGTTCTCCTGCCTGGAGTTCAGCATCAGAGCGATGAACTGACAAGCTCAGTGTGTTTTAGTTGCCAGGTGTCACTGTCATAAAACTCCCCTTCATCTGGCATTGGCTGAGAGCCCCATCAGCTGACTCAGCTCAGAGGGTTTGAACACCATGCAGGCTGGTGCCCTTCCCTCCTCTTCAGTGGTATTTCCTTAGTGGTTCCTGAGGTCTTCTGACCCTTGGGAGACAGTTAGCTTTCTAAGCATGTCCTTGGCAGGAAGGTGATTCATTTTTTTTCCCTGAATGTCAAGCTTGTTCCTAAGAGGTAAAGAAAAGGGAAGACCTTTGCACACATACAAAGGGAAGAAGGAGCTGAATAGGAACCTTCCGCAGTCAGAGAACATCTGTCAGGACACAGAGGAGGTTGAGAGTCCAAAGGGCAGGGTCTCAGAATTCCATGGGAGTTTTTTCTTCTTGATTCAAAAGATGGTGAGATCAGTTCAGGACTGATCTGGCCAGGAGGAGAGATTTGGGGATCTCACACATCACTGAATGCAATGGGCTCAAAATCTAGGGTTGAGAGAGGAGAGGCTCAAAGTAGCGTGAGATGCACTTTCCTCCACTCTTAAAGCTGTTGCTTCCAATCAAGCTCTCCATGTCTGTGACCTTGATTTAAAAGATCAGGAATGGGGCTTCCCTGGTGGCGCAGTGGTTGAGAATCTGCCTGCCAATGCAGAGGACACGGGTTCGAGCCCTAGTCTGGGAAGATCCCACATGCCGCGGAGCAACTGGGCCCGTGAGCCACAACTACTGAGCCTGGGCGTCTGGAGCCTGTGCTCTGCAACAACAGAGGCCGCGATAGTGAGAGGCCTGCGCACCGCGATGAAGAGTGGCCCCCGGTCGCTGCAACTAGAGAAAGCCCTCGCACAGAAACGAAGATCCAACACAGCAAAAATAAATAAATAAATTAAAAAAAAAAAAAAGATCAGGAATGCAAGGTGAAGCATTTCTGTTCTTTAAAGGAATACATTCGTGAAGCCCCCACCTCCTTCCATCTTCTGAAAGAAAAATGTGCCAAATGCTGGATGAACAATTTTATTCCTGATCCACCAAACAGGAAAGGGAAGAAAGCAGCTGAGTGCTATGGAGGGATTTCCGTAGGATAGAACAGTGTCAGTGGGAAAGCACCGTAACAAGATTTGGATCAGATTTACTACAAGAGCAGAGCTTTTTCTTTATCGACTGTTTTAGTCTTTTTCAAAAAACTTTTCCTGGGGTGGTAGAAAAACTCAGTGAAAAGGCATCACTTATTCACTTATGGGTGGAGATGGAAAAAGTATGTTAAAAAAAAAAGTATAAGTAAAACTGACATTATGAAACATAGAAAATATTTTGGGAGTGTCTTCCTAAAAATTATCTAGGCTTTCAGAAAGTACTCTTTTCCTAAAAAATCTCAAGTTTTCTCCATCTCCCTCATCCATTATCCAGATAATTGCCTCCAAATAACTTTTAGCCGTCATTCTGAAGCTTAGCAGAATTGAAATAATTCGATGTTACTGAATTGATAAAGCAATATTCCTTGTGGGCTCCTCTTTATAGTCCTCTTAGAGGGTCAGCAAAGTCAAGAATTCATTCATGGAGCAAATATTCATTACTACTGTTGGGAACACAAAAGAGTACAAGCCATGGATTTTGCTGTCAGGGAGCGATTTAGTTAGTGAAATAGGACCAACACACACAAACAAGGTTGAAGTTCCTACACACTGCCAACCACAGGCAAGTCAAGTCAGGATTGACTTTATTATTCAGATCAGCACCAGAAGAATCACTTTTAGAAGGCTGACATCACGCGGGACAATCAAACACAGACAAGGGCCAAGCACAGAACGAGGATCCCGGAGGCACTTGGTGATCATCTACATCCTCACCTGATGCTGCTGACCCCAGAACTGTGAGGGGAGCTGACGTGCTCAAGGTCACAGGGCTTCTGGGTGACAGAGCTGGGCTCGAGCATACATTTCCTGACTCCAGTTCCAGAGTTCTCATTCAAGTTCATAATTAAAGGTATATATCCCCTCAGCTTTCCTTTGTGACATTCCCTTAAATGCCGGAAGAGCACTGAGATACGGAACAGAAGACATGCATTCCGCTCTCCGCGTTGCCCCTAACTAGCCAAGTGTGTTTAGGCAAGTCACAAACGTCTCTGGATTTCAGATTCCTCATCCATCAAATGGGGTAATTAGACTTTCTCAGTGCTCTCCACACTTCTCCGTCAAAGTACCCCTCCTAGCAGAGCAGAGTGGATGATAATCGGAGTAAGAGTTTGGAGGTGTGTCGATAAGTGGCCCCCTACAAGCAATAAATGCACTTGAAGTGTTGGAATTTGTCGGTCGTAATGATTTGTGTGACTTCTGCATTTTACTTAATAAGATATCTGTGTTTGTTTTAATGTGAAAACAATGTTTGAAATTTCTTACCATCAGTTGGAGTTGATTTGCCAAGGAGAGCCTGTTTGTCCTGGGGTACAAGGATGGGGTGGTCTTCTGGGGCCATTTCCCTCTTCATGGATTCCCTGTTCGGCGTCTCTGTTTCTTATTTCACCGCACACTCCTATTCCTGGTTCCAACAATGTAGGCAGCTCTCTCACCACAATATCCATAGGGCTCTCAAGAACACCTGGTTGTTTGAGAGAGTCCCCGAAGGGGAAATTAGCACCCTAGGCAGAGAGTCTAGAAAGGGACACAGACATTTATGAGATGGCTGCTCTTCTAGAAAAGAGAGGTGGGCTGACTCATCAACTTGACCTCTGTCTGCAGGAGATCTGCTTTGGTGTTGAGCCAAATTTTGATCCTTTGCCTCAAATCTTTTCTGGAAAGAGGTGGGCTGTTTGGTTCAGAGGCACTAGATTAAATCTCTTTGAAAAATGCAACCTTACCTCTTATTCAGATGCAAATCTTTTAAGTACCTCAGCCTGTCCCCCCCTCCTACCTTCAAGTCAACACCAAAGTGGAGAACCAACTTCTAGTTTGGTTTCACTCCACCCAGCTCTCTCATCGCCTTCTGGATGTGTGGGGGGACTTGGAGCAGACAGGATAGAGGGTGCAAAGGGGGTTGATTCTCACCCAGTCCCTGGTCGGTGATCAGCAGGGACAGGGAGGTCAGCCAAATTCCTTGTCTGCTGCGGCAGCAAAGGCCTTCTCCCAAGTGGCTCTTCCAGATGCAAAAGTACTCAGAGCTTCTGACCATTTCCCAGAGGGTGAAGCGGATGGGACGAGGAGGGACTTTTGCTCTTCTAAATAACCGAGTCCGCATGCACCACGCTGCTTCAGGGCATCTTCAAGCACCTTGCACATAGTAGGTACCCAAGAAAGCTTTATCAGACGCACGAATCAGTGCTAGGTCTCCACCGAGGACGAAATCCTGGCATGTGGCTTATGAAAAAGAATATCCCCTTAAAACCCAGTATCTCGGCTCAGGTTTAGTTTCCAATCCTATAGATATTTAGCAAATAACAGATTTAGATGAATCTAGGTATTGGAGTTTAGGCTCACCAAGTGGTTTCAACTCAGGTTGAAGAGTAGAACCATGTGGCAAGCTTTCTAAAAATATTGATGCCTGGGTCCCACTCCAGAGTAACTGAATTAGAAACTCTGGGGAGGGGCCCAGGTATTGGCAATTAAAAAAAATTTTTTTCCAGGTGATTGTGGGGCACAAGACTATGAATGACTCATCTAACCAGGCAGGTGAAGTGGTTTTCCCAGGATCTCACCAGGCTGGTGGCAGAGCTGGTTTCCCATCCAATCCTATGCTCTTTCCCACACACCACAGCAGCCCTCCTTTACCCCTGTGGCCTGTGGGATAACTTGAACTTTTCCACTGGGAAAAGGGAGCAGTAGTTGACCCACTAACCCCCTGGAAACAAGTGCTTCAGCACCATGGGAATTTTCCTGGTCCTATTTGTGGAAATGGTCCAACCTTGGATGTTTTTCCAGGAAAGGATATTATGAGAAGGGTCCCTTTGGTAACTGCCTATAAGCATTATTTGTGAGGCATGGGAAGATTCTAGCCCCAAAATATCCTCTTTGCCTTCAGTTACTTATGCTGAAAAGCATCTCTCAGGAATATTTTAGGGGGTTAAGATAGATTACTTATTAGAATATAAATGAGGCTGTGGGTGACCTCTATTCTCTCTGCTTATCTAAATGAAGAACTGATGGTTTGAGTACCTAGCACAGTGCTTGGCCTTAGTAATTTTACAATACGTATATGGTAAATACCTCTTTTTAAAATTTAATTTAATTTAATTTTTTTCTTTTATTGAAGTATAGTTGCTGTACAATATTATATAAGTAGTAAGTGTATGATATACTGATTCACAATTTTTAAATGTTATATATATATATAAGATTTAAAGTTATTATAGTTATTATAAAATATTGGCTATATTCCCTGTGTTGTACAGTATATCCTTGCAGCTTATTTTATACCTAATAGTTTGTACCTCTTAATCCCCTACCCCTATATTAACCCCCGCCATGGTAACCACTAACTTGTTCTTTGTATCTGAGAGTCTGCTTCTTTTTTGTTATATTCACTAGTTTGCTGTATTTTTTAGATTATATATATAAGTGGTATCACACAGTATTTGTCTTTTCTGTCTGACTTATTTCACTTAGCATAATGCCCTCCAAGTCCATCCATGTTGCTGCAAATGGCAAAATTTCCTTCTTTTTTATGGCTGAGTAATATTCCATTGTATATATAGACCACATCTTCTTTATCCATTCATCTGTTGATGGACACTTAGGTTGCTTCCATATCTTGGCATTTGTAAATAATGCTTCTATGAATATTGGGGTGCATATATCTTTTCAAATGTTTTTTGGGGGGATTTTTTCAGATATATACCCAGGAGTGGAATTGCTGAGTCATATGGTACTTCTATTTTTAGGGTAACCCACTCTTATTATATGTTATTATGTGTAAGAAAACCATGCTGGGCTTTAGGTACATTGTCTAATTTAATTATCACCCCAAACTTAGAGATAGTTGTTATTATCCTTGTGTGTGTGTATATATATATATATATATGTGTGTATATATATATATATATATATATATATGTATATATATATACATTCTGAGGCTCACATTGTAATTCTGATGCCTACAGGTTTCAGTTAAACTGGAAGATCCTCTGAGCTCAGACTAAGCCCTCTGCTTCACTTATGAGGGAAATGGGGCCTTGACATATGAGGGAAGGGGCATGATTTTCTGTGTGAATGCCTAAGATATTCAATTTTTAATCAAAGATTCAAGCCCTGTAAATATTAGTGCATCAGCTTCTTTCCAAATTGGAAAAAGAAAAGTCTTTGAGTCTCTTGGTGTGGTGTTCAAATCCTGGTCTGACCATTTTCTTGCTGTATAAAAATTACTGAAGCTGGAAGATCTCCACTCTCAGAAGGAAAAGAAGAAGGAAGGAAAAAAAGGAAGAAATCAATGGAGGAAGGGAGATGGAGAAGGAGGAGTGTAAGGCAGAAGGAGAATAAAGAAGAAGGCGAAAGAAAAGAGAGGGAGCAAGTGGGGGGGGGGCAGGACCCTCCGAGTGAGATGGGAAGGCAGGAGACTGACACTGCGGGGACCTCGTTGTGCTGCCACTGTGGGACCAGAGGCCACTCTGGAGTGGCTTTCTAAAGGGCACTTTTTTCTAATCCAAGACCGCAAGCAGAAGACCAGGACCTGCTGTGAGGAGGAGAAGGCTTGAATCAGGGACAAATAGATGGAGATAGGTATAAGGGAGGGTTTCTACAGACCCGGGGCAGAGGGAGAGTGGGATTTGTTCCAGAGAAATTCAGTGACAAGAAAGATGCAGAAAGAAAAAGAAAACGTTGGGTCAGTGAAGGCTCCGAAGGGCTTCTCTATAGGCCTGAATTAAAGACATTGTAAAAGTGAAAGGCGTAAAGTGGAATATTTTTGACCTTGAAGAATGTACTTTTTTGAAGTGTCGGCTTCC
Source organism: Balaenoptera borealis (assembly GCF_965194805.1). NCBI lineage: Eukaryota > Metazoa > Chordata > Mammalia > Artiodactyla > Balaenopteridae > Balaenoptera > Balaenoptera borealis. The sequence goes on along the minus strand of NC_138875.1, from coordinate 50,294,610 downwards.
CCAAAAACGGTATGTTGTGGACTCTAGCTTTTGAAGAAAGGAGGAGGAAAAAACTGGTCCAAGTGAATCAAAGGAAGTGATAAATCTGTGACCCTCTCCTGAAACAAAGCACGTGGAGCTTAATTAATGCATTTAGCTACCTGACCAGAAAAGCCTCATTTTGAAGCCTGCCTTAGGGACCTCATCTATTTCAGGAGTTCTTGGGAGATGAAAATCACTTTTAAGCACTGAGTCTGACGATGACCATGAGCGCTGTTAACGCTTTGGGGAAAGACCAACACCATATACTCAATGTATTATAATGCTTGCAAGGGCCTCGTTGAAGGCAGTGCCCTCTAATATAGAGGCACATAGGCAGTGAAATAAAGAAAAGTAAGCAGGGGATGTTGGGAGGTGGAGAGGCACAGGCAGGACCAACAGGATTGTTCTTTAATGCAGACACTGGACGGAGGGAGAGGGAAGGTTTCGGGCAGGAGAAGCGGGGAGAGAGGGGGCAGAAGATGTGAGATGTCCACTGTGAGGCTCCAAGAAAAGGAAACGGAAGCTACTCAGAGACTGGGCCACATGAGAAGAAAGGAATTGTGTCATGCTGAATTAGAAGTGGTTAAATTTCTAGAGAAGGGACATAATCCACAGGTACAGGCATCAAGCACCAAGTCTTACTACTGACCTGGGAAAACCAGGAAAGATGTTGCGAATGAGCAAAAATAGGAAAGTCCACTGTTAACTCCTGGGTCGGCCTTTCTCTCCAAGTCTTTGTCTCTTCTGTCTCTCTCTGCGTTTCTGCTGTCTCTGGGGCTGTCTCTCTGACTCAAAGTTAGCTGAAATGGCAAGAGACAGTATTCAAAAAAAAATTTTTTTTTAATTAATTAATTTATTTATTTATTTTTGGTTGTGTTGGGTCTTCGTTTCTGTGCGAGGGCTTTCTCTAGTTGCAGCGAGCGGGGGCCACTCTTCATCGCGGTGCGTGGGCCTCTCACTGTCGTGGCCTCTCTTGTTGTGGAGCACAGGCTCCAGACACGCAGGCTCAGCAGTTGTGGCTCACGGACCCAGTTGCTCTGCGGCATGTGGGATCCTCCCAGACCAGGGCTCGAACCCGTGTCCCCTGCATTGGCAGGCGGATTCTCAACCACTGCACCACCAGGGAAGCCCAGTATTCAAAATTTTTAAAAAGCAAAAAGGAACGTCATGAGCAAAGGTGGAAACTTATTTACATGGAACCATGTCTTTTTCTTCTTTTTTTTTTACTTAGGGAGATATCTAAGATGACAGATGGTTCATTCAAAGACTTAGAAAATGATGGCCAAACAGATGAATAAATGGCAAGAGTAGTGATTCTTGCATTGAGATACATTTCTCAGTTTCTTTCTTTTCATTATTTGATTTAAGAACATTGGAGCATTACTGAGGTTTACTCATAAATTTGGAGGAGATTTTTGCACATTGGGCCAACTCTGCAGAGCAAGGCAAGAAGAAGCCAAGGGGCATGGTAGAAAGAACACAAAAATGGGGGTCCAAAACTCTGGCTCTTTTTCTTTGCTCTTCTAGAATATTCAGCCTTGGCATGTCACCAGATTCTGGGTTTCAGTTTTCCCCATTTGTATCAGGACTAGCATATCCCAAAGATCTGATTCTAAAAATCTATTTCTCTAAATTGGCCTGTCATCAGGAACTTGTTAACAAAAATTTAGAGGTTTGACATTTTAATTATCTCCTGATATCTGTTTCAAAAAACTGCTTTCCATTTATTGGCTTATGAATCCAGGAGAAATAGCATTGGTTGCACTTAAGCCTTACTTTTGCTAATTTCCTGTCAAGATGTGGTTGAGATTTATGGTTCTTTCTAAGCAGCCCCAATATAGTCTTCGTGGAGAGAAGTAGGTTCAAAGCACTCTCTCATTCCTGTCCTAATAAAATAAGTACAAGGAGCCACCTCTCAAGTACCCCTGGGCCAGCTCTTTCTGGGTAGTTGGTCACGTGTCCATTGGAAAGACAGTGGTGATTGGTGGAGCTAAGAGCTGGGTGCCCCTCTACCCACCCCAACTCACCAGCTATGTGATTAGGGCAGATTATTCACACTTCTTGAGCCACAGTTTCCTCATCTATGAAACAAATATAATAATTGTGCTCCATAGGGTTGTATGTATTAAATGCAATAATACACACACAAAAAAACCCTCTCAGCATTACGTCTGATCCAGAGTAAAAACAATAAATGTAAACTATCATTGTAATGTCATTGTCATTAATACAATCACCGGGAACTTTTTACATCATGAGTAACCTCAGATTAGATTCTTCTGACTGCTCTGGTGGTCTATGACTCAGATGCTTTTTTCCCACCCCTTTCTGATTCTCATTGCTGAGAAGTTTTTCCAATAAAAATGTAACAAGCCAAAAATCATTTAATAATAATAGTTAATTCAGGATAATTATTTTCTCTCTATTTTTTTTATCACTTTTATTCACTCCACCTACCTTACTGTTGGGGTCTTCAGGGTTAATTAGGAGCAGCTTTATACTTGGGTAGTTGGTTAATCACCAAGTAGAATGTTGGAAGAAGGCTACTCAGATGCTTTTCATCTTAGCATCCAATCCTCAGGAAACTGTGGAAAAAATTTTTTTACTTGTCTAAGGCCACCTACAGTATTAGGTAATTATTAAAGCTGATTGCATATCAGAGCCTAAATATAGTGTTATAGAACTGTACTTCACTCATGCTCCCCTCATGGCAAATGAATCAGAGGAACTGCCATGTATTTTTGAAGAGTAAATCTTTGCACTAATTAATTATATCAATATCAACATGTTGATATTGATATAATTAGCACAGTGGATGACACTGATATAATTAGCACAAATATTTACTCTTCAAAAATAAGTGGCAGTGCATATGCATATAATAATAATAATGCTGAACAGTTATAGCACCACTTTCTCTAAGGAGCTTATAAAAATACATAAATAGCAAATTACTGAAACTCAGACTTCATTGAGAGCTTTGATGGCATCACTGAGCAAGGTTGAAGGGGTTGACGCAGCCAGGAGAAACCCCATGAATAGATCCTGACGGGGATCTTCCCCCAAACAGAAGTGAATCTCCAAGCCGCTCCCGATAAGCCTAAATCTAAGAGATACACCAAATTAGGTAATGGAATTGAAATTGAATAGGACTCCTTTTCTTTCTTTATTCTAATTAATGTTCAGCTAATCTAAACCCAGCATGATCTGGTTTTAAAACTAAACAGAATTGGGTAAGAGAAGGGAAGTTGGCGAGTAAGACAGAAAATATATTTGGACCACCCTGCCTTCAGTGTCTTTGATGTAGAAAGACCACGGGCCCATTGTCAAGGAAATCTGTCCCTAGGTCATCTCTCATTTGTTTGATGATACAGCTTCTATGCCTCTTCATATAACTGTGACAGGAAGAGAGGGTTTGGGAGAAATGTGTGCGGTACCATGAGAGGAGAAGGTGGGCATGGTGCCTAATGGTTCCATTGGCACGCTGCTGTCGGGGGCCTCTGAGAACCAACCTTCCCACTGTGTTTGTGATGAGAGATATTAATCTCAACCAATTTCTTATTCCTTTATTTGAGTACAGGCTAACTGAGTTACACATTTTCTTACCATAACAACTGTATTAACAGCAACCACGGTTTTGAAGTCATGGTAGCACACACATATCTGCCCATACAGATATACAAACAACGCACACAACACCAAACATAGCCTTGAGTTCAGATTAACTCACTGATGAGCATGGAAGATGTGGGCCAAGAGACTTTTCAAGTATCTTATACTTTACAAAACTCTGACTTACTGGCCAACATCAGAAAAGTAAGCATGGTTTTATGGACTGACAGAAAGGAACATTCGTTGTTTTAACCCTCTTTTCCTCTGAGGACTAACTCCTATAATGGAGCGTCCCAGATGTTCTGCTTCTTACTGCCTCTTTGGATGTGAAGATTGCACAGCAGGAGGCAACATCTGGGAGAGAAAGGAGGGATTGTGAGACTTAGAGTATTGGCGTGTGCCTGGTTGTGATTCTTGGGTAGATTATTACTCTTTTGGAGATTATTATTTATAATTTCTGGGTGCATAGCAGAGAAGTACGTCAGTATTTCTTCTCAAGTTTTGAGTTTTTGAATTTTCAATTGTATAAAGAAAAGAGGTTTTCTTTCTTGCATTCTTGCAGTTTTAGAATTCCAGCTGTAAACTGACCTTCCTCCTTACCCTAAACCATATTGTTTTGCAACTTCTTATTTGATAAAACTGCCTTGGTCCTTCAATAACGGGCTTCGTTGTTATCATGGTGAGAAGAAGTAGAAAGTCTCATGAGCGTCATTCCTTGGACGGTGCTTGGTTCGGGGGGGGTTTGAACTTCAGTCCTAATGCTTATGATTGTTTCATTACATTTTGCCATCATAAAGGAGAGAGATCTCCACCGATTCCCCCCACCCCCCCGCCTCATCCTCACACCTCTATGTTCTTGCTTCCAAGTTTAATCTTCCACGGCAACTTGAATGTAACAGCACTGGAGTGGATGACACACATAGTAATCATTTTGCACTGTAGCCTCAGTTCATGACGTTTTGCAAAGCAGGTATCCAAAGGCACACACTGAAATCATTTTGCCAGAGTACTCTTGCCTTTTAATAGCTTCCTAACAGGGTATCCAAAGAAACACTCTGGAAACATTTTGCCCTCCTAATTTCATGTTGTAATGACATCAAAATGTCATAAAGCAATTACCATCCCAAGCACAAAGTGATCTTTAGAAGTTACTTTCTCCATAGGCTCATTAACTTCTTTCTAGCTTTAATATCTTGATTGTTTAAAGAAATGTTCAATGCTAATTGAGAGACTTCATTTAAAACTGAATACCATTTATTTAGCACAACCTCTCATTCTGCTTCTGTCTCTCTCTCTCTCTCAACCAAATTACACTAGGCTGACAGAACCCTAGATTTATAGATACACACACACCTTTTGACCTCTCCAGTTAAAATTCAAAGTGGAATTGATCTGTTACAACGCAAAAATCAGCATAGGGCATGGATTGCTTTGGGCACAAAGGGAACAGTAGATACTGAAGATGTCCTTGGTAGCAAGCACATCCCAAAGCTTCTGCAGTGCCCCCCAAATACCAGGCTGGGTCCCTATTATGAGACCTCAAAGAAATGTGAAATGCTTAACTAGAGAAATTCTGCATGTCAACACAGCTATCGGACTTCATCTCCCCCTGTTTCTAATGATTGAGATCTGCCAGGTGTATTTCTTCAAACAAAAACCCTAAATCAAGGGAACTGACAATGACAAATTAGATTCAGCCTCATTCTGTGATACAGGCTGTGATTTGCAGCTGTCCCTTCCTGAAACATCTGTAAGAGGAGTTTGAGCTTATGTTTTCCTGTGGGCTTGTATGAAATAAATAAGGAATGGGGAGTAATCTCATCAACTTTTTCTAGGCAGAAGCCTAAGAGCCAATTTGCTTGTCGCACATGTGCCAGGTAATATTCATATCTTAACCTTTAGCTCTCTGAGCACATTCTTATCTGGATAATGGAAGGGTTGGAAATGAGCTCAACTAATTTGCACAAAACAGTGCCCGGAGTCATGGTCTCTCTACTCAAATCAAGAGATAAGATGGCCTCTGACTTTCTCTATAGGGCTGTCTGTCCAAGACTAAATAACAAAGGAATGTTCTTGCCAAATATTTTTTTCTGTTTTGAGATCCCTCCAAAGTGACCTATAGAGCTCTTAGCAACTGGTTTGATCATTTGCTGATGGTGGAGAGACAGAATGATTGGTTCAGATGTGTGAAAATAAAGCTAAAACGGGGAGGGGCTATTTGGTTAATAATAAATAGCAAGAAAGATATATGAATAAAAATAAGCATCTTAATGATTTACCATTGCTGTGAAACCAATAGGCCGGTGATCCAATCCGATATCCGCAAATTCATGTAATCCTCAGGGTAAAACAATTTAATGGGCTGTCTCTTTTATAGTTACAAAAGGCCTTTCATGTGATCAATTATACATAAGAGTACAATAAATGTAACTTTCTTCATACTAATCACATCTAACTTAAATTCTCTTGTTGGTCTTTGGAGTGTACGTAGCATTCCCAATAAAGTTTTTAGTTCCAACTCTTACCAAAAGTTAATCTGCCCAGAACTTCCAAATAAATCTTTGGTACAAGGGATTTTTATCCACACTAAATAAAATGGCTCAAACAATACAGTTTGTTAGGAAACTGCCACCTCCTCCTGTTCTGGCCCCTTCTACAACACGACAATCCTGCTGCTTCAGTCGGCCAGTGGGCAGTGGGGGGTTGGTTTGATTGTTTTTATTCTGTTTGGTTTTGTTTGTATTTTGTCGGAAAGGCAGCCTAGCACCGTGTTAACACTGTCACCCGAGGATAACAAAACTTGTCTAAGAGATGGAGATTGCCAGTCCTCACTCTGGTGACAGGTCCCAGGAGGCCCCCGGACCCTCCCAGATTCCTATAAAGCCCGAATTCCCATCTGTTTTATGATATGTTTAATTGATTTGCTCCTCTATGAAACCGGAAAGTAAAATGAAACCCCTCATCATCTGCCACTTAAGTTAGAGGTAAAGGCCACAGACTCTAGAAGTTTGTGAAAAATAAGAAATGACTAAATTCCCTGAATTGCCTTAGCCAACCAATTGATGCTTGACTATGAGTTAGATGATTTAATAAATATTTTTTTTAGACACTACTAAGTACCAAAAACTGTTCTAAGTGATGTAAATATAGTTGTGAGTAAGAATTAACTCTGTATTGCTTCAAAGAGTAGAATGAACTTCAAGGCGTTTCCCTGTACCTACACACAACGTATATACAATTTGTTTTGAAGTATGAAGCATCTCAGGACATAAGAGGATAGGATTGAAAAAAAGAATAGGGAAAGGCAGTGGATATTTTTCTTCAAGCTTTCAAGCAGAAAATGAAAGATTTCTGAGAAAGGAGATTTCTTAAAGTCCCAGTTGGGAGATTAGTTAATCCCTTGAGGATTGATTTTGGGGCTGCACATCCTGAGAAAGTTACATGTATGTGAAAATTTAGGAAAATCTAGGTCTAATCACTAAAATAAAAGATGTGTGTGTGTGTGTGTGTGTGTGTGTGTAATTTGCCTGAGATTATCTAAGAAAACACATTCTAAAGACTCATTTGTTGCTGCCTTGCTCCATGATTTTGGCCTCTCAAGTGTGGTTTGCTAAAGAAATAAGACTGCCAGCAAAGTACAGCAAATTGAAAAAATGAACTGGAACATCATAATCTGCTTCAGCTATAGCAAAGAAAAAGACATCTGGTAGACCACTTGGAAGCCAGCCAATGATGAAGACTTCAATTAAAATAAAGAACATGTCCTCAGGAGAGCATCTCTGAGCTCAAGAAGTTATAAGTCCAGTGTGCTACTTGAAAGCCAACTACTAGAGAAAAGTCATTTTCAAATAAAGCAAGACAGAGCAAGCAAGCCTTGAATTCTTTCAAGGAACCTCTTCCTACATGTACTGTCCTAACTGATGACTTAATAGGAGCTTGAGGTACCACCACTCAATGCTGGATATAGGCTATCACACAGGAAATGAAGCTATAGGTCTGCTCATAATGTTTCTGGGGAAAATCAAATATTAGCACAAACTATAGAGGGTGCCATGGTGCAGCTGAGCATGTGCTGGACCAGGAGTTGATGGACCTGGTTTCCAGTTCCAACTCTGCCACTTTTGACCCTTGAACCTCAGGCAAGAGACTTCATCCCTGTGGGTCTGTTTTCCCAGCTGAAAAATAAGGATAATAAAACCTACCTTATAGAACTAAGGGAAGGAGTGCATGATATATTCTGTGGAAAGGCACTTAATACAATGCCTGGCATATAGTATGGCTATAATATGTTAGTTAAAAAGAATAAACCAGATAGAAGAGAAAAATCATCTTTGCTACGAATCAGGTATTAATTTTCATAGTAGAGAAATGGAATCTGATGTAAACAGCATCGATGTAATAAACACCCTGACCCACAAGGTATTGTTGCATTTTCCTGAAAGAAGAATCATGCGGCTATGGAAGAGATAAAGAGTTTTGTAGAGTCCCAGAACAGACTCAAGGATTGAACATAGAAACCACTGAACACCAAGACATCGAATCTCCACTTAGGAAAATGAGTCAGTTGTCAGTGTTTGCAAAGTAATGAGGGCTCCGTAAACTGAAGTTGCACAGAAATTCTTAATAGACTACTTACTAGTATATTTACTAGTTTCTTGGTATACCAATAACTGAGTGTTTTTGTTAATTAGTATTCTTGACATCAAATTTCTAACAAGAACATTTCTATACTGTAATTATTCCCAGAAATGCTGGACGCAATGAAATCAAACACCTTGGTGATTCAAGAGAACTAGCACAGGCTATGCCCCTAACTCTTGAAGGGGTAATTTTTTTTTTAATTGAAGTATAGTTGGTTTACAATGTTGTGTTAGTTTCTGGTGTATAGCAAAGTGATTCAGTTATATTTATATATAATACATATATGTGTATATATATATATTTCATATTCTTTTCCATTATGGTTTATGATAGGATACTGAATATAGTTCCCTGTGCTATATAGTAGGACCTTGTTGTTTATCTATTTTATATACAGTAGTTTGTAACTGCTAATCCCAAACTCCTAATTTATCCCTCCTCTACCCCCTTCCCCCTTTGGTAACACCATAAGTTTGTTTTCTATGTCTGTGAGTCTGTTTCTGTTTCATAGATAAATTCATTTGTGTCATATTTTAGATTCCACATATAAGTGCTATCATATGGTATTTGTCTTACTTACTTTACTAGTATGATAATCTCTAGGTCCATCCATGTTGCTGCAAATGGTATTACTTTATTCTTTTTTATGGCTGAGTAGTATTCTATTGTGTGTGTGTGTGTGTGTGTGTATATACACATATATACACACATATACCATATCTTCTTCATCCATTCATCTGTGGATGGACATTGAGGTTGCTTCCATGTCTTGGCTACTGTAAATAGTGCTGCTATGAACATAGGGGTGCATGTATCTTTTCAAATTATAGTTTTGTTTGGGTATATGCCCAGGAGTGGGATAGCTAGATTATATGTCAACTCTGTTTTTAGTTTTTTGAGGAACCTCCATACTGTTCTCCATAGTGGCTGTGTCAATTTACATTCCCACCAACAGTGTAGGAGGGTTCCTTGAAAGGGCAATTCTTAAAGAGCCATCAATTAATACCTTAGAAAGAATTTGTTCATTGGTCCTTTCTTATTTATTAAGTCAAAGAAAACCCAACATTGCTGAGCCTTTTGTGTTACTTTATTAGAGCATTTAAACTTAATCTGTATAAATTATGAAGAGACTGGCACATGGTATATATGTATATGTATATATATATATATATATATATATATATATATGAATGAATGAAAGGATGTGCCTCAAACAGTTCAGTAGGAACAGTGCCTTGTGTGAAAGGTACATACAAGCAGTAAGAGCACCAGCAGAGCACCGGTTAGGACTGGGAAAGGAGAGGAGAAAAGGTTTAACAGAGGGTAAGTTAGAGAAACGAGACTTGCCTTATATCTCAGAATTCAGCTGGGAGGAGCTGGTCCTTACTCACCTTCCCAATTCCAGGCAATTGCTTTTTGGGATAGTGACCCCAGGAAAGCTAACATTCACTAGTAAACACTATCTTTCTATTTGGAAACTGATGGATGAACTCTGAAATGAACAAAAGCAAATGATGACTCCCCAGAACTAATGACTGCAGATTACAATAGAAGTCCCCCTCCATTGCTAACAGAGACAGCCAACCCCCCTGCAGATGTGAAGGAACAGTTCTCCCTCCCCACCCCTCTCTGAGACCATGGAGGAATGAGGGACTTGGGGGAGAAGGACCGGGTGTGGTTGCCAGGAGCCATTGGGCTCCCTTGGCTGTGGGGTTTCTCAGGCACTTTCCAGAGCAGCTGAGATTCCACATGCCTCGTTTTCAGGAAGCTTCTCAAAGGCGGACCCAAAGACTTCACGATTTCCACTGGAAACTCAGTCCTTTCTGCTCCCACCTGGTGTGTCAGTATTGTCATCCCCATTTGGAGCCCGTCTGGCACGAGCCTGAGTGTCCGCAGCCAGCCCTCCCCTGCTTTGTCCAGGGCTAGCCCCAGTCAGCTGGCTGTCAGGGAAGCTCATTCTTGCCTTGTCACCGAGTCCTAAGAAATCGATCAGATGCTTAAGAGGGTGTGTTACAACTCAGTGCTTTTTCGGCTCTAGTAACACCATTTCTGCAAAAGTTGTTCAACCTCAGGGTGATCTTTTCACCAACCTCAATTTCTACAGGTTGAAGCTTTCTTGCGACACATCCCAAGCAGGCTGGAAGTCAGGTGGCATCTCCCTTAGAAGTGACCCAGCTTGCTAGGGATGACAGGCCATCCCGTGCCTGAGTCCATTAGCTCTCTTAGCCGTGCTGATGGAAAACAGGGCGCTGTCTGCCTTCAGTCACACGTGGCTCTTGTTCGGAGAACACCGTGCCAGACCGCTGTGGAGAACCTTTTAGAAGAAGGAAGAAAACACTTTGCAGGAATGAGTAGTACCACAAAGCTGTGGAGCCTGGAATTACAGGGCGTTTCCTTGTAAAAACCAAGAAATACAGCCCCATCCTCCAGAGAGGGGGACAGCTGGTGACCTGCTTTATTGTCGTGCCTCTGAACCCAGAGAGTCACCATTAACTTCAGAGGCTCTTCCTGCCCGGTCGGTTGCACGTGTTGTTCATCTCTGAGCAGCTTCGTAGTTAATGCAGGGAGTTCACTGTGTGTATCGGGTGGGGAAGCAATATTAGGCTGAGGGGCTAGTTCTTTCTTCTTCTTTCCCTCCAATGTTCCTCCTGTTGCTGATGTGCTTGATATCACCTGCTGCTCTAGCCAGCATTACTTCCTACAAATCCTACGAATAGGAAAGAGGAGGCATCCAAGAGAAAACCATTCAGGTCTAATCTAATGCTCTGTGAGGGCAGGACTCTGGTCTAACCTGTTCTTCACGGTGTGTTCAGAGCCTAGGACAGTGCTGAGGTCAGAGTAGGAGCTGAATGCAAATTTATAATAAACTAGGGACTCTCAAAACTCATGACCTGAATGGAAGAACTACCAAAAGGTACTAACACCACATCCCCTCCTTTTATAGACCAATGCCCTGTCTTCAGATGTGAATCACCCTCTGTAACAGTTAAGCTTCACTTTAGTTTACCAGCTAAAGAAGGTTAAAATTACAGCAAAATGATACTATGATTTATAATAAGAAATATAAATTTAGTCTTCGTCCCCCTTCCTGGCACAGAGCTCCTAAAACCCTTGGATTTTCCTAAGTGATGAGAACATAAAGATATCTTTTGTTATGTTAATGAGGAGACTTTTGGGCACCTGGGTAACCTGAGGATGGGGGCTGGTCATCAGAGGACCCAACCATGTGATTAGAGGGTTGGAGCTTTTCAACCCTGACCTTCTAGGAGGAGAGAAGGGCTGGAGATTAAGTTCAGTCACCACTGGCCAATGATTTAATCAATGGTGCCAGTGTAATCAAGCCTCTGTAAAACCCCCAAAAGGACAGAGCTTCTGGGTTGATGAAGGCGTGGAGACTTGGGGAGAGTGGCCCACTCAGAGATCATGGTGGAAACCTGGATTTGCGATTGGTGTCTGAAGTGGGGGGGGGGAGGGGCAGTCTTATGAGACTGGGGCTTTATCTGTGGGATCTGATGCTATCTCCAGGTAGATAGGGTCAGAGTTGAGTTGAATTGTAGGACACCCAGCTGGTGTCTGAGAGTTGCCTGGTGGTGTGGGAGAAAAAAAAAACATATTGGAGTTGGTGTTATAATCAGAATACTTCATATTTTACTGGAAAAAAATGCTGCACTATCTCTCTAATATTTGTTATCAGCACACCCCAAAAAAGCCTTTGGAAGTTAGCCATCTTCTAACTAGGAGGTCTCTCCTTTCTTTCTCTGATTATCACAAAAAATCCTTCCCTGAGTATCACAAGCCCCGCTTTCTTCACTGAGAATAAGAGAATTCCCCATTTCTATTGACCAGAAAGCAATTCTTAGAAAGAGTCTTGGTGTATATAAGAAAGTCTGAAATTGGTGAGTGAAAGAACATATTAAGGTTGTCCAGTGTCTTAGGTCGGGTTCCCCAGAAGTAGACCCAGAGGTGAAGATTTGAATAAAATTAATAAATTAAGGAATTGCTCCCAGGGGACCTGTAAGGAAATGGGGGAACAGGTTAGGGAAGGTGAGGAAACTGAGCAATGTGTGTGTGGTCTCAGCTGAAAAGTCCCGCAGGGGAGGACTTTATCCTGATCTGTCCAGGGAATTCTGGAGGTTAAGTCAGGCCTCAGAATCATCCTGCTCTAATTCAGGGACTTTCGTACTTCTGTCCCCATCAGTCATTAGTTAAGGGATGCCCCAGGGAGGATGTCAATCCCCTGGCACTTCAGTCTCTTGTGGAGTGGGTGAAGCAGGCTCTAGTAACCTGTGGGTCCCCCGAGGAGAACCACAGGTGTTCTGTATGAGTGGGGACGGTAGGTGTGAGGCCCACATTATCCATGGCACCCAGCTTCCAGTTAATGAGCACAGCTCTCCTATCGTCCTGCAAACACAGCTCCGAGAAAATGACAAGGGCCTTTCAAAAAGTCTGCCTCTATAGTTTTATTTTCTGTAGCACAAGCTGTATAAATACTTTTAGGTGTACAGTAAGAGTCATTTAAGTAAAATGTTTTGACAGGTCCCAGCTCAAAATGCCCCCCCTCCCCACTCTTTGCCTAACCCATTGCCTGAAATCCCACTATTAGATATTTCTCTGGCCGAGGGCATCTCCTATTAAAATATTTTGTCTGGAAGGAGCAATCCACTAACTTTTCACAGCCATTGCCCTTGTCTCATGAGGTGTAATTGATCAGAGCTCTAGTCAGTCCCCTTTAAAGAGAACAGGCCTTGACATGGTTGGACATGACCTTGGGATTGTATAGTGGAGAAAGCCAGGGTCAGGAAGGGTCCCAGGGCTGGGTGCTGTCTGGAAGGCAGCCACAGAAGAAGGGGGCAAGATGCAGGTACCTAACGGGGGCAGGAGAAAGGGGATGTGGAAGGGATAGGATTTGGGGAGGGAGCAAGTGGAGTATGAGATGACAGGATGCCAGAGAGGCAGCACTTTCCCAAATACACTCAGGCCAATCTGCTGGGGGAAGCTTATCCCATATTTCTGACCTTCTCATCAATTGGGGGGAACATACGATCTTCACAGAGAAAACTCTGGCAGAATAGCTCCAGCCTTCTCCCACATATCTTCAGGAATTCTCCCCTAGGCCTCCAGATTCAGTTAGTTTCCTGTATAATATACATTCTCCTCTTCCTCCTTAGTAGGAGAACCCTGATTTTTTTGGGTGTGTCAGTATGCCCAGGAAAATATTTTCACCTCCCTAGACTTACTTGCAGCCAGGGGTAGCTACTCATTTGATTTGGTTCTAGTTACTGAGATGTAAGTGGCAGTCACTGGATGGGACTTCTGGTAAAGCTTCTTAAAGGGGACAGACTCAACTGACAAGTACCTTTTTGGCTTTTGCTATTCCCCCTTTTCCTTCCTGGAACATAGAAGTGATGACTGGATGGGGAGCAGCCATCTTGTGTCCATGAAGATAAGGACACAAACTAATGAGGATGGAGCAGCAAGGTGAAAGGCACTGGGATCCCTTAAGGGTTCATGGCCCTTCAGCTCTAACTCTGGATTGTCTACCTCTGGACAGTTTGTCAAGTGAGAACAAGACCATCTATTTGGTTAAACGATTTTTCTGGAGTTCCTGTTACATATGTAACCTAACTGCCAGAAGCCGAGGATGAAATAAGGAACTAGGTATTTACCTTTCAGTTCCTTCTGGGTTCCCTCTCTCTTTTGAAGAGGGATGTCCTCAGGATACACACATTCCTTTTGTTTGTTTCTCTTTTTCCTGTGCTAACTATGCAGGTGCTGTCCCTGTTGGTGGTAAGCGGGTGTATGTAGCCTGTAGCTTGAGTGGGTAAGTTCAGTTCAGAGGGGAAAATAGGAGGAAGCCCACTTGTTGCCAAAACAGCCTTTTCAGAGACAAAGCTGATATGTTGTTCCATCTGCCTAACTTCTGTGTCTGTCTCTTAGTCAGTCTAGAATTTGGAGAAGGATCCCATTAAAAGGTGCTTTGGCCCCCTCACTCTGAAGGACTGTTTTGCTGACTGTCAAATTTGGTGAAATAGTTTCGTGAACCTGTTTCTCAGTGGTCCAGATCCCATGTAGCCAGGGAGAGAGGAATAGACAGTGAATACGAGTCTTAGGGCAAGGAACCCCTCCAGCCCCACTCCCCGAAACACACAAAGTCTCAAAGCACACAGAAGGCTCTCACACAAGTATTCTCTCATCTGACAGCTTAAGAGATTTGTCTCCCTGAAAGATACGTGCTTTACAAACCTGTGTATGGAATCTGGTCCACTTACTGATGGGTGTCTGAGTACCCCCTCATTCAGTTCTGTCCCCTTCACTAGATATAAGTTCCAGGAAGGCAGCTCTTGGTCTGTCTGTTTGCCACTGTGCGCCCAGAGGCTGGAACGGAGCCTGATTCAGAGTAAGTGCTCAACAGATTTTTTTTTTTATATTTGTTAAATTAATGAATGAATGAAGTCACCTCAAAATAAGCTAAATTATTTAGCTCATCTCTATCTAAGTGGAAACTCATTTCAGATGATTTTCTCTACTTTGCAGTCAACTCAGCGCTATTCTTTAATGATTCAGTCTCTTCAAAGTACCTTCTAATGGGTTTGGTTATTTTATTTATTCTGTTTTGTTCAATCACAGATATATTCCCATTCGATTGGACCTAAATGGTTGGCAAAGACCCATCCTTGGCTAAGGCCCATCTAACCATAACAAGACAGGCTGAATTTGGACACATTTCCACAGAAGCAAAAATATTTCCCACATATATTCAATTATTCATTTATGGGTGGACTGTTCTTCTTCAATATTATCTGTATGTTTTAGTTTCCTCCTTTCTCCAGCTTTCCGGCATTTGAGCCTTTCTTCCAATAAATGGTTGTAAGGCTGAAGGATCACAAACCAGTTCATCTTGCTAGGCAAACGGAGCTCCATTATCCTCAGCTCCTGATACATTGAACTCTGAATTCCACTTTCTCCTGCTTCCAGGCTTGTTCCATGCTGTTCTCTCTAATGGAAACGCTGTCCTCTTGCTTATCTACATGTGCAAATCCTCTCCTCCCTGACCCCAGTCCAAGGGCTGTTTTCTTTGTGAAAACTTTCTGTAGACAGAGTTAGCTGCTGTCTCTCTCACTGCTACCAAAGGTACCAAGTTTGAATGTCTCTTAGCTCTGATCACATTTTGATGGAAGTTCATCCTTGTGACTAAACACATAGACTCTGATCCAGACTCCCTGGGTTCAAATCCTGGCTCTCCTACTTAATGGCTGTGTGACCCAAAACAAATTATTTTATTTCTCTCTGCTTCAGTTTCTCATCTGATTTATATGTGTGTGTGTGTGTGTGTGTGTGTGTGTGTGTGTGTGTGTGTGTGTGTGTATAGATAGATAGATAGATAGATAGATAGATAGATAGATAGATAGATATACATACATATATATATGGATAGTAGTAGGACCTACCTCATAAAGTTGTTAGCATTCAATGATTTAATACATGAAAAAAAAACCCTTAGAATAATGTCCAGCATGTAATCAGTGCTTGATAATTATTAGCTCTTCTAAAAATTATTATCCTTTTACATGTGTTTGCCTCACCAATTAGACGGTCATCTCCCACAGTGCTTGATCTATAAATCTGGCATCTTCCTACTTCCAAATCCTAGAGCAGTATCTGAAACACAGTAGAAGTTCTATAAATGCTGATCAATGGATGAAAGATAGCCATTGACTATGACGATAAAAGTGAGGTGTGGGCATTGTCTGTGTGAGTTGGATCTCTTGGAAACTCTGTAAGGGCTGTCTTCTATAACTGCATGGGTGGCTCCAGGCCAGTCCATCTGGGAAAGGCCCAGAATTCTGAAATTGGATTAGAGTCACATCCAGGGACCATGCTTCCGGGCCCACTCAGACTCGCACCCTCACTCATGGGTAATGTTGAGCTCCAGCCACTCCAAGGTAGCAGGAAGGATGACTTCATCATGAGGCCCACTGG
This sequence comes from Balaenoptera borealis, assembly GCF_965194805.1. Lineage (NCBI taxonomy): Eukaryota > Metazoa > Chordata > Mammalia > Artiodactyla > Balaenopteridae > Balaenoptera > Balaenoptera borealis. The sequence goes on along the minus strand of NC_138875.1, from coordinate 50,278,356 downwards.
GGTTGACAGTAATGCTCAGTGCACTCACTAAGGCAGCTGAAGTATACACAGAATCCAGGCTGGTGTTCAGAGGGGCTGGGGTGAGGCCTCTGCCTATGCCAGGGCTATAGCCTTGTGAGTAAGTGGGGGGGTTGACTGCTAGGAAACTACATTTCGTAGGTTATTCCCATCCTCCCTGTGGCAGACTCCACTCTTCCTTCTTTATTGCCTGCAGTATACTCTATGTTACAGTACTGAACCTGGGATTGCCATTATCAAAATAGACATCTGTGTCAATATAAAAAAAAAAAAATGTTGTTTTCTGCCCCTCATGTCTTACGACAGGTATAAAAAATTATAAATATTTGCACCTTTGTTCCACCCCAATATAGAAACTTGGGGGTTCAGCCTGAGAGAGGGGTCAGCATGGGGTCTGAGGGCAGGGGAGGCCCTTGGACCGATGAGTGTGGGATGATGAGTGGGAAAGGAGACAGTTAAGACTGGGGACCCCTCTTCCACCTTCTGGGGTCCCAGCATTAGAGGCAAAAAGAACTGTAATTTCCTTTTCAGGTCAGTGATATGTTCAGCCCAAGACATGTGGGAAGAAGTGACCATGTGTGTGTTCTGACCCTTAAGAGCATTGCCTTCTTTCCCTTGTCCCAGCTGACACTTAGTCCAGCTCCATGAGCAGAAATAACTCACTGGCCCCAGAATCATGAGAGGCACCTGGACTTGGGCTGAACCCCCAAGTTTCCATATTGGGGTGGAACAAAGGTGCAAATATTTATAATTTTTTATACCTGTCGTAAGGTATGTATTAAATCATCCACATCCTGGATCAGCATGATCCAGTCGACTCCCTGATTCACACCAGGGCTGGAACTCAGACGCCAGCCTAGCTCAGCCGAGTAGCAGCCAAAACTTAGACCTTCATCAGGGCCACGCAAAATGACTGCAGATCAGTGAGCCGGAAATAAATGCTTCCTGTTGCGGCCACCGAGATATTGTGGTTGTTTTTATGTAGCGCTGTTAGACTGATACATGAGGAATTAAGAAAGAGTAGGAAAGGCTGAAACACAGGCTAATTTTACCTTCCTGATACTTTAAAAAAATATTTTAATGCAATATTTTATTTTATTTTATTTCTGTAAGACAATTTGGAGAAATTTCATTGAAGCAAGTTTTTATAATTTATCATCATGTCTAGTAGGATTTGACAATGATAAACCATATATAATACTAATTTTTCTATACATTTGTCCAAAAAAAATTTTTTTTTTTATAAATTTATTTATTTATTTTTGGCTGTGTTGGGTCTTCGTTTCTGTGCAAGGGCTTTCTCTAGTTGTGGCGAGCGGGGGCCACTCTTCATCGCGGTGCGCGGGCCTCTCATTGTCGCGGCCTCTCTTGTTGCGGAGCACAGGCTCCAGACGCACAGGCTCAGTAGTTGTGGCTCACGGGCCCAGTTGCTCTGTGGCATGTGGGATCTTCCCAGACCAGGGCTCGAACCCGCGTCCCCTGCATCGGCAGGCAGATTCTCAACCACTGCGCCACCAGGGAAGCCCTAAAAATTTTTTTAATTGAAGTATAGTTGATTTGCAATGCTGTGTTAGTTCCTGCTGTACAGCAAAGTGATTCAGTTTTATTTATATATATATATATATATATATATATATATATATATTCTTTTACATTATAGGTTATTACAAAATATTGAATATAGTTCCCTGTGCTATATAGTAGGACCTTGTTGTTTATCTATTTTGTATCTGCTAATCCCAAACTCCTAATTTATCCTTCCCCCATCCCCTTCTCCCTTGGTAACCATAAATTTGTTTTCGATGTCTGTGAGTCTGTTTCTGTTTTGTCAATAAGTTCATTTGTATCACATTTTAGATTCCACATATAAGTGATATCATATGATATTTGTCTTTCTATGTCTGACTTACTTCACTTAGTATGATAATCTCTAGGTCCATCCATGTGGCTGCAAATGGTATTATTTCATTCTTCTTTATGGCTGAGTAGTATTCCATTGTATATATGTACCACATTTTCTTTCTTTCTTTTTTTTTTTTTTTACATCTTTATTGGAGTATAATTGCTTTACAATGTTGTGTTACTTTCTGCTGTATAACAAAGTGAATCAGCTATACGTATACATATATCCCCATATCCCCTCCCTCTTGAATCTCCCTCCCGCCCTCCCTATCCCACCCCTCTAGGTGGTCACAAAGCACCGAGCTGATCTCCCTGTGCTATGCAACTGCTTCCCACTAGCTATCTATTTTACATTTAGTAATGTATATATGTCAATGCTACTCTCTCACTTTGTCCCAGCTTACCCTCCCCTCTCCTGCCATGTCCTCAAGTCCATTCTCTACATCTGCGTCTTTATTCCTGTCTTGTCCCTAGGTTCATCAGAACCATTTTTTTTTTTTAGATTCCATATATATGTGTTAGCATACAGTATTTGTTTTTCTCTTTCTGACTTACTTCACTCTGTATGATAGACTCTAGGTCCATCCACCTCACTGCAAATAACTCAATTTCGTTTCTTTTCATGGCTGAGTAATATTCCATTGTATATGTGGGCTACATCTTCTTTATCCATTGTACCACATTTTCTTCATCCATTCATCTGTGGATGGACATTTAGGTGCTTCCATGTCTGGGCTATTGTGAATAGTGCTGCTGTGAACATTGAGGGGCATGTATCTTTTCGAATTAGAGTTTTCTCCCATTTCTTTCTTTTTTGATTTAATTTTTAAATTGTTTTATACAATTTCTAAAAGTTACATTGCATTTATAGTTATTACAAAACATTGGCTATATTCCCCGTGTTGTACAATACATCCTTGTAGGCTGTCTTATGCCCAATACCTTCCTTATACTTTTGTCTGGGCTGCCCCAAGCTAGGCCAGAAAGTCCTATGGCCCATGGCTTCTAGAACAGGGGCAACTGCAGCCTGCCTCTGTTTCTGTTTGTGACACATACAAGACTTAGAGAAAACTTGTGGAATTCCTCATGCATGTTTTCCCACAGAGTGGAGGGGGAAAGTTGGGAGAATCCCTTCTAATAATAAGTGGCATTTGAGATGTCTCAACCAAGTAGGATCCGTGCAAGTTGGAAGTGACACCTTTTGGTTAGAATCCTGAAGGGGGATTGATCGCATCAAGCATTCTAGTTAAGCCCCAGTTCTTCTCCAGAGCCCATGAGATGGAGTGGAAGGTATAAATCTGAAGAACTGGAATCAATAGGGTTTGGTTGCAATCCTGCCTCTATTAGGGCATGACCACCACCAAATTATTTAACTTTATCCAGACTCAATTTCCTTGCCAACAAATTAGGAGTAGCAATATCAACTTTGCACAGTAATTTTGAGGAGTAAATGAGTTAGTGTAGGCAGATTCCCTGGCTCACAGTATATGGTCAATAATAAGTAGTAGTGATTTATATTCTTTTTCACCAGATTTCTCATTTCCCCTTTCCTACATTCAAGGACTACAATCGATCTGATGACAGAGAAATATGTACATGTTATAACTCAATGATTTCTGTTTAAGGTTTAGAAGTAGTCATGGTAGGACACATCCAGTTTTCCCAGCAGTGGACTAACCCTGCTCCATTTCAGATGGGTTTAACTGGAAAGTGACTGATACTCCTTCTCTCCTGGTTGTGAGTAGTGTGGTGGGAGTGGAGGGCCTTGGGCAAGCTGACAGTAGAGTCCTAAGCTTCCCAAGCACACAGAGGGTTTTGCCAAAGCCATGTACACTATTATTAAGATTAACCGTTTTCAGATGGAGTCAGACTTTTCAACTAACTCAAGTCAGACTGACTGGTAATGATGTTCATGAGATGCCATTTCCTGCCTAACAGTAAGATGTGGAATTTGTTAAATTAAGCCATGCGATGGGTCTGAAATGTATTAACTTAATCCATAATGAATGTCATTCCATCCCTTTTAACATGCTTCCCCAATTAAGCTATTTAGGCCTCAGATATCTAAAGAAATTGAGCTGTCCTACTTGTTGCCAATTGGTTAATTCCTTGATGATGGATAAAAGCTACTAACTGCTTTTGTTTTTAAATCTATGTTTTCTTCAGTAATAGCAATCTTTTAATCAGCTGTTACAAAGAAAACGCTTAATGCTCTGTAAGCAAATGCTCAAGAAAGTCAAATGATTAGGAAGGTGAATGCAAGGAGGCTCTGTTCAGCCTGCCTGAGCACCTCCAACAGGACCCAGTGTGGCCACACGGAGGACCCAGCGGTCATTTTTATTTTTTAGCCCCGTGGTGGACACAAGGTGGATGTTCATAGATGTTTAGTGTTTATCAGGCTGAACTCAACTGAATTCCGAGGACTCTTAAGGTTTCTGACAAAATTCTCTCCACAAGATAAGCATTTCCAAATTTCAGGAAATTTGGCTTGACAACCTCCGCCTGTCAACAAGGACTTAGCCACCTTAGATTACCCCTGATTTAGCCACCGAGCTGGATATACCACATAACACGTCCACAGTTTCCTGGACAGTCAGTATACGGTTTGCTCACAAGTGCCCAGTGCCATCTTGCGTGGTGCAGCCTGTTAACAGATAATCAAGTGCAATATTTCAGTTTGTAAACCTCACTTTAAATGATAGAACATACCGATTTGAAGGAAGCTTTTAGAGAAAAAGCAATCCAGGGTAAAATCAATCTCTGATAAGAAACTAATATTTTTTGTTGTTGTTGTTATCTTTGAGGCCCACTTGATATTTCAAGACATGATCTATCACCAAAGTGTTTTATTATAGAAGAAGGAGCTTGGTGGGGAACTGTAGCTGTTTAGATCAGGGGTTGACAACTATAGCCTGTGGGCCAAATCTGGCCTGCCATCTGTCTTTGTAAATAAAGCTTTATTATAACACAATCATGCCTATTCATTTATGCATTGCCTACGGTTGCTTCTGAGTTAGAATGGCAGAGTTAAATAGTTATGACAGAGACCACGTATTTCACAAAGCCTAAATTATTTGCTATCTGACCCTTGACAGAAAAGGTTTGTTAACCTCTGGTTTAGATTTTTCAAATGTATTCACTCTCATTCTGTCTTATCTCTAGTAAGACTACTTTTGCCCACCCCATGATGCTGGCTTGCCATATCATGGTGGACAGAGGCTGTGTCTATGCCCCTTGATTTAGGGTCTGCAGTAGAACGAACTCAAGGTTTCTGCCCACTGGCTAGTCAATTAAACATGAATCTAGGCATACCTGTGGAGGGACTTTGCAGATGGAATTAAAGATATAGATCTTAAATGAAGGAGAAGATCCTAGGTTATCCAGTGAGCTCAATTTTACCACAATAGCCCTTAAAAATAGAGAAATTTGTCTGAGTGGAGTTCATCAGAGAAATGCAGCCCAAGGGGAAGCTGTAGAGACTCAAAGCATGAGAAGGAATGTGGGCAGCCTCTAGGAGGAAAGGCGGGTCCCTGCCTCACAGCCAGAAGAAAAACAGGGGCCTCAGTCCTGCAAACACAAGGAACTGAATTTTAGCAACAGTCGGAATGAACTTGGAAGCAGATTCTTCCCCAGAGCCTCTCGTAAGGAGCACAGTCCTGTTGATAGCTTAATTTTAGCCCCACAAGACCTGTGTCACACTTCTGACCTATAGAACTGTGAGATAATAAACTTGGGTTATTTTAGGCCACTGAGTTTGTGGTAATTTGCTGGGGCATCAATAGAAAGCTATTATAGGGTCTAACATCTGACCTGCTTTGGCCAAAGTGATGTTAAAAGGCAGGATTAAAGTAGAGGATGCAACTGTGCCAGGGCTTCCATCATCACCGTAAGAAATGTGGTTGAGATTTTTCCATAACCTGGCTAGCCTGACAGTCTAAAGAGGATAAGAGAACAGACCTGAACCCAACCTCCAACTTGGAGTTGAGCCCGACTGAGCCCAGTCTGGATCAGCCAACCCCCAGGCAATGCACAGATGCATAAACAGCATCGTATGATTGTTTCAAAAGCCATTGAATTTTGAGATGGCTTGTTATGGAACATCAGGGTGGATAAATGATGAATACAGAAATTGGTACTGGAAATGGGTTACTCTCATTTAAAAAAATCTAAAATATGTGGCAGTGGTTTGGGAAACAGACAGTGATTGATACACAAACTACTATGGGCAGCTAGAGTAAAATAGCAAAAAACAAGCAAACAAACAACCCAACCTCACAGAGGAGACTGAAAAACTGAGAACCCATGTTACACAGTGGCAGACATTGATGAACTGTTGCCTGCAATCATCTGGAAGATAGATGGTGAGCCTAATGAATGTGTGGATTTGAGGGAGGAGATCTATGGCAAGATGTTGAAAGCTTGAGCTGTTGCTACAATTCCATTTGATGAGCTGTGAGAAAGAGAAGAACTCAGAAAAGATATGGCTATTTTTTACCAACAACATATTGAGGGAATATAGAAAGTCCAGAAATCTTAATGTTGGAAATAGAATGGAATCTCACAAAATTGAAGATGTGGCCAGTATGATAAAGACTCTGTGAAAACATCAAATTTGTGGTGCTGACAGAAAGCTATGTCCTTAATATGAAAACCAAATCAGAGGAATGGCTACAACACTCTTTTATTTGACTAACGAAAGAAATAATATAGCACTTAGTAAATCTTTGCAGCTGAACGGGAAGTCTTGCGGAAAGATCAGGGCACAGTCCCACAGAAGTCTGATGAGGCGGGAGTACTCATAACTGAGTCTATATATATAGAGAGGCATGTGTTGGAAATAATTGTGGGTGTGTTTTTGGCACATGGAGTTGATGTGAATCAAATATATAGAAAACCCACGCAGCTTTTGAGAGATCTATATTGTCAAAAGCACTGCTGGACATTTAACAATTGATTGTTCAACTTATAAACTGTCTTCTGAGCCCCCAAGATTCTAGAGACAGGAAGCAGTTTGGGAAAGCTGTTCAGCTCTTGAGAAAAGTATGTTCTCTGTTGGCTTCATCAGAAGTGGCCAATGAGCATGTTGGAAAAGAAAAGACCTACCAGGGGGTGGAGTCAAGAGTGATGGCAAACAACAGACACAAGAGAGACCCATAGGGGGCAGAACTGGGGCCAGATGAAGGAACATTACTTACCTCCAGGGAAAAGACACTTGACACTATTTTCCCAGTAGAATTTCAGACTTGCTATGATTAGTGGCAACTGTGTGTCTCGCATTCTTCCCTTTTCAAAGAGGACTCCTATCCCTGTTCCACTATTGTGTGTTACATGTGGAGGGGACATAACACTTGTTTTTTATAGTTCTTTGGTTTTCAAATCAAGTGCTAAACTCAGAATTGATGTAGTCCGTGAGAACCACCTGGGTTTTGAACCTGATGCCATGATTCAGTGACAGTTTTGAGGGTCCTGGGATGAGATTCCTTCCACTAATAGCTACCTTAACTTTTGGTTTGATCTTGCAACTTGCACTGATCAATAGAATGTTATCAGAAGTGTCACAAATGGAGAGTGAACTGTCCTTACATGGTTAATCTTCTTCTCGTGTGCTTCTGCAATTGCCATAAGAGAAAGCCCTGGCTAGCCCACTGGTCCAAGGAAGACGAGAGACATATAAAGCAGACCAGGACCCAAACTGAAGCTTGAAGCCAATGCCAAGTGAGACCAGCCTAGATCAGCCCACTTCCAGCTGATCCACAGATACCTAAAGGTTGTTTTAATCCACTGGGTTTTAGGGAGGGTGTTATAGCATTACTATAGCAAAAGCTAATAGTACAGAGATTTTTCCCCATCTTCTCCCAAGAATTCCATCATTATGAATACCAATGGCAAATCCTATATTTCCCGTTCTTTTTAATATGCTTTCCAATTAGTCATGTAGCTGACAGAGCTCTACTTTGGGAGCCAGGAAACCTGGCTTTAAATACCAGCTCTGCCATATTATACTGGTTATATATGATCTTGAGCCCATAAATTAATACTCTTTGAGTCTCAGTTACCTCACCAGTGAAATAATGATAATCATCCTAACTTCATGGAGTTTTGTAAGGATGAAGAGAGAGAGCAGATTTGCAGAAACAGTGTACTGCCTGGGATAAAGCAGGGTCTGAATATGAGTTGAGCCTACATAATTGAAACGGACTACTGGAGGGCTTCCAACTTTCTTTCTAGACCAACAATATCATGTGCTGAGCGACTCCTGGTCTCCAGCACAATACCTACTCACTGATGCTTGTTTAATGATGACAGACATTTTTATTTCACTATTTGAGACAATCCTCACACTGGGAACATTCCTGGAAAGGTTAACACATTGGGACTTAAATTTGTACTCTCTTGTGAATGACTAACGTCAGAGCACATTTTAATTGATATCCATGGGAGATACACAAAGCATTTGGGTTTATGGTTGGGTTCCTAGTGCATAGAAGGTCAGCAAGTGGAAATGACAGAGAACACATCCAGTTAGTTCACAGCCAGGCAACATTTGTGTAGTGGCTGTAGTCCTGGAGAAAGACACCCAAAGAGTATCTGTACATGACAGAAAAAGCACCATAGCCACTTTCCAGAAAACAGTGTAATCTAAGCACCCATGCAGAAAGTCTAACAAAAATTGACCCAATTTATCGAAATGTATTTTTGAAATGTATTGTGTATTTCTAAGTACAGTAAAAACTTTACATACCGAAACCAGAGCTTGAGATTTCTAACTTAAAAAGTTTTTCAATCTTTTACTATAAACTTTACTGACGATAAACATGTATAATACATAAATTTGCTTTCTTATTGTAGGAAATGAGAATGAGTAGGCTTATTTTTATTTTTATTTGAGAATTCTGGGTGGTGCTTAGTCTCTGGGTCAGCATTACAAATGGGAAATCTCACAGTACAAGACCGAGGCCACAGCAGGTATCAGAAGTTGAGATAAACGTCTACTAATTAAATACCCCGAAAATGAACTTTTTGATGAAGCCCCTGAAATCACCTTATTTTGCCCCCAAAGTGTAACATAAATAGAAATAAACAATAACCAAAAAAAAACATGGTTCAGGTTATTTTAAGATAATCTGAGATTATCTTATTTTTTCTTTTAAGTTTATTTATATTTTAAGGCTCAATTGGGTTTCAGTTAATTGCAGTTTTGCTGTGTTTCCTCACAATGCCATTTTCCTTACCATAACTCTGTAGATTACCAGAGTGCACTATTTCATGCACAATTTATCGCAGAGACAGGCAGTATTTATCAGTTCCTTCATGGCAAAGAAGAATCATCTGCTTGAAGGCCATCACTCACGCTGCTGTCAGCAGAGTGGATGAGCTGCATAATAAAAGAAAAGAAAAGAGCTCCCACAAATGCTGGATCTGTGATAACTTCATTAATTTGAGAATTAGGAGACTTTTAAAAATGGGGGGGGGGGTGGACAATACCCAACCTTTTAGCAGAACATCCTAGATAAGATCCAGTCCAAGCCTTGCCTCATCCATCATTGTTTAGAATAAGCTTTCATGCACTTGACCTTAACCATCACTCTTTTTGTCAAGCCTGGGTGTCAACACAAAAGAAATTGGTTCATGGATGAGAGTCCTGAATGTGCATCTGATCACACTTCTTTCAGGCATTTACCTTCTCACAGTAAGGGATCAATTAAAACCAAATGGAGCAGATTTCTCTGGATATCTGGGTCGTCGATGTGGAATGCTATGGTTTGGGCAAAGAGGCATTTAACTGGAGAAGAGAGAAGCTTCTGGCTGGAGCACAAACGGGCCAGGCATGTATGTCATAAGCTGCGGGATGTAAACACATTCAGCACCGGACACAAAAGGACAAGGACACAAGAGACCGTCTGTCATGTCATTACCTGAATATCTGGCTGTATTATTTATAAACCAACTCGCAGCAGATGCTGTCTTTTTTAACACAAATTCTCCTTCCCGGGCATTATGTACGAGGCCTAATTGTAAATGCCTATATTGTTTCTTTCCCCTACTGATTTATTGTTCTATAGATATCTACATGGGAACGCAGTGTGGAACTGTGCTGTTTTCTCTATTAATTATTTTCACTCTTTGATTGCTAATTTCAGAAGACAAACTTCTCACTGTTGACCTCCTCAGGAGTGGATTGTTTTACAACGAGGCTGTATTAGGGAAATGAGTCCCCAGTGAAAGCAGAAGGGCATGAAAACCTTGTGTCTTATTTACATTAACCCAGACACAAGTTTCCCAGTCTCTTCCCTCTTAAATCTTTACCTACTCATAAAAGAAAACGTCATAGATCCAGGAACAGTGATTCCACCAGATTTATTGCACAATACTGGAGCTATTGTATTAAAATCAAAGTCTGCAAAAAAATCATTGCTGTTCGACAATACGGCACTATGCCTATCTCTGTACCAAGGATGCAAAACCACCAACCACCATACCGGGCATAGAGTAGGCGCTCAGAGTATATGTGCGTTCTTAAAATTTAGAATCTGATGTGGTTTCCAAAGTAAGCTTTCAAGATATAATGAGTTGAAATTTGGAAGAGAGGTTGGAATTCTCTTCCAGAGAAAACTTGGAAAGCTTTTGTTGTGCCATGGGGTTTGGTCGGTCCCCTTGACCAAATGCTGATCTGTACCTGTGATTTCCCACCCACCTGCCCTCTGGGAGAGAATTGCAATCCCTGGGGAGCTCTCAGGGAAACTGACCCTTTCCACTCCCTTACCCTCACCTCCACTCAACATGAGGATGCACTCTGTACAAGCCAGGCTGAAAGGCAGAATCCAGGGGCCGCTGCGGCCGTTGTCCTGAGCCCTGGTGGGGAGATAGGAATGCAGAAGATGGGGGAGTATCTGTTGCCTGTTTCACATGCTGCTGGTTCCTGCTTGGCCTCACACATTCCTCAGGAGTCCCAGCTGAACTTGGCAGAAGTGTGAACTCAGACTTGGGACGGTCAGGACAGACCGACCATGTAACTCCAGTCTCTATCCTGTGCAGCAACCTGTTCTACCCTATGCCACTTAAAAGACCATCCAGCTTCTGCAGGGATGCCCCCAAGCATGGCAAACACACTCCCTCCTGAATGAGCTGCTCATTCTATTTTGTAAGAGATCTAATCGTTAGGGAGGCCTTAATCGTACAAAGGCTCTGTCCAGAGCAGGCTTTGTCACTTGCACCTTTCTGTTCCGTCTGCTTTCTGGATCCACATTGAGGGAGTTTAACTTCTCTTCCACGTGACTGGTCTCTTGAGTTATTGGATGAGGATGTGCAAGACCATAGGGCCATATTTCATTCCTGAGCACAGGGGAGATAGTCGCTTTCTGCCCACCATGCCTTGTTCCTCTCAACTGGGGGCAGACGTCTTCCCATCCTGGGGTAGACTGAACAGGTGAGGCTGATGGGACAGGTAGAACTGTCCACCATCTGGAAGCAGGATGAAGAGGCAGGTAGAGAGTGTGGAACTCATGTTCCTTAACCAGATCAAGTGGACGGATCATCTTGATGCTTGGTTTTCCCTAAAGATGTTCTCTATTCTACACCAGTGGAGTCGTTCCATTTCAGGTACAAGTGATCTGGCCTTGTAGGGCTGCTTCAGGTCTCAGGGACACCACCTGCTTATAAAGGCTCAACAACGTCGTGTGCAAAAGATCTGGTGACCTCTCTTCCTTCGTTGTCAAACTTCTCACCTGCCCTTTAGAGTGGGGACCTAAGAGGAGAGATGCTCTCAGGGCCCCAGCACTGTGACTGTCATTATAATCATGCTTCGTTTATTGTTAAAGACCTATTTTTATGATGAAATGTACCAACAACCCTATCCGTGCGCCCTCTCTCTCTCTCGGTCTCTCCTCTCTCTTCCCTGTCTTGGGCTCTCCCCTCAAGAACACCGGCAAATACGGCTCTAACTGATGCTGTGGCAGTGACGACGGGAGATAAAGAGGATCTAGGATTTGTTACTGATGATTAAAACCTAGGCTTGGATCCAGTGCGAGGAGTGGGGGTGAGGCGGGCGTTATGCAAAACAAACAGGCTTTATCCCGAAGGCTGAGGAGAACCCAGTTTGCTAACCAGTAGAGTAAAAAAGGGGCATGAGGGAGGCGGCGGCTGAGCTGTGAGGGGCACATGCTCAGTCTTTCCCGGCCAGGTTAGATGTTCTGAGTCAAGGTTGGGGGGCTGCCTGGGCAAGAGACCTGCCTCCCTCTCCGCACAGAGAGGTAGACCCTACATCGCTGCTCCGGCACTTAGAGTTTGACGTCCCTGCTCGCCAAGCTCCCTGGATAAGGAGGCTCCCAGGGAGATTCTGGCACCGGGGTGGGAGGGGCAGGACAGGAGAGGGAGCTTGGGGTGGGAGAGTCCTCTCAGCCAAAACCTACTGCAGTTGGTCAGCCAGCCTCTGAATAGCAGCTTTTGACATCTCAGTGGGTTGTGAGGGAGGTGTGGTCATCACAAATGAAACACACCACAGGGGGTGGAGGAGACCTCTGCAGGGCCCCTAATCAATTACTAAAAACACAGAGAGGGTCCAAGGAAAATGAGTGAAGGAGACAGATGCATGCTGACACTCAGTGGTATCGCTGGGCACCAAAGGAGAAGTGGGGGGATTTTCAGCTTCACAGAGGACAGGGGTGATTGTTTTCTTTCATCAGTCGTTGCCCTCAGAAAACAAAACAGACACCAGAAGAGAAACAGTGACTATGGAAAAAAATACATATAGAGCTGAAAAGGATGAAATAGGAGGACTGGAATTCTGCTTTTATGAAATAATTTAAATAGTCTTGAATGCCCAAAGGGCCTAGGCACTAGATTATGTGTTACGGAGAGGCTGGTATCTCCCAGAGGGGATATGAAATGGGAGATGAATATTATTAATCATCCCTATTTGCTACATGTTAGGAAACCAAGGTAAAGTGAAAATGAGTGATTTTACCTCCTGACTCACATGCTGTGCAGCCACAGAGCTGGGATTGACAGGCGGAAACTAGATTCCCTGCAAAGCAGGCTGGTAGGGGTCATGCTGCTGACTGCAGCAATGCCCAGTGGCCCACATGGCAGAGGCTGGTCATCTACCTGAAGAACCCTGTAGGTGTGGCCGGGGACTCCCATCCTGGGTCATGTCCACAGGCAACTCACCTGCTTGGCCCAGCTTGGCCCCAGTTCACTTGGAGTGACCCTAAGGGACTGGGTTGTTATTGAACCTCATTGATCAACCTGAGGTTACAGAGAACAGACTAGAATATCAGATTCACCTGGGCAGGAATTGTCTGTTTATTTCACTTCTGTATCCCCAGAACCTAGACCAATGGCTGGGGCTCAATCCATATTTGTGGGATCATATTGACTGCTTTCTCGGTGCTGGGCAGTGAGAGGCAACAGGATCTGAATGATGATTAAGGCAGCCATTCTCAGAGTGGTCTTGTAAGGTATTAATAGGTGTTCTGAAGGGGTCGGGAGAAGGAAGTTCTTGGTCCAAAGAAGTATGGGAAATGCTAAGTTTAGCTTTACGTTGGAAGGATTTCTCATAGCCTTTAATAAGTGAACATGGTTTGTGAATTTCCAAGGCAGGGTTGGATTTGCATCATTTCCCAAGTATAATTGATGGTAAAAACCCCCTCCCATCCTTACATACACCTTTAGAGTATATTGCTAGCCATGTTTGTTCCTTGGAAAAAGCACAGTTCCTGCCCTCAAGTAGCTCACAATCTCTTGGTGGTCACATCCATCCAAGCTCTACCAAGGAATAACTGGTCTTATTGATGCTTATTGGCCTTAGAGATGACTAGGATCACAATTAAACTATGGCTGCCAATTATTGTACCCGCGCTGGACCCTACATACTGCTTCCTACTTGGTACCCCGTCAGCCTCCAGCTGCAGCCGTTGGATTCCCTCCACTGGGCAGGCTGGGACACGAGGCAGAAGGTCTGGTCTCCCCGGACGGAATCAGATCTCACTCTAAGCACAAGCCCACGACCTGATGTTTAAAGCCAAGATTGAGTCAGACACCTGAAGCCAGTTCTGTTCTCAGTAACTCTGACCCAGTAATACAGGGTCTAAATCCTGCCACCATGCTTGTCCTAGATACAGAAATGAATAACAGAGAAAACAACTCTTTGGACCTCACAGCCTTCATCAGGCAGAGCCCAGAATCATCAGCATGTGGCGTCCAAAGTCCTCGTATCTGAGCCTCCGTGTCACACTTGGAGGGCTGTCCAGGCTCTCAGGCAGTGGACTCTACCCTCGCTGCAGTCTGAATAAATCACCGGTGCCCTTACTGAAGGGAGTTAATTGCATTTGGAAATACTCCAGGTACCAGGGTTTGTTTGGTCAAAGACGTGGGCAGGGATAGAGGAATGGATGCACCCAATTTCACGAAACACACATTAAGAATAACAGGGCCCGCGTTGCCTAATTTACAATGGATTCCCCCCACACTCCTCCCTGCGTTCCTTTCCAGGCGCAGAATGTGAGAGGAACCGTGGCCGTATTTTTCTTTCAGGTGTAACAGTCTGTCAGTATCAAATTCTCTCAGTCAGTGGGGAGCAAATAGTGTTGATTTACTGAAAATCTGGGATTATGTCTGCTCTGCAGTGAGTGTAGATTTAAGAGAGGAGAGGTAAGAGGTCTCTGAAAGGTGAAGAAAAACACAAATGAAAGCGAGCAAGGAAAAAAATAGCTTGACAGTTAAGACATAGTGCAGCCACCGTCCACATCTTCTGGAAAGAAAAGCCCAGAAATAAATGCGCACACACACACACACACACACACACACACACATGCACACAAGAATGTGCATGTACATCGGCTTTGAGCCCATAGACTGGAAGGTTTGCAACCTTTTCAGTTAACCCCTTTCTCTTCGGGCATCACAGGCGTGTCAACGAGGCTCCAATACTGTCATGTTTCACGCTGCAGAGAAATTGTGACAACAGACTCAAAGTTTTGTTTCGGTTTTTCAGAAATGGCTTTAGGGCTTCCCTGGTGGTGCAGTGGTTAAGAATCCGCCTGCCAATACAGGGGACACAGGTTCAAGCCCTGGTCTGGGAAAATCCCACGTGCTACGGAGCAACTAAGCCTGTGTGCCATAACTACTGAGCCTGTGCTCTAGAGCCCGCAAGCTGCAACTGCTGAGCCCATGTGCTGCAACTACTGAAGCCTGCACGCCTAGAGCCCATGCTCCGCAACAAGAGAAGCCACCGCAATGAGAAGCCCATGCACCGCAACAAAGAGTGGCCCCCGCTCGCTGCAACTAGAGAAAGCCCGAGAGCAGCAACAAAGACCCAACGCAGCCAAAAACAAAAAAAAAATAGAAATGGCTTTAAAAAAAGGACTTGTGTGGAGCAAAGAGAGAATTCTTTCCGTCAAGGGCCCTCTGACACTTGACTATATTCCTGGACCTTTTTGTCACCAATATTTCATTATCCTGATTGTATCCCTAGTCTCCTGGTCCTATTCCCCTTTACCTTAAAATAACTGTCACCCTGCGGGTTATTTTACCTTAGGAGTATTTTCTAGAAGCCCCTCAGAGTTCTTGTTTTCCCCTTATTATCTTATTCTTCTTCCTCTTAATCCTGTTTGAGAGGGAATGTGGTAACTAAATGGAATTAAAATGTGAAGAGGAAAAAAACAAACCAACCTCGGGACAGTACATGAGAGATTTTGAGAAGGGATGTTGGCGCCTTTTGCTTCTCTGGGATGAGGCTACAGGCTAAGGCTGGTAAGGACAGGGTAGTATAAGTGGTGGCAAGCGGCCAGTGTGAGGGCTGTTGGTGATTTCACCCCCTACCCCTCCCTGACCCCCACCAGCCCCTAGAGGTACCTCTGGACTTCAGGACAGTTGGCAGGTGAGCAGTGACTGTTACCATCGTGGGTCCCAGCAGTGTCACAGTGGGTCAGCCATTCTGGAAGAATCTGATGAGAAGGCAGGAGCTGAGGCCTCCCTGGGCAGCTGGAAGGGGTTAAATGTGGTACTTGTGCAGGTCCCTGGTAGCTACAGAGGAGAGAGACGTCAGGGGTGGGTGAGAGGAGGCATTAGTAACCACCATCACCGTGGCCACCAAGAGACCTGGGCACCGCTATGTGAGTTAGAAAAGGGAGAAGGAGAAGAAGAAGAAGAAGAGGAGGAAAGAGGGGAAAAGAATAGTAAAGAAGATGCCACTAGCATCAAGTAATTCTGGACAAGAACACAGAACTATCCACCTGCGAAAGAAATGCCATTGTGCCTCTTTATTTTTTTAATCGTAAATCCTCAGTCTCCCGAGTTGGGATTCCCATGTTATTTTGCCAAGTGGACTCTCTGAGCCTGTGATTCTCCAAGACCTGCCTCCGAGGTTAGGATGGAGGTCATCTGTGAGGAAGTGTGGATCTGCCACTAGGGCCTGCGAGACCAGCCGCTGGGTTGAGCGGCCCTGTGTCGTAGCTTACCTGGAAGAGTCCTGGGTCATAGCTCATGTCCCAGAGTGATTATCAGTAACATTCCCTTTCACTCTTGAAAGTGTCCTGGTTTTAATGATGAATTATGTGGCCAGCCTACATATAGGCAAATGGTGGGCCTCTTTTATGGGCTATCAACCACTGCTCTCTGTTGAGAATAAAAGCTACCTGAAAAGAGTTAAGAGCAAAATGAAACTCCAAGGCAAAGAATGACTCCTTCAAGATCACTTCTCTTTCTCAGAGACCAGAGCAGTTAGACCTCAGAAGAGGCCCCCCATTCATGCATACTCGGGTCCCATTCGGACAGTATTTCTTTTCTTTTTTACTCCCTCTTTTTTTTTTTTTTTTGGCACATGGATCCAGCTATTCAAGGCACAAGAACCTGGTTGTGACCAATGTGCTTCACGAAGCAGTGTGACAATGACAAGTGTAACAGTGAGACCCACATAACAGTGGGCCCAGCAATGGGACCCCCAAGGGAGAGCGGGGTCTGGGCTGGAAGAGGGCCCTTGAAAACGTTAGCCTTAAGGGTGTCTTTCACTTTATTCTCAAAACCCAGGAAGAATGCTGGAGACTCTGAAAGAAAATAAGTACAACTCCTCTCAGATTCTCCCCGTTCCACACAGAGCAACAAAGCCTGCCTTTTTTACATTTCAAAAGAGGCTGCTTTCTCTTTAAAAAGTAGGAGCTACTTGGTCTGTGGCGGCTGCCTTTATCAACCATGAAGTTCCCAGCAAGGTGCTGTTAGTGCCTGATTAAACCTCATACCAACCCGTGTCCCCCATGGTAACCCAGAAGACATCCGCTGAGACCGGGAGCGCTGATTCGGTTTAATTGCCCCGGATCTCTGTGATGGCCGGATTTCTTGTCTCTCAAGGCCCGGAATGGAAATCCATGTGATCAGATGAACTATCTGGGTGTCTTGACAGATCTGAAATATGAATATGGAGATGGCATTGTGCTCCACAGCGACTTCTGAAACCCCAGTGGTAAAATATGATCTGCCACTGAAATGATTTCAGGAGTGTGTGATTCACGTAAAACCCATTTTCCAATGCAACACTAATTGTTAATAAATCAGACCAAAAAGAGAAAGAACAAGTGTGTGTGTATATGTGTGTATATAAATACATGTAAGATACTCATATGTATATGAGATACGCATATGTATATACATCTGTGTCTATGCATAAATGTATAGGACTCCATTTGGACAATATCTCCTTATAAATATCTGTCTTTGGATTCTTGCTTTTGGTGGGATTTATAGGATAATAATAACTTGTATTTACAAAACATCATACTCCAAGGAATTCACACACTGAAAATACCTGGTTTATTCTCCTTCTTCTACAATGAATGAAGAAATAGATGATGCCGCGGTGTCTTTTATTCCCTAGAGAGGGAAAACAAGGCACTGACGGAGGCAGCGATGAGGCAGACTTAGAGCCAGCAATCCCCTGGAATCTGCACCCCATTCCTGCTCTATCAGAAGGAGGTAGGCAAGGGAGAAATCAGACAAGACGCCCCAACAAACCCCAGGGTCACTGGATTCCTCGTAAACCTTCCCTTTCTTCTGGAAAGTCATCAAAAGCAAAGACAGTGACCCTAGAAGATGGAGGGGTCACTTAAGGAACACTACAGAGCTAGATTCTTGACTTTCTTCTCCTCAAACTCCCGCTTAGAAATTGCCCCTCCAACCACCTCCCACCTCAGACTATTTGCTCCAAGATATTTAATCTACCAAACCAAGTAGTGGGGCTACAGTTACAACTTGAGATCTACTGGTCACACCGACTAATCCCTGTCATGACCACAACATCGTTCCCATCAAGTTAACCATCCTTAACACACGGGACTTGCTATATTTCTAGCCAAATCAAAGAAATTTTACTGATTTCTTTTGCAGCCCTGTTCTGAGTAAGTATGTGATTTCCATTAGGCTTTTTGAAATATGTAAAATATATAGTCTCCCATTACTACCTTCAGGACCTCTAGGTGTTTGGGGATCCCTTCCTGGGAATCACTCCTACGCCCAAAATGAGTTTGAAGATGAAAATTATTGCTAAGGGGAAAAGAGCTGTTGGTGTAACAAAATATTTAAAAGCAAAATTTTTTTTCCACCTGGCCTGGTCAGGGCCAAGAAACCAAGAAAAGGATGTTTTCAAAATAAGAGTAACTGCTTTAGCAAAATGTGTAAACCTGAGACATGAGGCAAAAAAAAGAGAAGAGCATTCACCTAAAAAAAGAAGAAGATTCTCTCGTGTTAAGCTGTTCCTCCTGAAATAACATTTCCATTCAGCTGGGCAATTTTCTGACCTCCCCAAACTTTATTAGGTTTTTGGCGATTACCCCGAGGAGATCCAAAGAAAGGCAGGTAAAAGTGACACAACTGACCTGCCTAGCGTGACAGAAATAAAGGAAGCTGCACACAACTTTTCATTAATTAACGTATTTTTTCCTCAGTGCTATACGGAAGGAAATTGTAAATTTGTAATCAGGCAGATCTCTAAGTTTTCCAAGAATGGTTGTTCCCCCGCCCCCAACTAGAGCAAAAAGACAATATGTTGCACTCTGCGCAGACCCTGCTGTGTTTCCTATGTTACTCAAGTAAGTTTTCAGAAATAGTCATAAATCTCTCTCTGTTTATTATTAATTCATTTTGAGAAACTTTCTTTATTCTAAACCTCCAGGATCTGTTTGAAAGTTTCCTGCGTGTAGAGTTTCATGGAGAAAGACTGACTGGGAACCAAATTCCACCAGTGGTTTGGTGGCGTCGGAGCTAGGCCATCAGCCAGAACATTCTACCATGTCAGCAGTGAGCACTGTTTGGGGCCCTTTCTGCAGAGAAGGTTCATGGACACTCCCCGCTCCCACCCCCCGCAACACTATAAGGACTAGTTCCTAGAAAGTGGACAGAGACACCTAAGTCACCCTGGGGATAAAGCCAATCACCTTGTTAATAACAGAAAGCATGGTTATCAGTACTACTTAATTTCCACTAACTAGTTAATGCAAATAAGGATAGCTAATAGGCAAAATTTTGACTTTATTCCATTTATAGAGTTTCTCCACCCCGATTGTATATGTAAAAGCCTCCTGAATGGAGTCCCTTATCATTTTAGTGCACTGATGGATTATGCAGAATCCGATTTGCATTTCCCTCAAGGAGAAGCCATTTAAAAATAGCTGTTGCTCTATAAAGATGTCAATTACGTTCCTCCTGCAGGGGGCGCAGTGGATGCAGGAACCCAAATCCGCCTCTAGGAGAGGAGGCCTGGAGGAGTAGCATGAAAGTAAGGAAAGGAAATTTGACAGTTGGGCATTTGGAAAGTGTTCCTTAGAGTCCAGTCTCGGAGGCCAGGGAGGTGTCTCTCAAGGGGGGAGTGGTAGGAACCCCACAATCAGAGGCATTTAGAAGGAGGCCTGGCTGGAGCTATGGAAAATTCACCATAGGAAACAACCGAGCCCTGGCAGGGGAGAGAGGAGACAAGTTTAAGACTCTTTCCAGCTCTAATTTCTAAGAATCTGATTAGAGTACAGAGAAAAAAAAAAAGAGAGAGAATTTGAAACAGGGGGGGGAAAGGAACAAAAGCCAGAAAAGAGCCTAATGTAATAACGTTAAGGCACACAGTTGGCATACACACTGCTAAACCCCTAATCCTCACCCAACCACTGTCCCATTCCAGCTGCCACCAACCGGTGGGTGTCTTAAGAGAGCCCAGGTGGGCCGAGGGGAGACCTCTCTGAACTTACTCTGAAAAACACGGAGAACTTGAGAGCCATTTGTCTTAACAAAGTGCCGAAAGAGGAAGCCCGTGATGGGGCAGCGGCTAAGGCTCCTTTCCAGGTGGAATTTGGCTATGCCTTCTCACTTTTAATCAATGCAATACTGTCGAAACAGTCTACTTTCCTTAGCAGAGAAGTCTGGACTTAAGCTTTGGGCTGGCTTTTTTTTTTTTAAGGACTTCCAGAGATACCACAATGGCACGTGATTTCCCTGATTTTTAGTATGCCTAGTCATGGATAATCTGAATATCCAGGGTGCTAGCTACTTCACGCTCCTGCCTTATTGACCTTCATTTAAATCAGCCCAGGTTAAATATTTGAGTCATATAGTGTTCCAGCATAAATAAGCAAGGCCCATATATTTATAACTGAGTGAGTATGTGTGTGTCAAGAAGAGTAGATATTTCCATACTTGTGATTTTATAAACTGGTCAAAAGAACTGTGACCCCAACTGAGAGGGAACCAGGTTCCAAAAAAGCAGTTTTCCTGAGCATGTACAGACAAAGGAAATAGTTTCCTTACAGAAAGAAATCACTTGAAAGCTTTTAGGCCAGACCCTGCTCCGGCTCAGATTTCCTTTCTTTTAGCCCTTTGATGAACCACTCATATGGAGATGCAAGTGTCTTGTGCCTGGTTTGAATTTAAGCTGTTGCTGACTTTAGTGGAAAACTCTCATAAACTCATAAAGAAACAGGCTTTCTTCCTTTCCTTCACCACTGTCGACCGATTTCTGATATGTCCTTGGATATTCATCTTGAGTCATTCATGTCATCAGCATGGCAGAAAACAAATTCGTCCCCAAGAGAGATTGGATTCATTCTGCTGCTTTCTCCTGGAGCTCTGGGCATTGCTGTTTCTCCTTCAGGCGTAGGTGGAAGGTGGGGTAGAGTGGAGGACAGCTGGATTCAGGAAGGTGAAATGGAACAGGAAAGATGCTTTGTGACACCTGCTGAAGATCTCATATCTTCATGGCAGACTTAGGACCGGAACAGTACCACATGGATCCCATCCAGTACCCCATGCAAGAAGCTATATTCTCCACGTGCCTTTCTTCAGGAATGAGCTGGGTATGGAGTATAGTTTTAAAGAAAAGGTTTTGCTTTCAAAACAAGACTCTTTTTTCTGGTCACTTGAGAATAGCATTCTGAATAAGTCGCCGCCCCCCCCCCAACACTTTGCTGGGCTCTTTGGTGGGAGTTGAGAGGCTGGGATGCCCAAAGCATTTTGTTCAGGAACCTGTGTTGCCTTCAGGATTGTGTGGTAAAAACCAAGAGCCTTGGAATCAAGC
This sequence comes from Balaenoptera borealis, assembly GCF_965194805.1. Classification (NCBI taxonomy): domain Eukaryota; kingdom Metazoa; phylum Chordata; class Mammalia; order Artiodactyla; family Balaenopteridae; genus Balaenoptera; species Balaenoptera borealis. The sequence continues at coordinate 50,256,893 of NC_138875.1, read as the reverse complement.
CAGTCTGGATTCAAAGCCCAGCTCTGCCCCTTAAGTGGGTAACTTTGAGCAAGTAACTTAAGTCTTCCTGGTCTTCAGCTTATCTGTGAATTTGAGAAATTGTCCTCAATTTATAGGTAATTGTGAGGATTAAATGAGATTGCATTTCTAAATCTCCCTGTCTTGGCTTCATTCTTTCTCTCTGACCCTCTGCTCTCGTTGATAACTTTGCAAATTCTCCTGGCCCTACATAACTACAACAATTGTGTCCAGTCCAAGAATGGAGCATCCAAGAATATCCCTAGGGTATATGGGGCCCAAGGCAAATCACACTGTGTGTCCCTGCTCCCATCATGCTTACAAAGACACGATCAGATTTAAGTGAATTTAAAAGGCAGTTTTGAATTGAAGAGGAGTTCATCACCAAAGGAAAAGTCTAAGAAATACTTGTGGAAGCAGGAAAAGGGGACATCAGGATGGCAGTGTCGAGGGCTGTGACATACCTGTCCTGGATTTTCCATCCGAGTTACCCCACCCCAGGCTGCACGGATCCCCAGGGGCTCCCGCATTATGCTCAGAGCTTGATCACTACAGCAGTACCCAAGGGTCCCCTGGCCCAGTGTGACCACCCTGATTGGCCAAAACCTCCAGGAGTGATTGCCAGAAACACTTCTCACCTCTACAAATGACAGTTTCTGAACTTCAGGAGGCTTGTTTGCTACAGTTCCTTCAAAAAATGTGGTTATAAGTGAGCCAAGTAGAATTAGGATGGAGCAAATATGACAGATCGCTACCCACACACCTATTTCAATTAAAAAATATGTAATCCATTAAAAAAAAAAACATAGAGGATGTCACTATATAGCAGAGGCTTCAGTGTGAAAGTAAGCCACTGAATGTGTTAAATGCTGTATTTGTTTCCTATGGCTGCTATAACAAATTGCCACAACCATAGTGGCTTAAAACTACACGAATTTATTCTCTTACAGTTCTGGAAGCCGGAAGTCTGAAATCAGTTTCACTAGGCTAAGGTCAAGGTTGACACTGGACACCAGGGCTGGTTCCATCTAGAGCCTCCAGGGGGAGCATGTGTTTCTTGCCTCTTCCAGCTTCTTGTGGCTCTAGACTTCCTTGGCTTGAGGCCACATCCCTTCAGTCTCTGCCTCTGTGGTCACATCGTCTTCTCTCCTGCAGCAAGTCTGCCCCTGCCTCCTTTTTATAAGACCACTCATGATGACATTTAGGGCCCACTGTATAATCCAGAATAATCCCCCCATCAATCACATCTGCCAATCCCTTTGCCTATGAAGTGACAGTCATAGGCTCCAGGGATTAGGATGTGGATGTCTTTGGGGGCCATTACTCAGCCTACCACGAATGGGAATCCTCTTCATAAACAACTGCAAGCAGCTGTCTTATTAAGATGTGTCCTTTGCCCAACTGAATGGAGAAACAATTCTTAGGCACCCTAATTTTCTTTTCTTTTTTCATTTTCCATCTATAATCAGCTTCGAGGCCAGTATATTACAGGAGCATCATTTCCTGCGATTGCCATTGTCTTTGCCATCTCAGGAAAGGAGCTGAGAAGTGGCTTCTAAAGAAATGAACCACCTAAGACCTTCCTCTCCTCTATGCAGAATTACCGTATCTCAGTCATTTTCCATCATATCAGAATTGCCCAAGTGCTCCAGATCTGGCAAGAAAGCATATCCTTTTCCAGACACATACAAACCTAAATATATACCCCCTTCAGGGACAGATACATGGCATTTACGCCCGGAATGGTTGTCCAGTTGAGAAACAGGAGGTTGAAAGGGGAAGGCTATTTAAAAGTCACTCTGATATGACCTGTTCCCCAAACAATTCATCTCTGGGTCACAACCATTGTTGCTAGGTGACATAACATTTATTGCTGTCGTGTCCTGGTCTCCTTGGATTGGTAACAGACATATCTATTCCTCAGAGTATGAGCAAAGTTGATAATGTCCTCTTACCCTAGGCGAGCTGAACTTCAGCCTCCAAGATACTGGTTGACATTAAGACTTCGCAACACCTATCATTGTCTGTCACCTCCCGAGATAAACTCTCTTGTGATGGGTTTCTCCCCTCCCCAGCCACTGATGCCATTTTATTCAATCTCTTTTGTAGACTATCTCTTGGGTCCCCGACACTGCCTGGCTTGCTAAGTTCGGTCATATGCTCAAAGTTAAATTCACAGACCTCAAGACCTCAGAGTGTGATGGGATAGGAAATAATCAGAGGATCTGGACAGAGTAAGACTGTCAGGGAAACTGCGAATCAGCAAAAGAATGAAAGCCCCTTGACCCTGAGCACATCTGCCACGTATTTAATCCCACGTTCTTGCCAAGCCCTGAAAACCCAGGCTGGGGAGACATGTGGGTGGCATGGGGTTATGCATTCTAGGAGAGCTAGAGGTGAGAAGCCTGCCAGGTGGCCACGCTGTGGTCCACTCTCCGGGAGGGAACCGTCGGTGGCGGGGGAGGGGACGCTGTGAGCCGTGAGGATAGTCTTAGACGCAAACCTAAGGGGCTGGGGGAGTGTCTGGGTGACCAGCCGCCAGTTGTACTGTATTGATTTTACTTGCTGGTTACTTTGCCAGCTGGCTCTAGACCAAAGGAAGGAAAAGAGGCTTTAGCTTTTCTTTGGGGTTCTGATCTCGAGGTGACATTAAGAAAATCCCGCCATTTGGGAGGAAGTCAGCCAGTGAGACCCTGAGTGGATCTTCATCTCCACATTCCAAGGTCAAATTGAAAATAAGCCAGGCACAGAAAGGTTTTGTTTTGGGAAATGCCAGAAGGACCTTTGTGATAGAGCTCCACCTACTTCTCCAGCCTCATTTTCACTCCTCCCGGCCCGCCCCCTCCATCCCCCTCAACGCACACACAGACACTTTTAGCTCCAAGAAGTCAGAGGATCTACTTTCAGTTTCTCTTCATTCTTCGCATATTTCTCATCTAGGTCAGATGTCACTGTCTCTTGGATTCTTTCCTGGATTTCCCATTCTAGGTTAGTTTACCCTTTCCAGGCCTCTCTCAGCATCCCTCACACTGTTCATTACATGAGGTACTAGAATACATAATTTATCTATCTTTCTTATTAGACCTGAAAGTATTTGAGGGTAGAATTTTATCCTTATATTCCCAGCTGGTACCTGGTCAGCATGCAATCGGTGTTGGTGAGGAGATGGCATTGATATATCAGACATCCTATTTGTACGTGGAAGAGACCTTTAAGCATGAACCTTTGGTGCCAGAGTATGTGTGATGGATACACTAGAAGGAACAGGTACGAAGCCACAGGGCTTCACCACACATCATTTTGTTTAAAGAAAAGTGGCCCTGACTGATTTTTAAAATTTCAGTTGCTATAGTATATTCTTTCGGGGAGGTGAAACTAGGGTGCAGGAGGAGCAGCAAGATAACCACATATGTTCCGAGCCCGGGAAACTTGGCCGTCTTGGAGATACCAGCAGGAATTCCGCCCGCGACAAGTGCTCCATACTGAATGCACCTATGCCAGCCCAATCAGATCTCTCCTTGGCAAGAATAAAGGAAAGTCAAAGACCAGAGAAAATGCTCTGAAATGCTCTGAAATATTGCATAGACTCACCTACATTTCTTAGACTCTCATTAGTTAGGCTGGAAGCCTGTGATTTGTTCTGGTCAATGGACTGCAATTGGAAGTGACATGTGTCACCTCTGGGCCAAAGCATAGAAAAGTAGGTATGAATTCTCTCAACACTCTCTTCCCTACTGTGGTGGTCATAGAGGACTCATGTTGTCATGGCAGAGCAAGAGGATCAAAGTAGCTTGGATGCTTGAGTCACCGCGTGGAGAACAGCTGCCTTGGAGAGGTGCCCAAACCCACAGAGGAGTCTGCATCAGTGAAATATAAATGTGTGTTGCCATGAGCCACTGAGATTTGGGGTGGCGAATGGCCCATCCAACTTTAGCAGGCAGTTGTCCTAAAACACTCTCTTGCATACTTATGAAGTAGACCACTACTCAGTGCCAGAAGTATTGACATGAGTGTGACTGTCTCTTCTCCTTCATGGGAATCAGCCTGTACCTTTCGTTGAGAGCCCAAGGAAACTGGCAGGCTGATAGGCCCAGGGTGAATTCACTGAGTGTGTTGTGGGCCATATACATCTGTGCACCTTCCTTACACAAATTCTTGAATTATAGCCTCACAAATCAGTCATCAGATGGCAGGGAGAGAGGTAAGGGAGGGTAGTGGTGGCATCAGATATTTAACACTTTTGGATGTCTTCTCACAAGCCTATAAAAGAACCCTACCTCTCAGAGCATTGTTTGACCTCCTACATGTGTTCTTTACTTAATATTTATTAAATGCTTAATAATTACAAACTCCTATTTGGTGCAGAGATGTTTTCTTGGCCAACCTCCTGAATATGTCCATCCCATATGGATATTGGTTGGCATTCACGGGCCACTATTTACTGATTCAAACGCCAGACCTCTACACAGAGCAAATGTTCAAGGCAGTCTGAACGAACCAATTCGTTGCATTCCTGTCTTAGCCTACCTACGATTTTACCAGCACAGAATCCTCTAGCCTGAGCTAGAGAAAGCAATCCCCTTTTAAGTAAACACCCACCTGGTTGTTTACAGCGGGCTCCATCAGAAATATTCTAGAATTTCTTTTCCTAAGAAATAAGTGATTATTACATAGACCTCGAAGGGAAAATGAATTTGATTTGCAAACAACCTTAGAAGATACAGTCCTCTCCCCATCTTCCCTTTCTCTCTGTAAGCACCGGGAGGCATTTCCTATTAAAAATTTCAGCTCTGCTTCTTATCACCTTTGCCCTCTTCCCCGCTCTGACTTTAGATTCAGGAGATGGTTTCCCTGGGGAATATAGATCCTGGTGCCATGTGATCTGGCCTAAAGGGTAGTATGACAGAGCAAGACAAAGGGGCACGCTAACCTTGCCTTCTCCCAGCCGGGTCCACGCCTCCCACTGGATGCCGAGGTCCTGCAGCACGTGGGCTCAGCAGTCTCTAGCACCCGTTAGTTTGTTTGATTCAGTCTTTGGCAAGGCCAGTTCCAAGTTGGAAAGGGGACATGGAATTAGCAAATTTCTGGTGTTTAGAAGGGACTGGTGAAAAATGTATTTTTTTATGGCTTTTATTGCTTTAATATTTTTTTCTTACTGTAGAATTCATACTTGCTCATTATGGAAAAATTTTTTTAAAAATACAGAAAATTGAAAAGAGAGAAAAATCATTTTTTAATCTAGCCATGCAGATGCTGCTATTAACATGCTGGTTTGAAACCTCTCTCTATGTGAGTGCGTGAGTGCGTGCATGTGTGTGAATTCATGTGTATTCAAGTATATTTATATATAATTGTATATACTTAATAGTATCATCATAACCTTATGTTAATTTTCTTAAGAAATCAGAATTTCCATTCTGAAGGCAACCGTATAAGGGAAAACAATAAATATAATACAGTTAGGAAAATATCTTGATGTATTGCTCAAAGTTGGGCAGTGTGACTTGAAAGTCATGATTGACAAGAGACCAGTAGACCAAAGAGGTGGCTGAACAGAGATCAGAGATGGAGTTGCAAAAATGGCAGAAGGACATTTTGAGACATTTTAGGAAAATCTAACATTGATTTGGATTTTTCTTTTGTGTGGCAGTGAAATGTAATCCTTCTCACTAGTTCCCCAAATCTCCAGTGCCTTTTGTGATGCTTTCTGGAAGACATCAAGGAAAGATGCTCTGTCCCACTTCTGGGGTGATATGCTGGGATGTCACCCCTGGATAGCACAGGGAAGGACAAGATTACTCACTGACCTACTTCAGCGCCAGCAGGAGCTCAGAGCCAGAAGGAATGAGGAACACAGTAAGCTTCTGCCCCCTCCATGAACACCTGGACCTCAGCAAGAGCCTCTAGAGAGAATAGGAGAAGAGGAGAGAATGCGGAATGGGGTGGGGGTGAACTTAATGTGAATTCCAAAGGGTCAGGTGCTTTGGCCTTCATCTAGATTATATGCGTTTAGTTTTAAAAGGTGGCATCATGCTATTTCTGTTATTTCACACTCTGTGGATTCTCACATAACAAATATTTCAAGACCATCCGTGAAAATTCACCCCATAAACATCATCATGTTAGTGTGGCAGTGACAGAGGTCAGCTAGCTAGTTATGATCGATGTTACTGACATTCTTCAGTACTGGTTCTCTCTCCTTCTAAATATCAATATATGAAGACCCCACTTCTCACCCCCTTGCCGTTGGGCATGGCCGTGTGAATAATTGTGAGCAGAAGCGACAAGTGCTGCTTCTTGGTTGAAGGAGTGAAAAGACAGCAACCGAATCCCCACTCTCCCTCTTCCTTGTCTTAGCATCAAGGAGGAGGCCTCGTCTTGAGATGATGGTGCTAAGGGTTGACAGTGGTCTGATTTGCCGAGTCATCACATGGAGGACCGCTGCTTGTAATGCTGTCCACACTGTGTGTGGGCAAGAAATACACTTGTGTTGGTGGAGTCACTGAGATGTGTGGAGTTGTTACTGCAGCATTAGTAAGCTTACCTTGACTAATATATTAGTTACCAAATCCGTTTCCTCCTTTTCCTGGGTCCCCAGCCAAACCGTCTTTCCCAGACTTCCTCGACTTTGTGGCTGAGTTTTAGCCAATGGATTGTGAGCAGAAGTTATGCGTGGTACCCTTGGCTTCAGATTGGTGAAATTTGGGACTACCTTCTCTCCTCTTTTTCCCTTTCTGCTGATGACCATGACGCCTAGGAAATGAAGGCGCCCCATGTTGAAAATGATTATGGATCCTTGAAATACTGCTTGGAGGACAGCTGCCCACCATTTGGAAATACTTGTGTGAGACTCTGAGTGAGAATAAATTTGTATCATGTCTGAGCCATTCCACATTTTTGGTGCTGTTTATAACAGCAGCTAGCATTACCTTAACTTTTAAAGAAATTGATGATTTGAATGTGTTTCCATAACCAAAACCTAAAATAGATGTCATCTGGCTTAGGTTAAAATGGCGAATGGCAAGGAAACTAGCAGTCTAGAGGGCTGAGTACTCCATCACGCATTGGCAAAACACTTGGTAAAATTGTTGTCTGCAATAACTTGGAAGGCTGACCAGCTCCATACCGAGACTGTTAACTCAGGGAAACTGTTGGGAAGTGTCCGTTTGAGTGTGTGATGGCCACTATTATCTGATCCTAACAAGGTCTTATGAGAAAAAGATGTGCTGATGCAAGAGCTGGCTAGTTTTCCAGCAGAGATGAAAGGGAAAGGAGAGAGTTCATGTTGGACTGAATGTGAGGGAGAATGAAACTTCTATCATGTGGACATTTTTGGTTTTGTTTTTTACAACAGTTGTCATTACTTTAACTAATATGGCTGCATACTATTTTATTGTGTGAATATATCACAATTTGTTTAAACAAACCCCTATTGATGAACATTTGGGATGTTTTCAGTTGTTTGGCCATTGTAAAAAGCTCTACTTTGAACATCCTGATACTATATACTTTATTTATTTTTGATTATTTTCTTAAAATTTATTCTTGTATTTGGAAGTACAGGGTTAAGGATAAGAATATTTTAAATTTGATATATTTTGCCCAAGTTCCCATAACTAAATTTACATCATTTTGGAATCCTACCAGGATAGCCTCATCAGAAACATTATCAATATTTTTATTTTAAAAGAAATAAGCAAAAAAATATAAAGTCCCATTCTTGTTTTTTTTCTTTTGTTATTAGTGAGGTCTAACATAATTTCATATGTTTACTTCCACTTGCGGTTATTTATGTGCACTTCTCTCTTGAGATGCCTGTCTTATAAGAACCCAGTTTAGTTTGTCTGTGAAAGTTCTACTTTCTGCCTACTCTTCTGGCATAAGTATAAATAGCACGCTCTTTCACTCCCAAAGTACCTTGGTTTGGACAATAAATTATAAGATATAAGCCTTGAGTGTGGCAATATGTTGCTCTTTCCCCCCAGATTGTCATTTGTCTTTTAAGTTTGTTTAAATTTTGATGTTGTAAATTTGGCCATTTTTTTCTTAATGATTTCCAGCTTCCTTCTCATGTTTTGAAAAATTTTCCTCATTCTAAGATTGAAGAAAGAGCTACCTAGTCTATTTGTTTTATGACTTTCTTATTTACATGACAGTACAACATCCCTCTCATCGTCTTCAGATCTTTACTCAAATGTCACCTTTTCCATTTGAATTGAATCCTATGCCCGCCTGTTGGGGAAATGCTAACTCTATTTTTTGCTTTATTTTCCTCCACAGCACTTGTCACCATGTAACCTACTACATATTTCACTTATTTAATTGTCTTATTGTCTCTCTCTCCACCATTAAAATGTAAACTCCGTGAGGGTGGGAATTTTTGCCTTTTTGTTAACTGTTGTACCTCTAGGAGCTGGAGCAGGTGTTGGCATACAGTGTTCAACAAAGACTTGTCAAATGAATGCAATTAAATCTTCAATCCATCTGAAAAAAATTTTCGTAAGATATAAAGTACGCACTCAATTTATTTCAACTTGTTGTTTCCCTTCTTGAATTAAAATTCCCTTTAGCATATATTGGCTCTATATTTTGGTACTATTTGGAATTCTGTTCTGTTCATCGGTTTCTCTATTCCTTCATCAGCATCACATTATTAAAGAATATATATAGCATTGATCTATTTCACAATGTCTTGTAGGAAAAATTCTTCAATAACCTTCTTTATTCTTTAGTTTTTCTTATCTTTGTTCTCAAATATTTACTTTTATAGATAAAACATAGATCCAACTGTCATGTTCCCATACATACCCTATTGGGGATTGTGATTAGGATAGTCTTCCAATTATAGACTGATGTAAGGAAATTTCACATCTCTATAGTGTTGTAATCTCTTGCCTAAGATAAAGTGTGAATCTCCATTTTTCTTTGTATTAGTATGGTAGCACTAGCTGCTGAGAGAGATGACTTCTAAATGCAGTGGCTTAACACAAAAAGTCCAGTCAGGGGTTCATGTGGTGGCATTCTATAATATTTAGTAACTCAGGGATGAAAGCTTCTTCCACATTTTTACCCTGCCTTTCCCCTCCCACGCCAGAATCCTTTGCCAGCAGATGGGGAAAAACAGTAGAGAGAGTATACCTGTTTCTTAACTACCTTGGGCAAAAATAACATATTCTTTCCAACATAAGTCCTTATCAATGTTCTAAAGAACTTAAAGGGAAAAAAAATCAGAGTAAGAACTGGAAAGGTAAAGACAAAGCAGATATTATTTGTAAATAATAGGATCTATATATAAAAAAAAAAGAATCCATAGATGTTACTAGTGTAACATCTATGTACAATTTGCCTGATCTGAGTTCAATTTATAAGAATCAGTAGCATTTATTTCTACACCAGTCATAACCAGGTAGAAAACATAACAAAAAATTATGTTTCATAATAGTAAAAACAAAACGAAATAAAAACAAAAACCCACAGAACTACAATGAATGTAAGAATACCAGCAAATACATAAGACCTCTATGGAGAAAAGTTCAAAACTCATAAAAGAACAAAATAAAAAAGATCTGAATAAAAGAAAGTCTTTCCATGTGCTTGGATGGAATGATTTAATATTACAAAGAGGTCAATTCTGTCCCAAATTATTATATAATATCACCATTCTGTTAAAAATATTTTCTAAATTCCCTTGTGATTTCTTCTTTGATTATGAATTATTCAGAAACGTGTTATTTAATTTCCAAATATTTGGGAAATTCCTAGATATTTTTTCTAATTTACTGCCTTCTAGTCAGAGAACATACTCTCTATGATTTCAGTTCTTCTCATATTTATTAAAAACTTGTTAACTTCTCATAATATGATCTTCCTTAGTGAAATGTTCCATGTACATTTGGAAGGAATATGTATTCTACTGTTATTGGGTGTAGTGTTCTATAAATGTTAATTAGGTCAGTTTGGTTGATAACATTTTCAGATCTTTTTAATCCTTAGTGATTTTCTATTTCTTCTATCAACTGAGAGAAAGTATTGAAATCTCCAAATATAACTGTAAATTTGTTTATTTCACCTTTCAATTCTATCAGTTTTTACTTTATGTATTTTGAGTCTTGGCTATTTGATGCATACACATTTAAGATTGTTATGTCTTCTTGTTGAATTGACATTTTTAATCATTCTGAAATATCCCTCTTTATTTCTGATAACATTCCTTGTTATGAAGTCTACTTTGTCTGATATTAACATAGCCACTCCAGCTTTCTCCTGATCAGTGTTTCATTGTCATTTTTCATCCCTTTACTTTTGTTATTCAGGGTTTCATATTTAAGGTTTATTTCTTAGACAACATATAGTCTGGACTTTCCTTTTTATTTAAATGACAGTTACTGCCTTTTAATTGGAGTGTTTATCTCAGTTACACTTAATGAAATCATCAGTATGCTATTTGTTTTCTATTTGGCCAATCTGTTCATTGTTCTTTTCCTTTCCTACTTTTTTGGATTAATTGATTATTTTTAGGATTCATTTTATCTCCACCATTGACTTGCTAGCTATGTATCTTTGTTTTATTTCTTTAGTGTTTGGTCTAGGCTTTATGATATGCATCTTTAACTTACCATATCTACCTTTAAATGTAATAATATTATGCTTCAGGTATACTCTTAGTTCCCACTCTTTGTGCTATTGTCTTCATACAATTTAATTCTCCATACCTTATAAACTCTACAGATCATTGGTACTATTTTTTCATCTGAAAAGTCAATTATCTTTTGAAGAAAGTAAAGAAAAACGAGGAAAAAAGTATTTTATATTTCCCATTTACATACTATGTCTCTTCAGTTCTTTATATTACTTATGTTCTCTCTGTTGTCTTTTATTTCAGCATAAAGAACTTCACTGCGGTGGGGGTAGAGTTTATGGTGAGATTGTTGTGTCCCGGCCTCTCCTACCTACTTTGATGTGGTTTTCTTCTCCTTTGCCTGACGTAAAGTCATCCTCAATCAGCCCTTAGGTTGTGTTTCTTGTTTGTTTGTTTGTTTTAAAGTGACAATTGTTCCATAAGTAGCTCTAAACTCAGTGTATCTGTGGGAGGAGGTTGAGTTCAGGAGTGTCCTATGTCACCATCTTGAAAAGAACCCTCAACTTTTAACATTTCTTGTAGTGCACACTTCCTATTAATAATTCTCTCAGCTGTGTTTATCTGAAAATGCCTTTGTTTCACTTTCATTTTCAAAGAATAGTTTCACTGGATAAAGAATTCTAGGTTGATGAATTTTTTTCTTTAGCCTTTAAATATATCATTTCACTGTCTTCTATTTGCACTGTTTTTAACCAGAAGTTTGTTATTTCTTATGTGTGTCCCTATCTATGTGTTTTTTTTCTGAATATTTTGAAACTTTTTATTACTGGGTTTTCAGAAATTTATTTATAATGTGTTTATATGGATTTTTTTCCCTTAATACTTATCCTGCCTAAGGTTCTTGGAGTTTCTTGGTTTTTGAATGTATAGTTTTTAATAGATGAAAAAATTTTTTCAGCCATTATTTCTTCAAATATATTTTCTGATCTTTTCTCACTCTTCTTCTGGGACACCAATTACTTGTTTATTATGCCACGTGATACTGTTCTATAAGTTACTGAGGCTCTATTCAATTTTCTCAGTCTTCTTTTTCTAAATTTCATTTTGCAGTTTCTATTGCTATGTTTTCAAGTTCACTGATCTGTTATTATGTAGTGTCTATAAATTCTATCTAGTGAAATTTTCCTTTCATATGTTATAGTTTTTAATCTCTAGAATTTTTGGAGGGTCTTTTTCCCAATATGTTCCATTTCTTTATTCTTTATGTAATGCTTTCTTTTAAATCCTCAAACATATTTTAAAAGATTTTTAATTCCTTTCCTGATAATTCTATCAACTCTGTCATTTCTAGACTTATTCCTATGCTTGATTTTTTTTCTCCTCATTATGGGTCACAGTTTCCTGCTTCATCTCATATCTTGTAATTTTTTATTGGATGCCACATTGTAAATATTATTGCGGTTCAGTATTTGAATTTTTAAATTTTATTTTAAAGAAGATTTAAATTTTGTAGGAGAGACAGTTAAATTACTTGGCTTAATCCTTTTGAAATTTGTTTTTAAGTTTTATGAGAGCAAGTCTAGAGTAGCTTTTATGATATGTTTTATGTTATTTTTCTTCTTTAGCTTTTCCTGAACACTTTGTTTATTTTTCTCTTCATAGTTTTACTGTGAAAAAGTTTAAATGTATAGAAATGTTAAGAGAACAGTACCGTGAACAACCATATACTCACTGCCTAGATATGCCTATTACTAAAATTTTGCCATGTTTAATTAGTCTATAATATCTATATTTATTTAATTTGTTCTTACTATTTAGAATGTGTAGATTTTGTCTTCAATTTTCTAAGTGTTACTTTTACGTCTTCATATACCTACTCAGATCTATGAAAAGATGCTGCATCTTTTCATCTATTTCCTGAAAAAAATAAGAAATGCATGTATTCCATCATGAATTTAACATTTAATTTTTGTTTTTAATCACAGTGATCACATTACTGAAACTTAGATTGTTGTTTAAAACATCAATCATCAATAAATAAATAAATCATCAATCACCTAGGGATTCCAAAGGAGGCCATGGATTACTTCCCATAGATTCTTCAATAACCTAAGATATTAAGAACATTTCTATGTATAGGTAGTATGTACCTTTTATTCTGAGAAGGTCCATGCCTTCCTCAGAACCTCCTAGGGATTAGTTGTTGATCCTTATTCACTCACAGTCCTTTAATACTATAATTTCCCCATTCTTTTTGGTTCACCTTTTCCAATGCTGGAATACATCTGCAAATGACCTTTATCATGAATTGTTCATTAGTGATATACTTCCCAAATTCTTGCTCTTTTGAGTATGCTTTTCTTTTGTCTTTACAAGAATAACAACTCGACTGCTTGTGAAATACTTGGCCACAAGCTTTCAGCTTTAAAATTCTCTAATACTGCTAATGCAAATTCTGGACTAACTTGATGATTTCTATTGTTGGTTATATATTTATTTCCTCTGGCTGAATGTTTGTAATAATAGATGGCATTTACCAAGTACTTACTATATGCCAGGCAACAGGCTAAGTACCTTTGCAAAGGTTTTCATGTTTCATCCTATGATAATCTTCTAAGTTATGTACTACCCGTCTAACCTCAGAGCAATGCAATTTGTACCCATGTAGTGTGACTGCAGTCTTAAGCAATGCTAAGGTTTTTGGGGGTTTTTTTTTGTTTTTGTCCTTAAAGTTCTGTACCTTTGCTCAGAGAGACTTTGGGCTTTGACAAATTTTTATTCATTTTGCCTGTTATTGTGAGCCTTGCAAACTGCCTGTTCTCCCTTTTGTGTTTTTGTTTATCATTTCTGACTTCTTCAGGCATATGAACTACATGCTGAATCTTCCTTGTTTGATTTCCACAGCTTCATCTTTGCTCTGATCAGTTTCTTTTCTTTGTCCTTCTCTCTTCCTTTTGAGTGATTCTCTCAAGACAGTTCTCTACTGATCCAATTTCTTTAGTATGAGTTCTGTGTTTTGGTTCTTCTACTGTAGTTTTAGTTCTATAATAACATTATTCTCCCCTTTGTTTTTTACTTACCTGTGGCAGTTCCTTTGTTTTTTACTTACCTGTGGCAGTTCCCTTTTCATTCTGTGATCTTCTCCCATCTCTTGTTTAATAGGTTCATTTATCCTTTCCTTTTCTTAGGAGTGTGATGGAGTTGTATATTTTTCATTATACCTTCTGATGTAAAATTTACTTCAAATTTTGCTTTTTATCTCTCTTTTCTCTCTTTTTTTTGCGTGTTAGGCTCATTTTCTCCTTTTGCATTGTATAATTTTTCTAGGTCTTAAGCTTCTGCTTTTTGCTTCAATCTCACCTTGGAGGTAGGACCTTGTAACACTGAATTTACCATCAATATAGAGAAAGTCAAATCTCCAAAACTCTCATTTGCTAGGATTTAACATAGGGGTGGGGGCTGGAGCTTGTAGAGTTAAGTATCATTTTATTCACTCATTTTCCCGAGGAAGTTAGAGAAGGAGCTAAGATCATGGACAATTCTGTCCATTGAATTTTGATAGATATAAATAGAAACCCCTTCACTGGGGCCAGCACTTGGAGGGAGAAGGAAGGAAGTGGGGGTCCTCAGGTTGCTTTTTGCTCACCTACTACCGTGTGAGTGGAAACTTCAGCTATTCTGTTATTTAGCACCCAGGCATGTCACTTGGTTGGTCAGATATTTTCTTTACTCAATGACTCTTGCTTGTTGCAGCTGATCTAAGGTTGTAACATTGTTTCCTTGGAGATTGTCTCAAATTTGTCATCTGTTTTATTAACCTGCTTCCAAATCACTCTCTCAACCTTGAGAAAACACTGTGGGACCTGTGAACACTGAGCATTCTGCTGGCTTGGTGCCCACTGCAGATCCACAGGGAGGGAATAGACTCCTGGCAGTACGGTCCCATCTTTTCTGTGGTCCGCTCATGTCTCTGTTCCCATCTCTCCAAGCCGGGAAGCATTATCAGGGACTGACAGAATTGTCTCTACCCACTTGCATTAATATTCTGACATTCTCACAAGTATAGGAATTATATATTGGTTCTTAGAATCCTCTTTTCATTAGGTATGGAATATTCTTTTAAACTGTAGTATATCTGGCAGGTATCTCTCAAATCTTAGCAAATCCTTACCTTTTAGAGGCAAACGGATGTGACTAAGAGGGATTAATTAGAAAGATTGGAGAGTGAGATCAGAGGGGACAAGCAAGGCAACTATTTTTAAGAAGGATAGTGTGGTTATTAATTTTAAGCGCTGCAGAGATAGCATATAGAATGAGAACGGAGCATCCATAGGATTTAGGCAACAGGGAGGCCACTGAGTAGGAGAAATAGAGGAGGAAGTTCCAGTGCAATGCCCAGGGTAGGGGAGAGATTGCAAGAAGGTATTAAATACGTGACGAATGTGAAATAAGTGTGAGAAGAGTATGTGGCAGAGAGATGGTCAGTGATCCCTCTGGTCATCAATTCCCCTTCCCATAAAATAAGTGCTAGACTAGGAATCTCTAAGGTACCTTCTTCTGTAAGGGGCCACCAAGGTGAAGTAAGGGCTCACGCTCCCTTGATGCAAACTACCCAGGAATTTCCCCATCAAATATGTAGAAAGAACACCGACTATAAGTTCTCTTGCTGAAACATTGAAACTTACCCTAATCAAGCCTTTAGATCTAACTTCCAGTGCACAGGAAACATGGGGGGAGAGAAGACCGAGGCTAAGATACCAACAAGGAAACAGTAGGTCATGTCCAGAATATGGAACATTTTTACAGAATAACAAGTCAATGGCACCAAAAAAAGAGAGGAAAGGGGAGGTGTGGCTGGCTCTTACCCCACCCGCGCTGAGTCCTCCGCGGCCACGGTGGACCGTTCCTGTCCATGTTGGCAGGGTCCTCCAGGGTCACCTGGTGCTCTCTGCTTCTCTGTCTCAGGCCTTCTTCTGGTATCACAGGAGCTCGCCCAGCCACTGAGCAGGGCAACCCAGAAGTAACACATGAGGGGTGAGAGTCAGGGGATAAAGACCCCACTTTCCTCAACTTTTGGTGGGACAACTCTGAGAAGCTTGCTACACACTTCCTCAGAGTATCCCCTGCAGCATTTAAACCCCGTTACCCACAGTCATAACCTGCTCATCGGTGCATCTTTTCTTGGCCTTTTCTGTCTCACTTTTCTTATTCTATCATTTTTGCTTCCTAGCACTACCTCCCAAATAAAATACCTGCACCCTGGTCCTTATCTTAAGGTCTACTTTTGGGGAAGCCTAAACAAAGACAAGGGGACTATTCAAAAATAGAAGAGACTCAGGAGACAAAAACGCCCAAATACATCAGTGGACGTCAGTTAGATTGGGCTTGAACAAACCAACTATAAAATGATATATTTATGGTAATCCAGGAATTTTGAATACAGACTTGGCATATGATGATGTTAAGAATTTTTCTGTTAGTTTTGTTGGTTATAATAATACTATCATGTTTGTAATAAAACGTCTTTATTTGGAGATGCATAAGGGTGAAATCCCTTATGCATAGGACTCAGAAGTCATCTGATATGATGTCAGAATTTATTTTTAAAAAGTACTTAAAAGAAACAAAAAAAAAAGAAAGAAAGAAAAAAAAATGAACGAATGAAAGAAAGAAGCAAGATAAATGGAATAAATAAAGCAAGTGTGACAAAATGTTGACTATCAAATCTGGATGATAAGTATATGAACTATATTATATTCCTTATTTTGTGCATTTTCAAAATCTTTCACAATAAAAATTTTAATCCTTCTTTTAGAAGAGAAAAATTTTAATTCCCAGAAAATACTAAGTTTGATAGGAGGCAAAATTCCTCCAGGATGGCTGACTTTCAGAGACCTAAGTACAGAAAAGACTTTCAGACAACTCTTTCATACAAGACAAGAAACAAACAAAAGACCCTCCTACTCCCTCTGCAAAATAACATCCACTAATTCCTCAACTCCTGTATTCCCTGCCTGCAGCCCTGCCAAGCGCCACGTGTCTCTCTCTGAAGTATCAGAAACCAAACAAACTCTCCTGAAATCAGCATATTCCACTGCAAGAGGCCAGCCACTGAGGAATCACATGAACAGCCCTCTGAGCACCAGACCGGGTTTTCAAATATTCTGGCCAAGAATAGTTCCAAGGGCAGAGCTCAGGCACGCCATGCAGCTCACGTAAAGAAAATTCCATACGTTTTCCACGGGCTGATTCAAGATACCCACAGAAACAGACCAAGGCGTTGCCGAAGAATCAGTTCTCGAGACAGGAAGGAACCCCTGAAAAAGAAAGAGCTCTTGGTCTCCTGCAAGGTAAAATGTGTGCCTCAGATCTGCCAATGAAAGAGGATCACAAACATATGCTTAATGACTCATCCCAAATGGAAAAACAGAGTTTGTTATATTTTATGGCGATTTTACATGTCGAAGGTACATCTGTTGCTATTTATGCTGACATGTATGTAGAGATTGGCAGACTCAGTTCTCTGTAGGGATGAGTGAAATCCAAACCAAACCACAGAACTTTCTAACTTGGAGGCTGGCTCCTGGGATGGAAAACGGTTTCCTGATCCCTTGAAACACTGCCCGGTGGAGCAGGGTGACTGGGAGAGGCCACATCACAGGACTGCACAGTTGGATGAAGGAACAAAACGTCCCGCTTTGCACAGGGCCTCCAGAGGGACCAGAGCAAACACAGGAAACACACGAGAGGCATCGCAGAGCTCAGGGAACGTCTAATGGGCTTCTTGTTACCAAACGCCTTCTCTGGGTGACAGTTTCAGGCCAAATAGACCACGTCTCTTCTCACACAAACACGCCACTCGCCACCCAGGATCACACAAAAGCCTGCTCCCTTCAGTTTTGGTAGTAACATCCTCCAGCAGGGCGGCCAGGTGCTCTGGCAGACATTTTTTTCCAGTTGGGTCATTGATAAGTTTGAAGACTTTTCCTCAGCTACGTACACTTGCACAGTCTGCTATTTTATAGACCGTTGGTCTTTATTTCTGTTCTGTTGCATGGTTGTTTACCATCTGAAGAGTGTGGGTCACGCCTGTTTAACCTAACCTCTGTCTTTCTCCCCCTTCCCCCTCCCTCTCCCCTTCTTTGCGGGCGTCTAACGGAGGAGACACAGAAGTGAATAAGCAGCTGTATATACGCCACGGCTGAAAGAGAGAAGGGCTGGGAGAGTGTTATTGGCTGAATTGTGTCCCCGCCCCTACCAGGTTCATATGTCGAAGTCCTAACCTCTGGTCCCTCACAATGTGACCGTATTTGGAGATAGGGGTTTTTTTTTCTTTTTCCTTTTCAGATTCTTTTCCGTCATAGTTTATTACAGGATACTGAATATAATTCCCTGTGCTCTACAGTAGGTCCTCGTTGTTTATTTTATACATAGTAGTGTGCATCTGCTAATCCCAAACTCTTTATTTATCCTCTCCCCGCTTCCACTTGAGTAACCATAAGCTTGTTTTCTATGTCTGTGATTCTGTTTCTGTTTTGTCAATAAGTTCATTTGAATCGTTTTTTAGATGCCACATGTAAATGATATCCTATGATATTTGTCTTTCTCTGTCTCACTTACTTCTCTCAGTATGATAATCTCTAGGTCCATCCATGTTGCTGCAAATGACATTATTTCATTCTTTTTTGTGGCTGAGTAATATTCCATTGTATATATACACACCACATCTTCTTTATCCATTCAACTGTGGATGGACATTTAGGTTGCTTCCATGTCTTGGCTACTGTAAATAGTGCTGCTATAAACACTGGGGTGCATGTATCTTTTCAAATTAGAGTTTTCTCTGGAAACTCAGGAGAGTTTATGCCCAGGAGTGGGATTGCTGGATCATATGGTAGCTCTATTTTTAATTTTTTTAAGGAACCTCCATACTGTTTTCCATAGTGGCTGCACCAATTTACATTTCCACCAACAGTGTAGGAGGGTTTCCTTTTCTCCACATCCTTGGATATATGGTTTTAAAGAAGTGGTTAAGTTAAAGTGAGGTCACATGGGTGGGCCCTAATCCAATATGATTGGTGTCCTATTAAGAAGAGGAAATTTGGACAAACAGGTACAGAGAAAGGGAAGGCCATGTGAGGACACAGGGAGAAGACGGTCATCTACAAGGCAAACAGAGAGACCTCAGAAGAAAGCAATCCTGCTGACCCTTTCACCTCAGATTTCTAGCCTCCAGAACTGTGAGAAAGTAGATTTCTGTTGTGTCAGCCCTCCAGGCTGTGGTACTCTGTTTTGGCAGCCCGAGCAAATGAATACAGAGAGTCAATCAGATAAAGTGCCATGAGAATCCAGCAGTGGACGAGAAGGCTGTAGTTTAGTGGGATCAATAAACACCATCTGGAAGAGGGAGAATATTAACTATATCTGAGAAATGGGTAGAATCTACTGCTGCACTAGGGGCAAGGCTGAAAAAACAGAATCAGGAGCTCAACTTGCTTACACAGACCTGCCCAAGGCCTCAAACCCGGTCCCCAGCAAGTCCCCCGGCATGATCCATGGAGATGTGTGCTCCACTCTTGCGGCTACGGCGCCTTCACAGCAGTACACACAGTGCTTGCTGTCTGATCCTTTCCAACAGTCAACTCTACTTTTGAGTCAGTAAACCCACGTGAGAATTAAAGTGCTTGTTAACCCCTTGCTCGTCTGTGGGTTATTACCACTTAACGTTGGCTGAGAGCCAGTGGGGAGGTGGCAATCACAAAAACTCATCTACCCCATGATAGAGGTCTCCAAAGATGCAAACTCAGTATGAAAAATGGAAACTTAATAGACTATAGTAGAGTATCAGGGAGACCTCTTCAGTTAACTCACTCACTACTTGTTTCTAATCACCCGTTGTGCAATGACTGCTGTTGAGTGTTGTATCACCCACATACAGAATTAACCTCCGGTGCCTCTGACTATTGTCTGAAGTATTCTCAATGAAATCCACTCCTTCAAAATCTGCATTATGAAAGCCCAAGAACGTATTACTGACAGTCATGGAAAATGTATTTAACATTCTTATAAATATTATAACTCCTTTTCTGGCAGTGGGCAAAGTTGCTCCTTCTGCACTGATTCAAGCGAGGTCTGGCTTCGTCTCAGAGAAGCTCAGGGTGTTGGGCTGAGAAGGTTCAACAGTGTCAGAAGCCAGGTTTAGTCTCTGGCCTCTCCTCTTGATTAAAACCTTCAACTTCAGAAAGAAGATTGCAAGTGTCATTCAGCCACAGTCGTCAAAAAACACCCCAGGTGTGGCAGGCGTTGTTTCTGAATGTTAGGGAGATGTGACAAGAAGAGACATTTTGGGTCATTAATGAAAACCTTTGAGTCCCAGCAGCACTAGATAGATATTGGTTGGAATGTACATGTATTTGCTATAATGAAGACCAAGGACAAAGCCATCTCCTTTTAAGGACCCCAAAACTTTAAAAATCTTAGCTGCAAAAGTTCCTGTGTTAGATCCAGCTTCCTCCCATTATAATAGCTATGCACCCACATTCTTGATGAAAAGGGACACTGGGACAATTATCCCAATGACTCAGGCCATGAATTTTTTATCTGAAAGTATCAAACAGTATGAGAAAGGGGAAAGATTCCACTTTGGGGAAGTCAAGAAATTTCATTTCTAGACCTGTGTGTGTGTGTGTGTGTGTGTGTGTGTGTGTGTGTGTGTGTGTTGGAAAAGGGGGCAAGGATTATTATCCAGGGATTAAGGGCTTTGGGATCACACCTGGGTTTGGG
The DNA here is from genome assembly GCF_965194805.1 of Balaenoptera borealis. Taxonomy (NCBI): domain Eukaryota; kingdom Metazoa; phylum Chordata; class Mammalia; order Artiodactyla; family Balaenopteridae; genus Balaenoptera; species Balaenoptera borealis. The sequence goes on along the minus strand of NC_138875.1, from coordinate 50,236,513 downwards.
TTTGTCCCTGTGTGGTAGGGAGAATAATGTCCCCCACACACACACCCACACAAAGACAAACACATCCTAATCTCTAGAACCTATGAATGTATTATTACCTTACAGAGCAAAAGGAACTTTGCAGATGTGATTAAGTTAAAAATCTGGAGATGGAGAGGTTATCTTGGATTATCTGGGTGGGTCCTATCTAATCATAAGGGCCCTCATAAGGGCAAGAGAGGACAGGAACATCAGAGTCAGAGATGCGATGATGGAAGCAGAGGTCAGAGAGAGATGAGAGTTGTGAAGAGGTCGTGCTGCTGGCTTTGAAGATGCAGGAAGGTGCCAGGAACCAAGGAAGGTAGGCAGCCTCTAGAAGCTGGAAAAGTCAAGGAAATAAATTCTCCCCTAGAGTCTCCGGGAGGAACCAGCCCTGCCAACCCACTGTAGACTTCTGACCTTCCTGGACTGTAAGGCAATGTCCTTATGTTGTTTTAAGCCACGAGGTTTGTGGTCATCTGTTACAGCAGCAATGGGGAATGAGTGCACCTGCTTCAGCACTTAATAGGAGTTACGTGCTCTTGGGCGTGTTCCTTCATGAGATGGAGACTCAGTTTGTGCATCTATAAACGGTAGTGATAATAATACACATTTTACAGGGTTGTACAGTGAGGACTGCACGAGGCCATACAATGTGAAATACCCAGTCAGGGTCTGTGGAATTATTACCGTCTCTACCTCAGATGCTGTATTGTCAACCACGTCCTCAACAACTGTATTTCCGTATCTTCACTTGTCCAGTATGACTCTAGGCCTCTCTTAGCCAGCTCGGGCTGCTATAACAAAATACTGTAGACTGGGTGGCTTAAACAACAGAAATGAATTTCTCGTGGTTCTGGAGGCTGGCAGTCCTAGATCAGGGTTCCAGGTGATGGGCTTCCGGCCAGGACCCTGTTCCTGGATGGCTGTGTCCTCACATGGGAGAGAGAATAAACTCTAAGGCCCTACCTCCCAATACCATCCCACTGGGGGCTTAGGGTTTCAACATATGAATTTTGGGGAGGACACAAACATGCAGTCCACAGCAAGGTTATAACTACTTCTCAGGGTGGTTGTGAAGCTCAGATGAATGAATAATGTAAACCAGAGTGTTTAAGGGAAGATTCAGTTAAGTAAGAGTGGTTTCTTCGGCTTTTGCTTGGATAATACCCAGGGATGCTTCACTTTCCTGTCACTTGTGGACAAAGCCTGGTGTCCCTTCCCACCCCTGCCCGGATGGCATGTAACACCCTCTACTATAGTCATGAGCTTTTGAGTCTCCCTCCCTCACGATCCATGAGATGAGCCCCTGGGGGCAGAGCCCTGCCTAATTCATGTTCGTACCTCCAGAACCTCACTGTAGATGTTTGCTAGAGTTATAGAAGCCCCATAAACCTTCCTGTACCCTGTCACACTCAGTCCTAGGCCCCCTTTTTGCTACTGCTGTATGGCCAAGACTATCTTGCTGTAAACCAGTAGCTTTCAACCCTGGTACACATTAAGATCACCCAGGGAGCTTTTTAAAAATTACTGGTGCCCAAGCTCCACCCTGGACCAATTAAAAGAGTTCTCTGGGGGTGGGGCTTGGACATCCATAATTTTTTAAAAGTTCCCCAGGTGATTCCAATGTACAGGCAGGGTTGAGAAGCCATCGGACCCTCAGCAAGTCACATCCAAACTCTAACTGAACTCAGAGCTCAACATCAGAAGTGAGAGGTCACTTGTCTATTCTTCTCACCAAATCAGAAACAGCCCTCCTTCTTAAAGACACAGATTCCAACTCTCCTGTTGACAAAGGTGAATGATAGAACTGTACAAACAAAACCGACGGGTGTTCTGTAATCAGGGTGAAGGAATAACGTCCCCCGTATCTTCCAGTTGGTTAGAATGGTGGTCTGGGGCTACAAGTACGCTTCACAGATCAGAGGAGTGTAAGCACGCACTTGAACAAATTATTACAGATCATGGTGAGAATGCTATTAAGTCTATGTTTTCATTTTGCTTAGAGAAATATTCATCTCTGTTTCCGAATACGACCATGGTTCGCCCTGCCTGCCATGAGGTACGCTAACCAGCAGTCTCCTGTGAGACCACTATGGCCCCAGCACCACTACAGCCCCAGCCGGACATGAGGGCGCACAGAGAAGTCGCAGAAACCAGGTGAGTTGACAGAGACCACACAGGAAGTTGCCCTGGGCCCCCGCAGGGTTCGTTCTTCCTTACCACTCCCAGGCTGGGCTGAAACAAATCAAACCACACCCTTCTTTTCTTTTAAGATGCAATTTCATTTAAAAGCACCTTTTGGTAGTTCTGTTTTGGTATGACATATTGACACAACTATCAAAATGAAAGTTTCTGACTTTCATTAATATCAGAACTGAGACACTTCTGTGAATTTCAAGAAACGTGTGCACAAATATTGGAGAAAAAAGTTGTGATATGGAAGCTGAAAGGGTTCATGACAATTTCCATTTTTATTTCCTAGTCTACTGAAATTTGACCAGTGTTCTAGAACAAAGTATAGTATTAAAAGCTCAAAAACTAACTACAGTTTTTGGAATAAACTTCACCATAGCTAGACATTCATTCACTATACTTAGAGTGAGTTTTTGTAGGGGGCTTTAAAAATCCATTAAAACAATGTGTTTAAGTGCTACTGTATGTAACTGTAAGAGAAGTTTAAAGTAAAACTCTAATAACCTCAAGAAAATGCTCAGCCTTTAATACCAAGTCATTGAATGATAGCCCCAAGATTGTCATCTCTCCTGATATATGGCTCTTTTCTGGCTGTTAGAGGGATATTTATGATCCCCATTACATACATATGAGTAAATGATACAGATGGCTTGAATGCCAATTAATACACATGAAAATAACCAATAATATATCTTCTTTTCATAAATGACAATAATTTGACATACTTGAAATAATTTCTTCCAGTTTTTCAAATTATGTTAATTATGCTTCCTCTTTTGCTTCCTCTTTTATTTATCTGTGTGGCTTCGTACCCATACACACATTTACAAACTCACACACAAAGGCAATTACTATCACTTAAATTTATTTGAAAACAGAATCACCTATAGATGTAGACATATAAAGACTCACATGTGTTCTCTCTAATTATGCCAGTCCATAGTTTTCTTTACCTTTTAAGATAAATATTTAAAAAGAAGCATGTTTTTTTCCTATTGTATTCCATTTCTGTAATAAAACTTTTCCCCCAGAAGTTTGGTAATAGGAAGAAAAACATTCTGTATTTTGATATTCCAAATCATGGCTTATATAAATTGTAAAAAAATTAGTACAGTTCAAATAACATGAAACATTTGAAATGTTTCTGATGGATTTCATTTTTTAAAATATGTTTGACTGTGCATTTATTCCTTAATCAATTTGCACCTTTTGTATATTTTTCTTTACACTTTTAAGGTATAATTTATACATAATAAAATACACACACAGGAAGTGTACCATTTTGTGAGTTTTGATGAACGCATACAGCTGTGTAACAAACACTGCAGTTAAAACACAGCACATTTCCATTGTTCCACTAAGCTTCCTCATGCCCCTTTGTAATTAATCTCCCCACCCCCGATCTCTAGATGCAACCAGTGTTCTAATTTCTATCACTATAACTAATTTTTGCCTATTCTATAACTTCACATAAGTCGAATCAGGTTGCATGTGCTCTTTTAATCTGGCTTCCTTCGCTCAGCCTAATGTTATAATAGTTCGCGATTCATCTGTGTTACATGTATTGGTTGTTTGTTCCTTTTTATTCCTGAGTGTTATTTCATTCCATTAACCTGTTGATGGACGTTTAGGTTGTTTCCAATTTGGGGCCATTATAAATAAAACTGCTATGAAAATTCTTGTACACATCTTTTGGAAGGCAGACGTTAATATCTAAGCATTACATATCTAACTGACATACTTTATATGGAGGAATCAAATCAATATATTTATGTCTCCCAACCACAAACCCCAGTGCATACCAGGATCTAAAGGAGATAGATAGACACATTATTATGTGGTGGGCTGCTGGCCAAAGTAATGTCCTAGCTCCTCCAGGACTACCTATATCCCTTACTTAGCATCCTTAGTATAAACAGAATTGACTTAGCTTTCTTGCTGCCTGGTATGGTGCCCAGTACCTAGAAAAAACTCAGTGAATTCTTATTGAATTTAAATGATAGATGAATAAATGAATGAATGATTCCTGAAGTTCCATATAAATGAGTACAACTTCAGAGAGGATCATTGCCACTGTGATAAAATCTAGAATGAAGCTTTTCTTTCTCTCACCCAGATAAACGTGGTCCTGCCCTCCAAAATTCAGTAAAGAATAAAAAACTTTGAACATACCATAGCAATAAAAATCCAAGAATATAATACTGGGGTGAGTTGATTGAATGCCTTCTCCTGATGCTGTTTTAAAATCCCAGGAAAGACTGAGATATCTCACCAAAGCTGACCTAGAAGGTGGTTAGGAGTTAGTCAACATTGCCTCCTCTGGGGGAGCTATAAAAACAAAAGGTCTTCTTGAAAATACACAGATACCCTCCAAGACCACCTAATGGTAGGAGGCCATGCTTTTTTTCCATTCTTTACATTTCCTTCCAAATGGAGGACACATACACTCCTGGCCTCTTTCCACCCTGTTCCCCACCCTTCCGCTGGTAGGAGGGTGGAATCAGTGATCTGGGAATGAGTTGGGAAGATGAAACAGGGCGTATTTCCCAGACTTTTCCTCTCTTCCTGTTCTTGAGAGCGAGTCGTCCATAGGAAGCAAATATTTGCCCTGCTTCTCCTTGCCCCACGTTTTACAGGGCAGCCTCCCATGTGTAGGGGACAGTGGTGATCCAACCAACACGATCCATTCCAAAGTCTGTCTAGTTCTGGGTCTCTCTGTTACACAGCCTTCCTCCCTGAAGGTATAAACCATATTCCCCAACATCAGGGTAGAAAGGTAATATTTTGATCTCCTGCCATACTTCTAATCTTATCTCTCAAGCTGTTTCAAACTCACGTGGGAAAGAGGGTTTTATTTGCTTGGCATCTTCATACCCTATTGAATCTTGAAACTATTTCTTGCCCCCATCCTTACATGGCCTTAGAAACGTATCTGATACATTTTTTTTTTTTCATCTTGAAGGACTCATTGAATTACTCCAAAGCATTTTGTCGCCTAAATATATAAAGTAGTAGTTGCATCACATGGTAGAAAAGCTGAAAATTAAATAGTCCCAAAGATTTATGGCCCAGATTAAATACTGCCCCTATTGTCACCCCACAAACAGAACAGAGGATCCAAGTGTAATCTGTTTTACAGATTAAAAAAGTCAAAGACACAGGCAAGATTATCCAGTGAGTCTCTGGCAGAGAGAAGTTGGACTATCCTACACTTTACAGCTCATGATGATGGCGCATCCCCACAAATATATTTATACAGGGACTTTGGGTAGAGGAGCAACTCAAAAGGGAATTCACACTCTCCCAGAGAAAGCTTGAAATTAGCCCCAGTTTCCCAGATCTGGAAGGTCAGATGAGTCGGGCCAATACCTAAGCTTAAAAACCATTTTTGTGCTCATTTCGAGAGTGAGGCTGTGAAATGGCTCATCCATTTAGGGGACCTTCCTAGAACATTTTCAGCTAATGATGTTGCTAAGTGAATCTGAGAAAAGGGGTAGAGGATGGACTGAGCTCCCCTCTTCCCGTGTGGTCACTCACACGTCATTTCCACATTCCTGTCCATGGTGCTACTTTCCATAATGTTAGCTCTGGAACGATGCCTTCACCCCAAGGCCAGGCCTTTGAAATTGTTGGGGTCACGGACTGGCTTTGGCCAGCAGTCATTTTCTTGTCACAGTCTGGCGCATCCTTAGGTTGTAAAATCTCTCTAATGCTGGACACTTACTAATAGCTTTAAAATGATTCCAGACAGATGTGCACAGAGGCTCCAGGATGCCTCTCCAAGCACCAACAGGAGCTTGGAGGTGAGTCACAGTCTCAAATGCTGCCACCCTATCAATCCTAGTGTCACCCTTTCTAGACTACACCCCACATACTGCCACGATCCTTTTAATTCTTCTTACCAGAAGGAGTTCATTTTTGAATTCCTTCATTTTCAGTGAACTGGATCTCAGCATCCCCAGCCAAGCATCCCCACCACCTTCTTGGATACTCTAAATAACACAAATTGCAAACAAAAAGAGAAAAAAAAAACAACTTTGACATTAAGAAGCATGGGAACAACTAGCCACATTGGTTTTGATCTCTAACTGAGGTAAGGTGAAGTGGCGATGTTGGTGGTTTTGTTTTTATTTTAACCTCCCTCTTTTTCCTTCACACTCCATCGCAAGAGCTGCCCACCCAGGTCAGGCAAACACGTTCAGTCATCTCTGATCCTTTCTCATTTCCACCTAACAAGCTCTGCTTTGTGACTGCAATCCTCTGCTTGTACACACATTTATTCCTCTGCACTGGCTCCTGAAGAGTAGCCCATGTGTGTTAAAACCGCAAAATGGAGCTCATAATGATTTTGCTGCTGCCTTATCCATACGTCTAGCTGCAGGCAAGGCACTGAAAACCAATGAAATCAGGCAGTTTTCCTCAACACAGAAATTAAGATGTCGGAATGTTAACAGAGACCCACAGACAGGAGAACAAGAGCACTTGTTCATTGTTGGGAAGAGAACACTGCCTTTCTGCTTCTTTGGTAAATAAAAGCTGTGCGTCTGTCAGGAGGTGATAGCTTAGGACATTGTGAGTGTACAGTCAAGCTCCATCTACCAGCACATTCTTTAACCCAGAGCTTGCAAGGAAATTTCCAGTGTTTCTCCTTCTTTATCATGTTCACAGCCTCTTTAGCACTGACTGCCCTTTTGCTTTTCTGGTGCTGTTTACAAGCTGAAAACACTTCCAGAAGCCAAATCCCCAACTTTCAAGGAAGGTGCAAAATGCTGTTTCTTGCTTGAGGCTCTCTTTCAACTGCCTTTCTCTTTGAGGAATAATAATGACTCCCTTCAAGAAGGCTCTGGCAGAGAGGGTGATGAAGAGAGGTAGATCCTTCTCTCTCACAGAGGAAATTGAAATTAGCCTAATTAGATTTTCTGAGCGCTTAGATACCACGGTGATAGACGCCATCTAAATACATAGACAGATCGGAGGAGAGCACAGATGTGTGAGACCACTGATTTAGTTCCAAGTCAATACTCTTAATTAACTGCAAACTGTTTAAATATATAACATTCCCAACATGTAGCCAGTAGCACCTATATAGAACTCTTCATGTCAGTACCTTAAAGCAGAAAGCAAATTAGGGATCACATCCAAAAGTACAAAACTGTAATAATAATTTCTTCTATTTAATGTAGATACACTGCCTCTAAATCCAGGTCCCCTAATGGTATTACATGCTTGGTAGATAGTCAGCTCTGTCCAAAATAGGAATGCAGCCATCAATGAGGTGAAAAAACAAATAACAAGAAATTTAAAAAACCAAAACAGCTTCAATCTAAAAGACACCAGCTATCCATATAGAGGGAAGTTTTTGGGGTTTTTTGTTTGTTTAGTGTGCACCTGACCTAAGTAAAATGCATCTGATTCCTAAGTTGGTTGGTGCCTAGATGTTGTGGTCTTGGTTGTAGGCCGAACACCTGGAGATTAGAGGGGGGCTTACTTCTCACTCAAGGAAATTACAGTATTTAGAGTCTGAGCATTAAAGTAAGCCTTAAGCGAGAAGTAAAACGACTCTGAGAATCTCCAAGGCCACTGGCAATACTCACAGGTGACATATTCCTTTCTCTAGAAGTTGAAACAAAGTGATTCACTTATAGTTTATTCTCTTATTGGTTTATTCCCTTTTTCTCTTATTGAATTATCTTATTCTCTACAAGAAAACTTCACTTAATAAATATAGTACCCACATTTGTTGTCCTAGACTGCAAATAGTCTGTTTAAAAAAAAAGAGGTCTATTTCCTCAAGGGACAGACCCTGTGACTGGGACTATGAGAATTAAATAAAAGCAGCAAATATTTGTGGCTGCACAAATGAGGGATTCATTGTATGATTATGGTAGAAGTCTGAATTTTTATTTAACCATATAGCAAATATTTATTAAGCATTTATTCTGTGTTAAATCCTGGACGGACAAAAATAAACAAAGGATTTACCTGCCCTCATGGAGTTCACAGTACCATAAAGAAGATAAAGACTAAAGACATAAACACAGGCATTACTAGTAATGATGGTGGAGGAGGGTGGCTATGTGAACCCTCCCATAGATAATAATTATAAAATCTGTACACAATATAAAAAACAATTATTTATAGGAATAGGGAAACATCCAAGAGAAGAGAGAAGCCAGAGGAAAGTTTGCTTTTAAAAAACTGCAGCTAGGGGAATTCCCTGGTGGTCCAGTGGTTAAGAACCTGCCTTCCAATGCAGGGGACGCAGGTTCGATCCCTGGTCGGGGAACTAAGATCCCATATGCTGCAGGGCAACTAAGCCCGCATGCTGCAACTACTGAGCCTGTGTGCTCTGGAGCCCATGCACCACAACTAGAGAGAAGCCCACGTGCCACAGTGAAAGATCCAAACTAACACCTGACGCAGCCAAAAAAAAAAAATGCAGCTAGAAGAAGGAAGAATTGGGAGTTTATAGTTATCTTGCCTGAAGATGTTCCCTGACTGGCTAGGGTGATGGAAAACATCAGGCACCTTACAGGCTCAAGATACCAGAGAACAGAGCACAGGGGAAATTTTAAGGGGGAAATCTGTAAGCAAGAGAATGGCAAAAGGATTGAAGCCAGAAAATCTGAACATAAATTTTGCCCAATCACTGGCTGCTCACTAAAGTGTGCATCTATGGGGGAGAATCTGATAGAGGCATCAAAAAAGCAAGCAGTGGCCAGAAAGGAATCTCGCCTTAAAAGACAGAGCTGTTTTGGGTGAGTTCTCTGGATTTACCAAGAGTCAATTTAAATATTCAGCAGCTGGAAGTCAGAAGAACTGAATGGAATTATCAACAACTACACAGCACAGGCGACACAAAGTTTTCAGTTTGACTCCAAGCAAATTAACTGCCTAATAGAACAACAATAACAATAACAAAAATACTCTAAATAATATGACAGAACCCAGAGTCAAAACATTGTATTTTCTACAATGTCCACTTTTCAAACAAAAATTACTAAACATGCTAAGAAACATAAAAATGTGACCCATACTCAGGAAAAACAAAAACGTCAATAAAAACCAACTCTAATTGGGTCCAGATGTTGGCCCAATTAGACTTCAAATCAGCTATTATAAAATGTTCGAATAATTCAAGAAAAGTGGTCTTAATGAATGAGCAGTTAGAAAATCTCGACTGAGAAATGACAACCATAAAAAATTGAAATTCCAGAGCTCAAAAGCACAATAACTGAAATAAAAAATTCACTAGATGGGCTTAAAGGCAGATTGCAGTGTCAGGAGAAAGAATCAATGAATTTAAAAAGAGATTAATAGGAATTATCCAATCTGAAGAACAAAGAGGAAAAGGATTGAAGAATAATGAACAGAGCATCAGAGATGTATGGGACACCATCAAGAGATACAGCATAGAAACTGGAATGATTTCAAATTGGAATGATAGAAAAGGAGAGGCAAGAAAGGACCAGGAAAAGTTTTTAAAGAAATAATGACCTAAAGCGTCCCAAATTTTGTGGAAAACATTAACTTATAACTCCAGGAAACTCAGTAAACCCCAGGAATGATAAACCATTATAGTCAAAGTGCTGAAAGTCAAAGGTAAACAGAAAATCTTTAAAGCAGCCAGAGAAAGATGACATGTTACATATAGGAGAATAGTAATGTGATTACCGACTGACTTCACATCAAAAATAATGGAAGCCATACGAAATTAGAATGGCATATTTCAGCTGCTGGAGAGAGAAAAAAACTGAAAACCAAGAATTATGTATCCAAAGAATTTATGCTTCATAAATGAGAGAGAAATTAAGGCATAGCCAGACAAATGAAACTAAGATAATTCATTACCAGCAGAATTGTACTATTAGAAACACTAAAGGAAGTTTTTGAGGCTGAAGGTAAATGACATCAGATGGCTACTCAGATTTGCAGGAAGAAATAATGAGTACCAGAAACACTAACACTAAGGGTGGTGGGAAGGCCAGGGAAATGAAAATATACTGTTGCAAGATTACTATGCTCTACTTGAAGTAATTGAACATGAACTCTAAATAAATTGGGATAAGTTAAAGATGTATGTATTGTATTAACCTCTAGAACAACCATTATAAAAATGCATGAATTGGCTTGAGAGTAAAAAGCCAACAGAGGAACTAAGGCAAAATATTAGAAAATCTTTAATTAACACAAAAAAGGTAGGAGAGGAGGAACAAACAAACAAAAAAACCCAGATGATCTGAAACAAAGAAAATAAATAGCAAAATGGCAGACGTAAAGTCAACTATTTCAATAACTGCACCAAATTTATATTGATGAAATATTCCAATGAAAAGGCATGATTTTCAGATTGAATAAAAAAAGCAACCATTTATATACTGTTTATAAAAGATACTCTTTAAATACATAGGAACAAATAGGTTAACTGTAAATGGACTGAAAATAATATAGCATGCTAACATTCAGCACAAGAAAATGGGAGCAGCTATATTAACAGGAGACAAAATAGACTTCAAGATAAGGTATCTTGCTGGAGATAAAGAGAGAAACATCATAACGGCAAAAACATTAAGAAATATAGCAATTTACAATTATACATATTTATGCATATAATAACAGAGTTTCAACATAATCAAGTAAAACTTGGCAGAGAAATAAACAGACCCACAATCAGGAAGACTTTAACATACCTCTGAGTAATTGATAGACTAGCTAGACAGAAAAAATAATAATAATAATAACTGAGGAGCTAGAAGAGCTAAATGAAACTATCAACCACTTTTGCTCATTGTGATTTACAGAACACTGTACCCAATAAATGCAGAATATATATTCTTTTAAATTCATATAGCAGGTTCACAAATGTAGAGGATATGCTGACTGAAACAAGTCTTAATATACTTCAAAAGATTGCAATCTTACGCAGTGCTTTTTCTGGCTACAATGAAATTTAATTATAACTCAACAAAAAAATTTCAAGAAAACTCCAAATATTTGAAATTAAATAATTTACTTCTAAATAATCCATGGGGCAAAGTAGAATTCATGAGGAAACTTTAAAAAGTATTTCAAACTATATAATGAGAACAACGTATCAAAATTTGCAGAATGCAGCAAAAATGCTGCTTAGAGGAAAGTTTATAGTTTCAAAGGCTATAAAAAGAAGAAGAAAAGAAGAAAAGTGTAAAATCAACAGTTGAGGCTTCCATTTTAGGAAGCTAGAGAAGGAAGAGCAAATTATATGCAAAGTAATTAGAAGAAAGAAATAATAAAGATTAGAGTGAAAAAAAACAAAGAACTAGAAACAACTGAGAAAACAAAGAAAACAAAAAGCTAGTTTTTTGAAGGAATCAATAAAATTAATAATATTCTAGACAGACTGATCAAGAAAAAAAATGAGAGAGGACAAATTATTAATATCAGTAGCAAAAGAAGAGATACCACTATAGGTCCTACAAACATTCAAATAATAATAAGGAAATATCATGAACAATTTTATGCCAATAATTTCAGTAATGTAGATTCAATGGGCAAATTCCTTGAAAGACACAAATTTCCAGAATAAAGAAAGAAGTAGAAAAATCTGAATCTATGTCTAGAAAACAATTTTTTAAATTAATTATAAAAATCTTCCCACAAGGAAAGTTCCAGGTTCAGATGGCTTAACTGGTGAATTCTATCACATATTTGAGGATGAAATAATACAACTTTTTATACAAACTCTTTCAAAAATTACTTTCCAACTCATTTTTTTGGCCAAGATCACTCTGGTACTAAAACCAGGCTGGAAACTGTTAAAAGAAAAATAAACTACAAATCAATATCCCTCAAAAATATAGATACAGTGGGCTTCCCTGGTGGCGCAGTGGTTGAGAATCTGCCTGCCAATGCAGGGGACACGGGTTCGAGCCCTGGTCTGGGAGGATCCCACATGCCGCGGAGCAACTGTGCCCGTGAGCCACAATTGCTGAGCCTGCACGTCTGGAGCCTGTGCTCCGCAACAAGAGAGACCATGATAGTAAGAGGCCCGCGCACCGCTATGAAGAGTGGCCCCCGCTTGCCGCAACTGGAGAAGGCCCTTGCACAGAAACGAAGACCCAACACAGCCAAAAATAAATAAATAAATTAATTAATTAATTTTAAAAAAATATATAGATAGATACAGAAAATCCTTAACAAAATGTACCAAGTCAAATAGAACAAAATATAAAAAGAGAATACCTCTTGGGCAAATGGAATTTAAAGCCTGGCTTAACATTCAATATTCAATTAATATAATTCATATATTAAAATAATAAAAGCAAAAACAATGACCATCTCAATAGATTCACAAAAGCATTTGACAAAACTATAGGAGAAAACTTAATAATAGGAGAATAAAATAACAGGCAAAACCTTCCTCACGCTGTTAAAAATTCTATAAAAAACCCACAGATAACATTATCATCATCATAATAAATGGTAAAAAATTGAATCAGTAAAAGCAGGGGGATGTTTACTCTCAGTGTTTCAATTTAGCATTGTACTTGAGCTTCTAGACATTGCAATAATGAATGAAAAGATATAAAAGTGATTGTAACATTTTCTATTCCCACCAACAGCATATGAGGTTTTCAACTGTTTCACATCTTCACCAAAACTTGTTATTGCAGATCTTTTTCATTCTAGCCATTCTAAAGCTTGTATAGTGGCATCTCATTGTGCTAACTAGTGATTTTGAGCATCTTTTCATGTGCTAATTAGCCATATATATGTGGAGGAAATATGTCTTTACTAGATGATTCTATGATCATGAACATAGAAAATTCTAAAGAGTTTACCAAAAGAAAGTTACTAGGTCCAATAAATGAATTTTTCAAGGTCAATATACAACACCAATTGCATCTGTATATGCTAGCAGTGAATAACTGGAAAATGAAATAAAAATGACAATTCCATTTTACCATAGCATCCAAAACATAAAATAATTAGGGATAAACATGACAAAATATATGCAGAGCTCTTATATCTTTTTATTTCTTGAATTCCCATAAGCATTTTCACATATTAATTACAGTAATTTGTTACAGTGAATTGTTTATTTGTAATAATTCTGGGGCAAAAACTGTGTCTCATCATCATCTTACCACCAGTGCCTAGCACGGAGCCCAACTAAATCAATTAATAAACATCTATGCATATATTATCCTAAACACACAACATACATACATGGATGAAAGTTGTGAAAATGGAAAACGTACAGAATATATCATCCACGGTCCCTTCACTGTCAATATTTTAGATTGTTTTCTTCCAACCTTTTTTTCCCCTATAGGCAGAGTTTTAGACTTAATGCGTTATTCATAAAATAGCATTTGTTTGTAGTAAGTAATAATAATGGTCAAAGTTCTACCTTATTCATGTTGAAACTTCCTCTAGTTACAATCTGCTGTTCTGATTCACTGAAACAGAGTAAAATGTGGTCAGCTACCAAAAACTTAAAGGAGGCTGCCCCCATCATAAAAGCGGCCAATTGATGTTTTAATGCAATCATTGGGCTGACTCTCTCACCTCAACCCTGCCCCACATTCACATGTGTTGTATTAACTATGAGAGGGTTTGATCCAGGTGTTCTTTTGTAAGATTCTGGCATAACTACTTTTTCAACTCATTCATACAAGAGTGTGTTAAAACCAGGAAACAGCAGATGGAGTGTATGCCTATTAGAGGAAAATTCAGACCATGATATGAATATCTCCAATCTACCAGATGGAAACTGCCCTGGAAAACAACGGCGTCCCGAAAAAGTACCTAAATACTAAGTAAAATGAGTTCCTGCCCCAGTTCCTTGTGCTTCAAGAAACAATTTAGGTCACAGTAGAAACATGAGGTTCAAAAACAATAAATTCTGTACACCGAGGAAAATAAGATTCAAACAGGGAAGTACTTTTCCAGATAGACCAATACAAGTGCTCGTCAGCCGCAATAAAAACGCGCAGATAACAGTATCAAACATCTGAGAAATGTCCAAAAGCAGTAACAAAAGAAATAGAACTCTGGTCATTATACACAACAGACCAATGGGATCGTTGTCATGGAGCCGCAAACAGAATAAAAGCTAGATTGATTGAAATTTCCTATATAAACTCAGAGATACATGGGCCACAGACAAATCCTCATTAGCCGCTGTAAGGAGCAATCCTCCATAAGCTATTTCCTTGATAATTAGATACCGTGGTTCTAAACTCTGTGCCTTCACTTCGAACAGGATAGAGATAAGCCGGGGGAAAACGAAAGGCAGAAGGGTGAGAGATAATCAAAAAATTGCCCAACAACCCTTTGCAAAACTCAGTCTTCCAGACACCTGAGGGGAATGGGCTGGCTCTGCAGAAGTAACCTCCAGGTGACACTGGATGAAGGAGAAATCAGACAGGAAAGGAAAGGAAGTACTAGGTGAATGAAAGGGGCCCACCGAAATGAGAGAGAAGTGAGTCTTCTGGAAACCAAGGTACTTGGCCAGCCATGCACCAGGGTTTTCCTCAGCCTTCTCACAGCCTCCCCTGGTGGCCTTGAATGTTCTCCCTCATTTACACTCTCCTGGAATTAAAGGTGTTATTCTTCGTCTCCCCACCAGCAGAGCAGTTTGTTGCAGCGGACTGTTTACCTGTGATGATTCTAGGGAAAAGACCACTTTGTGTGCATTGCCTTGCGTCAGTGCCCAGCGTAGAGCCCGGCTAAGTGAATTGACAAATACACACGCAGACCTTACCCAAAACTTCCTGAGAACTGCGTCTTTTATCTCTTGTTCTCTAGAGCTTAGTGAGATGCCTGGCACATAGCAATCACTCAGTACCTTCTAAATGAAACCAAACTTCGATTCATGCTAAGGCCAACTTTAAACACAGCACATGACACTATCTTGATTTGACAAAATAGGCCATCACCAGAATGAAAAATCATACTCTACACTGTTCCTTGGGCAAGGTCATCTCTCAGGATTTTAGAAAATTAGAATATCTTTTCAGAATGAAGGCAGCTAGATTCAGTCTTAGTGGTACACCTCCTGACTCAGTGTCACCATTATCCTGCTCAAAAGGGCCTGCTCGTGACCCAACACTCACCCTGTTAGACAAACATAAGACATCTCCTGAGTCAGTCTGGAAGCAGCCATCATTGGGGGCAGACCTCAAGAAAGGCTGGGTTGCAACATGTCCTAACAACAGAAGCTGTCCTTGATCTCACATTCTCTCCAACCATGAAAGGAGAATTAGAGTTTTTCACTATAGCTGACTCCAAAGAAGAGAGACCTATTAGAATAGGAAAGAAAGTTAGGGACATATTTTCAGAACAAGAAAAGAACAGGAAAGTAGGTGATCCGCCCCACATAAATCTTTATAAGAGGAGAGTACAAAGTGCTGAAAAGATTTCAGGTGTGAAATAGATTCTTTCCAGTAGAAAATGGGGCTCCAAGCACAGAGGCTTGAACAAGTGGGAAAGAGTGGAATTTTCAATATAAGAGACTTGGGTCAGCTCTGAAGGGCTGGTTCCTCAGCCTTGGAGATAGTTGAAGACTCAAGAGGTAACGACTCCAGATCTCACCTCAGTTCCACCTTCCAATGTCAGCAGACCTCTTCTGATGGCTTGTTCAACTCTCCCCTTGGGTGGGAATCATTCATTAGGCTGGGAAGCCTCAGAGTCATTGCCCTGCACCCGGTCACCAATCACTACCACCACCACTGGCTCCACTCCCATCAATGGCGGCTCCACTGCTACAATGGCCCCGCGAGTGTTGAGCTCCTACGATTCCACTGGAGCCTCTGCTCTTGCTGCCTCCAGTGGAAGGACATTTTTCTCCCAGGCTGACAGTCCTTTAAATAGAACTTACATTCTCTGGTCCCTAGGTGAACATGGCTTTTTTCTTTTTAAGCTTCCTAAAATGAGTATTTTCAGCTTTCCATTGTCTTTTGTTGAGGAACTTATTTCAGATGCTGAGCCATGGCCTCTTTGAAAATCTTGCTCTAAGTTGTTAACCAGCCTGCTTCCCAGACCTCCACCTTCGCTCGCCAGATATCTTACATGTCCTTTGATTTCCCTCTACTTCAGGGTACTGCTTTCTGATGCATGTCCTTTCCCCCCACATTTTCTCCTCCCTTTTCAGCCTGAAGGTCCTGATACTGCTATTTAGTCTGACTTACCTAAATTCTTCTTCATTCTTTTTTTTATTTTTTTAAAGGAAAAACTGTTCTTAAATTTATTTATTTATTTATTTATTTATTTTTGGCTGTGTTGGGTCTTCGTTTCTGTGAGGGCTTTCTTTAGTTGCGGCAAGTGGGGGCCACTCTTCATCGCGGTGCGCAGGCCTCTCACTGTCGCGGCCTCTCTTGTTGCGGAGCACAGGCTCCAGACGCGCAGGCTCACTAGTTGTGGCTCACGGGCCCAGTTGCTCCGCGGGCATGTGGGATCCTCCCAGACCAGGGCTCGAACCCGTGTCCCCTGCATTGGCAGGCAGATTCTCAACCACTGCGCCACCAGGGAAGCCCTCTTCTTCATTCTTTTTCCCGGGGAAGAAATGGCATGCAGCTGGCATGTGTACCACTGCCTCTCCCCGCCTCTGACCAGGGCAGCCACTGCCGTTCAGTCATGGTCCGAATGCATCTTCCTTCTCCATTCCGCCAGCCCTTCCTGCCAGGCAGAGAAGGTGCACCACTTGCAGCTTCTTTGTCATTCCTGGCACATGGGGCTCCATGCCTCAACGTCCCAAAGATGGGTTTGCAGCTTAGGGTCTAACCCTTGAGCAAAAAGAAGCTTTCTCATCTCCTTGGTTATTTATAAGAGCTCTCCAAAGAGAACCTTGGGACTAGCAATGTTAGTTTTATGAAGAGTCAGTATGTCTATAGGTCTGAGGTGCTTAAGGATGAGCCTATTTGGGGAGAGGGACTTCTCAGTGATTACCACAGACTTTGCCCCTAGGAAGACACATTGTGAAGAAAGGCATAAACACTTGAGAAGTTTGTTCCGATTAGTTCTGCCTGGCCCTTCTGAAAATTATCCACTTGCGATGTCTCAGTCAGTCAGAGGTACCTGCAAAATTATGTGATTTAGAGAATTATGGAGCAAGAAAAGAGCCTTAGAGGTTATTGAGTCTAACCTTAGAAGAACATGAAGCCCAGATAAGTGAAGTGACCTGCTGTAGATTTCCAAAACCAAGTAGTAGCATGGTGGGCCTGAGCCGAGGCTATGTAATCTTGTGGTCAGGGACACCCCACTGGGCTTAGTCATCTTCCTCTACAGACAAGTGAGGGGCCTGCATCTTACCTTTCGCTCCCGCTTGCTGCTGTTGGACATTCTTCAATGAAGGGCACATTCGTGTGGAAGAGGGTGGGCAGTGACCAAGAAAAACACCACCCATTGTACATTTTGGTTGATGAACGGCCCTGAAAATGAATAATTGAAAAATACAGTAAGATTGGGTTTGTTTTCCTTGGCTAGAGAAGGGAATAAAACTCCAGATAGCAGTCTTTTCATACAGAAGATACGATACAAGAAAGATAAGATGCAAGAATGAGTCAGTCCATGCAGACAGCCAATGGGTACCTTGTCTGCTAACACAGAAAGTGAGACCAAGACACTCGCTCTCCTCACCAACATTTGGGCCTCCTGAGGAAAGACTGGGTGCCCACGTGATAATGCACAAGCAGAGGACAATATCGTAATCCCAAGCCAACCCTAGTTCTTTTTCTCCATCTGCCTCAAAGGAGATGAAGACTCTGCTTTGAGGAGATAGAGTCCAGAGCAAAGCCCTTCACCTCTCCCTTCAGTGACCCTGCCCTTGGGTGGGAGACATCACAGATCTCTCATTCTTCATGATAACACCTCATAACTCCAGGCACGGAGTAAGGAAATCTGTCCAGTCAAAACTGCAGAAAGGAATTAGGTAATAGGACACTTTTTCTTTCTCTTCTCCAGAAACTCTGAGAAATGCACCGATTCTCAGAACGATCGACCCCCAGTCAGTCCCGCTGAATTGTTGCTTTTTGCCTGGGGATTACATATTTCCTGGAGCAGTGCATTTTCTTCTTTCCTTGTCTTATTTCCATCAGTACTGTATTTATTTAGAGCACAAGATAAAAATATCTATATGGCTAGACTATCAGCCCTTCACATGGAGAGTGTGACTATTCTATATTTGTTTGTCTATGATGTAAAGATATCCCTAAGAGACATATGCTTCCTCCATAAAGGCAGCATGTCCAGTAACCCAAAAATTAAAAGGAGGAGAAGATAGTGAAAAAAAGAAAGAGATGGATGAAGAAGAAGAAGGAGGAGGAGGAGGAGGAGGAGGAGGAAACTAGCTTCTCAAGAAAATAGCATCCTGGAGGGAAAAGCACAAGCTGGGGACAGATCTGGCTTCAAATCCTGCCTTCATGAAACTTTGACCAGCCTATGCTGAGCTTCACTTTTCTCCTTGGTGCATGAAGATGAGAATACACATTTCATAGGGTCGTTGTGAGGATTAAATAAGAATTGAGAAGGACCTGGCACAGAGTAGGCACCCTTATTTCCTGCAAATGCTGAAAACTGAGATGCTTTGTGCTAATGGAGAAGCTACTAGATGGTAGGCACTTTGCATTCACTGTCTCTTTGAGATGTTTGAAACCCACCATTGAACTTGAGCACTTGCATTTCATTATCCATTGACTCGCTTGCTCCTCCACTCCTGGCTGGCTGCTCTTCATTGCCAGGCATTGCGCTGGGCACTGGGATCGCCTAGTGGGAAAGCGCCCCCTGCCCCGGGAGCTTCAGGCTAGAGAGGAAGTGAGAAACAGGAAGCTCATATGGTGCATTAACATGAATGAAGCATCGGGCACTGCGGCACACTGGGCAGAGGGGATACCTAGCCCAGTCTTGGGTGTGTGGGAGGAGCTGGGATGTGTGGGGTGTAACTTTGCCTTGCCTCTCTTTTCATATCCATAAATCTGCCCCCAAGGCAGTTTCTTTACATTTCCGGCGTTTAAAAAATTATTATTTATAAAAGGCAGAGGGTCTAAGAGAGCATAGCAGTAGTTCAGATTTTAGCTAAAAAATGGATTGCAGAAAAGAATAACTAAGTGACCAATCCTGGTAATCAATCCATCTTTCCACAGTGAGTTGATCTTGATGAACCTCCCAAGAAGCTCTAAAAAGATCCAAGTCCTAATTAAACTCAACCATTATTCACCGGTGAGAGTCATTGACTTAGGGTGGGCCAGCCGGGGGACATTCATCTTTTAAGACAGGGGTAAGCACCTATGCGATGGACGTGACCATGAGGCCCAGGAGGTAATTATAGTGGCGTGCTGCCCTTCCCAACCAGATGCAGCTGCTCTGCCTTCTCTTTTCTCACTCTCTTTATTTCTCTTTCCGGTTCCTTTGCTTTTCCCATTTTTGCCTTTTCCTCTCTCCCTGATCTATGCTGAGAGCCTGCAAATGGTACCAAGGGGCACAAACCATTCTGTTAGCACCCACGTCTAAAGAGGTTGTTGATTTCTGTCTTAAAATATATGATCACAGCCTTTCTCAGTGAAGATGACACCAAGAAAATGTTGGTGGAACTCCAGCAAGGAGAACGCTGAACATAGTGCAAACCCAGGGGTATTCCTTTAATGGAAAGAAGATGCACAGGGCCTGAGAGCTGGTCCCACTGACCTTAAAAGCAAGCACATTAACATTCAACATTCATTCAACAAACATCTCATTGAGCATTTGTCAAGTTTTTTTTTCTGGGCCCTTGGGATGCAAATAAAAATACAACCCCCAATCTGATGGGGAGGGAGAGAGATATAAAAATAAATAATTAAACTGCAATGTAGTGATAACTAAATCTAACCTGGCTGACTCCCTGCAGGGAAAAGGGGAGTGGGTAGAGTGGTATTCTGGAGCCTTCTCTTCAACGTCATTCCCACAGATTTCTTTTATGGCCTTGGATAAGTCACTTAAAATCGTGCTGCTGTAAGATGTGGGCAATAATGATGAGTCATAGCTGGGTTATGGGAATTACCATGGTAATGAATGTGAAAATAGATTGTTAGGAAACAAATCCTGTATAAATCCAAGGCATTACTACTCCTGCTACAATGTCAATTTGCAAAAACTAATTTATCCATAAAATTCAAGTGTACCCTTGGACTATCCATAGCAGACCAGTTTTCTCCCTCTTTTTTTGTGTCTACCTACATCTGCTGTCCTTCTTGTCAACTAAGAGAACCACCCCATCAGCACACATTGAAGCCTTGCTCTGCTAGGCCCTGGGACAGAGTAGGGAATGAGGTAGACGCATTTTTATAAAAGAAATGTCTCTTCCCCAACTATGAATGTAGACTGCCCCATTTTTTTTAAATTAATTCATTTATTTATTTATTTATGGCTGTGTTGGGTCTTCGTTGCTGTGCGAGGGCTTTCTCTAGTTGCGGCGAGCGGGGGCCACTCTTCATCGCGGTGCGCTGGCCTCTCACTGTCGCGGCCTCTCTTGTTGCGGGGCACAGGCTCCAGACGCGCAGGCTCAGTAGTTGTGGCTCACGGGCCCAGTTGCTCCGCGGCATGTGGGATCCTCCCAGACCAGGGCTCGAACCCGTGTCCCCTGCATTGGCAGGCAGATTCTCAACCACTGCGCCACCAGGGAAGCCCTCCCCCCCCCCATTTCTACATGTTGTGTTTTTTTGGGGTTTTGTGTTTTTCTCGGAAAAGGTATGTTTGGGGCTGCCGAGCAGAGGGAAGTTGAACAGGAAGTACCTGAGGTCGGGGATGCACAGGCCTCTGGGTAAGACATGAAAGGGAATTTTGCTGAGCTGCATGCTTGCGAGGCGTATTCAGGAGCGGAGCTTGTGTCTCATCTTTGGGGACGGGGCTCAGGGCCAGTCATATGCCTGCAAGTCATGGTGGAATTTCCCCTGGAAGAAATGGACATTCCACCGGGAATCATTCTGGGAAGAGACGTGTGTATCCTGGGACAGGAAATGAAGACTCAGGAGGTGGGGCTCAGAGTGGGATAAGGAGAAAAACATCCTCCTTGTTCTGCAGCCTGAGGATCATGGGAGGGAGAGGCCTGCGGGTGGTGAGGCACACCTGGGGGTGGCGGAGCTGTGGGTGCAACGCCGGGAGGGCCGGGAGTGGACCCGGAAGCTGGGTCACCGCTCACACGGTGGCTCCACTTCGCTGTCTGCAATGCGCTCCTTGCCCCCAGCTCTGCAGGAAATAGCCTGCGGGGAACGATGGGAAAGCGCTGTTGTGGAAAACTCGGGAGAAGGGCGCGTCCACCGTCGGAGATGGATCGCCGAAGGGAGGGCAGTGGTCACCCGTGGAGGGTGACTGTCCTGCTGAGTGTCAGTTCCTCGAGGCTGAACGATGACAGGCCTGAGCAAGAGACGAAGGACACGCAGAGCCACTCGGTGCTTGCCTGAGCCGTACCCTGGGGTAGACGGGGACACTTACCAGGGGAAAGCCAGCTAGGGCTCGCGCCATCGTTATTGAAACCACACAGATACTATCTAACAGGTTACGGTAAAAATGGTCAGCAAAGCAACCTGATGTACCAACAGACAAACGAAAGGATGGTGTCCTTTTGCTCCTCATCAAAGAACGTTTCAAGGAGGAAGGGGACCTGAGAGAAGCTCCGAGGGAAGGGAAGGGTGGCCAGGTTCTAAGGTGAGGCAGGCGGGGGCTTGGGAAGGGAAAGCAGAGGACCAAAGGCAGGGGCGGGGGGCGCATCGGGAAGCTGTCCTTGGGCTGAGGCTGGGTGGCAGCGGGAGACCAGGCAGCCAGCTGGGGAAAGATGGGGCTGAGTAGGCAGCGTGAGGTCAGCATTTTAAACTGAGGGGACCCCATTCCCCAGGCTCCGGCTCCCTTAGGCTGTCTGCCTCAGGCCAGCATGGTGCAAAAAGGACGTGGTTTCCAGGGAATTTGATCTACATAGAAAGCCAATCAGGAAAATTCAGTCTCTTCAGAAACTCCACTTATTCCTCATTAAGAGAAGTTTGGGTTTGAATTATGTAGATAACTGCCTCAACTCTCCACTTCATTTTGCCTGTAGATACTTGCCCTCAGAGGGGTATTTTGAGGATAAATGAGAAGCGGGTAGAAGGCTTTGAACTCCTTCCATGAAAGGTAGCCTATCAATACAGGCCTCATATACTGAAGATGCTTCAAATTGCCAATGCACATGTATTTATAGCACCCATTATAAACACTGGATATCGTTTCTTCCCCTTTTTATTTTTTACAAGAAGAAGGCAGGAAAATCTAATTTTTTTTAACCACACTGCTTTTCTGTGCTTAACATTAACATTTCCTTCTGAATGTCATTAGCAGCTAATTAAGATGTTGATTTGCAGATTGTATATCCTGCAATAGAAATGATTTGTGAATGCTTACTAGGTGTTTCTCAACCTACACCACTCATGTTGGTTTAGCAAGAGCCTGGTGCATTCTAATGTACTGAGCAGTTTCCCCATTCTCCACTTATTTCTGCATGGGCATAATGAGAAAAAAAACGATAAGAGAGAAAAATGGGAAATACTATAAATAGTTGCTAAAGAAAAAAGCTGTAGGAAAGAGTTACGGCTCTAAGAGGGTGCTAAAAGAGCAAACAGATTGAATTTATTTTCTCTTCTTAATGGGGTATTTTAAGAAATAAAATTTGCACATTGCTTAGGTGAGCAGGTGTCTACATGTACCTGAGTGGATGTGCACACATACCAACTGATTATAGGAAATGGCGAGGGACTGAATTTTCTGGAACGCACATGCTCTTGTTTTCCAAGGCCGCCTACTCCTTTGCCATGTTCATGCCTTTAAGGTTTCCCAAAGAAACTTCTTGCTTCTAAAACCATCCTTAAATCAAAGAAAGGCCTTATTCAGTTACTGCAAAGGATTCTGCAACTTAGGGGACATCTCCACAGGACATTTTAATATAATTTATGAATATTTGCTAGCAACATAATTGTCTTTTCTGCTGACATTTTCAAAGCAACACTGTGATTTGTTGGGTCTCTGGAGAGTCCAACTACAAAACTGATAATTATATTAAATATACATAGACAATAAAGAGTGTGTTTACATAACTATGCCCATAAATATCTGATTGAACAGTCATTGTTCTCAAACCCCTTTTAAGCAGCTCTCTGAGGCTTTCGGTTCTAATGACATGATGGTTTAAAAGATGTTGCTCAGTCTTGTTCCATATTTAATTAACTTTCCTTTTTTAAACTTGTGATGGCAGAGACAATAACAAACAGCCCTGAAAAGACGGAGCGCTTTGAAACATGAGTGAGACCTTGTCAGGCTTTGTGCAGCAGGGACAGGAGATGGGCGGGCAAACGTGGCTGGACCGGGACCTCCCACCCTCCCCTGGGAGTCTATTAGGTGGCCAGGCAGACTCTCCATCCCCACACACCTTCTCCCACACTCACATCCGTGGAGCCACGCCTTGTGCACATGCCCTTGCCCGTAAGCAGCTGCATCCCTAACGATCTCTTCCTCTGGAAAAGGAGAAAGCACAGTGAAAAACCAACAAGCCCTGAGAGGCAGAGGCAGGAGAGTGTAGTGGAACGAACAGGGCCCTGGACGGTCTAGATACTTAGATTCTGGCCTTGGCTCTGCCGTTGCTCTGTGACCTTGGGAAAGTGTATTCACTTCCTCTGGCTGCTGTAACAAATTACAAACTTGGTGGCTTCAGATGCCACAGGTTACCTATCTTGCAGTTCTGGAGGTCAGAAGTGGGTCTCCCAGGGCTAAACTCAAAAGTGTTGGCAGGGCTGGTTCCTTCTGGAGGCTCTACTGGAGACTCTGTTTCCTTGCTCTTCCCAGATTCTAGCGGCCACCCACATTCCTTGGCTCATGGGCCCTTGCTCCATCTGTAAAGCCAGCAATGGCCAGTTGAGTTTTTCTTGTGCTGCACCACACTGACACGGACTCTCTTGCCTCCCTTTACAAAGACCTGGGATTATGTTGCACCCATCCATGTAATCCACGCCCACCTCCCCATCTCAAGACCCTTAACCACATCTGCAAAGTCCCTTTTGCCACGTAAGTTAACATATTCACAGAAATTCGGGTGTAGACCTCTTTGGGGGCCATTGTTCTGCCTGCCACAGAAAGTCATCGAACATCTGTGAATGAGGGAGCTGGTATGACCTCCTAGATTCGATCATCCAACAAGTTAAGGTCCAGGTGACAGAGTAGTAAACATGTGAGACTCAATCCCTGCCCTGTACAGAACTTTTGGTATGGAGGGAGAGAGAAGCATACCAGAAAAAGTAAACATAAGTTTTCAGGTGGATTAAGGGCTACAAAAGGAAGTATGGAGTATAAGGAGAGTGTTTTACAAAGTGATCTGGGAGTGGGAGTAGTCAAAGAAGGCTTCCCTGAGGAGGTGGCAGGGACGCAGAGATGAAGTCAATGACTTGCAGTTGTCCAGCAGAGTGTGTGGGAGCTGGGGCCGGCAGAGGGGGCAGATGAGGATTTACAGTCAGAGGGATCACCTCTGGGGCGGGAAGAGGGGGTGGAAGAACACAGTTTGCTGGAGAAGAAGCCTTTGGGGCTGAGAGCACAGGGTGTACAGGGAGAGAGGTTTGTGATGGGCTGAGAGAGGCAGTGAGCCGAGAAGTGAACCCTCAGCAAGTGATCAGCCCCTCCAGGAGGTTTGTAGGTAATTAGTTTTCAAAAGTTAGATACTGCTATGACCTTCACTTTGTAGAGGATGAAACTGAGGGTCAGAGAAGCTAAATGACCCCCTCCCAAGAGTCAGGACTTGCACCAGGTTTGCTCTTGTCCCTATGCAACACCATGTCTCAGGCAAGACTGTGGGACCTTGACATTTAACCCTTATGCTGAGAGCAGTTGGGAGCCATAGAGGACTTTAGAAAGATTACTCTTGGTAATGGATTTAGAGGCATCTGGCCAGGGAGGAAGCTCTCAGGCAAAACAACACTGGCTCAGTCTGAAGTGGAGTAGTACGGGTGGTAAGAAATGGAAAGATTCAGTAAATATTGAGGAGGTAAAATTGATGTCTTGCTGATTGATGTAGGGTGAAAGGAAGAAGGAGATGACAAAGATGAGGCCTTTGCTTCCGGCCAGGGCATCTAGAAGGACCCATCAGTTCTATCCTAAAATAAGGGGTTCATGTGAGGCTGTGGACCAGAATACAGACATACACTAAAGCCCTAAAACTATGAAGGCCCTTCATCCATTAATAGAAAAAAATAAGCTATGAGTGAACAGGTTTGAATGGATTTCAGGGTCTCAATAAGAATTCAGCAGAATTTCTCCATGGCAATCCTCTCCTTCTAAGAGATGAATCCTGCTTACCATCACGGCTATGATTCTGTGTTTGTGCTGAACTCTTTCTAATTGTCATCAATTATGATTCATTTACTTTCAGGTGTCTTGCCTGTCATAATATTATCATTTGTAAGTCTTTCCCTTTGCAGGCTGTGCGAATCTGTTGTGACATCTCAATAAAGCGGGATTCAATCAAGGTGTGAATGAATTGTTAATCTTGTTATAAATAGAAGGTACCATATGTCAGTATGTAAGGGATGTCTCCCTCTTTGTTGAAAACAATGTTAGTGAAACAAAATAAAAGAAGTTTCAGAAAGAGTTGGTTCAGCTCACCAAGCTTCCAATTACGTTATAGCCGACAATTCTCTGCAGCTGATTCAAATTTCTGGAACTAATATTCACACATATTTACTTAGAATCATCATCTGAGAGAGAAACTTAGTGTCAGCTTGGGACACCAGAACCCCGGGTACGGCTGCTTCTCCTGATTGTGACTGTGGAGCTAGCCTTACGCTCTCCATCTGTATCCTCAAGAAGTGCATCCTAGGAGCCATTTGATCAAAACCTCTTTTTCCTTCTTCTTTGCATTTCTATATGGTTTGAAGATTTCTAAAATATGGCTACATTGGCTGAGCTCCTGTCCAAACTAGTTTGTGAGAAATAAACCCTGAATCTCCTTCTCCATGTACACTCTCAGTGGCGAGGGAGAGGGCTCTGGCCCATCCTGGCCTGAATGTGGTGCTGAGGCACTTGCGGGCAGTGTGTGTTCTGAGGTCCAGCAAAAGCCAGAACCAATAAAGCTTAAATTAGCATCCCGTCATCTAGAGCTACTTCCCCTCTGCTCTTCCGGAGCCCTCCCCAGCACCTCCCCTCCCCAACTCCTAAGCGCATCAATGTGTGCTTCTACCTTGTTCCGTTTCTTTGAGGCCTCACTAAGTGACTAGCTTGTTAGTTCAAAATCAAGTTAATGGCTAATAACAGTTCTCCCCCAGTGACCTGTGGCATTGCCACGGAGAATCAATGCACAAGTGTGAAAAGAGCTTGGATTTTGGAATCAGCCAAGGTTCAAGTTCTGGCTGTTCTATTCAATTTTGAGTGTCCGGGGCAAGTTGATGCTCTTTTGAGATTATAGCCGAGCCTGTAAAACAGTGATTCATACATCGTGAGGTTACTATGAGGATTAAAGAAAAGAACAAGTGTTCAGCATCAAGTACAGAAACTGGCCTACTGATTGACCCTTGGGTAGAGGTCAGACGCAGCCCCCTGGAGACCCATCTCAGCCATGGTCTACCATTGATGTTCTAGAGACCATGATTGCCTTTTTCTCTTTCCCTCTGGCTGTCTCTCCTTCTCCTCTCCCCTTCCTTCCTCTCTCCTTTCCTCCCCAATGATTCCTTGAACTCTTGCTGGGTTCAAAACACTTTCTTTCCTTATTTTTCACTCTCACCAACACAGGGTACAAAGGGCATTGCTGGTGGCACATAATACGAGAAAAGCAGGTGGGAAGCGCACGCCAAGCCCCGTAAAGAGCCATTCAGAACAACAGACCTCCCGCCCTGTCCCTCCAAAATTTGTTGTAAACTTGTTCCACCATAGTCATTAGAGACACAAAGGAAGTGTTGATAAGCTCCATGATTCATTCAAGGACCAAGGTTAATTTTTATTTATTCCCAGGTCATCACAAACAGAGGCAGATGGTGGTGGCATTTCCTTCTTGCCGGGAGCTCAGATATTATCTGGATAGCTTTCAGCAGCCTTTTGTGTCCATTCCCTCTCGGCGTGGGCAGCTTTCCTGGATAGGGCCCCAGCCACCCAAACTGCAGACGGATTTGATTTAATTCTGATGACTTGTGGTAAGTAATTGAGGTCACTTGGGCCCGGCTGGAGGGGAGCCAGCATCGCCAAGGAGAAAGGTTGACATCGTTTACCCTTTAGCAGCTCTTTCTTTGGAGGATTTATTTTTGGTGACCCATTTAAGCGGTAGCTTACTAAACTGTTGCAAAGTCACTTTTTCTCAGTTATACTAGTATCAGGTGACTCTGGGATGGTTTAAAAAAATACATACTTCAATTAAAAAATTAAAAAAAAAAAACCAACCAAACAAACAAAAAACACAGCACCCTGTGGGATGTACTTACACAGCCCTATAGGAATCATCATAAGGGACCAGACCCATGGTTTCTCCAATCAGTTTTCTGCTACATGCAGGAGTAGAATACGTAGCCCCTCCTCTCAGAGCTCACATTCTGGGTGGAGAGGGCAGTCACATTCTACGCCTGAAAAGAAACTGAGGCCGTGAGACAGCGTGTGGCTAGTGCATTTGTGGGTGATTAGTGAATGCCAATCAACTACCCATCCCGCTCTTTTAGGTTCTTAGAAAGCTGAGAACAGCACAGGGAGGCAGACGAAGAGCAAAATAGTATCGGCTTATCTTCTAGAGGATAGTCTGTCCCTCGGAGACTACTTTACAAACTCAGAAGTTTTCGATATTCCATCTAAATCCATGTCAGTTTCTTCTTTAAGAAGACAACTTCCTGCCACTATTATATTCTGTATCCTCATGAAATCCATCAAGAATTCTCTTTCTGGCTCTTATTGGCATCACCTTTGCCATCATCTCCGTAGCCAGGAACCAAACCTGACTTAATCTGGCCTAAATTTGTCTTAAAGTATCAATAACTTAAAGGCAGAAAATATGATTCTGAACGTCCAGGCCCTGACCGTTCCTATCAGGTTGGCATCACCAGTCTTTCCTCTGTCTCCTTGGTATGTTGTGAGGATGAAGTCGTTTGTGCAATGCTGGCACCCAGTGCGTGTTAATAAATGATCGATGAGGTTCTTTTATTTTAAATGTACAATTTCTAGAACACATTCTATCACCTCCCTAATCCTATTTCCATTATCACACACATAAAAAAATCTGTTCTGCCACCAGCACATCTAATGACTAGCTGATATTAACAGGAATAACCATTGGAATCTACATGATAAGAGTTGTTATGAAGATTAAATGATTTGCATATGTAAAGGACTTAGAAAAATGCCTGGCAAGCAGTATGTTTATGTAAGTATATATAAGTGTTAGACGCTAATATTATTATTAGTAGTAGTAGTAGTTGTCATGATCGTTATAGTAGTATTTTATATCAGAAGCTCCTCTCTATTGCTCACCACCCTGCAGAGCAGAGGGCTAGATTTCTGAGATGATTCAGGAAAGGAGAAGGTGGTCGTATTGGCTGGAATGCATCCTGCCATCCACAAGATAGGAACCCACCTCTGGTTTCTCTATCACCCTCATGTTGTCTAAGACGTCTTTCTGGCGACATACCCACCTACAGCTCCACTGCATTAGGTCCGTGTTCACAAGCATATCTTTTCCTACATCTGTTTACCACTTCAGTCAGTGTTCAGATGCCGCCTTTGTAAGTAGGGAGATGAAGACTGAGTCTGAGGGGCGAGGGTTTTATCTTGGGATATTGAGCATTTATTTCAAGGGACCCTTACATGATTGCATTGACTAACTTTGCTAGACTGGGCTCAACCTAATTATTACTTTCCCACCACTACTCAGCAGACGGGCACTCATGAAAACGAACAGATCAGTAGGGAGATGGTGATGCTACATAGACCCCGTACACCCACGTGTGACGTGAGTGACATGACCCTGCTACATGGTGTGTGAGCAGTCACACTTCGGCCATTTAGCATTAGCCGTGAAAAAGAACTTTGGCTCATGTCCGCCGAGTGGTGACGTCTTACTAACTTTATTAATAAGCATATTTGGTAATGCTTCGGGGTTCCCAGCCATGGAGCATATTCATAACAGAACAAAGAAAGTTAAATTAAGATCCAGAGACTGGGGTGGCTAGTACGCAGCTGTGTGTTCCAATATCAATCAGTGAGAACACTGTCAGCTATTGTCACACTATTGGATCTACTGAGTCTGCTTTACTTTCCCTGCCTCTCCCCTGGTCGCCATCCCCTGAGGCAAGTGGGTAAACTTTCCAGGACCCAGATCACTCACGACTGTGGGCAGGTCTGCCCAAGCTTGGGTGGTGGCTTAGTATTGAATCATTTTCCTGTTATCTGTTGATTTGGGACAAGGACCCCAGTTTTGCTCACTGGAGCCATGAGTCTCTCTTGATATACGTTGGCTGCTCCCCTGTTTCTCCCAGATTCCAGTCCCCTGTGTCCTGTTACGCCTCACTCTGGTTTGCATGTGATGTCCAGAACTTTGATCCGCCTGAGTTTGTGCTCTGAGAACTCCCCAAAGCCGCTGGCCTGCTGGTCTACCTCTTCACACTCCATGTGGTCAGTCTGTGTCCCTCTGTGGCCTTGCCAAGGACTGATGCATGCCACTGATCTGAACTGAGACAAGGAATTGCCAGGTCCTTGGACAGGGAACCCAGGCAGATTGACCTTTTGTCGGCTTCAGCTGGGTCCACCCTGCCCGGAGGGTGGGTCGCACATTTACTCTCGAACAGTTTTCCCAGCTCCCAGTCTGTGCCGGCGCTGTGATGGGTGCTGGCAACACAAGAGGGACAGGACGGCTGTTAGTCCCTGTTCTCTGCGGGGTTTCGGTCCAGCTCACAGATCAGGGGTGGGTGCCTGAGCCCCTACCCGCACTTTATCCTCACACTGTTTTGATGACTATGAAAATATGACAAGAATTGTGTTCTATGAACAGCAACATTTATTTTGAGAATTCCAACAAAATGACAGAAGCTCACCTTTATTCGTGCTCAGGCTGTTTGCTCTGTCTAGGCTTGACAACCCAGAGGACTCTTACTGATTTTCCCACTGCATCTCCCCGCTGAAGCCGTCATGGAACTCGTGTGTACAGATGGACGCCTCACCCCCTGGACTCTCACAGCATCTTTTCGACACCCCAGAAGAGCACTTCCTCACGTGGATGGTCACTGTGTGTGGGGTCTTTGCCTCCTGAGCCTTCAGTGGGCTCATTGGTTGAACGATGGCCTTACTCAGCTCTGCAATGCTAGTGTCTCCCATGGCACCTGACAGAAAAATTGAGAGTAAAGAAAATTAACAGTTGCTCCTCAAACTCTCAGTTGCTCCTAGGCTAAAGGAACACTCTGCAGACGAATAGGGACAAAATTTTATTGAGCACCAACTAGTGGCAGACATTGGGCTGGATGTTTTATATCTGTGTTCAGTTTATCTTCATGACAGCTTAAGCGACAGGGACCATTTCCCGTGCTTTAGAAATAAAGCACCTGAAGCCCAGAGACCGTGTTCCATGTCCAAAATCACACAGCAGGACAGGAACTTAGGACTTCATCATCTTGCCTCCCGGGCCCCATTACTTTATAAACTGACCCCCCCACTTAGCTTCCCTCGGAGCTCTCATGGCCCCGAACCTCCAAGATTTCCTACATTGGCTTTCCCAATGGGGGAAAATCCACTTAGGTGTAACTAGGAAAAAAACGATCAAGTGTATTATAAAGGGGGCCCCATTACATCTACCCACCTATAGATAACTGAAGCATATGGTTGCTTAAACTGAGTTATTCCCTTTGGCTATTATACTCATTACCTCCTGGCAGTTAGAATTCACCTGCTTCAATTTCACCAGAACGTGTGAATTGCACATTCCATATCTGACTTAGCAGGAGCGCACCCTGAATCCATTTTTATTTTCACCTAATGATAGTTGTAGGGCAGTCAAGAGGTCTTATTTGGTCTTATGGACGATTATCTTTCTCAATGGAATGCCGAAGAGGATGCTAATTAATGCTTATAGGTATTCTGTATTTAGGGACATAACTCTAAGTTGGGTCTTTAGCTAATGCATAAATCCGTATCACATAAACATACCCTTTCTCTTCCTTTTTTTCTCACATATATTCCTCAGCTTTGAATCATGCCTCCGCTTAGCTATGAGACCTTGGGCGGCTTGCCTTACCTTTCTGAGCCACAATCCTTTGTGAAATGGGATACCACATTTTCTGGAGTTGTGTGGATTTAGGGAGATGCACGAACTTCCCAGGCATCTGGCTGAGGACACGTCAGGAGCTTGGTGTCCACTGGAAGCTGAGCAGCTGTAGCATCAGCCACTCCTCTGTCACCCAACTCACACTCTCGGTGAATCTCTTCTTCTCAGGGGTGCTTTCACAGGAGTGCTGCTTAGCGTGGGTCATCCAGGCGCCAGCCACTCCCGTGTTCTCTGCCTCCTGTCCAGGTGTCTGTTTCCACTGTGCGGGGCAGAGATGGCAGTCTGAGCTCTCCAGGAAGAACC
Source organism: Balaenoptera borealis (assembly GCF_965194805.1). NCBI lineage: Eukaryota > Metazoa > Chordata > Mammalia > Artiodactyla > Balaenopteridae > Balaenoptera > Balaenoptera borealis. The sequence continues at coordinate 50,204,751 of NC_138875.1, read as the reverse complement.
CACTCCCCCAGAAGTATTAGTGGGAGTATTAGCGCAGAGGAGGTTTGCCTTGCCCGATCTTCAAAGAACCAATGCAAACCAAACAAAACCTAGAAATATGCCGCAGACGCTTCTGATCTCCATAGTCTTTACTTGGCGACCACACAGCTGGGGTTGTTGCCTATTCTGGTCCTTTCTTCTCCAATGCAGAGCCCTGTCTTGCTGGTTCCTCCTCAAGAACAATGCAAATTCCTTTTCTTGTCTTATCTCCAGAAATTTGATTATCATCTTTTGTTATATGTGTAGACACTTGGACCTTCACCCTTTGATAAGTAGCTTATCAAAAGATTTCTTGCTTTAAAATGCAGCATTCTCTGGTACACTGAAATTTCCTCAGGTGATTCCCTATGGAGATTGAAAAGTGGGGCTGACCTTTGTGTCTTTGGTATCGAGTGGACCAGAGAGGCAGCCAGTGTTAAAGTAGGACCCTGGAGCCAGAGGTGGTGGCAATGCTGGCATGAGAACACAAGGCCCACTTCTACCACTTCTTTCCGCCCCTGGGTACTTTGAGTGCAGAAAAGGGGAAGGGAAAGATGGGGGAGGAGGTCAGATTTGAACTTCCATTGGGTGCGGACTAGTCAAAGTGATCTTCTCTCCATCTCAAGAGGCAAGAGGTCTAATTTGATGTGACAGCAGTATAGTACCTGGGCCATAGTAGGTGCTCAATAAAAGTATCTCCATTTCCCCCCACTCATGATAAACATTGCCTTCACTCTCCACAAACCCTATCAAAAATTAACCAAGACAATAAGAAGCCCAGGGCTGACCTGTGGTCAAGCTCATTCTCCAGGGCCATCGAAGCCTTGCCATCCCGGGGTCAAAGAAACCTCCTTGAAATGAGATTGACATATACAGAAAGCCTTGGGTACATTTTGTTTTCACAAAATAACACTCACCCTCTTGTTTCTTTGAGCTAAATGACATGATGATTCTCAAAGGAATCCTTACAATTCTCTCTGGTAAGTTTGAATGCCTCCTGTAATTTAGTTAAACAGCTTTTGGGTATCACAGAGAAACTTGTTACTCACGGAAGGAGAATGGATCCCCATACTTGAAGCTGGGGACCTCTTAAGGTCCATCCGAGGCTCCTTGTGACCACATGACTTCCTCTTTCCCCAGACTGCCATGAAGGGGCAGTCGTTACATGAGCTCTCACACCATTTGCTGCTGCTCTGTTTACTGTTCCTTTATTTACATAACTAGAGATTCAACATCCTAACATGTTTTGCAAGCTGTCATGACATGAGAAGCTAGTAATCTGCTCTATTTTGCTTGCTAACATATTTTTGACATATTTTAGCTTTTGATTATAAGATTGCCTCTTTGCCTGCTACCATCTGTCTCGACTCAGTGGAACTCTGGCATTTACAAAAACAGTGGGGTGTAGTATTTCTTATCTACTTGAACTCTACCAGAAACATGCTATTTTCAGTCTTAACCAATATGTCATGCTTTCACACACGAAGTCTGAAATGTTTGATATCTTGTGAGATCTGCCAGGGATAAGGAACATATCTTCATATCCAATTTGGCTGAGATGAGAAATGCCTTAATGAGGAGAAAGGAGCAGGATCCAGCTTCTAAACAGAGGTGGCTTCTTTATCTGGTTTACATCCTCTTGACTATGCTTATCCCTTTATCAGCATGATTAAGATCTTCTGTGGAAATACATCTTCTTTTGGACTTTGTAAGCTCCCAGCGGCCAACATTCTTGAGGCATATTTTTCAGTATGAAATAGTTATCCACCAACATTTGGCAACAAGACATCTTCTACACGGTGTCCCTTTTTCATTCCTATCTTTACTCATTAGGGAAAGTTATCCCAGGTTGGACCCAAAGGATTAGCGTGGTTCCTGCCTCTGCTGACAACACAGAGGAATGTGACACTGTATTCAAACAACATGTTGGAGGAAAGGCCAAAAAAAAAAAAAAAAATACGCACAAGCCTAACATGCATCTATTCAACACTAAGATTAAATGAATTTATTATGCTCCTGGATCACACCCCATAGGCCAAGAAGCTGTCAGCTGTTGACATTTTCTTTTCTCTCCATGTTCTAAGTGTAAATATATTTGTCAAGGGAATATAGCATACGCCTGGTTCAGTATATGCCCATTTCATCAGAAGGAAAGCTCTGATTATCTGTAATCACAGTCAACATCTTTGTTGCTTTAAGAAAGGAGTGGGCTGAAGCTTGGATTTACATATGGATCTGGTACCTTTTCAGATTCAGTTGTTTTTTTTTTTTTTTATCATGTAATTATATTCACCATACTGTCTAAAGCCAAGTGTTTTTTTTGTTTGTTTTTTTTTTAAATTTTTTTATTTATGTATTTATTTTTGGCTGTGTTGGGTCTTCGTTTCTGTGCGAGGGTTTTCTCCAGTTGCGGCGAGCGGGGGCCACTCTTCATCGTGGTGCGCGGGCCTCTCACTATCGCGGCCTCTCTTGTTGCGGAGCACAGGCTCCAGATGCGCAGGCTCAGTAGTTGTGGCTCGCGGGCTTAGTTGCTCCGCGGCATGTGGGATCCTCCCAGACCAGGGCTCGAACCCGTGTCCCCTGCATTGGCAGGCAGATTCTTAACCACTGCGCCACCAGGGAAGCCCCTAAAGCCAAGTTTTTAAAAAAATTTTTGTACAGTTTTTAAAGGTACTTTCCATTTACAGTTATTACAAAATATTGGCTATATTGGATTTTGGTGCTAAACACATCAACTGAAATCATTACCGTCGAAGAGATCAAAGAAGGAGGCATTTTGGACATCCAACTCCAATGTGTTGTGGCTATAAATTGAGTCCATGCTGACCCAGGTCCTTGATGCCCCTCTTTACCAGGTTACCAGTGGCAACTGTGGAACTGAGAAAAAAGGCTGAGGTTGAATCTCTGGGTAATTTTAATTGTGAGTTTCTGGGGAGCAGGGATCTTGTCTTACCCCCTCATCCTTTGTTGAACTAAGAGGGACTGAGGACTATAGTCAAGCTCTTAATTCATCAACATGTGCTTAACTGAACTTCCATGGTGACATCACTGCGGGTGGATTTTAAAAAAATACGGAGAGCAGATTCCCCATGCTTGAAAGATTTACAATCCAGCCAGGAAGCCATGAATTGCTAAGCTAGGCTATAAGGGCAATAGGAATTTAGAGAAAGGAGATAATGGTGCAGATTAGCCTGGGATTTATGGAAGAGGGGCTTGGTCTGTGACCAGAAGACTGACCAGGATTGAGGTAAGTGGAGGGAAAGAAGGAAGAGCGTGTGAAGACGAGGAATAAATAGACAATAGACGTGAAAAATGACGTAAGGGGATGGACTTAGATGTGCAAAGGAGGATGACTTGGATTCACTGACAGAAACAGGTTGAAGCTGAACGGGTAGCTCGGCAAGGTTAAAACATTCTTGAACGTCTAAGGAATATTCATCTTTTTCTGGAAGATAACAGACCATTACTTCAGGTTCTCATAAGCAGGAGACAAAGTAAAAGTGGTGCTTTTTTTAGAAACACTATAAAGGAGGGAATCAGCTGGATAAGAGGTACAATGGAGAAAAAGCAGTGATTCTAGAATCAACATAAAAAGAGCCTGGATTAAATAAAGGTAATAATACTTAAAGCAATAACTTTCCTGTATAGGGCATCTAATATATTTCAGGTGTTTTTAGCCACTGATAACAACACCAGCAAACATCCTACAACAACTTGTAAGTACACTTACCCTCAAATTAAAGAAGGAAAAAGAAATTTTGGAAAAGCCAAGTAAGTTGGTCTAGGCTACAAAGCTAGTAAGTGGCAGAAAAGGATTCAAGTGCCATTTAAACCACGCTCTTTTTCACTACATTACTCTGGGAGTCACTGGTATTTACTGAATGAGGAAATGATGTGAAATCACATCATTTCATGATGTGAAATCACATCATTTCATGATGTGAAATAATTGTTTTATAAGGATGAACATGGTGGCCATATACGAGAGGAATTAGAGAGAGGAGAGACCAGAGGTAGTAGATGAAAAGGACCTCCCTAGGGTCCTGTCATTGGAAATAGAAAGGAAAGAATAAACATAAGAAATACTGCCAAGCAAGAACATGGGACCTGGTGACTGATGGTGTAAATTATTGAAAGGCAGAGGAGAGTGAGGACGGGGGAAAAAACCCTTCTCGTTGGATGGTGAGAAGGCCACTGGTGACCTTCGGAACACATTTTCAGTAAAAGGATATTGATGGAAGCCAGCCTGCTGGTGAGGAAGGAGCGAGTCAGTGGTCAGGAAATGGAGGATGTGGGAGCAGACCACAGAGCTGAGAAATTTGGAAGAAAATAAAGGAAATAAATAAAACAGTCTTGGGAGGAGGTTTCAGAGTCAGGAAAAATGATTTTTTTTTTTTTTTTTGAAGAGGGGAAAACCTGTGCACATTTGAAGACAGAGAACAGTATGAAGATAGGTGGGGAAAAAATTAAAGGCGCTAGAGAAAGAGGGGCCTCTGTACATTGAAGGGGTCAAAGGAGGTGGGAGGGGGTGGGTTAGAATTTTCAAACTGACCAATAGAACTTTCTGTGTTGAGGAAAATGTTCTGTATCTGTGCTGTTCTATACGGTAGCCACTAGCCCCGTAGAGCAGCTGAACACTTGAAATGTTCCTAGTGAGAATGGGAAATTGAATTTTAAACTTTGCTGAATTTAAATTGATTTAAATCTAAGTAGCCACATATTTAGGTAGCTAGTGGCTACCATGTTGGACAGCACACTCCCTTAGAGAAACAAACGTTTTGTCTCCTGGACAAGGAAACCAAACTCTCCCTCTGATTCAGTAAAAGACAGCAGAGAGCGAGACAAACCAGGGATGTTTCACATGCAGCGGAGGAAAAGTTTGTCCCTGCCACGTGACCTTGATTTTCATCGGTTATAACTTGGTGATAGCCACGTTGTTAGAGCATTAGATGAGGAGAACCCACCTGAGTGGTAAGGGATTTGAAATTCACATCCCCGTGTAGATGTCAAGGTCTGAGCTGTAGTCTGTATTGACCAGATGAACTGAAGAACTGCCAAATCTCACGTGGCACCACCAATACTCAGTCTGTCTGCAGTGCCTGATCAAGTTGCTCCTTGTTCACGTGAAAGGGAGATGGAGACGACGCTGGTAGGTTCCTTGGGACGAGGACCATTTTTGGAATAGGTTTTCCTGGTGTCTGAGTGACGACAAAGCCCTCCTCTGGTTTCCTAGTCCCCGTCCTGCTTCCACATCTCATGGGCACTTTGGATTTGGAGATTTTAAAGCCAAAAGGAGGTGATTCCCCTCAGAATGATTTCACTTTGGACATAGTAAAAGTTTTCTCAAAGAATTTCCCACCCAGAGAAGGGAGTGTGTGTCCTGCCCTGGATTCTGCAGGTAAACAAAGAGGGAGCCCCCGATGGGCGCCCACTGCTTCCCTGAGACAGCTTCACCCATCATCGTTTCACCGGCGTGCCATCCCCTGGATCACGGCATGTGTTGTTTGGGCTGTTTTTCATAGCCTCCGCAGCTGGGAATTCAAGATGCTATACTTAGGCAGAAGTCCATGAAGGAATTAATTGATATGAGCCAGAAGTTGATTGCCATTTAAGTACTCAGCCTCCGCCATTGCCAAGTTTCCCTCTTTGCAGAAAGAACTGAGCTTGCCTGCAAACTGGCTCACTCAGGATGCGAGCACAAGATGGAATTCAACCTTTAATATGCTGCATCACCTGCTTGGAAATAAAGGGGCTCTGTGCCTTTCCCCCAGTTGACAGCTGACTTCATTACAAAGGGATCTGGCGGAGACGGGGCTCCTCCTTGGCCCCGCGAGGTGCTCACTCGGGAACGCAGTGCCAACCAGACCTGAGCCTTAGGATTCTGCCAGAAACCCACGCCGGGTCATTTTACCCTAAATGATTCCTCTTTCTCGAACTCTGGGCGTTTGCAGCGCCTTTGGTAGTGCTCCCTCCAGACAAGGGAGATGGTAGGAGGCCCCGGCCTGCTGAAGCTGAGTGGAGACGCGTCTGCAGGTATTCTCTAATGGGAGCTGGAGTTTCAAACGTCCTTTCTCAAGGGTTCTGCAATGTTGCACCCCGACGGGCACAAAGCAGGGCTGCCATGCTCTGTAGAGTGGAACTTGAGGGTTCATCGGAATCCTTGTCCCAAGTTCTGGAACAGACCCAGCGCTGCTCCAAGGAGCCTAACCCAGCCTGCAGGGGACCCCTGGGGGCTGCCTCTGGTGTCTTGACCTTCCATTTGGGCTGGAACACTGGTTAAGCTTATCAACCTTCAAAGTAGAATGTCAACCCTCTCACCCATTTACATGATTTCCAAAGCATATTTAACCTAACCTCCATTAGCCACAGAGAATATAGCATATCTGACTTGCAACAGAGAGTATTGACTTTCTGCTATTTTTTATCCTTCATCGTTAAAAAAAGAAAAAATCCATCTGAAATCTAAATATCCAGGAACAAGGGCGGGCTTATATAGAACACATCCATTTGGTGCATTACTGTTCTACCTGAAGCAATAGAAATACGAAGGCCACAAAGGAACATCAAAACTGCATATGATGCTCATATACTCAAATCGTATAATAATTTTAAACAAACATTTTAAATAGTCTGGAATGAAAATAATTGGAAAAAAATAATACTTGATGCTGAAGGTCAAAACTGGCAATCCAAGAGTAGGGCCTGGCCCGAAAGTCTATCTCATATGGCCTGCACAGCAGGGGGTCAGCAGAGCTTGAATAACAAACCGAGTAGGCTGCCAACATTCAGAAATTGGCACATGGCACATAACCACCTGGATTGCTGGCTTCTCCTGAGACACTGGGTGACCTGGCCTTGGCAGGTGATGGGTGATTTGCTCTCTGGGTGGCCAGAGTTCCCATGGGGCCAGATTTCTCACTCATAAAGTTTGTAATCCTGAATCAGGGGTAAGGGTGCCATGTGGGGTTCTGGGTCATTTTCCCCCTTTCCCCTTCTTCTGAAACTTGCCATAAGTTATGTTACTTTAGAGTTAAAATAAGCATTACACGCCCAGTTGTTAAAAAGTAATGTTGAGGAAAGACAGTTTGAGGCCCATACTTCTCTACTCCTTGGATGTTATTTTCAGATTTCTAGTCTTGAACCCAGTATACTTACGTGTGAATGTAGCCTGGCCTAGTGGGTCTCAGACGTGGCTACACTAGGATCACCGGGGGCACGTTTGCACTCTAGACCAATTAAGTCAGCCTCTCTGGGGGTGGGATTCAGGCAATAGAGTTTTTTTTTTTTTTTTAAGCAATAGAGTTTTTTAGGAGAATTCCCTGGCGGTCCAGTGGTTAGGACTCGGTGCTTTCACTGCTGGGGTCCAGGGGTTCAATCCCTGGTCAGGGAACTAAGATCCCACAAGCCACACAGTGAGGCCAAAATATACATATATATATATACACACACACACACACACACATACACATACATATATATATATATATATATATATATATATATATGTATGTATATATATGAATCTTGCAGGCAATAGAGTTTTTTTTACAGTTTTCCAGATAATTCTAATGTAAAAAGGTCCTTGAACAATCATAGAGAATTTTACATTAGAGCAGTTTCTCAGAGTCGGCACTGTTGACATTTGGCACCTGATAATTCTTTGTTCTGGGGACCTGTCCTGTGGACTGTAGGATGTTCAGCAGCATCTCTGGCCTCTACCCGTAGGTGCAGCTACACTCCTCCAGGTGACAGCCACTGCATGAGATCATAAAATTAGGGTCAGGAACAGTGGCCATTGTATTGGCCACCTGACTGCATATAAAGTCACTGAGAAATTTCTTTTGGAATTGAGTGATAGGGAAAAAGATCTCTCGTAAACAAGTGGTATAATCCTTCCTTTCCGTTGTTGTTTTTCCCTTTACTACCAGGAAGCTCAAAGCCAGTGCAAAAATGCATTCAAAACCAAAATTAAAGCAGAAAGCAAGCCAACTGCTTTACTGTATTTTCTCTTCTCTGCACGATGCTGCTTTCCCTATTAACGTTTTGTTAATCTTTATTTAAGTTGCCTTATAGTCTTAGGGAATGAAGCAGGAAATAAATATAAACAAGGTAATAAGCAGAAGGAAGGAATGACTGTTCCACACACCGTTCAGTATTTATGATCCAAAGAATGGTTGGTTATAAAGAAGGGCCTGCTGAATCGGAACGATCTCATAGTCACTGGAGGATCAGGCAGGCATACGGGGCAGTAAGAGTCAACCTCTTTGGCCTCCAGCTTTACCTGGGAAGAGGCTGAAACATGCTTGTATTGAAGGAGCCCAATGGCCAGCCATGTGACGGCCTCTAGAATGATAAGCACCAGCCTCCGTTGCTTCCTAGGAACTCCAACCCTTGCTGTTTACCAGGAGGCTGGGAAGTCTCTCAGAGGTGATGCTGTTAAAGGCAGCTTAGGCTCCATCCCTGGATAATACCATCACCTGCTTTCCTTTTCATGAATGAAGAGCAGCTTCCTTTTAGTAAAATATAACCCACTCATTAATAACCTGAGGTTTTAAAGCTTTTTAAAAAATCATCGTGTGGCTATTTCATTTTAAATGCAAAATCCTTGAACAGACCAGAGATCTTAATTTTTTAAAATATAGCTGAGTATTTTAATTATGAATGTACTTGCATATTCTTAGCATACTTCATTATTTATGTAGCTGGTGAAAAAGCTTTTTAATTAAATAGCATGCTGGCAATCCATTGTGAAATGTATAGATGTAGGTTTTCCTAGCATTAAAAAACTAAACACACACACACAATACATTCTGGCAAGCAAACGTACGTTAATTACCAGGAGGTACCTGTTTCTGAATGATCCTATAATTTGACCAAACTTTCTTTTATTGGTATCAAAATAAGTAATATAATTTGCCAGCACTCTGCATGGCTATTCACATTCAATGCACTCAACTAATTTGAAAATGGGGTAGAACAGTGGGTCTCAAAGTGTGGCCCTCCAAAGTGTGGAACATGAGCCCCAGCTGGGAATGTCCTAGAACTGCAAACATTTGAGCCCCACCAGGTCTACTGACTCAGCAATTCCGGGTGTCAGGTCCAGTACCCTGTGATGTAACAAGCCCTCCAGGTGATCCTGACGCAGGCTAGGGTTTGAGCACCATGGGGTGAGGCTTACACCTTGCGGGGCTGGTATGTTGGTTTCATTCATGGTTCCCCTGGTGACAGGTGGTCACAATAAAGTGAATCAGTCCATGCTTTAGCTTCTCCATCAAAAAAAAGTGCTATGAAGATTCTCGCTTGTTTAAAGAGCTGCTTGAGGTCCTCAGAGTTTCAAAGAGGGCGAAAGAGTCACAGTGGGTGAAGTATTTTAAGCAGGATGTGGATCAAAGTTGCCCACTAATATCAGGTCTATATTTACTGATTTTGGCTAAACATGTATATTAGGGCTCAACATACACATCGCTATTCTCTTCCCCCCCCAAAAAAAAGCCTCTGAAATTCGAGTGCCTATTCATTCACCATTTTGTGGCAAGCCATGGTGTGAGCAACCAGTGAGCAAACGTCCAGGCAACATCCCGTGCCTGCGTGGAGGCCTATGACCAAGCCACATCACCTCTCCGGGCTGGCGTCACCCTCTCCGGGCTGGGGGACTGAGGCCTGGAGGTGGGTGATGTGGAGACGATCACACTGAGAGTCTGCGCTCTGTGCCAGTGCAAGGCTCCCTGCTCTGTGCTTTGTCTTCTGAATGAACAAAGCTGCTTCTTAAGTACACATAAGCCAAACTGCCTCTCAAATTGCAGCCATCTACTTGGAGTTCAGATTTGCACAGCATGACATGAATTGGGCTGCAAATTATGCAGAAAACAGCCATCACATCCATCTGTGATGTCAAAATCCTCCAGTACAATGTGACCTGGTAGGATCTGCAAGAGGAAGAAGTACATCGGGTCTGATTCCTTCCCTATGCGATGTGATGAATCTCCTCCCAGCTGCTTTTTGGCCCAGTGTGGAAAGGTTAAATATGACTGAGGTTATGCCTGGGATATTCTCAAGAGCAGAACTCATTTCCAAGGGTGCAGGCAATTAGATTTTTTTAATGGCAGAGTAACTAGAAAAAGAAAACACACAAATACACTCACACCTAATGGTAAACTGAATTTATTTCCTCTTGGAAAACAATTCCAGTAATCTCCAGGTTCAGACCGCAGAGTAAACATTAATAACAGTAACATACAGGTTAGTTCAACTGATTCAAGAATTTGGCTGTGTGAAATCATTAAGGAAAACCTTGAACACTCAAAGCTTCAAATGTATCCAGGAAAAAAAAAATTCTTTGACAGTCTACATAACAACTATTGCATATATAGTGATGCTAGCTGTCACATTGCAAGGCTTACAAATATATATACGGGCCTTATCCAGCTGTGGGGTTCTGTGAGAACATCTCTTCATGGTTTGCAAGAATCTTCAGCAATAAAAAATAGTCTTGGGTTTAACTGTTGATATACCAAAAGAGAAATTCTAGGCTTAAGTGTTAAGAAAAGGAAGTCCAAACATAGTCTCCTGTGTAACAGGGTTGTTTTAATCTGTCTTCCTTGAAAATACTTTCTCTTAAGCCATTTTGCTCACATTTTTTTTTTTTTAAATCTTGCCTGAATAGGGCCCAAGTCCACTTGTCTTTATAAGACCATTTTAGTATCAGACGACATAATACATGTGAGACACTTTATATACAGGGGGTCTATCCGGTGCTCAAAAGTTCAAACACATGAACATCCAACAGTTTTGATAATACAAGTTTTATGGTACAATACAATGTTTCTGAATAATATACATTAACAATGAAAGTTTCGTGCAAAGAGTAAAATATGTTCCCTTTTTGTGCCACAAAAGTCATTCTCCTTGAGAGACCGTGCTTGCACTAACTGCTGTGTTGGGTCATCGTATGATTCTGTAATGAAAGAGGGGGAAAAAAAAAAAACCTTAAGTGATTGTATTTTCATCAAACCAAGTATCTATAAATGCTGATTGATTTATAATGACCTAAATACTGTATTTCTGCACCCAGATGAATTGGTGCTCATGGGACCGGCTCCTCCCTTCCCCCAGTGGGAGCCAGGATGGAAGGGCGGGGCCAGGGGTCTCCCCTTTCTCTGCCTCTGTTTTGCTTCCCTGGAGACATACTCCCCCACCCCACCCCACCTTCCACCATCTCTTCTTATCAGAATACGACCGTCTTTTCAAATGCCTGGGTAGCACTATTTTAACAGTTATATTTATCTGCACATCATTTCCATTCATTACAGATGCTTTTGTTCTAACTCACTCTTAGAAGGTGAACGTCTTAACAGCAGAGGCTCTATCTGTCCCTGAATATAGACTTCACGGGCAAGAACAGCCTGGCCGGCCACTGACAGGACAGGAAGCTTCTCCAGCTCCTCTCCTGGGGGTGGGCTTGGTGCTGGGTCCCAACCTGGCGCAGGAGCAGATCACAGCAGCCTGCAACCTCCCCCGTCCCCAGCGGGTGCAGTCCTTGTTGTATTCTGGTGGCCTCCTCTCCATCCACACAGCATGTCCCCTTTCTGAGCCAACATCCCGGTTCCAAATTGTGAGCCGGTAACGGGGATTCCTGGGTAACGTATAACTACAAGCCAGGCCCTGGGGGTGAACAATGGGCTCCAGACCTGGGCCTGTGGCCTGCACGGGGGATGGTCACAGGACCATGGGACGTTCATTCGGAGCAAACGCCTGGAGATGGCCTGATGTGCACCTTCCCTCCGCTGTGCCTCCCCTGAGCCTCGTTCTCCCACCTCTCCCAGTTGACCCCCTCCCCCATCCCTTCTGATCACAAAATACTACCATTTCATGCTCATCCCATCTAAAACTGCTTTCCCCCTCCTCTGATTTCCCACAGCGCTTTATACTGCTTATATTGTATGCATCTGAGGTCTTGTGGTTATTTGTAATTTCGGCTCTCTCCCTGTGTGTAATTTGGGTCTTCATTCATTTATTCATTGCTTCACAAGCATCTCTTGAATCCTGGTATCACCACCAGGCATAGCCCTCAGGATTGCAGCGCTCAGCAAAGAGGGTCTGGCCAAATGAACGACTGACAAGCTAGGCAAGGGCTACAGCAGGGAGAAGGACGGTCCCTGCCTTCACATCTTCAGAGTGCTCTCAGTCTCAAGAAAGTCATGTGGGCACATGATGGTAAAGCAACCTGGTGGGATTATATTAGAAATGACCATAGGAATATCATGCACGCCTAACCCTGCCTGGCCTTTGGGGAAGGCTTTGCAGTGGACGTAACTCGTGACATTTTAGTTGAGGCTGGAAACACGAAGAGGCATTTGGGGTGCAGGGCGGGCATTCCAGGCCAAAGACCCACGTGGGTAAAGGCAAAGAAGAATATGCAAGGTATGTTCGTGGACCTGCAACTCGTTCAGTTTGGTTGGAATCTTCTCAAGTGTCCAGAACCAAGCATGCGGATGAGAAATGAAGATAGAGAGAAGTTTGCGGCCAGATTATGAAGAGCCCTCTGTACCTGGCTAAGCAGTTCAGGCTTTGTCTTGTAGGTAAAGAGGAGCTATGGAAAGTTTTCAACAGAAGGCTTTGTCTTAGAGATCTTTGTTATCTTTTCATCCCCCACCAAACTAGCAAAATGCCTGCCCAATGAGTAAAGGATGAAGGACCGGAGGCTTGGCTGCTCAGGGTTGCCCAATTGGGGCTAAGAGCACCAGTGAAGGAGACATGAGTCTCGTGAAAAGGACCCAGGTCTTCCGTTCCCTATTTCAAACTAAGCCCATTTTATAAGCAGATTGACAGCAAATAATGAGGATGTTATTTCACTCAGCCTTATTTAAAACATACCATTTTTATTAATTCAGTAAAAGACAAGCTGGATTTTTAATTTTTCTTTAGTAGTACTAGCCTAAAAGTACATACAGGAGCAGACCAGTTTTATGCCAACTCTTTTTTTCTTTGTATTGATTCTAAATAACTGCTTCTGCAAATTATTTTTCACCAACACGTAGACATAAAGGGTAATCAAAATACTGATGGGGGCTTCCCTGGTGGCGCAGTGGTTGAGAATCTGCCTGCCAATGCAGGGGACACGGGTTCGAGCCCTGGTCTGGGAAGATCCCACATGCTGCGGAGCGGCTGGGCCCGTGAGCCACAATTGCTGAGCCTGCGCGTCTGGAGCCTGTGCTCTGCAACAAGAGAGGCCGCGATAGTGAGAGGCCCGCGTACCGCGATGAAGAGTGGCCCCCACTTGACACAACTAGAGAAAGCCCTCACACAGAAACGAAGACCCAACACAGCCATAAATAAATAAATAAATAAATAAATAAATAAATAAAAATTAAAATAGTTTGGTTTAAATTAAAAAAAAAAAATACTGATGAGACTAAGAAACATTGCTATCCCCTTAAATATCAACATAATTATGATCAAAGAGGTTACAAACAGTAAAAAAGTTCAATTACTCAAAATGCACTGTCTAAACTTTCTCATGCATTTTCCTATCTCAAAGAGTCAAGCCTGATCTTACAGAAAGGTGCTTTTTTTTTTAATTTAAAAAAATTAAGAAAATAAATACAAGAGCTATGACAATAGTTATCTAAATGGTAGAACGTTGACAGGAGGATGTGTGATTACTTTTTATCATAAAGTAAAAAACAGAAATCAGTTTAATAACATTATTTAAAAATATTTAAGTGCTTACTATAGACATTCCACATTCAATCGAATTTTAGTGGTTAATAAAGGAAGCTATACTGCAATCTATCCTGTGTTCTTCTATGTGCCTATATTAAGATACTGCAGAACAAAAACCTAACACAAGTTGGCCATAATAGTTGGCAACAGTTGTTTCTTGGATGCTTTCATCCTAAACCAAAGCCCTACAAGTCTCTTCGGAGGTGCAAAGAAATGAACAAATACATATGAATCACTTATTGCAACAGATTGAAGTTGCTACTATACAGGATTTATGCTTTGCATATTAAGAGAAAAGAATATATATCATTTGAGAGAAGGACAAGGGTATGGCCTGCAAAATTCAAGATTCAACAAAACTAAAGAGCTGTAATACAAATAACGGCTAAATGGGAAATCTGGCATGAAACATGGTAAAGGCAGAAAGTTCTCTTGGTGTGGAGATACCTGCATACCATTGAGGTCACTTAGTGCCCTTCTTTTTCTTTTTTTCTCCAGATCAGCTGAGGGTGAGGTCAGGCCTCCCAGTCCTGGCGTTCACCATTGTCTGTGATTCTCAAGGTGGGAATTGGGCATATTTGCATTGAAAACAAAACAAACAAACAAACAAAAAACTCAGGTGATTCTGATCCAGTCCTCAAGGGCTTGTCCTCACCACTTTTGAGGATCTTTGGGATGTGACTGTTCCCCTCGTCCACGCAGTACATTGAGTCACTGAAAATGACAAATGGCCTGATTTCATCTTCTGGAGGAAGGAAGGAATGTCTGAGCTGCACAGGTTACTGGGTTGGTTTTTAGGGGCTGGAGAGAAAGATGAGGAGTGTTTGTCTCCAGGCTTCACTGAAGATCCAAGGATAAGAGAAACAAGAAGTTGCTTCATGGGAGCTTTCCACCTATTTGGTGTGTTTTTAAAATCATAGACAGAAAGGGAGACAGGAAGCGAGTGGGAAAGATGAAAAGTAGACCAGAGAAGCGCTAAGCCCAAGGAGAGGGCAGGTGCCTGCCCTAGCTCCTCCCCACCCCCCCGCCACACCACAGAGCCCTTCCTGAGCCCCTGCAGCACAGACAGGGACACGCAGGGCGAGAAAACGTTGCCAGGCCACGCGCAAGCAGCCTTCTCCTATACGAGTTTTCTGTTCTTTGGGTCTGGAGGAAACCACTACACTAGAACAAAGCAGTGGGTAATCTCACCAATTTTACACAGCAATTCACAGTCCCCAAGGTACTTTAATGCAATGACAGGTTATGAGAAAAAATATCTGTTCCAATGAAGGGAAAGTGTTTTACATAATCGGGGAGAACATCAGTGCAACATCGACGCGGGTTGGGGGGGTGATGACAGAAAAGGAAGTAGGAAGAGAAGAAAACTTCTGTAATCCCACAGAGAGCCATATTCTACTCTGCAAAAAGCCGTCTCTTGGAGACCCCATGTCTAAGTAACTGAAAATTGCAAACCATTAATCCCAGTTATGAACAGTTGTTTTACACGAGGGGGGTTTGTGTTAAAAAAAAAATCAAATTCACAACACACCTTAAAGCTTAAAAGACGATCCATCTAGGTATGATACCTTAATAGCCAGGTTTTTAAAAAAACAACAACAACAAAAACACTCTTTACTGTAAAGGGCCCCATTTAGAAGGAGTTTGCTCTATCTTTTTTTCTCTAAAATGTGAAATTAAACTTAGAAAGCTAAAAAACAGATGAGGACCTTAAAAATTCCCTTCTAGCACTATGAATTTCTTTTAAAATATGAGATGCCTTTCATTTTACAAGACTGGAATTCTCATTTTGGGCTTGGCACGCTAACACATGATTAATTCAGCCTCCTCCTTTCTGAGAGCTGACCACATTTACTGGTCAAACGGTTTAATCCTATTTAAAATGCAATCCAAGCAAAATATTTTTAAATAAAAAAAAAAAAAACCCACCATCCCCTGTAACTGTTCACCTTGGCCAAACTATCCCATTTTCCTGTGATCTTGATGTGAATTTGAATATTTACACCTATAACAAAGATGAAGTTAAGCTCTGGAGGAAAGCCAGGGGGAATCTACCTTCCCAGGGTGGAAAAATTAAGTCCCTAGCCCCCAAAGTGGTGCCACAGATTGCCCTCGCTTGTCCAATATTTTGACAGACCACGTCTCGTTGTCTGTGCTTTGTAGCCCTCTGTTGGCATCGGCAAAATGTTACATAGCAGTGATAATAAAAATAAAAACTGTGTCAGAATGGAAGTTTTGTGAGATTTGTTGATTCAAAGATGTTAATCATTTTTACCATGAGTTGTCTATTTATAGCCTTTTGTCTCAAATTCTGACAAGCTTTTAAAACTAAGAAAAAGAGCCAGCATGCTATTTTAAAAAGGAATGAAAAAAAAAAATAGCAAGCTTTCCACTAATTCACCATGCCATTAGAATCCCAAATTTAAACTGCAGTTGTATTCAATTTAAATGAGATGTTTTCCAACCAGAAGAAATAGTAGGCAATTGTGGCTTTGCAACAATGCAAGGCGGGAAGAAATAAAAGAAATAGAAGGATTAAATGTGGCTGTTTCTTTCAACAGATGGTGACAGCACCATGGCAGCATGTTGTTTTTTTCTTCAGTTGAAGAACGCAAACATCCGTAATCAATCATCACTGATTAACTAATTATATTACCCTTCCTTTTATCACGAGGGTTGGACCTTTATCTGTAAACACTATAGATAGTCTGTATGCTCTTATTTTTCTAGAAGCATATCCCAGTACACATACAGTCGTGCAGTTACAGGCTGCAAACAGAATTCTACATTATCGTCCACCTTTAAGCACTACTGCTTTTTTTTTTTTATTTTTTATTTATTTTTTTAAACAAAAGCAATTGGTTTCCAACAGCCTGGATAATAAGTCTTTTGACCTGCATTCTTCTTTGACCCATTAAGGTCACCTTGTGCTCGGGCATATAGCTGACTTAGGAAATGCCCGCGAGTCCTACATTTTATCTCCTGCCCACTCAAAATAAAGCTTTCTTTAAATGTGTCTGCACGGGTCCCTGAAGGCCAAAGAGGCATCCCTGTAGCGGGCAGTGGAGGGACAGAAGCTTCTGCCTTTATTAATGAATGCAGACCATTATGAGTCTGGCTGGCTCCTTCCGTGTTCCCAGAAGCATATACTGTACGTGACTTAAAATGCTAGAATATTGACACAAAGCGAGCCGGGCACCCCTAAGGAAAATTACTCCTTGGATATAATGTAGGCTCGTAACAGCTATTAGAGTACAAAATAAAACCCTCCGGGATCAAACTGACATATACCGCATTCTACCTAGTCCTCAAACATTAGAAGAATTTCTTTGTGAAGGCACTCTCAAGGACAGCATTAAACTGACTTTTGTAGCAATCTGCAGCAGCTTTTTGGCTTAGAGCTTTTAGTACTAAATCTCTGGTTTGAATCAATATAAGTACTATATCTTCTACATTAATCAATACATTTGGTTCAATACATGTTCTATTAAATTATACTTTCTAATCAAGATTTTTACATTTCCACCCTCTCTCTATTTTCATTCCCAAGTTCTTTTGCTAGTAAAACAGCTTTAGGAGTGTATCTAGCTAATGCAGAGAGGATACTGGGTGATCTCCCCCATAGGTTAGAGAAAAAAACACAATGGCAAATGGTAGCCTTTGTCTTGATAAGGTTAACAGGATGTGAAGGCAATAAATTAACATTTTCAAAGTCCACATGATTACCAAAGTACTCATAGTTTTAAATTAATTAAAAGTGAATTGCTTCAGCTTTGGAAGTACTGTTAGAATGTTCTAAAAATCACCCAAATCATCCAAAATACCAATTAGACCCCGTTTTACCACCCCAAAGTTTCCATTGTCTACAAATTATATACTTCTTAGCTGGAGAAATTTGGGGTAATTGTGTTTTCATGGGCCCTATTTCAGGAACATATATGTGGGTATGTGCATTTTGGTGAGATATATTTTAATGAATGTTCTTAAAAGACAAATGTATAGTATTCCCCAAAGTGCTTTGACAGTCTAAAAAACATATTCATATGATGGATTTTCATGACCAGGGTGGTTGACTCACAATTTTTACTTTGGCAGAATTTACTAAAATGAGGCTCTACACTTTTATTTTGATAAACAGCAATGGAATTTCCCAAACTGTCATGATATGCTTTTACCCCTCTCTTTAATGCCATGAATGTTGCATTTATGATCATGTTTGCACTGACAAAATTTCCCTTTTTATTTTTTCTTATGGTAATGTCATCACTATGAACTTAGAGAGACACTGATGCATTTTCTTTTGACATTTAACAGTTCACATGGGCTTGGCCTGACATCTCAAAGCATTTTCTGGATGACACTAAGCTATATTAAAGCAAAAGGTGAAATGGCATCATCAGAAGTGATCAGAAAAATACACGATATTAAGGGCAGAAAAGGACTATTAGGTTATTTAGTTTGTCCCCTTGCTGGACAAAAATTGTTGTATAAAGTTCACACTCTAGGCTAGTTTTAAATGGTTTTGGCAATGAAGCTTCTATCACACCTCCCATAGGAAACGATTTCACATTCTAATAAACCTCACTGAAGGACTTTTTTTGTATTTGCTGTTCTTTGGACATTCATGCTAAATAAGCCTAGAAAAGGTTGGGCTGAGATAACTCTGAAGCATGTGGACACTGGCATGTTTATGAGTTTATGTTCAGAAGCCTTGACCATGTATCTGTAGTATAAAGTTCTTCTATCTCATCCAGAAAAACCAAAAAGACAATCCAG
Organism: Balaenoptera borealis; assembly: GCF_965194805.1. Lineage (NCBI taxonomy): Eukaryota > Metazoa > Chordata > Mammalia > Artiodactyla > Balaenopteridae > Balaenoptera > Balaenoptera borealis. Next base: position 50,186,235 of record NC_138875.1, on the reverse strand, counting down.
TAAGCTATTTCTTAGTCATTATACAAAATATGTCATTCAATTGCTTTGTTCTAGAGAGAGATGCCTACAAATTAAATAGATTCTAGAAGGCCGGTGGGACCAGGTTTCCCAACCTCAGCAGTACTGGAATGTTGAAGGGGACTAGTCTTTGTTCTAGGGGTCTGCCCTGTGCACAGTAGGATGTTAGCAACATCCCTGGCTTCTGTCAACAACATGCCAGGGGCACCTTCCCAGTCGTGACAGCCAGAAATCTCTAGACCTTGCCACGTAACCCCTGGGGGAAAAATCATCCCCAGTTGAGGACCACTGCTTCCAGTGTTTTGAAAACACATTGAGCTTGCTGCGCCTGCTTGAGGCTGCGACCTAGTCTTCAGTCTCTGAGGTATCTCCCCCCATCAAATTACAAAAAAAAAAAAAGGATAGCAAAAGGGACACATATATGCCACACGGAACTGTGGCATGGCATTTAAAAATATGGTCAATGGTGAGAATGGGCGTTTGCTGAGAAATCAGGGAAAGGATTCTTCGAGATATATAATAAATGGCATTGCTTGTATAAATAATCATCTCTCCAAAAATGTCCACTCCCTCAGCAGTTTAGTAAGACCTTCCATGTACCATCAATGAACAAAGGTGGTACATTTTAGTGGCTCTTCATCAGTGCTGCTTTAGAAATATTTACAAACTAATAAAGTATAAAGGGACCCAAATATTAAAATCTGGAAATTACTATTTAGGCTATGGAAACAACTCCCTACTCTGAACGGACTGCAAAGCCATCATCCCTCATTTGCTGGTCGAGATTCAATAGCAGGAGCCAACGACACCTGTAAGTGATGCTTCAGAATAAAAAAGAGATGGTTTCAGAGCTGGGAGAGTTCTAGCAGCATCTGTTCCAACATCTCATTTTATAGGTGAGGAAATTAAGTCCCAGAGAGTTTAAGCCAACTTTCAAGGTCTTATAGCCACTCCAGTGGCTGAGCTGGCTGTTGAGCGGTGCAGGTTGCTATGTTCTAATCCCCGGGCTGGGCTGGGCTGGCTGCGGAGACTACAGCTGCTCACCGTCAGGGCACTCACCAGGGACAGGAGGACAGGGTGCCATGGGCCACAGAGAAAGGGCGCCTCACCTCCTGGGCTTAGTTTTCAGAGGAGTCACACTTGCCCGCTGCTGGAGTGATGAGGAGGGGGAGGTTAGAAGAGAGTGACGGGCTCCAGGGGGAGAGACCAAGCAGGAGCCAAGCTGAGAGCGGCAGAGGGCAGGGTACTGGGTCCCTGTGGGGCTGGAGATCCATGTGGCTGGGCAGGGAGGTAGGGGTCACTTCAAACAGAGCCTATTTTCACCACAGGTGCTTTTTTTTTTACAACAGCAAACCAAGCTGGGAAAGCCAATGGTGGTGAACAATATCTTGAGAATACCTACCTATAAAGTAGCCTAGCCTTAGTCTAATGTGAGTCTTCAGAAGCCTAAGCAAAGACTAATTTTTAAAGGAATGCCATGTCCAAATTGCTAATGTAGAGCAATTTTTAGTATTTTGACAATTAAACATTTCAGAGAAATAAAACAAGCCACGCTGGTCCACCAGCTTCAAAAGGACAAATACTGCTGATGGGTCACACGTGACAATGTTAACTTCGTAACCATTTCAGTTCTCTTACGAGCTTAAAAATGGTAGTAAAGGGGATTCCCTAGTGGCCCAGTGGTTAGGACTCTGCTTTCACTGCCAAGGGTGCAGGTTCGATCCCTGGTTGGGGAACTAAAATCCCACAAGCCACACAGCATGGCCAAAAATTAAAATAAATAAATAAATAAAAATAATAAATAAAATGCATGAAAAGAAATGGTAGTAAAATTCCAGTCACTAGCTGACCCCTATCTGTTTTGCATATAGGGCAGGCTTGAAATTTCCCTTTTTTGAACTGATAGGAGCATGCACTATCTACTACATTGAGGAAAAAGAAAAAAAAAAAAAGGTGCTGAATTGGAAGAATAGGTTAAAAAGAGCAAAATGGCCACTGGGAGATACATTAAAAGTACGAAGTTTATTTTTAAAAGAGAGCAATGAGTTGAGCTACCTGTTTACATGCATGGAGCCAACGGAAAATTTAAATCAAACTGCAGAGAGCCAGCAAAAATGAAAGAGAGGCCAGAGCTTAAAGATTCTGCTTAGATTCTAGAATTGCAGGATCCAGCGTATTGTGGGACAGAAGGCTTTGATAGGCAATACAGTCTAATAAGATATTCAGGGATTAAGTCGGTGCTTCACAGACAGATGTGTCCATGTGCCAGTTGTTGCTAAGCTTTAATTTTTCCCCCTGTAATGTTTAATTTATCACACTGGCGCTTTCTAAACTAGAACACCTGTAAACAAGGTTAAGAATGACCTCCTTCCAATTTTACATCCGTGAACAGTGCCCCTTCTTCGTGCTCTAATTGTAGATACCTTAAAGATAAATAAATCTGTGGAATGAAGGAAAAAGAAGGCTGGGCTGACACTGAAATGTGTTCATCTTGGGTGAATGCAAATTTCCTCTCTGCCTGGCTCTGTGTGTACACACTGACTCATGATGCTCAAGCCATATTCAAGCCCCCCGCCCCATCCCAAGTCAAACACAATTAAACAAACTTCTGCTAAATATTTAACAGCCTCGTGTACTAATTAGCAGCAAATAATGGGAGCTTACATTGATAATTGCTCAGAAATGTCCTCTTGCACACATTACACATTTCCTGCTCCTCCCTTTTCTCTTAGATTTTGAATCCCAGAAGGTTTTTCGTAAAGGATTTAGTTAGTGAAATTACCCATCGTCACATTACTTGGCCCAAGATCTTGCAGTCAAGTTAGGTTGTTTGACCATCAGCAGCAAGATTCCACCTGCATTACTTACTTCACGTCTGTTTTTGAAATCCATTGAAAGTTATGTACCTGAAAGCTGTTGGAACAGGGCATTGATGTAAAAACTGACCGGCAGGTTTAGGATTTAAACTCTGTCCACCAGACTCAAAAGGTCATCTGATTAGAATGGGAGAAGCACAAGGCACAGTAATTTATATTCAAAGGGTAACCTTTCTAGGGAGGGGGAGGAAGCAAGAACTCTTCCTGCTTTTCCACTTGATATGGACAAGGATTCCCTTCAACCAATTCCCAATAATTATGAAAAAGAGTTTATTGAACTTGGGCAAAAAGCAAAAGAAATGCCACTTCCTTGTAGTGTATTTTTTCTTTTATTAAAAACACTGCCACACTCTCTAGGAGGTAAACTCACAGTAAGAGTAAGTCAACATGTTATAAATCACGAAGAATAACAGAAAACAACCTTTCCGCATCATAAGCAACCAAATGTTTGTCTACTAGGGCATTTGCTTTAGTAAATATACATACAAAGAATAGAACTGTGAAAAGACAATGTGTTGGTTTCCCAAATTTCCATAATGAAACTGCAGAAGAATGAGTGTGTGTGTGCACATGTGCATGTGTGTACACTCGTGCCTACGCTGGACGCTGGCATGAGTGTGTGGTGCGGAGCCGGGAGAGAGGTACATTCCTGCGTGGGTTCTACAGGTAAAATCCCTGGTGTTTGCCTTTGATCTTTGGGTCCCCCAGGGCTCATATTCCCGCATGGAGAATGCAATTTAGAAGGAGCCCCAAGAAGGCCTTGCTTTAAGTTCTAAGAAAGTCCTTTTAAAATGCAAATATTTCACAAGCCCAATTCCATTTGGGTGTCTCTCACTTTCAATTAAAAAAAAAATAATCCTGGCTTGGAGAGAAGAGAAATAATTCTGTACTTAAGTTTGGTGCTTTTTTTTTCCTTGCTTGCTCTCTTTCCTTTCCCTCCCCCTTGCATGTTTTGTGTCCTGCAGAAAGCTTCAAGCCCCTTTCTTTAATAACGTCCTGCCCCGCGTCCCCTGAAATCACCCATCTGTTAGCCAGTGCACACAGGCAGGAAGAGAGGGAATCAGGAATGCCAAGTGCATCCCTTATCCTACATGGAACCTTGTTGGGTCTTAACATATACTTGGATTCCCTCTTGCGCCTCATCTCTTCTGGTCCCAGAAGCTTTCAGGTCTTAAAACGGCAGCGCTGCCCACCACTCTGGCCAAGAAGAGCCTCTATCCGCTTCATAAACCCGCACGTTAAACTCCCGTTCTCTCCCCATTTCCTGGGCATCTTTTCTGACGCTGCTTCCCGGTCTCTGTGGAACAGTTTCCCCACCCCTCATGGTGTACTGAGCTTCTAGAAAGACAGCCCTTGAGTCCCCCCCCGACAAAGCTGTAGCTATGGTGAGAGTAATCTATAACCCTCACATCCTTAGATAATTTGCTGCTCCAAGTTAATTTTAATTCATTACAATAAAGCAATATAATTAAAAAAATAACTCCTTAAAGTGAAGTATTTAACATGATCCTGGAAAGGAAGACAGCTTCCGCTAACAGAGGCCCAGGCAGCAGGCATGGTGCACGCTCGCTGTCTCGTGCAAATTCAAAGGTGAGCTGTAAACAAGCCCACGCACCAACGCCGCCGCCGGGCAGAAAGGACTGGGCGGCAGGAGGCCTCATTCTAATCAGTCCTCAAAGGAACCTGCCACACAGAAGTGGCACTTATTCTAATTTAAAGCCCTCATGCTTGCTTCAGTGTTGCAAAATTTATAAAAGAATAACTTCATTAAACCGCCTGGCACTTCAAACACAAATGCAAACCAGCCACAACATAGAAGGAGCTGGCCAAGAGGAAGAGAAATATTCCCAGAAGTTGTTAACTCAGATATTCAAATCCAGTCTGCATTTGGGCGCTTCTCTTTCTGAGGATGGGTTTGCCCTGGAACTTTCCTCCACCAAGGATTTCTGCACCATGGTCCTTTACTTCTATCCTGAGGGCCAGTTGCTCCTGTTAAGTCTGCTTAATAACACTTAAAATCATCCAGCGGTTCGGCAAGGCACATCCCTTGCAGAAATACATCCGGAAGAACCTAAATGAATGCTATTCAGTGCTCCTTTCCTGGTCTGCAGAAAAGATTGATTCTGAACATGCCACGATTACAGTCCCCATTTACTTGGATATATATTTCAGACTCACCTAAGTTGTTGAAAAACTAATGCAAAAACATTTTTTTCCCCTTACCCTAGGTGTTCCAGAAAGCCGGCAATAATAAGGGTTAAGTGGAAACATTCTGCTGAATTCATGCACAGCAATGGAGAAAAGTTATTGTCACATCCTAAAACACACACTTTTAAAGAAAATTCTTTTTCTCCCCTGAATCAAAGAAATGCTACAATAAAAGAACTTCAGGCTAGATTCCTAAGCTACAATGCAGTTTGTGTCAGAACACACATCATTTCATGCTGAACTGTCAGCATTTCTCCAAATCATTTTTCTTTTTTTTTTTGGATGCAATGAAAAGACAAACCTAGAAACCTGTATAAAACCTCCAAGTCTCTGTGCAAGTATGCATCACACACAAATTGGTCTATTCATTGAGAGCCCGGGGTCCCAATGATGAAGAACTCCTTTCCTGTTCCGTGTTTCTCATCACCCAGGTCCAAACGTGTGCTAAGATTTTGCTTCAAAGAGAAGAGAGTAAGCAATCAAAAAGCTTGCAAATGGTAATCCATGGATGGATAAGAGGTAATGACCTTAGGGTGAAATCTCTTAAGGCGGATTTCTCCAAAGGCGAATACCAGAAGACTGTTTATCCCAGCTGTCCTTCAGAACTGAGGAGGCCTTCTTGCTTTTGGTAAGAAGAGAGACCTATTATAGGATATTTGTGCCGGGCTGACTGGAGGACAGATTGACACAGTAGATGTGAACGTTAAACTTATCACCACGTAAATGCAGCATGATGTGTTCTGTATTATTCCTATTCCTAGGATAAACAAATACTGAAATTAACTCTCCATCATCTTTATAAATTTGTTTTACAGTGCTGAAGGCTCTTTTACATTCACATCATGCAATATGTTGGAGAAGGTAAGTTTGTATTATTTTTCCTCTCCATGAATAAAACAGGGCTAATCAGATGGAATGAATGAGCTAATTCAATTACAGGCAGCCTTTATTATACACTAAAATATGGATTATTGATCTTGTTGAGTTGGCAATGCAGGATGCAAATTCAGTGAGCAAAACCTGCAGATTTGAGTTTGGCTGTTTTTATTCATGCCGAAGTCCGCTAGAACTGTGCTCGCTTTGGAAAAAACCACCCAAAGAAAACAACCCTAACTACTTAAACCCAGGGCTTCACAAGGGAACAGATGAAAGGTTAAGCCAGAGGGCTGGCCTGGGAGCCTGAGCAGGCCCCAGAGTGGGAGTGGGGATGTAAGCTCTGTCATACGCCGACAATGGAGGGAGGAGAAGTGGGCCGGCTCTTTGGGCCCGTCTGTGCAGTGGTAAGCGAAAACTTATTTGGGAGACTGAAATGTACTTCACAGGCATCTTGCTGCAGATGCAATCAAGTCGTGTAGGAAGCAAGAACGCCTTGTGGTGGCCCTGCACTTGTGAGACGGGCTTGTTTGAAATGCAACGCTGCACCGTCCTAGCAAACTCCTTTTGTCTTTCATCTTTGAAAAAAAAAATGCAGTAGCCAACCCTCGTTCGAAAGAAGGCAGCTCTGAATATGAGGTCACGTGGGAGGAAAGCCTATGGCAGCAAACGCTAAAGGGAAAAAAGAAGGTGAGCTCTGATATCAGTGTCTATTGATACACCTCTGTTGTGCCTTCCCATTTCCCTTATAAACCTGCCCCGAGACTCTATGGCCTGCTGGGTGCTATTTGTACTCCGCTCTGGAGTGCAGACCAGACCGGCTCCTGGATTCCTTGTAAACTTCTCCCAGCTCCTCCTTCCCAGCGCCAACACTCCTTCTTTTGACGGGGTTCACATCCTCTCTACCTCTTTATGGGCCACAGCTGAGTGCCCCCCACATGGCAACACAGACGAAAATATGCTCTTTTCTCCTCTGTTTTTAAAAAAAGCCCAGAAACGGGTTCTGTGTTTTGGTAGGCATCCCTCCAAAGCATAGGTAAGTGTACATGTGGCCTGTTTTCGAAAAAGCTTCCAATGAAAGGGAGGAAGGAGGGACGCCTAACAATACTGCACAAAGTTGCAGACTGTTCGGCTACAGTCCAGAAAATGAATCCAATTTTTCATTCTGTCATTATAAATATTTCATTGCAAATGGTACTGATTTTCTGCAACTGTGGTTAAGCAAAGGGCCTCTGTGTGGATATTTAAGGAAAAAAAAAAGGAGGAAGACAACGAGGAAGAAGGGAGGGGGAATGAAAGGTTAGCAACCAATTAATTTCTTACTTTCAATGTAAAAGATTCTGGGAGAAATTCAGCAGTGATGTAGTGTGTGACTCAAAGAAGAAGAAAAAAAACATTTACTCTGCTCTTCTTCTGACAGTTTCTCATAAAATATCTGCAGTCCATCTATCTTTTAGTACTCCAGGCTCCTCGGGAGAGCAGAAAATGGTGGTTTAAAGCTCTCTTCAGTGCCAGTCTGCGGGAGATTGCTTTCCACAGGACTCCCGCTGATGGAGGCCTAGGGGAAGAGGCCCAGGAGTTATTCAATCAGCCCGAGACTCTGGGGCGGCTGGGGGTCCTTTGAGGGCTGATTAGAAAGCTGCCCTCCTGTTGCCTGCCTCGGAACAGAACGAAATGAGCAGCCTCTTGCTGAGCAGATTCTGCAAGAAGGAATTTCACCTGTCATGGAGTTTGTCAGAATTTCAGGATTTATCTTGGTGCAAAATTAATAAAATACCAACCAGGATTTCAGGCTGACTACTCAGCTTTGTCATCTCCAAGTGATCTTTCACCCAAGAAAACCTGGACAGTAAACACAGCCATCCCTGCCCTACTTTTCCTTCGGAGGGTGAGCGAGATGATGGGACGAACACCAGCCAGACGTCAGGATGAGATTCTGAACCAATTACACACAAGGCTGAATTACAGTATGGGTGCTACTGTCTTCGTGGGTGACCTCTCACCTCACCACTGGAGCTCTGAAGGCTCTTTGGAATAAGCCCGAGTCTGAAGTAGAAAAAGGCCATTTCTGCAGTTTATAACACAGTAGTTTCCCTATGGCATCACATCTGTTAAATTCATACACTGGTGTCCCAGGCCTGGATTTGATTTATCTTATTCAAGGAGGACTAACAATGGACTCTGTTAAGAGCACATATTGTGAAACATTACACATTAATCTTGGCTCAGCCATGCTCGAGGAGGTGCAGGGTCATCTTTTGTTTGAACCCACACTGTCCTCCTGCCCCATCACCCTCTGGGCTCCCAGCAGAGTGGGGAGTGGGAAGAAGCGGGGAGGGGAGGAGGGAGGCAGGGGCACGAGGGGCTGGGACAGGGTGGGAACAAACCACTGCTGGCTCCGGGCTGCAGCGAGTGTGGGAGTTCGGCAACCTCTGCTCGTTCCGCTTTAGAAGGTGGCTCACACCACACAAACAACCACGGCTATTTTAGGTGGCGTTCTGTAAAGCCCAGGGCTTGATCATTTTGAGCAGAGGCTTTAGGTAGCCCTGAGGCAACCAGCTCTGGTTGTCAGAATGGGTAGCGTCACATCACAGAGGGGCCAGTGCGTGGGGACTGGGTTGGTGCCCACGCCACCAGCTGGTCCAAGCCCCTGGGAAGAGTGGGCAAACATTTCTCAGATTCGACTCCGGACTCTGAACTCTGGTTCAGAACAGGATTAACCTGAATCGTAATGTCCACCTTGTGTTGCATCCCTGGCCTCTCACCATGGACCACAGGTGCCTCGTACTAATCGGTGATTGGCAGGGCATCCTTGGCTCCCAGAGTCTGCGATTGGTTTAAGGCCATTGCTGCTTCCCTGCCCATTTTCTAATCGACATTTTCTAAATGAGACATTTAACAACACTGTAATGCCTCCCTTCCAGCTCTTCCCCTAGTTAAACGACAAGCCCGTTTTGGAGAGCCACTTTTACAAAGCAGTTAGTCGCCTGGCAATATCAATACCAAGAGATCTCAGGAAAGAGTGAGTAACAGAGAGAGAGAGAGAGAGAGAGAGAGAGAGAGAGAGAGAGAGAGAGAGCGAGCTTGCAAGTGAAGGCACAGATGGTGGGCGGGGACGCAGGGTGCTCACGGCAGGCTTCAGTGGAGATGCATTAACTCCACAGAGGGATGAGGGCTTCCCACCAGTCCTGTCATGAATTATAACTGAGCATGGGGATGAGGTCTTAGTGCCTGGCTCACGGCAAACAGACTGTTCTATTTTCCTGCACGATCACCTTTCACCCTCATAAACTCCAAGCACAGCTAAGCATACTGCTGATATCTAATAGTATCACAGTAGCCTTTTATTTGTCTAGAAGGCACACAAACTTAGCAGATGTGCCCAGTGGTGTAAGTCAGATCATTATAAAATTAAGTTTTGGCCAAGTGAAAAAGGAAACCTTTTATGGGCGATTCGGGTTTCCGGCGAGAGATGGACTTCTGCCATCTGAGGGGCCGCATCAAAGCAAAATGAGGGCACGAAAGAAAGATGCCAGCCTCCCAGACACGCTGGGTACAAGGGAAAAGCCTCCCCTTTGCAAACTTTGCCCTCCTCTTACGGGAAAGCGGGTCCTGCCCAGTGACCTCCCCCACGCCCTCCCTCCCTCCCTCGATGAAGTTATCAATGAAGGAGGCCTGTTATTTTAGGCAGTTTAAAATTTCACCACTTGTAAAGGACTCGTTTACCCTGCCTTTCACTCCCGTTTAAAGCGTCGGAGTTGCTGCTCTAGATGACAGCACCGCGAGCACCGCTTTTAAGCGCTATTCATCTCACCCGCCATATCTCAGGCTTTCACAGAGCACTGCTCTCTCCCCAATGAGGGGAACTCACTCCTTCATAGCTGCGGGGCAGAGCCTGTTACAGCTGTAGATTCGCTGCAAATATAACAATAAAGGATACAAATGTGAATTCCTCTGAAAATACACGCTCGGCTCTGAAGCCGCCCGGCCTTAGCAAACTCAGTGAAGACCAACCTATCAATCTTTCCCCAAATGTGCAGCAACAGCTTACTTCATGCGGCTGGCCAAGGGATTGCCACATCGACGGGTCAGAGGATGCTGGAGTGGATTCTTTGCCCATTTCAGGGCATTGAGCACTGAAGCCCGTGACTACCTTCTCTCTAACTGCCACAGCAGGTGGATATGGAAGTGGTGTTTTCCAAGAGTCGACTGAAGTTTGTAAACACACAGAGTCTATTCTTGGCACTGTGTCTCTGCTAATGTGAGGAAACTGATCCATGTGTAGAGCAAACATCGAAAATAGGAACACACGGGGGACTTCAACGTGCCTCCCTGGATTGCAGAATGTTCTAGAAATGTGGAGGTCCAGCTCTCGCCCAAGGATCTGCCTGCAAAGGTGCTGAGACAGAGTGCTGTCTTTGCAGGACGACTGTGCCCGCAGTTTCTCGCTCCTAACAGAGGCAGATCTTCCGGTGCTGTGGCAGCAGGCTGTCTTGGTGACACAGGAGCCGGCAGGGCCAGCAGAGCCCAGCCAAAGCGGAATGTGGCAGAGGTGATGAACGTTTCCAGGGGGTGGGGGAGGGGAGGGAGCTGCAGCAATGGCCGCAGTGTTTTTCAGTACACACTAGCTGAATGCTCCATAAGGTCGCACTGATGGCAGTTCGGAGATGGCCATCTGTCGTCAACTCTGGGCCAGACAAAAAAATAATGTAATGGCAGATCGCTAACAACAGGGCTGTTGGAGAAGGGAATGAGTCCTAGAACGGGGAGGTGGGGCTCCATCTCTTAAGAGCGAAAACCAGCCATCGATATGAACATTAAGAAATTAATGGATGGAGAACTTTTAAAAACTGAGCTGGGGTGTTGTAGAAATGATTCAAAGTAAGTAAAGTGGTTTTCGCTTATTGCAAATACCTCTGTTGCCCCTCCTTCGGTCCTATTACCCGCTTGACTCTTGAAAATGTGACTGGTAGGACACATGGTGAAGCAGTGAGGGCCAAATGTAGAAAAAGGTGAGCCCAGGTTGTGCCTCCAAGCATGCACACACGGATTAGGGATTTATTGGTACAAAACGGGTAATTGAAAACGCATTTACTCATGTAGTCCCAATGAGTTCATTGTGATAATCGTGCTTATCTTTCGGTATGCTTGCTTAATTTCTAGGTGCAGTTTTATTAAAAAGCAAAATAAAGCTACCTCATCTTTAGATGCATTATGAATGCTATAAAATTTTAAACTCCCTTCTTTGCTCAAGACAAAGGGCAGCTTTGATAGGTTTTTTTACTACTGCTTACATGTTAGGAAGAGAGAAGGTGCAGGGAGGGAGGAAGGGGGTGAGAGAGAGAGACTAACAGTCAAACTGAGGTGAGCCGTGCCCTATTTCTTTGTCCTATATGATTAACTTTCTGCCTTCAGTGGTAAGGCCAATCAATCCTGATTGAATTATCCAATATTAACAGCTGAAAGTGATCACAAGTAATGGTGAAAACATAGCTCCAATCAATAAATCAATGCAAACGATTCGGTTCCCAGAGATCCGATCAAATAAAAGAGATAGATCAATTTAACCACTGAGCAAATTAAGTGGAAGCTGCCGTAGCACCAGTTTGCTTCAAAAGCCCCGAAGGCCCACAAAGCAGAGAAATGAGGCGGGGTAGAAGTGGACCAGTTCCAGAGCCACATGTTCCCTTGATACAATTTATACTCCTGCAGCCCTCTGAGTCTGTACGATGCGTTTAAGGACTGCGAATTCAGCCCCAAGAACAGGAGATACACAGAGGTCCAGTGGATCGATGGCAGTGGAGAACTAAGGTATGGGGCACAGACCACCCAGGAAGAGGCAGGAAGCACACCCCACCACATGACTGTCGATCAATATGGAACCCGGCTATGGGAGGCCCAGACATGGTGATGGGCAAATCGTTCCAATCTGAGGGTCCCAACTGGAGACCACATGATAAGAGACAAGGCAGGACAGGGTTTGGAGTCTTACAGTTGGAGTGGGGATAATGAAAGAAATTTCAAGCTCTGTTAGAAATAAAAACAAAACAATTGACAAATATAGAAAAGTTGTAAGAAGATGAGTTATGAGGGGCAAATAGTTTTAGAGGCACTTCTTATAGATGTGCTGTGAGCAGTTAAGACACACTTTTCCACTCCTCTTGTTTGCAAAAGAGAATTTCAGCCTGACTCCGAGAAAAATATGAAAACAAGCTAAAACTAAAACAAACCTTTCCCCACACTACACCCCAATCCTACCTTGTCTTTTGTGGAGGGGCAAGATAAAACTTTGTTTTGGCCACTCATCTTTAATTTCGGAGGTGGTGGGGGGGGAAGAAGGGTTAGGTTGTTTTGAAATACATTTCTGAAAGCAAATTTAAATGTTTAGTTTTACAGTTATGTGCTAAAAAGAAAAACCAGAACTAAAAAGAAGCTCAAGACTCTTTAATGCCTTGAAAAAATGAATGTTTAAAAATAAGAATTTTTACCTGGAAACCAATTAACATGAAACTATGTCAAGGCATGATTAATTGGGAAATTGTTCCAGTGAACTAGAACAGAGAACTAAGGAAACATCTGACATGTCTGGGATTGAGATTTTATTTCCAAGTTATGATGGATCTTGATTTTGTTTACTGAGGTCAGCATTAGGGAGAGGGAGGGGGTCTGGGAAGCAGAGCTCAGCCAGTGCTTCCCTGTTCCACACTCTGCACTGACGGCTCAACATCGGCTACTCCACTGCACGCTCACCAGGACCCTGGGGGTTGGGCAGGATGCTTTGTTGTCTCCTACATGCCCATTTTACAGATGATAAAACGGAAGCTAAGAGTCCATCGCTTGTGAGCGGCAGTGACCAAAATCAAACTCTGGTGATTGTTCTCTGTACTTCATGCCCTTTCCCTTGTACTAAGCTGCCTATGCAGAAATCAAAGCAAAATAAAACAAATGAAAAAAAAAAACCCATAAAAACTATTTTGAAAATAACCATTAACTATTTGAGATTTTATGGATGGCTAACTCTCTCACATCCACAGATACCGGAAGCATATCCATCCTTCAAAACCAGCTTGAATGCTTCCCACATGATGGCTTTCTCGATTCCCCCAGCTGGAGAATAAACATTTTCTCTTGGAATACTTAGAACAATTTATCACATATTACCTCATATGAGAGTTAATCATATGTAAATCTTTTCTAGTAGACTGTAAATATTATATATTTCTAATTATTTGTGATATGTCATAGAGAGCTTGGGGCCATGGTAAATTGAAAATGATAAAATTATATTTTTATAAATATTTTTAAATTAATAAATATATTTTCTTACCTCAGAATGGTACAGGGATGATAGCAGTCTATAGTATGATATCTGTGGTTTGGCCATTAACAAGGACTCTTCTTTTTTTAAAGGCTCACTTTTTTTTTTTTTAATACATTCAACCTCTTATTTTTATTTTTGGCCTCACCATACGGCTTGCAGGATCTTAGTTCTCTGACCAGGGATCAAACTCATGCCCCCTGTAGTGGAAGCGTGGAGTCTTAACCACTGGACCGCCAGGGGATTCCCAACAAGGATTCTTCAGTGCCTCAGCATGTGTTACTTAATGCTTTGAGACACAAACTTATATAACAATTATTAAAAGGCTAGTTTACGTAAGGAGCTAAGTTAGTGAATGACCCAGTCAGCCACATAGCAGCACATTTCAATGCTGTATTGTTGTCCTGTACGTCCCATCCCATATGCAGTAATTCATTTTCCTTTCAGAAAGGTGACCATAAAACTTGAGCAACAGTGACGCTGTGGTGTGAAAAATACGCATCAAAATCAGGCTGATTTGGCGGGAAAGTGATTTGAGAAGAAAATCAAACAGCTGTAGAGACAATTACGTATTTAAACTTGAGCGATAGCTGAAAGTTTTGGCGTATCCCTCAGAATGTCAAAGCACTACTTTATTTTGTATGTGGAAAATACTGCATCCATGAATTAATGAAGGGAAGGCCAAGTATCAAAATAATCTTTGACTCAAAAGGAACTTAATACCAGCATCTCAGAGCCTCAAGTTCATCTAGGCCAATTCCCCCTCTTCCCACCGCTGGAATTCCCTCTATGTCCATTAAATTCACAACATGATGCCTAAGAGAACTCTCTATGGGGACACATTGGAAGAGGATGATTTGATCACTGCCACTGAATTGTAGTTTTTCTAGAGGCACCAATTAAACAGTAATTACTGTATTGAAAGAAAGTGGCCTATTCAACAGAAGTTTTACAAACACACCACTTGCCCACACCTGTATAAACCACTTCGGATACAAATATGCATTGTAGGATATTATTCTTGGACCATACTATCCTTCTCTCAAAGCAGCTTCCTTAAGTTCTGCAGAAAAAGTTTTGAGGTCTATTAGGAAAACATGTGAAACATTCAAGATATTCATTTGCTTTTAAAATAACAAAATGTTCACTTAGTTCAAATAATGCACTCTTATTCCAAAGCACATCTTCCCTACCAGCATGCTAGGTGGCCTTTGAAGTATATTAGAATCCCTTGCAAGAACGGGGGAAAACTCTACCAGAAGAAAAAAGATGTTATCCTGCCAGGAATTATACATTACACATCCCTGGACTGGCATTTAGAACTTCTGGTCAGAAAGGTCTAGAGGTCATGCAAAGACAATAGCTTTCACACTGGCAAGTCCTAGATGGAGTGTCCCATAGAAACAGAGGTTTCATCTTGCTTAATTCTAAAAGCAACTGTGGTCTGTGATGTCAAAGGATGATGCCTAAGTCCTTGATTCCTGAAGATGGACAGTGTATTATGAGGAATTATTTGAATTCTGACTAGTACTGTAAGTGATGTTAATGAAAATAACACATCTTCGTGTGTGTGTGTGTAATTTTATATCCAACAAAGCACTTCTATCCTCAAAAAGATGTTTTTGTGTTTTTAACTGGGTATAAACAGTTACAGAAATGTAAATTACTTATTACGGTCATGAAATCGTTTATGCACCATTAAAAGATACACCACAGTGATGTTCCTGGGCAATTCTGAATGCTCACCCTAAACCTACCCTATTAGTCTCACTCTGGTATAAGAGCCAAATAAACTATATGCTTTCAAATCTCCAATCTCCAGTTCTTGGGCATTTGGTTTATAAAATGCCTCTTGTGAAAAGTCCTTCTTTCTGAACTTTAGTGGCATAAAAAAGTAGATGAGTTTAAGTGGTATGACATGGATCAATTTCAAAATCTGCGTTAATTTTCATACCGAGGCACGAACTACAGTGGGCTGGTAAAGGGGCTTCATTTTTCTACTCTGTTATTATTTTGGTTACCGAACTTATTTTCTATTGTCACCTTAATTTCACTTGATTTCCCCCCTTATTCTAGAAATGCACAAAACTGTATTTTTTGTATACCTACCCCGACCACTTTCTATGCAGGAAATAAATCAATATATAAAAGTCATATTAATTCCATCCTCTAAGCACAGGTATAATGTGATGTGGGTAATGAAGACAAACGCACAGGACTGTGAACCTCTAAGTTCAAACCATAAAAATCAAAAAGGTCTCAAAACCAGAAGAAGTAAAGTTAACTCTGATCCATTTTTCTTAATGTATTGAAACTAAAAGCCATTGTTATTACTAGGGATTTTAGAAAACAGACCTACATAGATATTTCAATGACTGTGGATATTAGCTGTAATGATTATCACATTTTAACTATAAATACTGTTCTTATCAAAGGAATGATGTACATTTTAAACCTGAGTATTCACATCAAGGCCAAATATGTATGATTCTGAGTTGTAGGATTGGAAAAATAAGGCTATAGCTTCGGATTATGAAAGAAGTCTTATTTTGGCCCATATCACAATTTGAACGAATGAGTCAGAAATGTTTTGAGAGATGTTTGACCTCATAAGGTCTTAAAGACTCAGAAACAGTTTTGTGTTTGGTACTATGTCTTCTATACCAGCAGTTCACAAAGTGTGGCTGGGGAACCTCCGGGGGTCTCCTAGATCCTCTCAGGGAGTCTGTTAGGTCAAGACTAGTTTCATAATAACATTAAGACAATGTTTGCCCTTTATACTCTCATTAACTAACTCATGAGTGTACAGTGGCATCTTCTAGGGGCTACTTGACATTGGAAGATATAATTTCTCCAACAGCTAGTAGAATTGTGTATTTGTGTATTTTTGCGTTTAAAACATTTCTCAATTTTGATTTCTAATATGGAAGATATCAACAGATAGTAACCCCTATAAATCACAGCCCTTTGTGGTCTTCAATAATTTGTGTCAAGGCATCCTGAGATCAAAGAGGTGGAGAACCCCTGGTCTATACAGTAATGGAAAGAGAATACTGTCCTTTCCATGAAACCCTAAAATACGCCATAAAAGAAACTCGGAGTCCTGAAGGATGTGCTTAATTGCTTAGTTTTGTCTGCTCGCCAATGGGCCACAGGCCACCACTGCTGGAGTGTGGGGTTCTTTTAATGAAAGACATTGAAGTGACCACCAGGTCAGTAGCATTAGAACCTACTACTATAGTACAAAAGTGGATTTGTTGCAAACTGTTTTCCAGGAACATTAGATAGAAGCCAGTCTCTACAGAATCTCTACAACTCTGATTTTAAGCTATTATGAATTCTGCTTCACAGTTTACATACTAATTAACAGCATCATTTAGGTGTACTAGCCATATCCTTTACAATCTTAAAAACTCAAAGGACTTATCCTTCCATACCTATTGCAATAAGAATACTATATTTTCCAATAGAAATTTAGGTTACTTTCATGAAGTATACTTTTAAATAATAGTCTAACTTGGTCTATCTTCTATATTCAATTCACAAACAGATGTGACAGAGTAGAATTCTTTTTTGAAGTGATGAAAAGTAATATAGCAACTTTAACATTGGTGCATTGACACATTATAACACTTAAATAGCATCACCCATTCTTTCATATGTATTTTATCTGATGTCCTTATTTGCTATTTGTTCACTGGTAGGATGAAAGCTGAGATGATAAACTGTAAATTCCTTATTTTGATACAAAATTCACATAAATATGGCTTCCTCAGAGCCCAAGGAGGTCCAAAGCTGCCCCAGGGTCCACAGCGTGGGATGGGAGATGAAGGAGTGGGTGGGGCTTTGGGTCCCTTAGTCCTGCCTCAACCACATCAATCACATCAGACCCTCTTCTGGTTGTTTAGGGAATTCAGTACCAAAGGAAAAAAAAAATCACCCCCACCCTATTTTAGTCTAAATAACTTTACTGTTAATAATAATGCTCACAATAATGAAATAACTTTGAATTCTGATCCATTCTCCTCCAAGGGCACCAACAAGATTTAACAAAGGCATGTTACTCTTGTATCATTCCATCTGAAAAATGAAGATATATATTAGGCCCATTTTTCAGATGAAGTAAAAGGGGGGAAAATAGACTTATTTTCTTTTTACAATAAGGGACATTTCTGGGTTAGGATCCAGGTCTCTGACTGACACCAGTCTATTGCTAAGAATCATCAAACTGACCAAATATTTCTATTATAGTTTAGAGTTTATTCCCTACATTCAGACCTGTTATTTCATTTTTACCTAACAACAGCCCTGTGAGTGTTACATCTGTCTCTTATGTCTTCATACCCGAGGTTCTGAAACATTTTGGACCAGCGCAAGGTCACACATCTAGCAAGTGGGACATTCAAGGCTAAAAAGTCTTTGGGTACAAAATTTGCAACTATAAGGCTGTCACTAAGTAATAATTATTCTATTCCGTTAAGGAGAAGAAACACACTGGACAAGAGTATAGCTTCTTTCTTCTCTTCCCTTCTCCCTTCCAATTTTAAGCCCCTCAGGACAACAATAACCTGGACATCCATCCAGCTTGTAGCCCAGTGGGAACGGAACATGAATAAAACAGGGTTTGGGAGAATGGGCCCTGACAAGTGAGGTGAATGATCCTACAGTCCAATAAACCTGACCCCTAAGTCTATCACACTGGGTCAGAAGATCCAATTATAGGTCTGTTCTAGTTCTTTTTATGATTGACAGCAGCCAGAGGCAAAATTACTTTGGTGTCTGTTAATCCAGCCTCTAATTTTCCCTTTGCCCCAGTACACACGAAGCATCATGGTGGCCCAGGGTGACTGATACTGTGACTGCAGATCTAAAATGCCCTTGTTTCCTATAAGACGAGCACCTGAGTTCAATGCCAGCCCTCCTCATGGGGATATTACCTGCAGCTCTGTTTGGAAGAAAAACTTCTGTGGACATTGTGTGCAGTCATAGATCTTGTCTTCTTGACCATGGGCAGAGAAAATATGCTGCTGCAACTTGTTTGCTTGAACAAACACTGAAATGATAAAAGAAGAGTGAACTTGGGGTTATTTTCATTCCGAAATGCCCTCCGTCCATGACTCCCCGTGAACAGCTGCAGACGGAGCAGAATGAATGGCGTACCTTCTGGGTGTGACCACTGCCAGGGGCCTGGGGAGAGCTGAGTCACACGGGCTCGTGGTTGGGTCTCTGGCTTTTGTTAAGATGCACTCTACCGAGCGAGCACCTAATTGAACCCAAACCGCTCCAAAGTAAAGGTTTATCGAGGCCCTGCCCCCCATAAATCTTTTAAAACGAAAATTGTCAAATGCACAGCACTGTCTGAACAGAAATGATTCTTATTTCTCAGCAACCCAGAGGTTAAGAAATCATAGATGCCAAAACCCTGTTTACTGTAATTGCCTAAAGTCATAGCTACCAAACAGTTCTCTATTTAAATGTGTTAATGCTAAAAATTATATCCCACAGCTACTCTGGGGCACTGTCTATAAATGTGAAACAGAACGGCAGGTAAATTCTCTTTGGATACTTTAAGATCAACTCAGCCTATACACTGAATGCAAGGGTTTCAATAATATAAACATGTTCAATTTTAATGACTACAAAACAAGGCCCTAAGACTGTGTAACAGTTTACCTAGGAGACATACTATTAATAATTAAATTGTATATGCCAGAGGCAGTGTTTGGGTTGGCAGAACTGACTTCTGATGGATGCCTGGTGCACTGTGACCTAAAAAAGTTTGCATCTACAATATTAATCTGTATAGGCAGGGAAAGGATTTATTAAAGATGCTGGCATTTGACTTTGACTCTAATCATTAAAATTATTCTAATTGCCAGCCAACCTAAAATATTAGAATATTGTTCTTGTGAGTCATACATTTTAATCATATTTCTCATTACCTTAAAAAACTGCTCAGATTTCTTCTTCCCCCTAACATGCTTTATATTGGAAGGTTGTTGTTTTTTTTTTAATTGCTTTTTCTAAAATTACTTCAAGATACACTAAAACAATTCAGGTCTGTCAGCACAGGAAAGGCAGACCGTTCATGATTAATGCATTTTTGTCTCTTACCTACATCAACCAAAAGAAATGGGGTTTTTATACTGATCTGCAACAAATCTCTATCTAACTTAGCACATTTTACAAGGCTCCTGGCCACAAGATGAAAGGGCTGTTTTATTAGGGGTCTTAATCATGAGGAGATCTATGACCCATTCCTCCTTATAAAGACGTATTAGGAGCTTTTATAAAGAACCCAGACTCCTGACTCATTGTATTAAGACAAATACTACGTTATGGTGAAAACATAATACATATATTTTAAATACAAATTTGGAGGAATCAAAAAATAGTTCCAAAATAAGGAGTGGCTGATGGCATTATTGAATGAAGGAGCCTCACAGGCAAATGGTAAAGGCAGAACCACCAGCATAGTCTGGTACTACGTGTGCTAACTGTGTAGGAACATGGCCTCTCTCTTTTTATTTTATTACAGGACAGAAATCTACAGGCTGAATGCAGTGAAGGTTAATACCAAGGCTTTGGGATTTTACACCGCAAACCAGGAAGTCACTTTTGAGAGGAGATGTTTTTGTTTTGTTTTGCTTTTTCCGACAAATAAGAAGGAAACATGGCCTTGAGGGGTTTGACCAATGAGTCCAAGACACAGGCAAAATTATCATAAAGGATTTTCCAAAATAACTTTGTCATTGTCATGGGAGCAGCAGAAACGTGTGTGATCATATTTCAACCCCTATGGGCTTCAACTTATAGTTTCTGATTTGCATTTTTTCTTTTTTTCTTTTTTTTTTGCTGCTCTTGCTGAAAACTATAATGCTACAACGTCTCATAAAAGTTTCTTCTTAAAAGTGTAAACTTATATCAACTTCTATTTTAAAAATCCAGTGACATAGGAAATAAAGGCCTCATCTAATGTGTTCATTTAATCTGTTTTCTAGTTCAAAGAATTGGGAGAGGGTTTTAATAACGCCTTTATATTTCATAGGGGGAGTGTTATAAAATTCTCCACGTTAAAATAACAGACGTGTTGACAACACGGCTGTACTTCTTTTAGTCCCATGTCTTAGGATGAAAAAGCCACCTTTGCCTCGCTAACCTCTTAACACCGAGAGGAGAAAAGTGAACGAAACACGGATGTCATTTTACAAATGGAAAAGTGCAAACTTCTGAGAGAACCTGAAATGCCATTTGTTCATCCTGACAGTTAACCTTCCTGACCGTTTGAGCCTCTAAAGTAGGTGGCGATCGATAATGCTAATCAGCAGAAATCAAACGTCTTCTTCCCAAATTGAACTGAAGTCAGACCTGTAAAAGGCCATAGCAGTGGGAAGTATGCCCTGGTAGGAAAGACAGGATGTGGCTGAGAAACTCTCCAGAGTTTTCCAGAAATAATCTTCCTACCTGTAAAGCAGACGGGACACTTGAAGGTACCGCCCATCCCTTCGAAGCTGTGCTCGATCAGGTGGCACTGGAGTTTGGCAGGGGAGTCGAAGGTCTGGCTGCAGAGTTTGCACTCATGGTTCAGTCCTTCATCTGTTAAGGAAAGTGCGTGAGCAGAAAAGTTGACACCCTTCACATCTTTGACAGACTAGTGAGTTAACTATAACTGCATACATTAAACTCTTTCCAGCCCCAAATATAAATGTGTAGTAGTATATATGGTTACTTCACATTATGAATGAATTTATATCAATTGGAAACATTTCTGGAATTTAAAATCGAACGATAATCACAAGGTAGGTTTTATCTTGGGGTAGTGCATTTTATTAAGCTTTTAAAGGAAAATTGGTGTGTCAATAACGAGGCATCTCCTTTTCTCTAACTAGCAAGATTTTATGGGCTGTGTATTTCCAAAGTCCTGAAATAAAGGACCCATAGAAAAATGAACAGCTTCTCCCCAGGCCTCTCCTCTGGTTTATCTAGAAGGTTCTAGATGTTTCTATTACTAACCCTAAGGTTTTTAGTGGTTTTCCCATTGAAGACTTCCTTTTTCTACTTCCAAGATTTTCTGGCAATTTTAAAATATTATTAATGCTCATAGTGTTTTATAAATGCTCTTTTTTCCTGCTTGAAACTCCCAGTCCCCCATATCTTCTCAGTTCATTGCTCCCTTTATTTTGTAAGACAGTTTCAGTTTTACCCTCAGATCTAGACTCTGCCTGTCTTTCTCCAAAGGCACTTTCATGAGCTCCAGGCTCACTTTTGACTAGTCCTGGAGTTTTCTTTGATACCTCAGGAACAGGTAGAAAAATATTTTGATGTAATAACACTTGCTATATAAAATGAAAAGTTTGTGATATAGACAGAAAACATTATTTTTAAGTTGTTTTCCTCATCAAAATGTTTATGAGATTATACATTTAAGGATTATTCTAACTTGTTTCAATTTGCAGTTATAAGAAATGAAAACCCATAGCACTAGAACGAACAACCTAACACTTCTTTGGTGCTTACTGTGTTCCAGACACTGTTGTTCTAAGTGCTTGCAGACATGAATTCATCAAATTTAACAACAACTACTATTATTCCCATTTTACAGATGAGGAAAGTGACGCCCAGAGAGTTGAACTGATTTTGCTCTGAGTCATAGGAGCAATACTTGGTGGAACCAGAACTTAAACCTAGGCAGCCTGGCCTCAGGGTCCATGATCTTAGCAGACATACTATGGCATACACCAGCTACTCCCAAGACTCTCATTAGGAAAAGTAAGGGCTAGGAGGCTTCAGTTTAATCTGAAATGTTATCAAGTTATACTTTTATCTTCTCTTATTTGCAAAGATTAGAAATGCTACTAAGGAACATCTGTGTCAGATAGTCTAGGTCTAGGGAATGAAAGACATATTTACACCGTAGGGGTAACGAGTCTACACTCCAAAGCTATTTCCTTTTACTCAACACCACATGCATTCAGAAGTCCTTCACCAGTTGATATTACTGGCAACACAAAGGCCCAATTACAAAGTGAATTATTATTAGCTAACTGGAGTAAAATCACTCTATTTGTATTCCTAATCTTTCTTCTCACGCAAGTATGAGTCTTTAGAAGCAGAGGATTGGAATTTGTAAAAAGAGAAGCAAAGCACTAATTAAGCCACCCAGTACTGTCTACATTTCACAGGAGATAAAAACCTACTCTGTATTTGGGTGGCACAGTAAATTCCTTGATTATAATTATGTAAGAAGGAGTTTAATTGTGCATACTGACATGACTAGGGGTTATACAAAAAGCTTTAGGGATTATATAAGATCAAAGGTTTTTCATCTGTTCCTTTCTCTCTCTCTCTTTTTTTTTTAATCCTAAAGGCACCAACATTTTTCTAAATTTTGGATATTGAATAATATAAGAAACACTATTTATTGTAGGGAATTGGGTCAGTAAGTTAATCGTCAGAAATACTTGCCAAATTTAAATGTTTCCTATTTCCTCAGTGCTGTATACCTTTATTGTGATAGTAAGAAGGTACCTAAGACTTCTAATTTCATCTTTAAATTACGTGTTTTGCACAAGAACCAAGATGTGGTCTATGGGTGTGAGAAGTTATACACATATGTTCCAGAATTCTTAAACTTGCAACGTTTGTCAAGGAACATATATAGGCCTGGTGGGTTTTCTTGGGGATAATGATTGACTGTTACATGAACATAACGTAAATTATGCACGTTAAGGTGATCTTCAATGTGATGTTATCTTTCTTGACTATGAGTATTTTGTTTGGAAAAATAATAGAAGGGAAAATACATAAGATATATTTATATGAGTATAAGGAAAATGTCTTCATCGATTTTGATTTATTTCCTATCCAAAGAACAGAGAAGTTCCATCACAAAATGTTAAATAATCAAAATTTAGTCCAGTGAATTCACAAAAAGGTGACACACACTCATAAAGTATTTATGCATTATTAGCGCAGACTTCTTTTCCATGAATTCCATGCTTTGTGAGGGCACCAATAGCAACGATAATAACAATAGCACCCAGCATTTTCAGAACTCTTTATAGTTTAAAAGCACATTGTAATATTGAAAAAAATGTTGGACGTTCTATCTGCCTTTTATTTCTAAGTTACATAGAGGTCTTTTCCAACAAATAACTTGTCCTAGTTATTTGAGTGGGACAGAAAATATATCTGAATTATTACACAGCAAATGATAGATAAGCAAAAGTCAGGATGCTCCAACCTAGACAATGGACATACCCACCAATTCCTCTCACTGTTGTTAACTTCTCTGCTCATTTCCCCATGTTCACACTTACTTATCACCACAGGGTCAAATGATAATGAATGAGAGAGAGAGGGGGACCCAAAACATGGTTACAGCTGGTTAATAGAATTTATTTTGTACTTTTAAAAATTGAAGTGGGGGGGATAGAGAATAATGGCAAACTAATGAAACTTATTTATAATAAGAATTTCCAAAGTTTATACTTAGTCTCTGTTTAACTCAGTTATCATTCATTCTATATTTGCATTGTGTGGCAAAGGGCAGTGTCTTAATTTTCAAAAAATTTCGAAAACACCCTTAGTCCTGGGGGATCAAGCTCAGTTAAGCTCTGTTTCCTTTAAAAACTGAGCTTCCCTCCTTCTTTCTTCCTATCTGATAGGTCCTCAAGAACAGTACAGAGGAACCATGGTTTCCATTAAACGTCCATGTTCATGAGGTGGCACTATCAACACCTCCAGCTTCAGGTCAATTTAAGCCTTAGACTCAAGGACTTTACCCAGGAAGCCACAACTCTCACCTTGTTTCCTAAAGGTGCCAAAAGCTTAAAAAATTCAATCAAAGTAACCATTTCTGCTCTCCGGAAAGGTAGCAACTGACAGTAATTGGATAATAATACAGTCTGACTCATTTATTAAAAAGAGATTCTGAGTCAACTGATTTAATAACCATTACAATATTCCATTAAGAATATAATAGGCTAGTGCAGCCCTATTTTTTATTAAGAGTTATAGGTGGCATCTATGGAAGAAACTTCTAGACTTTTCTTCCTCTTTTTTGCTTATCTATCTTCTTCAGATTTTCTACAGTAAGCATAATTTGCCTTTATAGGTTACTTTGAAAATTAAAGAATAAAAAAACACTATCTTTCTTATACCCTACTAATAAAGATCGATTACAACACTGAAATTTTGAATGCCAGAAGTTAGACAGAAAATGAGCAATATTATGAAGTACAGAAAAACTCCAATTCTGAACATTAGACTGAAAAGTATTCTAGCCAAATACATGTGAAAGCAGAAACTAGCACATGGAAAGAGAGAGAGAAGCATCACAGTGTGTATTAACCCACTGAATGAGAAGAATATGGAGCTTTCAGTATAAACCCACACCTTTCCAGAACAAACAGAAAACCCCTCTCTCTTGTGTCCTGGAGCAGGGGAACATGCATGCCGCTAGCACTGTGGGTCCAATGTCAGGAAAGGCAAGAGTGAAGCTCTTACCACAGAGAATGTGTTGGCGGCCAGCAACTTCCTGTCCTGGTCAACCGCTTTAAAGCATGACCAAAGATGGTTTGGGTATAAATGAGAACACTTTAAAGCATGACTAAAGATGGTTTGGGTATAAGTGAGAAATAATGTCACATGTATATAAATTTCAGCTAAAATAATTATTTCCATTTGTTAATCTTCATTTAAGTGTGAACATAAATGTAAACAGGAATCAAGTCTACATAGAAGAGACTGATGCTAATGTAAATATTTACTCTAATATTAAATGTTGCAAAGGAAAGAATCTGAATACATAATTGCAATACAACCTCCTTGCCTTAGAAGGGAACGTGATAATCATTTACTATAATCATGTGCTACAAGAACAAAATCTGTTTGTCTAAGGCCAGTTCAAAGGGGAATGATAATTTCTCTCTCTCCAATTTATAAAACCTGGATGAACACAACTATTAATCAGTCAGTTTCATAACAGAAAAAATAATAGTTACCATTCGGGTGCTCAAGTACAACCCACGTTATAAGCTCCAACACGGCAATTGTTAGCTGAACACAAGACACTGACATTTCAATATAAGCTTTAAACAAGAGAAACCCTTTAAGCAGCCTCTAGACTGTGTGTCTCATGTTTATACTCCTTTTCCTTCAGTAAAAACAAAAATCTAGAGCAGCTACAAGCAAATGTTCAGTGGTTGACTTACATGTAGCTGTTATCCAAGGAATCACTGGGGGACTCCTAATATCATCTGATCAACACTGCAGCCATTACTAAGGACCAATTTGTAACGGTTTATAAGGAGAACTCCTTCTCTCACTTACCCTCGAGACTGGCCAGAAGGGTCCTCCAGCCCCTTCCACTGCATAAATCTATAGACTAAAGTCCAAAGCTAGAAACCCCTCCTGGTGCATCATCACGTGGCAGGGGCCATACTTAAAAGCTCTGAACTGAGTGAGTAAACTCTGCCCTCAGAATACAAACAGAGGAATCAAATGCCCTGCAGTTGCAATTTTTCCAGTTTGAATGTGTGTACCACTGTATCCTTATATATATTTTTAAATCCAAGAAAACTATGCCCTAAACCAATTCCCAACCCCCAACCCTTTACTTTGCTTCTCCTCTTCCTTGAGTTAATTTCCAAGCACACATTTATAAGCTAGGGGTCTGAGGAGTAACAAAGAAAAGCCGTACATGACAAAACTCACCCCTTGGCTACGTTGGCTCACCCTAGAAACCAGGAGTAGAAAAAGAGGCAGACTGTACTGCAATTTACCATGCACACAGCCATCACATCTTTCTAGGTTCATAGTGCTCAGGCCACTGTAATCTGTTGTGTTATATACAGCACATATTTCACAACTGTAACACAAACACACTGAAGTGCTAATTTGGCAATGGGAAATATTACTCAGCCCTCAAAGTCGGCCACTAGATTAGTCATTAAGCCCCCAAAGTAAGGGAGCATTTGAAAATACTGAATATTGTGTGAACCTTTTCCTTACACTTGTTAAAAAGTACTGCCCTATCCTTCTGAACAATTCAACATGAAAATGAATGTTGCCTGAAGACTGTCACAGCACTTTCTTGGATTTTTCTCAATGGCAACATGAGAATGTCTGGCACTGTCAGTATTTCTATGCCACATAAGAGAGAAGTACGAGATACAAGCATAAGACTCCCAATAAGATAGGAAGGGCACTGACTGGGAATCCCAAGAGTAAATGAGGCTTGGGTACCTCAGCTTTGTCTATCCACACACAAAATGTCTAACCCTTAGGTATGTCAAGAAAAGCAAAATGATAAACATCCCCTATGCCTCAGCCAGAATCTTATTTCAAGGAGACCTACAAGGTGCAGGTCTGCACTGAACTCAAGTTACTACCTGCTTTTGGCCAGTGGTCTAAAGACAATGATGTTTTGGACTTTATAAGCAGAACCACTGATACTGACACTGTTATTTCCTGTCTTGAACTTCTCATTATCAGCAGGGCTGGAGCAGGAAATGATTCAACTGGGGTAGGCTGCATTGTACCCAGCAGATTTTAAAGAGCCCAGGGGCTGCCTAGAGCCCCATAAACATCAGCAGCTTGGAAACTAGCAGGAGGTCCAGGTGGGTTGGGATGGGAGAGGCAGGCAGTGGGAGTTTAGATGCTCTGAGATGCAATACTGGCCAATTCCTTGGCTATTATTATCAGTTGTGTTAGCAGTTGGGTAGCAGTTATTAGAATATTCTCACATAGGCGAAAACATTGGAAAGCTGTTCAAACAATAAACAATAAAACAAACAACCCACTGAAAAGGTGGCTTTCCTCCACCTGTGGGGACTCCGCAGCGATATTGTGGCTCAAGTTCGGAATCAGGGCTAAGGATGCAGACTAAACCTGACCAGTATGTAGGCACCTCCAGGTCTGCACCCTTTTCTTCACTTTTCTCATCTAAACACGGACGGACGCATAGCTGAAGTCTCAGAGTGTGTATTATACAGTGCTGGCAAGTAGCTTTAAAGGCAAACATCTGGGGTTCAAATGTTTTTATTAAAACAAACAAACAAACATCAGTTTTTGGTAAGGCACTGATGAAATCACTTTGAGCTCCTCTCACCCCATTCCCCAAGATAAAACATTCTTAACCAAGAAAAGAAGAAAGTAGTACATGTTTCTTAGTAAAAATGTTGTTAACTCTGAGGAAGCAAGAGTGGGGATGGGGTGGGAGTGAGGATGGAGACCAACTAAGCCTGAAATACAATCTCTAGTTCTGTTTAGAAGTTAGGGTTGCTTTCAAAAAATAGCTCCTTGTATAAAGCTTTGATTTCACTAAATGCCATTGTGTTCCACGGAAAGAGGTCCAGTTTATTTGAACAGTCCATTTCCTCCTTATTTATGTTCACTTGAATTCATGAAAGCAACCCTTTCTCTTTTACAAAGTTTTTGTCACCTGATCTTTAGTGCTGCTCTGCTCTCTGCCTTGACAGAAAGTTTGTGGGTGCACAAGACAGTATAAAAAAATTCAGTTCCACTTCACATAATAATTAGACATACAATATGATTGGAAACAGCATGCTCCCAATTTCACAATTCAGTAATACATTTCAGCTCTTGCCTCACCTGTTAGAGAGAGGCAGGGACCAGCCCCAGACATCTTCATACCAAGAGAGTGCCAAGAACTAAGTTTGGGGTTACTCAACAATTCATGCTACAAGGCCCATTCCAGGAGGGCAAGGACATTTGCCTGTTTTGCGTATTGATGTTTGCCAAGTACCTAGAATAGTGCATGGCTCAAAGTTGAGACTCAATAAATACTGAATCTATGGGAAATATATACTTAGCTGGTCCTACATCTAATTTCACCAGAACAAACTGCCAAGACTAACACCAAAACAATGTTAATTATTTATCAATTGAGCTTTAAAACTTTGTTCCATTCCCTTGTACACTAAAGCCTTTGCATGTGACAAATTTGGACTAGCCAAATTTACCTTATGCTGCTTGCCTTCATTATTTTTTGAAATAAGATTAAAATGCTCCGGCAAATGAAGTATTAACAAAATAACTATCTTACTTGCCAACTTATCTCTGGCAGGAAACTGATGAGTCAATCTTATCCCTTATTTCAAGAGAAAAAATGTTATTATGCATTTTATTTCTGAGATACCAAAAAAGAGAACCATATGAAAGAAGGGATAATTACCTTTTATTTGTCTCAAGTCACAGAGAAGTCTCTACAGCATACATCCATGATGTGCAATTCATGTTTTAAGCAATTTTTAATAGTTATGCATTCTTATATTACAAAGCTCTATTCTTTTAACTAAATCAAATGTATGCATTTATTACCCTCTGTTGAAATTTCTTTTATTTGATATTAAATACCTATTAATGCCCTCACATCTGGGACTTTTGGCACTGGCGGAAGTACAGGTATATTTACCTTCAAGTACTGTACCAAAAAACCACAGAAATTGGTCATATTGAAAGAGTTCATGCAGTATAGACTAAACGTAACCTGCTTTAAAGTTCAATCTATTGGGAAAACATCCTGGAGAACTGAGATGGTGCAACCATTAATATGAATTCCACACAGCAGTAGGCCAGCAACTCCAGCCCTGCCCTGGACACAGCTCTCGTCAGGTGTGTTTCCGTGTTCCTCTGCTGAGTTGATGGCAAGGGTCAGGGCCTTTTCTTTCTTTCTTTTTTTTTAAAATCTTCTTCTTGGCATAAAGCCACTAGTTATCTGAAGGAGAAAGTCTCTCAACACCGAAAATCTGTCTATTCTTGCTAGAAGGCATAGGTTGCTATTGCTGATGATTTAAAAACAAAACAAACAGAACCCCCCAAATCAAACAAAAGAAATGGAATGAGGTTTACCAGCTTCGGTAGGTATTACGGATTCCAACAACCATGGGGTTTTTAGTGCCTACAGGTTTAAGACAAGAAACTAGACAGACATTTCCAAAGAAAATATCTTTCTAAGAAACTTACATTTTTGATGACTTATGGCAAAGATGACATCTTTTCCCCTAAACCGTGGTGTTTAGAATCAGGATTCAACACCAGAACACAGGTCAAATCTGCAATGGAGCATGAGGGTATAAAGGGGGCCAGAAGCCCTCAGATTTCCAAGGGACCTTCTCCAGGCCCTTTCACTTTGTCTGTAGCGATACTAAGAAAGTCCTAAGCAGCAATGCAAAAATCACAATACTGCACGTTATTTGCAAATGACTCACATTGTTATTGTTCTATTGGTGTGACCTTAGAAACTTGGCCTTGAAGAATAAAAAAAAAAAAAAAAAAAAGGTAATGGCGCAATAAATGCAGTAAGATTTCTAAAAACAGTTTATTGGAACTGTGCTGTGAAACTTGAATTCTTCTAATCAGACCATGCCGCCCCTTAGAGAAATTTTCCTGTGCATTATTAAAGTGATATACTGCAGTACCAGTTAGAGCTCCATAACCTTTAAACTGCCCGATTGTAATTAAGGCCACTAGTTTTATTTAGGAAGGTTCAAGGAGGCTCAATTTAAGTTGGCTTAACTAGTGTGAATTTAATGTCATGCTTCCAGGAGGCAGCGAGCTCTCTGGCCAGGCTGTTCTGTGGCACATGCAGCTGCGGGGGCATGAATTCTAAATTAAGCCCGGCTTTAAAGAACCTACAGATATCGGAAGTAGCTGGGTGTGTGAAAGTACACATCCCCACGGTTGCATATGTACATCATACGTTCATTCACTACACTGGCAGCTGCCTGATTTGGGAATCTCAATACATCTGATTATTTATAGTGTGAATAGAAGGGGGTTAAATTTACTCTTAAAGGCATAATGACCACTTTCATTGAAAGGTGAGGCCTAAGGCAATGTCCAATCTGCATTAATGATTTAAAAGAAGATACTTTTTTTATTTTAAAATATTAATTAACCTGGAACTTATGTTATTGTAGACTATCAGATGATGGCTCTCTAAATGGATTTTCTTTTCAAATTTCAAATACCTAAACAAAGTATATATATATATATATATATATATATATTAAATCAACTATATGTCAATAAAAAACTATCAAATGATAAATAAAATAAAATGTGCATATAACAAAGTTGTAAAGGCAGGAATGTTATTTGCATTATAAAAGAAATTCTAAGAAGGAAAATGTACAGTTGGGTATATGAGGAGAAAATAAAGCGAACTATTTGGACAGGCCACTAAATGGAGTGCTGAAAATAATATATAAACTTCACTGAAAGGGCAGCAAATCAAGGACTGAAAACAAAAGATAAGAGAAAATGAAAGTCCTCAATGCAGAGACTAGCAGAACCAAAGGGTAGCAGCAGAAAGAAAACACTTAAGGATTTGACCCGTGTTCAAAATTCTACTGGATGTGAGCTCAAAAACATTCATCTCTGGATGGAATGCTGGCAATTTTCTGTAGCTCCAACAGCAATAATGATAAATGAATTTCTTTACAGCTAAGTGGCTCAAGCAGCCAACTACGTTACCACTATATAATTAATAACAATAAGCAATTAAAGAGAACAGTGGGTTACAACTATAAGGTGTCAAAATATATTTAAAAAACTGCAACACACTTAAAAGAAAAATAAACATACAGGGTGTGAATCTAGGTACAGTTTCTTCTTCCACATTCTGTTTTAGATAAAGCTTTTTATGCTTGAAGGAAAATAGAGGATGACATAAAACTACTGTAAGGTGATTAACATCCCTCCGAAAGCACATAACACTCCCAATGCTCAAAGAAATCTGAAAAGTGATATGGAAACATGATTGTGAAGGCACGGGAGAGCTGGCTGACCACGATTTGCCATTATTCTTTTACTAAGAAATATTCTAATAAATACCTCCCTCTCCAAACTGTATTTGTTGGCTCAAACATTTTCAAAGATCCCAGAACACTGTGTTTTTTTTTCATGTAAAATCAAGAAGCAATAAACTAGGAATGTGTAGGTAAAAGGACAGGGTGAATGTATATATTGATATTTGGCTAAATGCTGGAATGTTTGATAAAGATTAGAAGGGGCTTTGGAGACAATCTCATTAACTATGGACTTGTTGAAAAGATGAGAAAATTGAGACTAGAGATAGAAACTGACACGTCCACCCTGTCAAAGCGCTTTGGTCACAGCCAACCAGAATCCAGAGTTCCTGAATCCAGTACTACACTGTCCCACCGAACTATCATTTTAAAAAGTTTCCTCCCTCTTAACTACAACAACTTAAGTCATCAATTATGCAAAGCAAAAGTTATTGTCTCTTTAGATCTCTTACTGATGTGCAAAGAATTATTTATATTTCCATGCCATCTGGTCACTCCTTTGCTCCTTGACAAGACAAAGCCTAAATTTATTCCAATCCACATCATCCCCTACTTCCTAATCAACTAAGTACATACTATTAAGGTCTGTTGCCCTTGTGAAAGTGCTCCTCTCCCTTCTGGAAAGCAGAGCCTTAGCTGACATGCAGTGCCTGTTGGTAATGGAAAATTAAATTCCCCGTATCTCATGATTCTGCAGAAGTGCTAGGAACACCATCCTTGGTAAAGCACGTTGGGCTGAGCTGTCAATCTGAAAGGAACACCCATGATTATACAACTTACGGCATAGAAGGCATTCATGGCTGAATGCTGATGCTTTCTCCCAATGGCAATTACGCACTGATTTGGTTAAACTGTCACCTGAAACCCTGTGGTGACTGGGCTAGAGGCTCTCCTGTATGGTATTATCATTATTCAGAAACAAAGACTGATTCCTTAATTCTATTCTACCTATAGCTAATTATACTTCTTCAAGTGCCTGAATCATTCCCTGATATGGTACTAAATGGAGTATTTGGGAAGAAACTGGGACTCCATGCATATCCTAAGTGTGCGGCTTACTAAAAAGGCAATGCCATGCTTATGTATGGAAAATAATAGCTCACGATGTTCCTTACCTACATTTCTCTCTTGGGCATCATTCTGGATACACCAGCACATCTAGACACTATAAGCTGAAGCCAGGATGTTACTGGCATACCAATGAGTTATACTCATTCCTAGTTCCTTCTGTCTGTTTCCTGTCAGTCAAGAGTAACATAAGTGAGAGAGTTACTATCTATTGAGAGATGGGAAAAAAGAAGGAAGAGAGGAAGGAAGGAAGGAAGGAAGGTCAAAAGATTCACGTTGTAACAAAGATTTCTGTGTTATTCTCCTTAGCTTGGAAGTACAGTGAAGAAGCAGATATTCCTGTATGTTTTGTTAGGTCACAGACCAAAGCTAAAGACTAACAGAAATGAGCCTAACAGAAACCATGAATTAGTTAATAAGTGTATCTGTTAAATAAAGAATGAAACATAAGAGTCCTTGTGAAGATGGCGGAGTAGAAGGACGTGCGCTCATTCCCTCTTGCGAGAGCACCAGGATCACAACTAGCTGCTGAACAATCATCGACAGGAGGACACTGGAACTCACCAAGGAGGATACGCCATGTCCAAGGACAGAGGAGAAGCCACAGTGAGATGGTAAGAGGGGTGCAATCACAATAAAATCAAATCCCATAACCACTGGGTGGGTGACTCACAAACTGGAGAACAATTATACCACAGAAGTCCACCCACTGGAGTGAAGGTTCTGAGCCCCACGTCAGGCTTCCCAATCTGGGGGTCTGGCAACAGGAGGAGGAATTCCCAGAGAATCTGACTTTGTAGGCTCCTAGGATTTGATTGCAGGACTTCGACAGGACTGGGGGAAACAGAGACTCCACTCTTGGAGGGCACACACAAAGCAGTGTGTGCATCAGGACCCAGGGGGAAGGAGTAGTGAGCCCATAGGAGACTGAACCAGACCTACTGCTAGTGTTGGAGGATCTCCTGCAGAGGCAGGGGGTGGCTGTGGCTTACTGCGGGGACAAGGACACTGGCAGCAGAAGTTCTGGGAAGTACTCCTTGGTGTGAGCCCTCCCAGAGTCTGCCATTAGCCACACCAAAGAGCCTGTAGCCTCCAGTGCTGGGTCACCTCAGGCCAAACAACCAGCAGGGAGGGAACTCAGCCCAACCCATCAGCAGACAAGCAGATTAAAGTTTTACTGAGCTCTGCCCACCAGAGCAACACCCAGCTCTACCCACCACCAGTCCCAACCATCAGGAAGATTGCACAAGCCTCTTAGATAGCCTCATCCACCAGAGGGTGGACAGCAGAAGCAAAAAGAACTACAATCCTGCAGTCTGTGGAACAAAAACCACATTCAAAGAAAGATAGACAAAATGAAAAGGCAGAGAACTATGTCCCAGATGAAGGAACAAGATAAAACCCCAGAAAAACAACTAAATGAAGTGGAGATAGGCAACCTTCCAGAAAATAATTCAGAATAATGATAGTGAAAAGGATCCAGGACCTCAGAAAAAGAATGGAGGCAAAGATCAAGAAGATGCAAGAAATGTTTAACAAAGACCTAGAAGAATTAAAGAACAAAAAAACAGAGATGAACAATACAATAATTGACATGAAAAATATGCTAGAAGGAATCAATAGCAGAATAACTGAGGCAGAAGAATAGATAAGTGACACGGATGACAGAATGGTGGAATTCACTGCCGCAGAACAGAATAATGAAAAAGGAATGAAAAGAAATGAAGACAGCCTAAGAGACCTCTGGGACAACATTAACACTGTTAATGCAACATTTGCATTATAGGGGTCCCAGAAGAAAAAGAGAGAGAGAAAGGACACGAGAAAATATTTGAAGAGAGTATAGTCGAAAACTTCCGTAACATGGGAAAGGAAATAGGCACCCAAGTCTAGGAAGTGCAGAGAGTCCCAGGCACGATAAACCCAAGGAGAAACACACCGAGACACAGAGTAATCAAATTGACAAAAATTAAAGACAAAGAAAAATTATTAAAAGAACAAGGGAAAAATGACAAATGACATACAAGGGAACTCCCATAAGGATAACAGCTGATTTCTCAACAGAAACTCTACAAGCCAGAAGGGAGTGGCATGATATATTTAAAGTGATGAAAGGGAAGAACCTACAACCAAGATTACTCTACCCAGCAAGGATCTCATACAGATTCGACGGAGAAATCAAAAGCTTTACAGACAAGCAAAAGCTAAAAGAATTCAGCACCACCAAACCAGCTCTACGACAAATGCTAAAGGAACTTCTCTAAGTGGTAAACACAAGAGAAGAAAAGGACCTACAAAAACAAACCCATAACAATTAAGAAAATGGCAATAGGAACATACATATCGATAATTACCTTAAATGTGAATGGATTAAATGCTCCAACCAAAAGACACAGGCTTGCTGAATAGATACAAAAGCAAGACCCATCTATATACTGTCTACAAGACACCCACTTCAGACCTAGGAACACATACAGACTGAAAGTGAGGGGATGGAAAAAGATTTTCCATGAAAATGGAAATCAAAAGGAAGCTGGAGTAGCAATACTCATATCAAATAAAATAGACTTTAAAATAAAGAATGTTATAGGAGACAAGGAAAGACACTATATAATGATCAAAGGATCACTCCAAGAAGAAGATAAAACAATTATAAATATATATGCACCCAACATACGAGCACCTCAAGACATAAGGTAAATGCTAACATCTATAAAAGAGGAAATCGACAGTAACACAATAATAGTGGGGGACTTTAACATCTCACCTACACCAATGGACAGATCATCCAGACAGAAAATTAATAAGGAAACACAAGCTTTAAATGACACAATAGACCAGATAGATTTATAGGACATTCCATCCGAAAACAGCAGATTACACTTTCTTCTCAAGTGCACACAGAACATTCTCCAGGATAGATCACATCGTGGGTCACAAATGAAGCCTTGGTAAATTTAAGAAAATTGGAATCATATCAAGCATATTTTCCAACCACAACGCTATGAGATTAGAAATGAATTACAGGGAAAAAACCCATAAAAAACACAAACACATGGAGGCTAAACAATACGTTACTAAATAACCAAGAGATCACTGAAGTAATCAAAGAGGAAATCAAAAAATACCTAGAGACAAATCACAATGAAAACATGATGATCCAACACCTATGAGATGCAGCAAAAGCAGTTCTAAGAGGGAAGTTTATAGCAATACAATCCTACCTCAAGAAACAAGAAAAATCTCAAATAAAAAATCTAACCTTACACCTAAAGGAACTAGAGAAAGAAGAACAAACAAAACCCAAAGTTAGTAGATGGAAAGAAATCATAAAGATCAGAGCAGAAATAAATGAAACAGAAACAAAGAAAACAATAGCAAAGATGAATAAAACTAAAAGCTGGTTCTTTGAGAAGATAAACACAACTGATAAACCTTTAGCCAGAGTCATGAAGAAAAAGAGGGAGAGGACTCAAATCAATAAAATTAGAAATGAAAAAGGAGAAGTTACAACGGACAATGCAGAAATACAAAGCATCATAACAGACTACTACAAGCAACTCTATGCCAAAAAAATGGACAAGCTGGAAGAACTGGACAAATTCTTAGAAAGCTATAACCTTCCAAGACTGAATCAGGAAGAACTAGAAAATATGAACAGACCAATCACAAGTAATGAAATTGAAACTGTGATTAAAAATCTTCCAACAAACAGAAGTCCAGGACCAGATGGCTTCACAGGTGAATTCTATCAAACATTTAGAGAAGAGCTAACACCCATCCTTCTCAAACTCTTCCAAAAAATTGCAGAGGAAGGAACACTCCCAAACTCATTCTATGAGGCCACCATCACCCTGATACCAAAACCAGACAAAGATGTCACAAAAAAAGAAAACTACAAACCAATATTGCTGATGAATATAGATGCAAAAATCCTCCACAAAATACTAGCAAACAGAATCCAACAACACATTAAAAGGATCATACACCATGATCAAGAGGGATTTATCCCAGGGATGTAAGGATTCTTCAATATATGCAAATCAATCAATGTGATACACCATATTAACAAACTGAAGAATAAAAACCATATGATCACCTCAATAGATGCAGAAAAAGCTTTTGACAAAATTCAACACCATTTATGATAAAAATTCTCCAGAAAGTGGGCATAGAGGGAACCTACCTCAACAGAATAAAGGCCATATATGACAAACTCACAGCAAACATCATTCTCATTGGTTAAAAACTGAAAGCATTTCCTCTAAGATCAGGAACAAGACAAGGATGTCCGCTCTCACCACTATTATTCAACATAGTTTCGGAATTCCTAGCCATGGCAATAAGAGAAGGAAAAGCAATAAAAGGAATCCAAATTGGAAAAGAAGAATTAAAACTGTCACTGTTTGTAGATGACATGATACTATACATAGAGAATCCTAAGGATGCCACCAGAAAACTACTAGAGCTAATCAATGAATTTGGTAAAGTTGCAGGATACAAAATTAATGCACAAAAATCTCTTGCATTCCTGTACACTAAAAATGAAAGATCAGAAAGAGAAATTAAGGAAACAATCCCATTCACCATTGCAACAAAAAGAATAAAATACCTAGGAATAAACCTACTAAGGAGGTCAAAGACCTGTACTCAGAAAACTATAAGACACTGATGAAAGAAATCAAAGATGACACAAACAGATGGAGAGACATACCATGTTCTTGGATTGGAAGAATCAATATTGTGAAAATGATTATATTACCCAATCTACAGATTCAATGCAATCCCTATCAAATTACCAATGGCATTTTCTACAGAACTAGAACAAAAAATCTTAAAATTTGTATGGAGACACAAAAGACCCCGAATAGCCAAAGCAATCTTGACGGAAAAAAAACGGAACTGGAGGAATCAGACTCCCTGACTTCAGACTATACTACAAAGCTACCCATGCACCTATGGTCAACTAATCTATGACAAAGGAGGCAAGGAAATACAATGGAGAAAAGACAGTCTCTTCAATAAGTGGTGCTGGGAAACCTGGACAGCTACATGTAAAAGAATGAAATCGAACACTCCCTAACACCATACAAAAAAATAAACTCAAAATGGATTAAAGACCTAAATGTAAGACTGCACACTATAAAACTCTTAGAGGAAAACATAGGAAGGACATTCTTTGACATAAATCACAGCAAGATCTTTTTTGATCCACCTCCTAGAGAAATGGACATAAGAACAAAAATAAACAAATGGGACCTAATGAAACCTTAAAAGCTTTTGCACAGCAAAGCAAACTATAAACAAGATGAAAAGACAACCCTCAGAATGGGAGAAAATATTTGCAAACGTATCAACAGACAAAGGATTAATCTCCGAAATATGTAAACAGCTCATGCAGCTCAATATTAAAAAAACAAACAACCCAATCAAAAAATGGGCAGAAGACCTAAATAGACATTTCTCCAAAGAAGACATACAGATGGCTAAGAGGCACATGAAAAGCTGCTCAACATCACTAATTATTAGAGAAATGCAAATCAAAAGTACACTGAGGTATCACCTCACACCAGTTAGAATGGGCATCATCAGAAAACCTACAAAAAACAAATGCTGGAGAGGGTGTGGAGAAAAGGGAACCCTCTTGCACTGTTGGTGGGAATGTAAATTGATACAGCCACTATGGAGAACAGCATGGATGTTCCTTAAAAAACTAAAAATAGAATTACCATATGACCCAGTAATCCCACTACTGGGCATATACCCAGAGAAAACCATAATTCAAAAAGACACATGCACCCCAATGTTCATTGCAGCTCTATTTACAATAGCCAGGTCATGGAAGCAACCAAAATGCCCATCGACAGACGAATGGATAAAGAAGTTGTGGTACATATATATATGATGGAATATTACTCAGCCATTAAAAGGGATGAAATTGTGTCATTTGTAGAGACGTGGATGGACCTAGAGACTGTCATACAGAGTGAAGTAAGTCAGAAAGAGAAAAACAAATATCGTATATTAACGCATGTATGTGGAATCTAGAAAAATGGTACAGATGACCTGGTTTACAAGGCAGAAATAGAGACACAGATGTAGAGAACAAACGTATGGACACCAAGGGGGGAAAGTGACAGGGGTGGGTAATGAATTGGGAGATTGGGATTGACATGTATACACTAATATGTATAAAATGGATAACTAATAAGAACCTGCTGTTTAAAAAAAATTTTAAATTACAAAAAATGAGACATAATTAAGGATAGCTCTTTCTCAGATAGCAATTCCTTACATTACCTTCTGCAAAGCTATTAAATATTTCTAAGACTATAATGCCAAATTATAAAGATGCTTTGGGCACAATAAATTTTTAAGCCCCTATCTTTATGACAGTTTTTCTAAAAACTGAACCAGCTCATTCCAGATCCATTTAAAAAATTTAAATATTGTATACTCTGTCAATGTAAAGAAGGCTGATAATTTCCTAACAGAAAAAAAAAAAAAATCTATTGAAAAAAAGTCACTAAAATATCTATCAATGGCTTTAAGCATTTTATATATTTAAAAGCTCTGCTTTGCCCCTCTGCACGATGTGATGCAATCAGCATAGAATTACAATGCTGTCTTAAACAATCTAAGTAGAAATCTGATACTCAAAACTATAAAATTTTTATCTTTTCTGAAAGCAAATCATATTTAGCTCACTTATCAATTTCATTGTTAATAAAGGGAAATGTAAAATTCCAGGATAAAAGGTGACCTACGGTGATGTCTTGGCCTCCTACTCTTCCTTTGCTTCTGAAAAGCAGTAGCAATGTCTCTTCTCACAGACTGAGATTAGCATGAGAGTTTCTATATTTGACAATCTGGAGAAAAGTAAATACAGTGTATAATTTTGTAGGATAGTAACTGTTGGGTAAGATGGAGGCGAACGGTGTGATATGAACTGGCAATGAACAAAGTACTTCTTTCTCTGAATATTGGAGGGAAGACATTTCAGAAATTAAAATGAGAGTGGGTAAATATAGATTAGCCTTGTATGAATGTGCAGAAAGGAATAAAGTGCGGTCACTATTTTTTGCATATTTTCAACCAATCACAATAACTGACCATGGCATGGATACTTATATTTAGAGAAAAAAGCTTAGTAACAAAATAAATTTTCTTCCCCAGAATGGGAAGAGAAGTTTCCTTAATTAAATATTGGCCCAGCTATTTCAAAGAATTAAAAATGAAATAAAACCTCAGAGAATTAGATGTAGCTAAAACTATCACATTACCCTTACGAGTGAGCACATGATCGATGAGGAAGCTATAGATTGGCATCTTGGCCAGACGAGTCCATTCTGAGCCTTTTTACTCTACCTAATGGCACCCACAATGCAAGCGGACACCCCCTCAAAAGGGAACAGCATGAGAAAGGAGAATGCAATCGAGTAACATACAGAGGCAGAATCTGTGCCCCTCTTTAGATCTGTGTCTCTAGAACCTGAGCATCTCTCTTTTGAAATGAATATTAGAAAGTCTGTCTTAAAATGATAACAGCGGGGAAATTCCAAATCAAAGTAGTCACTGTGGCCTTAACTCACCCGATTAGGCCTACATATTACCTCATTTGCTGCAAAAGATCATACTTTGTGCTCAGGCCAACACGACTTTTAAGCACAAGAAGCTGAATGAAGTGTCTATACAATTCAAACCCAGCTCCCCCTGCCCCCCACCATTTTTTTTTTTTTTTTTTTTTTGGAAAGCCCCATAAGAAGGAGGTTCTTATCAATACTAAGCCTATTACAGTGGTACATTTTCCTCTGCCTGAGGACGATTATATATATATAACAACTGATTATATTTATAGAGCATTTCACAATTTTCAAAATGTGTGGTTGTGGGTGTATATACTTCGATTCTCAGTTAATCTGCTCAATAACACGGATTGGTCCAGGTTAACCCAAATCCTAGGAAGAGTAAAACTCAAAGTCACATGGGTAGAGAGTGGTAGAACCGGGCTCAGATCTGGGTCTAGGCTCCAGATTACCGGGAAGAAAATAATTACATTTCAACATGGAACCAAGTTTTTAGTTTAATCATCTATGATATTTAGTTCACTGGGTCACTATGCTCAGGAGGAGGGGAGATCACCCAGCAGTTTGTGTTGATAATGCGTTTAGTTAAGGCAGTGATTCACAAAGGGAGGAAAAATCAGAAAAGTATACTTTCAGCATGGACCTTTCTGATTATCTTAATGGTTTATTTTAGTGCCCTTTGAAGGTTTAAGGCCAAACATAAGATGCTCTTTTTTTTTAGGTTATTACTTTTTAATTTATCAAGATTGAATTCAAAACTTGGCATTCAAAAATCTGACTAATTCATGAAGAAATAACATACCTCAATTTTGCGGGTATGGGTAAGGAAACTGATATGATTCATTTTATTAACGAATCTGTTTTTAAAAACCAAAAAAGTCATTATTTTCAAACTGTGTGAAGCAAGGCAGAATGAGTTGTTTCCCATTACAAATGGTACCAGTTACAAGGCTGTTTTCTTGTCCGCATGTGGGATTTTCACATAGACTGTTAAATATAACTTACTGAGTTGATTTGGAAAATACCAAGAAAACCATACACTGTATAGCTCAAATGATTAGAGTTAACAAAAACAAACAAACCCTCCCTGGCCCCCAGAAATGTAAATAAAAAGTCAGATTTCCCTGTACTGCATTTGATTGCATTAATTGATGTTTTAAAAAGTCCATTGAAAATAAAGCCCAGCAGTAGCATTTTTCTTTCCTAAATCACAATAGCAGCACATTACAAACACTACCAAAAGGTCCCCTGGTACGTTTGTAAAGTTCCACTCTGGCAGTAAAATGTGTGTTCTCCATTTCCATCTCTACCCTCCCAAATATGTATGAAAGCAGGTGACAAATGCAATTAAGCCTCCTTGCGCATTGTTTATATATTTATTTCCAACGAAGACTCAGAACCTGAATGGTCAGCCACTAAACTCTTTTTAATTTGTAAAAAAACCCCACAAAATCTTATTCTAATACAGGGTTTGACCTCTGATAGCAGGCAGACCTTTACTATCAAGTCTAGTTTTTGTAATCTGTCATGTTTCCACAATCCTGATAAGTGAGGCATGAACTTCGGGGGGCCTAGCATATTAGCTAACAATAGACCTCTACCAGAGGCTTCAATGGGCTTACACCATAGTGGGTAGGACAGATAGTGTTTATAAAAGTCATCACAGTCATCATCTGTAAAGCTTCTCTTCCCATGCACCATGAGGGAGTGATTTTAAAAACTCAGGCTTTGGCATCACTTGGTGGTGGCGGGTGGGATGCCCAACGCTGCCCCTAACAAGCTGTGTAGTCTCACCTACGTTACTTAACCTTGCCTCAGCCAAACTGTCTAGTGAATGGGGCTATCAGGTACCCACATCAGAGGGCTGAGAAGTGAGACTCAATGGGGATGATCCACAGCAAGTGTCCAGCACGATGCCTGGCCTATGGTAAGTGCTCTGTAAGTATCAGTTATTTTTGTTAAGCATGAAACACACGTTTGCTCCATTTGTTGAAATACCTTATATCAAAGGGTTTTACTCTATAGAGTTCATTTATTGACTCTGTGCCTCTATATTCTCCCCCTCCTCTCCATACAAAGTGCTCTGTTAGCTGCCCCAAAGTAGTTTTGCTTCCCCAAACAATTCAACATGTAACCAAAGAGATCTTTTCAAATTCACACTATTCCTCTACCAGTGACATGCCGCTTGCCTAGTTTTCTTACTTC
This sequence comes from Balaenoptera borealis, assembly GCF_965194805.1. Taxonomy (NCBI): domain Eukaryota; kingdom Metazoa; phylum Chordata; class Mammalia; order Artiodactyla; family Balaenopteridae; genus Balaenoptera; species Balaenoptera borealis. Next base: position 50,144,246 of record NC_138875.1, on the reverse strand, counting down.
TGATCAGCCCCAAAATTTAAAAATAAAAGCAATTGTGTGTTCAGCCCTGTCCTCTGTATTTATTTCTATCTCAAGAAATAACAATATTTTCCCCGTTTTCTAGCAGGGCATCCTTACTGGCTACTGGTCAACTTCATTTTCTTTTGATGAGCAGGAAAATGATGGCCATGTCCTCCGCTGTGCATTATACATCTAGCTGCTACCATTTCCCAGGTATGGACTTCTGCTGAGCCCTCCCTGGACATTTTTCTCTATTTTACATTTTTAAGTCTCACGTAGAAGGAATGGGATAAAAAGAATGGACTTATTAAGTACTTTCGATGCTACCGCACTCTGCTTGTGCCACAACGTCCCTACTAATCTGTGGGCGATCACAGTTTTCTTTCTTTAGAATGCTTCCTCATTGTAACCTCTAGAAATCAGAAGGTATCAGAAGTCATGGTGTTTCAAAATATTCTCAGGACTAGTTTGATTTTTAAAATGAAATTAACAGTTGCTAGGGCAAAAATACGTTTCAAAAATCGAGTGTGAAATATCTGCCTTGAGTGTCAGCATTATTGTAGTCTCTCAAGGCCTTTCCCCTTTTAACCGAGTGCTATGACATCTGGCCAGCTGTTCTTAGTAAAAGGGACACCCCTGGTCAGTTGGCGAACAATGAGCGGGTAAGGAGGTGCACAGCACCCCGTGTGCTGCCGCGATGCTTTCCCTGGTATTAAGGGGCTAACCTGCCCCTTCATTAGCCTTCGCAACTCTCCCTTACTGAGGCCCGGGCTTGGGTCTTCTCATTAGCACTGAATTCCCCGCCTCTGAGCAGAGCACAGATGTCAGGCGAGTCTGACCCAATATCTGGCTGATCAGATGCTGTTTACTTTCCTAAGCCCGAGGTTTTAGGGCATCTTGAGACGAGGCAGTGGGATTGTTCCCTGGCCCTCCTTGTTTGGGGGGGCAGCAATGGAATTCACAACAGGCCCCCAAATGGCCGAGCCCATAGCCACAAATCCGTGTTAGGCGCCGGCTGCTGTTTTCCATGGGAAGCTTCCCTAAAGGACAAAGGGTCCAGACTGCTTGTCTGCAAAGGAGATCTGCAGGAGGCTCTGGTCCCCGGAAACACCCAGGCTTGCGCTGGCACATCCAGCCCAGGGCAAATGGCCAGCTAGCTTGTCCTCTTTGGAAAAAGTTCTCTGTATGGAATTAAATAAATAAATAAGCACACGCATACATACATGCATACATACATACAAATATGAAATGAATCTCTTTAATAATTTGAAGAAATCGTCTCGGCTCACGTATGAGGCAGTCGTTAGGGGCCTGTGACAAAGGGGCCTTTGGGTTTTCTCTTTACCTTTGATGTGCATTATGAAATGTTAATGTCCATCCCATCAGAGCCTCTTCCAGAAATACACCCATTCTCGAAAGGCTTACCCCTGCCCTCTGCAACTTCCACTCAGATCATCCATTGATACTGAAGTGCTGACTTTGAGCTCAACCCAGAAGCACTGACATGTTCTAAACATGGCTAGCTAAACTGCTAAATAAAATTTACTGATGATAAAGAGCGTGGCTCTGTGGCGATTTAATCACACACAGACACGCACACACTCCTATCCTGTGCATCTTGACATTACATATATACCTAATGTATGAAACTTAACTCCAAGCATTTCATCTACAGTAGGTAACGTGGGGTGGAGGGAGTGTCCACAGAATCTATAATTTTGTGTTGATTAGGTAGGAAACCACCACAAGCACATATTTTGATATCTCTATTAACAGCCTGTTCATGTCGAACTGCAAAACTTGGTTGTACTTCTTTCACCATCTTTGCCCAAGACAGACCAGTAAACACAATTCCTCTCTCTATAATTAGCCTTTTCTCTGAGGGCCCTGAAGTAAGTCTGCATGCCGTAGATTTAATATCCAGTGCTATATCCATATGTGCTGCCCTTGCCTGGTCCCAGAGCATATAAACTCCCCTATTAGCAGCCTTGACTGCTTAATTATGCAGATTTTTTTTGTACCCGCCTGCCTGTAAAATTACTGTGTCTAACCTTTTTTTTTTTTCCTCTTTGCACCATGCTGGCCATTCTAATGAAATCGGCATAGGGGAAAGGGCCTGATTTGCAGTTATGGAGGCTGGATCGCACTGGCAATCTGTCCTTGGTGGGAGTTACAAAAGAAGTCAAATGCCTTCATCTGGTTCTACCCTATCATCCCCAAGGTGATTGAGTTCACTTCCCGATGCTTCCCAAGTTTTCCTCAGGCTGTCCAATCAGCATGTCCACCAGGGAGCCCAGCCTAGCTTGCAACAGTCTCTGTATCTAGTTACAGCCCCACCAGGGACAGTCAACCATCCACCCCCAAGCCTTCAGATGAAAACCTTTTCTAACAAGGCCGCCCAGCGCCAATGAAATAACACACATCTGCATATCCACTGGGTCCCATGTTTCTTGTGCTCATGGATTATGTATCTTGCAGCCTCTAATAAAGAAATGCAGTTCTTTGTTTAATGTTTATCTTGTGCTTGTTAAGCAAATGCTAATGTTGTATCAGAATGCTTTAGTGCTATTTGGGTTTTTGGTGATTTACTGCAAGACAATCTGCTGTGAAGTAAATTTAGAGAGAGACAGAAAAGAGGAAAAAAGAGCCTTCTGGTTGAAAGGGAGAAAAAGAAAACGGTTTGACAGAAAAATCAGGGAAAAGGGGATGAGAGTGTGTGGGGAGAATGAGAGTGAAAGTGCATTCCGGATACAGAGCAAAAGCCTGACACAGAGAGATAGACAGGCGGACAGAGGGACAGACATACACGTACACACATGTGGAGGCGGGGGCAGACAGCAGGGCCTTATATAAATCCCCTGGTCCCAGGCTGACATCCCCACTTTACCACTGGACAGTTTGAGATTTGAAGCTGGAGAATAAACCCAGTACAATTTCCAAAAGGGATGAGATGATAACTTCCCCTTCGGTGATAAGGTAAACAGTGTCCTGAAGGGTAAACAAAAAATAAAAAAGCCTTTTTTTTGTTGTCTGCCTTTGTGCCCTGATGGTTAGCACTGTGCACTGTTATTCACAGACCACAGGGAAGCCCTAAATTTAATTGTTCATGCCTAGCTCTGCTAGAAATAGGCAAAAAAAATAATCAGAACCTCCCTCCTCCCAATTTCAGGGAGAGGTGAGGATTGGGGAAAAAGAAAAGAGGGTGGCGGCTTGAGAGCTGATGAATGAATGCCCTCTATTTATCCTTTGGCAAGATAGGATATGGATATCCACAGTACAAACCTTTCCCTCCTGCTTTCCAATGCCTGCAGTCCTGTTAGGGGAAAGGATGTCATTTTTATACCGAGAGATCACATGTTTCCACCCTATTCACATTTTTGATAGGAGAGGTCAAAATGCAATTCTCTAAAAGTAAAGTCGAGGGATCTATATACTTTATAATTACTGTTATTATAATTTGTTGACAAATAATGAGGTTAACGAGGTCTTAGATTTCTGTGTTTTACAACATGCAAAGACTATCTGATAAGAGGCAATGATCTTGCAATATATACAAATATCAAGCCATTTTGGTATACACCTGAAAATAGTATGTTAATTGTCAATTAGATCTCAGTTTATAAAAAGAGATAATGATGGAGAGAATAGAAAAGTGATTGGGATAAAAGTATTTTGCTCAGGAAATACACTTGTCACAAATCATAGTTCCTCTCCTTCCTCTGTGCATTTCACAAAATAAATCAATGAATTTCCAAAAGGATTATAAAAAAAAACCTCTAAGTGGATAAATGAAAAGCAAACATCTACCATACGAATACAAGTGAAAATTACATCCACGCAGAAGAATGCCATGCTAGCTTTCTTCTTGGGTAAACATCTCTATCCTTAACACATTATAGAAGCTGAGGATAAATTTAGTCTTCATGATTACTACAACTAATTCTAAGTACTTTGGTTCTTTTGAAATACCTCAGTGATGTCACAGAAGTTTCCATTAAAAGTGTTAGCTACTGCTTCAGAAAATGAATATCCAATGTACCATCCTCTTTACTGAAAATATTTCTTAAACGCTTGTTTTATTTTTCTCCTAAACATAATTTTCCTTGATAAATATCCTGCTTTCTAACGATGCCCTATTAATACAGAGGTTGAACTCAAAAGACATTTAGTGGCCAATGGAAGAAAGCAGAACAGACTGTGAAGGCATTCATTGCTATGGGAATAACTGGAAATCTAAAGTCTGGGATTCTCAAAAGTACTGCCTCTTAAGGGACCTGGGGCTCTCTGCAAAGTGAAGCTTAATTACTACCAGTGGGCGTGATATGGGGATGTGACACTTGCTCTTTGGGGTCCCACCAGAAGGAATCAACTTCCTTCCATGATTTCATTTTGCTAAAAATATGATCACAGCAGACTTCATTTAGGCTCAAAGCAAATCCTACTGTTGAAAGGTCTCCCTTCCCCATTGTCTTAGCCATTTGGTCCCCACTGGAGGCTATTATTAGAATTGGAATTTAATGTATCTCTTTTCCCCTTTAAATTTAACGGAGGGTCAAAAAAGACAGAAAAAGGAAATCAATGGTACATTTCATTAGCTGGTTCTTATATCTATGGTAAGCCATGCATCATGGGATTTGCTGTTCATAAAGTATCACAAAGCATTCCAAATAATAAATAAAAACAAAATATGCATGTTTGGATTTTTCCTCTCTGTGACTTACAGGATATCCCATTGTCCTAATTCACATTATACTCCTATGAGGTAGCTATGTTCTGTGTATTATACTTAAGAAAACAGAAGTACAAAAATACTAAAAAAAGAGTCCTCAAGGATGAATGTTTAATTCCAGACCTCCTGCCTTCCCCAGGGGAGTGGGGTTTGGGAGAATTCAGGCTGCTCAAGAGCCTGGGTAGCCACAGCTTGCCTTGAGAGAGTCTGACTCCAGTGGGTTTTCAAAGTGCTTCACCTCACTTTCCCTGCCCCAGTAACTTCAGTAATGCTCTATCCATCCTGGCCTAGACACCCAAGCATTCAATGTAGTATATTTTCCAGAGATAAGCACTTAGGATTTAGGTAGTGAAAATGGCAAAAACTTGAATATAACCATATTTTCATTCTGGAACGTTCAGTGACCAGGGTGACCTAAGAGCAATGGGCAGATGTGACACTGTGGTCTTCTCCAGTGGCACCAGAACTCTGTAGATTCAGCTGCTGAGACTTTTAGGCACTCCATGGAGAAGAGAATGCTATAGCAGTGGCATCACCCAGAAGCCACGCTAAATGATCCCGGAGCCCCTGAACTGCAGGTGAAACAAAATCCAGAATGAGAACTAGACAATGGGTTGCATAAAGGCTGAGAAAGATTCCAGTTGAAGAAACTTATGGGAACTACTTTATTAAACAAAACAAAACAAAACAAAAAACTCAGAAGGCAACCCTTTAGAATGATAGAGTACATTAATACCTATACTCTCAGGAACCACCCTACACACTAATTTTCTAAAACCTGTGGGATAGGGGTTCCACTTTGGATTGGCATAATAAGATCCTACTAGATTGAAATTCCTGCAGATAATAACTATAAATTCTGGACAAAAGACACAAAAAAACCCCAAAAACCCAAAACCCAAAAAACCCACAATTAACCTGAAGGCACTGGCAAGTGAATACAAGCAGGCAGAGTCTGTAGAGAGTCAACACTTGGAGGAAGCTAATAACACAAGATGAATTTCCTACTTTTTATAGATTTTAGCTGCACATGGAAGCTAACGGTCCAATAGAAAAATATAGTATTTCTGGCTTAAAAAAAATACCCAGAATTTGGAACAAGCAAAGCCACTAGAAAGTAGAGGAAAAACCCTGGAAAGGAAAGAGCCTGGAGGGAGTGAGGAAAGCACAATCCTGTGTAAAACTCTGCCCAAATCTCTGGCTGACTTCTGAATCACACAAGTGCAGGACTGACTGAAAGCAGCCCAATTAAGGATTTAAAAAAAAAAACCTGAAGGGACATTTGACCTACAGTCCAAGAGATAGGGTTTGAAGTTTAAGTCCAGTCGAGTTACTTGCCTTCTAAAACAAAAACATCAGTACTCTTTGGAGAAGTATATCCAGAGTATCTACAACATAATATACTTTGGAGAAGTATATCCAGAATATTACAACATAATATTCACTATGTCCAAGATACAATCCAAATTACTGGGCATATGAAGAAAATGGAAAATGTGATCCATATTCAAGAGAAAAGACAGTCAACTCAGATGTTAGAATTAGCATCGAAGGATTTCAAAGCAGCCATTTTAACCTTGCTCAATGATATAATGGAAAATATATTCCTCATGAATGAAAACACAGAAAATCAGAGCAGAAGAAAAGAATCTATAAAAAGGTACCAAATGGAAACTCCAGGATTAAAAATTACAACTTGTTAAATAAAAGAATCAGTGTATGGGCTTAAAAGCATAATGGATATGATAATGGAAAAAGTCAATGACTGTGAAAACAGATCAATAGAAATGATTCATTCTGCATAACAAAGAGTAAAGTATTGAAAGAAATAAACAGAGCGTCAACAACCTGTAGGACAATATCAACACATGGGTTAATTGTGGTACCAAGGAATGGAAAAAGAGAATGATGTGTAATAATAGTTTAAGAAATAATGGCTGAATAGTTCCCCAATTTACTGAAAGACACAACTCTACAGATTCAAAAAGCTCAGCAAACTGCAAGCAGGAGAGGTTTTAAAAAAACAAATGAGCATATCCTTAAAAATGAAGAGAAAGGGAAAATCTTAAAGCAGCAAACAAAACAAAATAAAACAAAAAACTTCACAAAAACATATTACTTAGGGAATAACAATAACTTGAGTGACCTCTGACTTCTCACTAGAAACACTGGAGCCCAGAAGATAGGACCAACACTTTGCTGGTTCTGGAAGACAAAGAAAACTGTCAGCCTATAAAATAGCAAAATATCCTTCCAAAAAAAAAGGTGAAATAAAAATATCTCTATATAAAGAACACAAAGAGAATTTTTACCAGAAGAGAAATTATACCAGATGAAAACCTGGATCTTCAAAAAGAATGAAGAGAAACAGAAACAGTAAATAAGTGGTAAACACAAAAAAATTATTTTTCCTTTTAATTTCTTTAACACATATACAATTACTTGAACCAAAAATTATAACATTGTTTTGTGGTATTTACTACACATATACATATAATATATATATCATAGATGGATCTATATAGCTACGAAGTATCTACATTTTATATAAAGTGGTAAGATATTAACTCTGACTGTGAAAAGTTAAGGATGCATATTGTAATCCCTAGAACAACCACTAAAGAAATAAAGGCAAAGAAGTATATCAAAAAAGCCTAGAGATAAATTACAATGGAATGCTATAAAATATTCAAATAATCTAAAAGAAAGCAGGAAAGGAGAAAAAGATAATTAAAAAAAAAAAAACAGAGAGAGGGTAAATAGCAAACAAATAAGAAGTGGTAGGCCTGAACCAAACATATTAATAACTATGTTAAAATATAAGGGACTGAACACTAATTAAAGGCAGAGATTGTCAGAATGAATAAAAAGAAATATACAACTAGATGCTGTCCACAAGAGATGCACTTTAAATATGGAGACTGGCCAAGGGGGTAAAGGAGTGGGGTGGGATGAATTGGGAGATTGGGTTGACATATATACACTAACATGTATAAAATAGATAACTAATGAGAAACTGCTGTATAGCACAGGGAACTCTACTCCACTTTGCTATACAGTAGAAACCAACACAACATTGTAGAACAACTATACCCCAATTAAAAAAAAAAATGGAGACTGGGAGGTTGAAAGTAAATGGATAGGAAGACTATACACCATGTGTAGAACAAGCACAAGAATGTCAGAGTGGCTAGATTAATATAGGCTTTGAGATAATATTGCCAGAGATAAAGAAGCACATTTCATAATGAAAAATGGGTCATTGATCAGAACAACAACAAACGTGCATGCACTTAATAAGAGCTTCAAAATACATAACAAACTGACAGAATTTAAGGAAAAAATAGACAATTTTACAATCATAGATGGATATTTGAACACCTCTCTTAGCAAGTGATAGAACAACTAGATTCCCCCATCACTAGTGACACAGACCATCTGGATAACACTATCACCCACCTTAGCCTAATTGATAGCTATAGAACATTATACTCAACATCTGCAGAATACACGTCATTTTCAAGTGCACAATTATGTATTAACATTCACCAAGATTGACCATATGTTCACCCACAGAACAAGTGTCAATAAATATAATAGAATTGAAATCATACAGAGTATGTATTTAATTACAATGGAATTAAATTAGAAATTAATAACCATTGATATCTAGAAAAACTCCAAATATTTGGAAATTAAAAGCATATTTCTAAATAGTCCATGGATCAAAGAAATCACAAGATAAATTTGATTATATTTTGAACTGAAGTTTACTGAAAATTCAACATTTCAAAATTTGTGGGATGAAGCTAAAGCGTTTCTTAGAAGGAAATTTATAGATTTAAATGTTTATGTTAAAAAGGAAAAACAAAGTCTAAAACTGATGACTTAAGTTTTACCTGAAGCAACCAGAAAAAGAAGGGCATATCCAACCTAAAGTCAGTATAAGGAAGGAAATAAAGATAAGAAGTGAGAGAAATAGAAAATAAAACATAGGGAAAATTAGTGAAATCAAAAGCCAGATCTTTGAAAAGATCAGCAGAATTGATAAATTTGTCTAGACTGATCAAGAAAAAAATACAAATGACCAGTATCAGGAATGAAAGAGTACTACTGTTGATTCTATACATATTTTTTTTACTATGAGTTCATTATATTTTCTTTTTTTTCTATAGATATTTAAAGGAAAATAAGAGAATATCATGAACAACTTTATACCAACAAATTTGCTACAAAGTTAAACAGAAAATCTGAAGAGCCTTTTATCTATTTAAAAAAAATTGAACTCCTTAAAGAAGGAAGGAAGAAAAAAGGAAGGAAGGAAGCAAGGAAGGAAGGAAGGAAGGCTGTGACAGATTCACTGGTAAATTCTAAAAAGCATTCAAGGGAAAATAACACCTGTCTTAAACTCTTTTGGAAAATCTTTTATGAGGTCAGAATACGTCTAATACCAAAACCTGAAAAAGACCTTATAAAACTGGTAGGATTGGCCTACATCCAAAATGGATTCATTCAATCAGGTTAATGTACTAAAAGGGACACTGATGGATCAAAAAAGAAAAAAGAGGAATGAAAACTAACTGAAATATTTTCCCTTTTCTTGTTCTTATCCCTGTTACCTATTTAATAATAAATAGATCAACCTCTTTAGAAATGAAAACTGATCTGTGCACAAATGCCTTGGGCTCCCTTCTCACTTTAGGAGCAGTCTCTCCTCATTAGGCAGCATTTTTACCTCCTGCAGTAAAATGCTGGCGGTGGCACAGGGGTAATATAGCACAGAACTGCTGGCTTTCAAGGAGGCAGGAAGGAACCTGATTTTGGTCACAAGTTACCTACACACTCAAGACTGGCTTTATTGGTAGTAAAATTCACTTTTTGGTCAAAAACTCTTTGAAGAAAAATCCAGAGCAAAATTATAATTTTACTAAATGTGTTCTCACTTACCCCCTAAAAAAGAAAATAGAGTGAAAGAGAAGAAGGAACGTTTTAAACATTTTTAGAAGAAATGAAATATCTGCATATAAAGGTAGGAAGCAAAGAGTACAGTAACTACTCCCCTCTTTGCCCACCACTGGGGGCAGAGGCAGTGGAAGAACAGGAGTAGCACTGAGGATTATTAGGGGACAGTAATATTTGAAGAAGTTCTACCAAGGAAGCAGAGAAAGTATTTACAAAACGTTCAGAACATAGTTGCTTTACAGAATGGAGGAACTTATGACTGGAATGTCACTGTGACAGAAATCTGTGTGTCCCTCCCTCACCATCCCAAGTGCCTGGCTTGGGCTGATGGTACAGAGAGATCTTTAATGAGGGTCAGTGGAACTGAGATCTTGCTCTGCAACCCGCCTTCCCCAGTTATAGGAATGCATCTTTCTGTTTTAACTCTCAAAGTGGTGGTCAAGGAGCATTTAATTAGTAATTGTTCTGGTCAAGGTAGAATAACAGGAAAAAGATTTACCCTCCCAACTCAAACAACTAAGAAAAAATGGACAAAATATATGAAACAGCATTTTTCAAACCCTGGACATGAAGCAGTACAGAACAGTGATCTCTGAAGGAAGGAAAACGTGTGACGTGAGTCACAAGTTGCCCAGCTTATGTCTAGAGAGTTTCCAGATAAGGAGGTCTTTCTGAGCTGGCAGTCCAAGGGAGGCTAAAGCATAGTTCCTAAAGCAGAGTCCCAGAGAGGAGAGAACTATCTAGAGAGAGGGTGTGTAAAGGATCCTCCCTGAGTCTTCAGCTGACAGTTGATCAGTGCATGCATATGAAGAAGCTACCTGAGACCAGGGAAAATCCTTCCCGAGAGGAGCACAGGAAAAATGTCTATGCTCACACAAGGTTGTGCTCCCACAAATCTGAGCAGAAAACCTCTTACTTCAATATCCTTATGGCACTGAGTAGAGTATTTGGAAGGGTAGTGCCTCAGTAGAGGGGAAAAATTAGCCTAAATCAAAGGTTGCTCTGATCCCATGAAAAATAAACAAATAAATGCCTCCAAAGGATCAAATTAACTTAAATGCTTCCCAGAACAAAGTTCAGGAATTTTTATATAAATACAAAAATATCTAGCACCTAACAAGGTAAAATTCATAATATCTGACATTCAGTAAAAAATCACTAAGCATGCAGGAAAATGCAATGTATAAAGCAAAGACAAAAGTCAAAAAGTAGAACAGACGTAGAAATGTCACAGATAAAATCAGCAGACAAAGACATTACAAAAGTTATCACAACTATATTCCACGCATTCAAGAGGTAGGAGAAACACTGAGCATAGTTAATTGATACATGAAATACATAAAAAGACATATTGAACTTTAAGAGATAAAAAATACACTGGGTGGATTTAACAGCAGATTAGACATCACAGAAGAAAAGATTAGTGAATTTAAAGACATAGGAATAAAAACTATCCAAAATGAAGCACAAAGAGAAAAAAGACTTTAGAAAAAATGAACAAAGTCTCAATGAGCTGTGAGACAACTTCAAGTAGCTTGATATATGTATAATTGGAATCCCTGAAGGGGGGGTACAGAAAAATATTTGAAAAATAGATAATTTTTGACTGATGAACTGTCATGCACATTCAGGTTATTTGACTATGTTCTAATTCTCTATATTTTCGTGGTTTTAAGTATATACTATTTTCTGAATATGGTAACTAAAAATACATTTTACCTGGAAATGTCTAATATTTAAAAACAAGCCCACATTTTAAATCTGAAATCATGCTTACTCTACCAAATAGATGAGTGGTTTTCAGAATACATTCAAGAGGTAAAATGAAGCTCTAATATAAATTTATCTCCTACTTTTTGTGGCCCTGAATAGTGAAGCATTACTGATGAAGAAGTTAAGAAATTTCTCACACAGAGGTTTTCTCCATCTGACTGAGATGAAGGTAGCTTGTGAAAGTGAAGAAAAGAAAAGAAAGAAATTTTGCTCATGGGTTGCAGAGAAAAATCAGCAAACTGTGGTATGAATGATATCAGAGAGAACACACATTGACAAGTTTTAGATCAAAATGAGAAAAAAGGAAGGAGAAAAAACATCAGGAACAATATATCAAATCATTGTTGTATGCCTTAAACTTATAGAATGTTATGTGTCAATTACATCTCAATAAATGTGGAAGAAGTCTGGAACAAGCTTAAAGAGTGGGAAGTGAAACTTGATCTAGTCAGGAAGGTGTAATTCATACACATTCAGACATTCATGGGTGTTTTGGTTTGATCAAACATAAAGCACTTGATTTAGGATGAGACTCTATCTACTTCTGCTTAATCTAATTCTACTTTATGCAGTCAATATTACACTGACTATTGAAAATCTGAACCAAATTTTCCCCTATTTGGGATTAGGATGATAATTAGAGATATAAACAATAATAAGTTGCACTTTGGTCCTCTTAAGACAAAGAGGCAGAAGAAGCAAACAGTGCTTTTTGCTTCAAAAATTTGTCTGTTGACCACACTGTTATAAAGCATATTGTATATTTTTTCCATATGCACAATGGTAACATTGGAGGCTGAAATGTTGAGCCAAGACTCAATTTAAAATAAAAAAACAGAAATGATAAAGAAAAAGGTGTGAGGACAAGGGAAAAGCAACAATATTAATAAAAGTTCCTCACTCAGTTTAAATACTAAGATTAATATTCTCAAAGTCAAAAACTTTAGAGCTAAGGTATTTTCATGCAATCTCCTCATTTCCTGGGGGTAAAGAGACTACCTGAGTTATGCATCTACTTAGTTTACGGGAAGGGACTGAGATGCAAGTCTCCTGAATCACATCCCTGAGCCCTATCCACTGAACCCACCAATTTATTTAAGAGGCAAGGGAGTATGAACTTGTTGTATACATTGATTTAACATGGGACTCTAATGCACCTTAAAGTGTATATTAACATTCATAAAAAATACTCTTCCTTTTATAACCTTGATCTATCTTGACCTACTACACTTTCTATATGAAACATTAATTCCATATTTCACTACTAATAATTTTGGGTTCTCAGAATTTAGAAGCACTTTTGACGGTGCTGGTTTGGATGAACTCAGCTCTCTTAAAAGATCTGTCTACGGAAGAGATGATCCCTTCTTTAACCTTTTGATAAATGGTCCCCTTTAGGCCTTGTAAGCAATCCAAATTCACTCCATTAATTGTTATTTTCATAAATTGTCATTCCAGCGTCTTTCAGAGGAACACTTGAGGGGCTGAGAGCCAAGAAATCTGAATCCTGGCCTGGCCTCACCTCTGCTCGGTGTTTGGTAAGTCGTGGAACTGATAGGGATCTTGGCTTTCTCAGGATAAGCAGAGGAGACAGAATGCTCTCTAGGTTTCTCTACATCTTTCTTATTTCAATTGTAAAGGTTAGGAGAACAAGAATCTCTAGTCTTATATTTGCAACTATATCATTTATTTTCTTTCCTTCCCTTTCCTGTTCTGTACCCATCAACAAGTAGAAGGATCCGTGAAAAGACATAGAGTAGGGGTGAGCTAAAAGAATTGTTATAATTTTTTATATCTTACTTTTAAACATGAGCTCTAGAACTGCTTCTTTTTCTCTCCTGAGTTTACTGGCCACGTGGGCCTTGCTTCGGCAACTATGTAATACATTAGTAATAGCATTAGTAATCAGACTTTTTGATGAGCAGCGTGATGAAATTACAAAAGTTGAAGAATTAAGACTGCCTTTACAAATTTATGGTTTAAATGTAAACTAATTTCAGAGCAATTCTTTAATTTTTGCTTCTTTTATTTGTCCTGAACTCTTTTCCCTTTTCCTTAATTCTCATTCAGATTTCCTTCCCTGATTTTGTAGTATAGATGATCTCATTTGCTAAGCTATTTTGATCTTATTTTCAACTGTAGGTACCAATAAATGACAACTACGCTGACAGCCTTCATACCTAGTAAAAAGTCTATCCATCTAAGTTATGTCAAATAAGCAGAAATATTTTGCTCTAAACAAATTAAATATCTATGTCAAATATACTCCTCCATAGTATAAATACAGCTTCCAAAGCTCCTATTTTAAAACCATAGGTATTAGAAAGATGCATGTACAAATGCTTTGAGTTATAGAAATCCAAGCTGTAATCATCATAATAGGTAGTTCTACTTTAGGTAGTTTTATATTGCTTATGGAATTTTCTAGTATGGCGTTATATTAAAACATTCAACCAAAATTTCCTGAACACCATTTATGAGCATTGTACATATATAAAAAATGACTTTAATTAGCTGACATTAGTGGTAGCATGCCTACCACTAGTACATCAAAGAGTATACATGCATCAGTATCAGTCTGAGATATGAATTCACCTTCAATACGGTATTTGATCTCATAAATTCAACAGTTTATACCTCAAAGGAAGGGGTGGATTTTCTGCTGTTTTTATTTACGATAAAAACTGAATCTTAACTAGCCATATGGGAATATGGTAGACAATAATCCATTGTTGAACATTAGTCTTAGTATTTATCTGATTTATTGACTGAATGAAATGAGGTCTCTGATTCAACTCAAGAGTTGGGCATTTCACACTTTATAGTTTGTAGAACTGTTTAATTATCATTAAATTTCAAAGAAGTCTATTGATGTTGAGCAAATTTGGCCTAATACTATGAGATATCAAGACATATCTTATGTTCAATTTGTGGTTCAACCTCTCTTCCTAAAAGGAAACAGTAACTGGTGAATCTTTTTGAATAGGCCATGTGTGTGTGCCTTTGTGTGTGTGTGTGTGTGTGTGTGTGTGTGTGTGAGAGAGAAACAGGCTAACAAGATTGCATCAATTATCTCTTTGGCTATGTGGCAACCAAATAAGTAGGTGTTGCTTCAAGTATTTAGGATAAAATTGACTAAAAAAGTAGATTTGGGCAAAACTTGTATGGGTTCTGTGTGTGTGTGTGTGTGTGTGTGTGTGTGTGTGTTTGTGTTCCCACGTGTTTGTAAAATGGTGTCATAAATTTTCTCCAGGGAAATTTTCAGGATAGATTTAGTTTTCAAAATTGTTTTAGTATTATTATTATTATTTATTATTATTATTATTATTATTAGTAGTAGTAGTAGTAGTAGTAGTAGAAAGGTATGAATTGGCTGTGGTTTTGCTATTGTTTCTAAAATATAAACTTGCTGTTACTCAGTAGTACCTGGCACTTTAAGTTTTAATGTGGATATAAGCCCATATTTTGCAAATGTTTGACCATTACTTAAATGCAAAATTAGGAAGTGGTGTATTTCATCTTACATTTTATTTCTAGTTGTATCAAGCTTTTTCACATTGTATCCCCCTTCAAGGGCCCTCAGAAACGTAATTCTTGCCTTTATGTAGTTTTTAAAATTAGGAATTTGAATCCAAGGAAGAGTCTCAAGAAACAGGATAGACTCCTCCAGGACAAATCGTGAGAATAAATATTCTTGAAAACTTGAAAGTGGATGTGACTACCCAGAAATACAGACCATGCAGTAACACCCCAGCAATTGTCAAACCCATGAACCCATTTCCATGTCTCACAAGCAATCCTTGCCCTCTCAGAACCTTTTCTTTTTTTTTAATAGAATTTAATTTTTATTTATTTAGTTTGGCCACACCACATGGCATGCAGGATCTTAGTTCCCCGACCAGGGATCGAACCCGTGCCCCCTGCAGTGGAAGCACAGAGTCCTAACCACTGGGCTGCCAGGGAATTCCCCTCAGAACCTTTTCTTCGCAATCAAATTGACCAGAAAATATCCCTCTCCTCCTTCAGCTCCTAACTTTGTAGGCTGCAAACTCATAAATGAAGTCAGGCTGTTGATATTATGCTTACATTCTACACAGAAATGTTATAAATTTAAATGAAGCAATATCTATATTCTAGCTCCTCAAATGAATAGTTCATTCCATATAAATAGAAGGATTATTAATAACTACATTCTGTTTTTCTATTCCCTCTGTAGCTTCAATTAGTTATATAGATATTCACTCCCTTCTTTTTACCTGTGTACTATTTAAAAATCTTTATTCAACTGAAGAAGCGGCTCTGTTTTGTGGAATATGTAAAATAACTCAAAAGAAACATTTACTTCCTGGGGATTATTAAATGGCTAAAGAGGAGCCACATATAAATTCTAGAAATGTCCATTCAAGTGGACAGAAGTCTTTTTATCCTTTGAGATTTTCCTAATTAGGAGACAAGTACAGTAAGACAAATCTTGGAAATTAGAAGAACATTTTAATCCTAAAATCTTCAGTGATTAGTACGTATTTGGAATGTCATATAAAATTCAAAATAAAAACAAACTGAAGAATTAAGTTAACGTAATTGCTGCAATTGTATTTTTTGGCACTGTTGGATAGGCCATCTCACCTGAGAGCCTCCAGTGGCGTAAACTTGGATAAACCACTTGACCCCTCTAGGATTTAGTCTATTCATTTGGATTCATAAGGTCTGTTCCAGATCTAAAAACACTGAGGGTTTGTATTATTGGTAAGGAACAAAGCTCAGATTGACAAATGTTGCAAAGCTCTACTTCAAATACAAGACATGTCACACCTTGTGAGGGGGCTGGATGGGCAAGTGTAGGAGGGAGAACAAGGGGGAAGCTATGTCTGGGGGAGGTGAGTAATCAGCCAGAAATGAGAAGGAGATTTTTGTGTGGGTGTATACAACAATCCCACCACAGCAGTAGAAGCCAGGTTTTGGAAGCCCTGAACTCTGAAATTGGGGGTTTAGTTTTTATCTGTAGGCAACAGAATTTTATCTGTATAAAAATTTTATCTGTTATAAAAATAACAGATTTTTATCTGTATTCCCCAACGAGTGGGATAAGGAGCACTGGAGACTCTTCAGTAGGGTAACAGCACGAATCATAACAATGGCTAAATTTTATTATGCCCTACTGTTATGTCAGGCATTGTTCCTCATCCTTTACATAATTAACTCATAGAAATAATGGAAACAACAACTACGGATTAGGTGCTGTTATTATTGCTTTTGTTAAATAAGAAAACAGAGGGAAAGGAGAATTTAAGCAATGTGGCTAACCACAAACACAAAAATATTTTAGAAAAAAGGCCCACTAAAGATGAGATTGAGAATGATTTGGAGAGGGGCCAACATATATGAATTTATTTTCAGAAATTTGATTTTTGGAAAAACGTTTATTGCTTTTAAAAATATGTGTACATTTTAAGTGTGGTGATCAATCATTATAATGAAGTTTTATTTTTTGGAAGAGAAAAAAATACATTCAGAGTGTTACAGTTGTGTTGGTGAGTTTATGAGAATGCATGTATTAAAGAAAAATGAATTTAAAACCAAAAACCCTCACCCAATCCAAAACAGACTTGGTTATTTGGTCTCTGACACATCTATGTGAAACAATGAATAGTGAATTCTTCCACACATTTAAGGAATAAATGATACCAATTCTCTACAATCTGTCTCAGAAAACAGAAGCAGGGGAACACTTCCTAACTATTCTATGAGGCCAGCATTACCCTAATACCAAAACCAGACAAAGACATTATAAGAAAAGAAAACTACAGACTAATATGTCTCATGAACATACATGCAAAAATCCTTAAAAACTAGCAAATTGAATCCAACAGTGTATAAGAAGAATTACACACTATAACCAAGTAGGATTTTTCCAGGTATGCAAATTAAGTTCAACATTTGAAAATCAATTTATGTAATTCATCACATCAACAGGCTATGGTAGAAGAATCATATGATCATATCAACAGATGAAGGAAAAGCATTTGACAAAATCCAACACCCATTCATGATCAAAATTCTCATCAAACTAGGAATAGAGGGCAATTTCTCCAACTTCATGAATAGCATCTATATAAGCCCTACAGCTAACAGTGGTAAGAAACTAGAAGCTTTCCCCCTAAGACCTAGAATGAGGCAAGGATGTCCCCTCTCAACACTCCTATTCAACATCATATTGAAAGTCCTGGCTAATATGATAAGAAAAGAAAAAGAAATAAAAGGTATACAGATTGGAAAAGAAGAAATAAAACTGTCTTTTTATACATGACATGATTGACTATGTAGAAAATCCCCCAAAACTGACCGAAAAAACAACAACAAAAAAACCCTCCTGGAGCTAAGAAGTGACTGTAGCAAGTTTGCAGGCTACCAGGTTAAATATGTAAATATACAAAATTCAATCCCTTTTCTATATTCAAGCACAGAGCAATTGGAATTTGAAATTAAAAGCATAACATTATATTAGCACCCAAAAATAGTTGGATATAAATTTAACAAAACATATATAAGATTTATCTGAGGAAAAGTATAAAATGCGGACAAAATATATTTTAAAAAGACCTAAATAAATGGAAAGGTATTCTATGTTCATGGATAGGGAGACTCAATATTGTTAAGATGCCAGCTCTTCCCAACTTGATCTACAGATTCAGTGCAATCCCAACCAAAATTTCAGCATGGTACTTTGTGGATATCAACAAAACAATTCTAAAGCCTATATGAAAAAACAAAAGACCTAGAATAGCCAACAAAATATTGAAGAAAAACAAAGTCAGGGAAATGATGATACCCAACTTCAAGACTCATTATAAAGCAATAGCAATCAAGATAGTGTGGTACTAGTGAAAGAAAAGACGAATAGATCAGAGGAACAAAATGGAGAGCTGAGAAACAGATCCACACAAATTCAATTAATTAGTCTCTGACAAATAAGTAAAGGCAATTCAATGAAGAAAGGACAGTCTTTTCAACAAATGGTGCTGGAACAATTGCACATTCACATGCAAAAAAATGAGCCTAAATACAGACCTTCCTTACATCTTTCATAAAAAGTAACTTAAAATGGATCATAGACTAAATGTAAAACACAAAAATAAAACCTCTAGAAGATGACACAGGAGAAAATCTAGGTACCTGGCATTTGGCAATGAATTTTTAGATACCACATCAAAAGCATGATCCATGAAAGAAAAAAAATTGAAAAGTTGGGATTCATTTAAATAAAAAAACTTCTGCTCTGCTAAGAACAATGTTAAGGGAATGAAAGATAAGCCATGGGCTATGAGGAAATATTTGTAAACATATGCCTGATAAAAGGACTTGTATCCAAAACATGTAAAGAAATATTAAGATTCAACAATAAGAAAACAAACCATCCATATAAAAAGTGGGAAAGTAATCTGAACAGACACTTTACCAAAGAAGATGTACAGATGGCAAATAAGCATATGAAAAGATGCTCAACATCATTTGTCATTAGAGACTTTCAAATTAAAACAACAATGAAGTACCACTATATACCTATTAGTAATGGCTAAATTCTAAAACACTGACCAAATACTGGCAAAGATGTAGAGCAACAGAAACTCTCATTCACTTCTGGTAGGAATGTAGAAGGTGACAGCTACTTTAGAAGACAGTTTGACAGGTTTTTTTTTCCCCCAAAGCTAAACATAATGTTAACATATGATTCAGCAATCACTCTCTTATGTATTTATCCAAATGAGCTGAAAACATATGTCCATACAAACACCTGCACACAGATGTTTATAGCAGCTTTATTCATAACTGCCCAAACTTGGAAGCAACCAAGATGTCCTTCAGTAGGTGAAAGGATAAACAAACTGCAGTATATCCAGACAATGGAATATTATGTAGAAATAAAAAGAAACTGGCTGGGGCTTCCCTGGTGGTGCAGTCGTTGAGAATACGCCTGCCAATGCAGGGGACATGGGTTCGAACCCTGGTCTGGGAAGATCCCACATGTCGCAGAGCAACTAAGCCCGTGCGCCACAACTACTGAGCCTGTGCTCTAGAGCCTGCGTGCCACGACTACTGAGCCCACATGCCACAATTACCGAAGCCCGTGTGCCTAGAGCCCGTGCTCTGCAATAAGAGAAGCCACTGCAATGAGAAGCCCGTGCACCGCAGTGAAGAGTAGCCCCCGCTCACCGCAACTAGAGAAAGCCCACGCGCAGCAACAAAGACCCAACGCGGCCAAAAATAAATAAATAAAATAAATAAATTAAAGAAAAAAAAACTGTAAAAGACTTCACAAAAGGTATTAAAAAAAATGAGCTATGAAACCATCAAAAGACATGAAGGAAACTTAAATGCATACTAATAACTAAAAGAAGCCCATCTGAAAAGCCTCCATACCGTATGATTCCAACTGTATGACATTCTGGAAAACGCAAAACTATGGAGACGGTAAAAAGATCAGTGTTGCTAGGGGTTCCGGAGGAGGGGGACAGCACAGTGGATTTTTAGAGCAGTGAAACTATTTAATTAGCAATAATATATTAATACTGGTTCATCGTTTGTAACAAATGTACCACAGCAATGCAAGATGTTAAAAACAGGGGAATCTGGATGTGGGGTGGATGGAGTATAAGGGAACTCTCTGCGCTTTGGTATTTCTGTTCAATTTTTTTGTAAACCTAAAACTGCTCTAAGAAATACATTGTATTAATTAAAAAAATAAAATCAACTTAATCTAAAACAGACTTTTTTTTTGGTCTAGGGTATATACCTAAGTGGAAAAATGAATAGTGTTTTTATAAAAGTTTGACAACAGTCGCAGAGAGAACCAGAGGGAAGCAAGCATACAACAGAGAGATGTGATTCCTTCTTCCTGTTCCTCTGGCTTCCAGTACTGCCCCTTCATTCCACACTGATGCCAGAATGACCCGTTACAAGCAAATGTAAACAAGCCACTCTCCTCTTAAACTTCCTCAAGAAAAACCCATGGGCCGCAAGATAAAGCTGAAACTCCTCGGTATGGCGTGCAAGGTCTGTAGCAGTCAGGTGGGCTCCACTTCTTGGCACCCCCTGAGTCATTTCATCCCACCCGCTATATTTACAATTCCTCAAGAGGTTTTTCACAAATAGGAAAGTCCTTCTCTGGTCGTGCAAGCTCCTGCTTATTCTTCAAATGTCAGTTAGGGAGTCCTTTACCTAAGTCTTCTCTGAGCTTCCCAGGCAGCTTTAAGATCCTTTTTCCTGGTACATAGTCCCCATGAGATAAATACCACATTGTGATATAATGGTTCATTTCCATATCTGGCACCTCATTTGACCCAAGTTCCTTTAGGGGAACCACTATGTTGTATTTGTCTTTATATCCCTAGCATGTCAAACAGAGCCTAGTATATATATATAGTAGGTGTTGAATAAATGCTTACTGAATAAACACCAGGAGCTGAATTTTCAAGCTCTGGTTCACCGCAGCCTCTACGGTAATATCTTCTAGCTAGTATTTTAACAGTTCACACTTCTCTAATTAATTCTCACTTGTATATATAGTGAACTCTTGATTATCCACAAGAGGATTACCCACATTGTAGTTTAGTGTAGCAAATCTTACTTTTAACTTCTTGTTGACATCACCAGCTGTTTACTTGTGTCCTTCAATGACATTGTCACCAATTCCATCTACTTTTACTCCTGTATCAGCCAAGAGCATGGCAGAAGTTGGGGGAAAAGAAAGGTATTTTTAAAGAAACAAACATTTATTTGCCTCTCCTTACCTAAGGTTCTGGGCCTAAAAATGCAAGAGATCCCGAAGACAGAAAAAGAGAGGAGACCAAGTGAAGCCTGATAATTCTGTATCTCAAACTACAAATCTTTGCATAGCTTTGAGGATATGCTACTTAACAAATAATACTATATACTATATATTCTACATCAATTATATTAGTATTTTATAACTCCTAGCTTTTTCAGTGTCTTTGGATTCACCAACTTGATGCTCATACTGGCATACGATGTTTAGGAATAAACAAGAGCAGCCGCACACGCCTAAGATAATCATATATTAAACACTATCTCCAATTTGACTGCTAGCAAAGACAAAAAATAAATACTTCAATCTCAGGCACAGGTTTTTTTGTTTTGTTTTGTTTTATGCTTCCCTGAGTATGTTTTATGAAACTATTTTTTTAATGTCATTTACATTAAACTCTTGAGCTCCTGACTGTGTCTTAGATTTGTCTGAAGGCCCCCGGTAGTTATTCTTCTTTTAAATTTAAAAGCCTAATGAACCCAGATTTTCAAAAGTAGCTAATATTGGGTTGAGGGCCAAACAATATAATGATGCAGAGCTACTTGCATTATTCCTGGAGCTATTTGATTTTGACAAGCCCACATTTGGTAATTAACATGAGAATGCCCCCTTGGGCCATTCTCCTGTTAGCTAAAATATCTTATAAATTACTGTAATAAAAGGGGGAAAAAAGGAACACGCTGCCTGTCAATGTTTCAACTTATCTAGCAAGAGGAGGAGACAAAGCCCTGGATCTGGAAACATACAGATGCCAAATGGGAATGTAAATTCTACCGTCTGCCCCAACAGGAGAGAGTTGCCTATTCAATGGTGGGACAGGCGTGCAAGCATCAACTGATTTCCCACAGTGAAAGGCATGTTGCCCCTTGGATAGGTAGAATTTTTATGATTCACATTTGCACTTAGGCAGTGATATCATCATCTACTAAATACCAGGTCAGTGGACACAGCATGTGTAATTGAAGAAGCAGCTTCATATATTCCGTTTTTAAGGTCTCTTGGCAGAGTTTAATAAATAATACCATCTACCAATGATGGAAAGTACAGTCTAATTTATTATACTAATCTAGATGAATGTATTAACATGGTCGTAATAGAGATTCTATGTGCATTTGTGGTTAGGAGTCAAATGTCTCTCTTCACTACCTCTGTTTGCCCCCATCTGGCTACAAGCTTGTAATCAGATAAACGAATTGGAAGTAGACAAATGATCAGGTTTTATAGTTTATTTTCTTGGGACGAAGATTTAGCAATGATGTAATTCTATTTCTGGCAAAGAGAAATAACAGCCTGTGACTATTTCCTTAGAATTGACTTTTAAAATTCTTTCAGTCCACGCTTTTTTTTCTGTTCCACCCATACACACATTTATCAGCCTCCTGTAGACATAAAGGCCATCAAAAGATAATATGACACAACAAGGAATACATTCTTCACAGGCAACGTGGAGACTATTGTGTCTAAACATATCTATATTGATACACTCTGAATACCAGGTCATCAGGTCAAGGCATATGCAACAAATGTGTCTAAAAATAAACTTTATTTTCTCACAGTACAGTTTTACCTACCGTTACCTAACCAACTTTTATTATCTTCAATTTATCTTATTCTGGGACACTAAGCATGCTATTTGCAGTTGACAACAGCTGCTGATTGAAACAAAAGTTTTCAATGTTCTATTACATA
Source organism: Balaenoptera borealis (assembly GCF_965194805.1). Lineage (NCBI taxonomy): Eukaryota > Metazoa > Chordata > Mammalia > Artiodactyla > Balaenopteridae > Balaenoptera > Balaenoptera borealis. The sequence goes on along the minus strand of NC_138875.1, from coordinate 50,121,270 downwards.
GGGTCTTTTTTAATACTCCAGTTAAACACCAGACGGAATCAATGGGTATAAAATGTAGACTTATTGATAAAAATTCTGAGCCTGCAGTAGAATATAGCACAAAAATAGCTGTGTGTAATCCATAGCAGACAAAATTTGCTACTACTGCTGAATTTTAACAGGAACAGATCCAAAATTATGTCAGTGTTCCCATTTTTGTGCCACAGAGTAATGACATTTAATCAGGAATATTACTACACTCTTTTGGTGACAGCTGAGACACAAAACCAGCCAGCTGATGCAATTCCTGTCTTATTGTTGGCGGCCTATAGGCAGCAGCCACAAACAGGAAGCTGCCTTACCTTGTATATATTATCAGAGGAAACTTTACCAAACAAGGCTTGCAGACAGACCGCAAATGGAGTCCATCACGTTTCCCAAAGACCTCTGGAATCATCCTAGTCTTCACCTATCCCTGTGGCCGAAGGGAGCTTAAGGATTTAACCGTTCTAGTTCTTTTAATACAATGGTGCTGCCCTTGTCAGGTGTGAGGCAACATGAGGTTTGCAGAATACAACCGCCATAGCTCCTGCTCAGTGAGATCGATGGCCTATAATTACCTGGGAATTACTTGGACACAAATCAATGGTGTATTACGTCCCATTCATAATGAGCAGGGTAACTTCTGCCCAGTCTGCGGATGTCATGATAAAGACAATATCCCCATCTGCTTCCTCTGCCTGCCCAAACTGCACGTGATCCAGCCCAGAAAGACTGGGGACATGGGAAGAGGACTTCAGGCAGGCAGGGTGTGGGGCTGCATGCCTTCCAACTCTGAAAAAGGCCCTCAGTGCGGTGTTTGCAGGTTTTCCCTCAACCCCATGTGCGTGAAGATTGACATCTCTGAGATAAAAGGCACCGCATTCCATTAGATGTCATCAGCTGGCCAGCCTCCTCCCCCGGCCACACCCCAAGGGATCCAGCCACATTCTGATGACATCCATCAAGCTCCGGATTCCAGCTCAACAGTTTGCAGTAATTTCTCCATCTTGCAGCTTTCACTGAAAGAAGGCGGGGGCGGGGAGGAGGGGGGAGGGCGGGACGGGGGCGGGGTACCCAGGCAAATGGTGGGGAGGGGTTGCTCGGCACTATTTGACCAAACACCGAACGTGTAGCCCCATAACTAAACTACCACAAACATACCACTCTGTCCTGTAATACTTCTTAAAAGTAAAGGAACAGAGCAGGAGTCCTGCTGGATTCCCCTTAGCAACCTGACAGGAGCCCACAAGGTCAGCTAGCAGGAAGCCTAGAAAATTATACCGTGGGGAATTATCAGCTAAATTATTTCACTATACTCAGGATTTTTACTCTTCTCCCCAAGACAGTGGCCTCTTGCTACCCAGATTAGAAACATGAATAAAAGGACAGGAATGACAAAAGGAGGGGGAAAGGAAAGGGAAACATTTAAAATTAACTCCTTATTTATCTTATTATATATACACACACATATATGTACGTATATGTGTGTATGTGTACATATATATGTGTGTGTGTGTATATATATGTATATATATACACACACACACACACACACACACACATATATATTTTTTGGCTTTGGTTTTTGTTTTGATGCTACTCCTTGAGGCAGCTGCCCAGGGATCCAATCTGCTTGTTTTCTTTCTCTGTCCATGATGCTTCTTATCCTTTTTGTTTGGGGTGGAAGGACAATGGGGGCTGGGCTGGAGACTGCCTCACGATCAGGTTTGCTGCACAAGCTATAGCAGCAGGAGCAAGCATGATTTATCAATTAACAGGTAATGAAAAAAATTCTCTGCAATTAAAGATATGATTTTGCTCAAACAGGAAGCGGCACCATACAACTGTGTACCCCTCTAAGGAATACTCAGCTCCTGTCACTAATGTGGAACACAGCTAATTTTAACAGAGTGTGTGTGGGTCCCTTGGGGGACTCCATGTTGATGAAGGAATATACAGTAGGGAACCCCCAGAGGACCTAGCTGATTGGAGAGCCCCAGGAAAGGTGTAGGGAAATTACATTTCCTGTTTCTTCGGAGAGTTATTAAAGGGAAAGGCAGCTTTAATCACTGAAAGACCAGTTGCTGTATTATTTTTGATTTATATACCAAAACAATACCCTTTATTCCTTGGTTGCTTTTTAATATATATGTCAGCTTAGTCAATATTATATTTCAGCATAACATATAAATAGCTGTAGGATCTTGTTTAAAATGTGAAGGGTTTTGAAAGATTATACCAGATAAAATGTATTATTGCTACTCAACCAAAAATCAGAGAAAATTAAAATAGACAGACAGAAATTTTCCTTTTTTTTTTCCTTTCACGTGAATCAAGTTTTTTTGTTTTTGTTTTTTTAAAGAAATGAACCATGAATTTCCTAATGATATAAAAAAAAGTTGTAGGGTTTCCTGTATTTTCTTTTTCTGGATATACAGACAGTTTCCTTAGAAAATTTTCATTTCTGTGCTATAAATGTAGAAAGGACAGAGTGATTGGTTGAAATTAGGTTTACGTCACTCTCCTTAAAATACTTCTATATGGTCAATATTTTACATCAATAAATTAATAAACTTTGGGGATAGAGGAAACTTCAGATCACCTAGTTCAACCCTTTCATTTTTCAGGTAAGAAAACAAAGAGAAAGCTTAAGTACTAACAGTGATACAACAATAACCACAATAAATCTAACATCAGTTGGGTAATTACTCTGCTAGGCACTGCTCTGAGCCTGTTGCATATATTATTTTATTTAATTCTCACAATATGAGGTATTATTATAATTACCACTATTATTATTTTCATCTAAGGAGAGGCTCAGGCTTAGAGAGGGTGAGTGATTCACTCAAGGGCACACCCGAGAAGGGCATTGGCAGGACGTGGGACCAGACAGTTTGGACTCTGGAATCTGTGGCCTTAACCACTAGGCTATGCTCTCTCTTTTGTCACACATTGATTACAGAGGCATAGGCACTAGACCCCAGATCCCTTGATTTCAGGTCTAACGTAAAAAGAAAATGATTTGATATCTATTAGATTATGCTGAAATACTCTCTGCACCAACAGATCACCTCACAATGTTGAATTTCAAGAAGAAAGTCCCAATACCAATTCCAGCTGAGAAACCAAACAGGACACCACACGTGCATGTCAGTGAGGGTGCTGAATGGGGCTGTTTGTCTGGTGGGAATGCAAATGACCTCGGGGAAAATTAGGCGGGGAGGGCTACTGCTGCTGTGACCTCTGACCTCCCAGAAAGATACCCCTGGGTCCCCCTCTAACCCCCAGGTTAAGTCTCCCCACATCACAGTCCAGTCCAAACCTGATTACGTTGATAAAAACAAGTGTTCCGTTTCTATGCTTTTAAAATTTAACTGAAAGATCAAGTCTTCCTAAAACAGCCAAAATCTATAACCGTTCTCACAAACACCCTCACTGAAAACTCCTCTGCTTGCCAAAGCAGTGTTAAAGAACAACTACGGTGTGGGGCATGAGTGCAAACAGCTTTCCTTTTAAAACATAAACCAAAAAAAGAAAAAAAACAATACAGTCTAGCAACTATAAGTGATGGAGAACGCTCCTTCAAACCCTGCCCCACAGTATTACCTCGGGCAAAGGTTTCCTCTTCTGTTAGAACTGTAACATTTGGAAACAAGCTGCCCCTGCAAGCTTTGGTCTTGTTTCTTTGGAGGACTCCTCTGACAGTTCCTAACTGCATTATCAAGATTTGTCTCGCTGGTAATGGCCAATTCATTTGTATTACCACACTTAGACCTTACACTAAGCAGACAATCACAGGTATGAAGAGTGGTCCCACTGATTTCACTGGAACTGACTGTTCCGACCGGCTCAGAGGAGAACACCAGCAGGAAATCGAGTCGGTCCTCCTCATCCCTCCCGTGCAGTTTCCCGGCACTCTTACAGACCCGCAGACGGATTGATGGACAGACAGTGCGCATGCGCGTGGGCACTCCTCCCCACGCCCCGCCCCCACCCCCCCATTAACCCCAGAGGAGGAACTGACTCCGGGAGAGGATAAGAGGCTTGCCACGTGGCAAAGTCAGTGCCTTGACCTGAGGACAACTGACCAGTGTATTTTATGCAGCACTATTTCCTAAAAGCATAAAGAAGTCCCCCATTACTGCGGGTGTTCAGGATTTTCCTTTCTATGGCCCTTGTTCGGTGACTCCATCTTACAAGTGATCAGTTTCCCCGGCCTCTCTTTAAGGCCTTCCCAACAGACATCCTTACCCACTGGGGTAGCGCCCCCACTGGTAGAATCAGGCACAAAACAGTGCTGAGGGCTTCCTGGGAGGCCGAGGTCCCGGCCACTCAGTCCTTGCCACGTGGCTGGACTCGCCCGTCCAGCTTCCGAGGACGATACCTCACAGGGATTCATCTCCTCCGCTCTGAAAACAGCTGAGCTACTGAAGGCATCCTCAGCATCGAAAAAAGGAGGGTGCTAGACACCAGCGATGTTTCCAAGAATTTGTTTAGGAAAATAAACACTAGAAAGTTATTTAGAGGTTCAAAATACGAAAAAAGAATAAAGATAACCCTGAGTCATATTCTAATTTTTATAGGTACAATTTGTACCTATCTTTCAGTAGATGAGAGAGGTGGCACACATGAAACAGATCATGAACCAGCAGTGTGAAACCAGGGAAATGAACCAGCTGCTGTGAAAGCCACCTCTCTTACTCTCTGAGAAAGAGGAGAGGGTGGGAGTAGGGAGGAGAGAGTGCAGGAAAGGCAGGAATAAAGGAGCTGATTGTACCGACAGGAGCATTAGCTTAGAAGTCTGTGGACTGTCTTTCAGCTAACGAACAGAAAATGTTGGATCAGAAAATAATAATTGTATGTGAATGATCTTTCATACTTTTGAAATGATAATAATTTGTTCCGGAAGGGCCTTAAAGATCATTTCATTCAAGGCCCTGGTTTAACGTGACATGAAACCAAGGAACTGAGGTTGAAGGGAACTGACTTATCCTCACGTCCACAAGCAAGCTGGTGGCGAGAGCCTGGCCTCCTGGCCCGCCGCCTTACCCTCTCCACTGACCCAGGCTGCCTGGCCATCCAACAGGCCAAAAGGCACCAGAGAGCCCCTTTCAAGCAAGCAAGGAGGTACAGAGTACAAAGTGGTTGGGTTTCGGCTGTTTAGCTATGTTTCTGAACACACAGGAGGCACCCTCTCTTCTCCATCTGGATGAACCTATGAGACCATTTGGGTTGTTGACTAAGCCATCCCACGTGCCTCCACCAAGCCAGAAATACAAAAAGACCATAAAGTCCAGAAGAGCAAAGGAATCCAGCAAAAGGCCATGTCCAAAAAGTCAATGCAGGAAAGCTGCCACATGAATACACTGTGTCCCCTTGTGAAAGGCATGATGACAAAGATGGGAGAGCAACTGCCGTCTTCTGAGTGCCTTCCTTCCAGGTGTTACTCCATCTTCACACACCCCTTTCGTAGATGAGACAATTGAGGCCGGAAGTGTTAAGTGACCTGCCTATTGCACAGAGAACCAATACTCCAACCCAGGTCCACTTGAGTCCAGGTTCTTTCTTTGAGACCCTGTTCCCTGTCTCTCGATAAGTGCTCTGCGTGAGTAATACAGCAACTAGGTGTTTGGGTGAAATGAGACTGTGGTATCAGCTCATAATTTACATCTTATGTGCTTCATCCAAAAAATGCCAGATTTCTCTCTGTTCCTGAATGAAAAGAAAAGGCCGTCTCTTCTCAGCTTCCCTTTCTGATCCCACCCTGATACTTGGAAGAACGAAAAGGACAGCAGCCAACACGAAGGAAAGGAACATCTCTCGGCTAAGACTGCGGTGCCAAAGAAAGCGAGAAAGCAGGAACAAAGTAACAAATTATATTGTCAGAGAAAATGTGAACTTTTTGATTGGGGATGACATTTATTTTAAGTGTGCAATGACGGCAGGGAATCTGTCAGGGTAAGACATGGCAGAGGTTTCAGCGTTTCTTAAGAGTGTCGTGGGAATTTAGCTAAAACTGTTAAAACTGACACCATTGGCTTTTGTTAACACATTAAGCACGGGAAAAGTGCCAGTCAGCATATCTTCCATAGCTTCAGTTCAGTTAAATCATCTGGAAGATGCATAAAACTGGGGGGTAGGGGGAGGGGATAATAACGGCTACATTTTTCAACACATGGGGAGTCTGAGGGGAGAAGGCCGGTGCCATTTTGATAAGAATGACAAATGATTCCTTTAAGATATAGCTCCCTACAAGGCAGAAGGGGTGGGGAGGGCATTTTTATGGGCCCTGCTATATTCCTAAGGATATTTTAGTATAGGAAACAAAGTACTGCATGACATTAAGATTCCCAGAGGAAAATAATCATTGGTCAACACACAGATGCACACACATGCATGTGGCTGAAGTAACACTGAAGGCCTGCCTCAAACTTTCTGCTTTAAAATAGACTCAGTGATTATTTCAGAGTTAGGCTGAGTGAGAAAAAGCAGAAATTCCACTGTTTACCCAGTGAGATAAACTCAAACGCAAAGGCACTATTGCTTCTCCATGAAATCTTCAAAAGAACCCAATAAACTGAACCTTGCCTTGACCTGATTCCTCTCCAGAAGCAGATCAAAAGAAAAGAAAATTGAAAGCTTGACAATGCCATGGTTTCCAACAGTTAAATGGGTCTGAGCTCTTGGTGACCAGAACGCTATATTGAAATGGTAGCCTAAGCTTCTTGCACAAATGTTTTGATGGAAGCCGAAGAATTTCGTTTGCAGCACCCTTTGGCTAGTAAATGAAAAATTACATGTTTGTGTCATAGGAAGATTTAAGAAAAAGAGCTTGGCGTTAATGTTTGAAGAGCACAAAAGATATTGTAGTCCTGCCAAATTGTGCTAGAAAATGCAATGCCTTTTACCTTAACTCCATCCATGTGCTTTGCAAGACCTTAGGAAGTGAAATATTCCCTGGAAGTGAGGAAGTCCTCTGGGGGCCATTTCTCCTTAGGGCACAGCAAACTGAAATTCAGTGCTAGGGTCCCCTTATTGACTCTCGACTAAAGAAAAGCCTTCAATTTGGCAAAACTATGAAGCAAATGACTTACTGCCCTTTGGCAGAGACTGAACCCTGCATGTACTTCTGCGTCAGGATTTACACGCTTTGTAGTCTGCAGAGGCTCTGAGTTTGCTGGTATCTGACTTGGGATTTTCTGGTCAGCTTCCAGGAGAGTGTTTATTGTCCATAGGTTAGGGTGCCTTTCATTTAAAGCCTTTCCCGGCTCCCTGGTTATCCGTGAACGATTACTCCATGCTCAGATTTGTAAGCAACAGACTCTAATGAATGTAAATAAAATAAGCTCCAGTTTTCCAATTATAGCATCGTGACCCCCTCTCTCTACATCACCACCAACTGTCGGTGACCAGTGTAACTTTGCAACATTCCATGTGCAAGGAAGTTTTTGCTCATTTGCGCCTGTCTGGTTTCGCTGATAAAACACAGACACAGAATTAAGGGCAAAAACATAGAACTTGGCTGCCAAGAACTGTCTTTCTACTAGGCAAACATCATCTTGTGTAGTTTAAAACAGTAAACGTTCTTCCTAAACGGCTGCTCCCATTGTCCTCCCCCTCAACGCCGAAAAGGGAACATATGAGCTTGGACCAAAAGGATCCTTACTTTTGGCTCCAGAAGTGGAGCTGTTGCAGGCATGGCACCTCATCAAATACACCAGACTGTCACCACTTGGACCTGACCAACCTCATTTCCTAGATTCTTCAAGTCCTCCCCCTTATCGATCTTTGGCTATTACCAAGCACAGGCACTCACCAGGCACAGCACCTGGGTTATTCAGACACACCACTACTGATTTTTGAAATTTAAGGGGGAAAAAAAAAAAGATCAAGCGGTTGCCATAAGCATTGTCCAGATTCAGAAAATACTCTTATCCCCAAGTAAAACTGCCTGAAATAAGGTCATTGGAACTGGCCTCAATATTGGCAGCCTTCAGTGGAATCATAGCTCACTAACACATGACCTAATTCTTAGCTCTACTTTCCTTACTGCCTACCTCAAAAGTTCCCGGACTGCTCTTCTGCAGACAAGGAGAGCAGGACTTTCATGGAACAGATGTGGCTTTCATGTCTTAGATTGGCCAGGCAATGGAACCTTGAGAGGGCAAGCCCCAGAAGGGAGAAAAAATAGAGGCACGTGATCACAAAACTGCCATTTATTTTAACCAATGCATGGATACTCGGGTTGTTTTCTAGATTTTCACAGATACTTTACAGTAGCTTTTCTTTCACATGTTATTGTTTAGCGGCTAAGAAAGGTAGCAGAAGCATTCATTAACATAAATTCTTTGCAAGACTTTGTATTAATTCCAGAAATAAAATTCAGGAGACAGTTACCTAAGAGATTTCTAATTCACATGTGCCCTTTAGTTTGGTTTGTAAAAGCAATTCTAATTAACTATTCTAATAGATTATGGTAATCAGTTCCAAAGTTATTAATCTGCCTACAAACAAAATCACACCTGCTAAAGATGTTCACATTGTTATCAATAGATACGCAAATATTCTTGGTATTGACCTTCCCCTGACATAGGCTAACACAACTAGAAAACTTAATAAGCATCTAATGTCTCACACAACTTTGAAATGACACATTTGGTGTCAACATGTACTCTGTATCATATTTTCTACACTATAATCCTCTTCTTCAGCATTCTCAACATAGCATTAAAGAGTGAATTTTCCTTAAAGCTAGTTTTCTAGCAAATATCCCATCCATGCTTTGTGACATCACAGAAATTTCCCTAACAACTGTGAAATCCTAAACAGAAATTTATTATCATGTCAAGGTGATAAAAAAAGATGAGGTCAGTCACAACTAGCACAAAGCAAGAGTCCTGTTTTTTCAGGAAGATACAGGCCTTCAGGTATAAAGAGATGAAAAATGAAGAAAAGATAAAGTGTGACTATAAGGTGATTCAATGGATTTTCTTGTGTATCTCATAAACCAGCTCTGAGAAAAATTAAAATCAGAGCTCTTACGGTGTTCTGAGCAAGAATGGTGTTATTTAGAGTAAGCTGATAGCCTTCAGTTGTGATTATTTAAAGAGTAACCTTCATTGTTATGCATAAGTGCCATCATTTTAAAATTAAAAGTGACCTGAAACACAGAGTCTTTGAAAATGTCTTCATAAAGTTTTTTTAAGATACCTGCATCAAATATGATAAACAAGAAAACTAAAGTTTCCATTATTTTATACATTTCCATTATTTAAAATTTTTTAAGACAGAGGAAAAAGAAAAAGAAGAAATATTTTTCCCCCAATGCGAAGGACCAATAGATATTGAAAGCTGCCACAAGTATCTATAATAAATTCAACCATCAAATGTCACATGACCGGAAGGTACAGAAATATTTTCTGAGGCAATTGTTCAATTTATCCTTTTACTAAGTGATGCAATCAGTTATACCAGTACGATGGTAAATACTTTCACTAGTACGTGAAACAACCTTTTGGTTGGTTTATAATTTCAAGAATGATCCTAACCCAAGCCCTTGCTTTGTTTCAATATCCCTTGTTAGTACCACAGACCTCTCTGCCTCTCTTGTTTTTCTCAAAAGCAATTTAGAAAATGCCTGTATTTTAGACAAAAGGAGAACATTTGGTGAAAGAAAATTCATCATTAGGTATCTAGAGGTTTGTTAATAGAAAAGGCAACTCCCACAGTGTACCCTAGTGCTCAAGCCAGACACACATGCTCAGGACCAGCAAGCTGCCTTCACAGTGGGCCAAAAGTCATTATCATAATTTTATATTACATAGACTACATTGAAAATTTAATATATCCCAGCAAAAAGAGACAAAAGACATTTTGCATAATGCTTCTGTGAGCGCACTCTCTCTTGCTACTCTTTTAGCCACCCCATGCAGATAATCACACCAGGAAAAAGAAGTTCATTACCTAAGCCAAATCAAAATTAGGCTTTTCTTTTTGATAGGGAACTTCATTAGTAAGCCCTGTCTTATACAGCTGGGAGATTTGATGAATCTATCTTAGAGTAATAATTCAGTACAATCAGCCACAATTTTACCTTAAGTTTTACGTCTTTATTAAGAAAAGTAGAAATATATAAAGTGGATACATGTAGATAAATGTTTAAATATGTTACATCAAGACGCTAACTAAAATCACTTTTGGATATTTGAAACATTCTGGGGTGATAGAAAAAACCCAGGTAAGAAATGCACCTCTTTGCCAACTTACCTACCCATGATTAAGGCTTTCAAGGAAGAAAAAAAACTAAAGAAGGCAAAGCTGAAACACTTGGAGTTGAGGAAAGCGGGTATTTATTGAAACTATTCAAATGAAAACACCTTCAGATTTTAAAGTTAGCCTTTGATTAACAAGCAAACACAGGGGGAAAGAGTCATTTTAGATATCTTCTTAAGATAAAGGCTCAAGATCCATTGTCCCTACATGCCGTCCAAGAAAATATCCACTGTGGCGCTGAGTCTCCATTTATATCATACAAAACTCAAGTTATCCCACAGACACGGAACAAAGAGCCCCACTCTCCCCTTTGTGTGACCCACATATGTAAGTAAGTGCACCAGCATGCAGGAGCGCTGCTGGCTGCAGACGATGGTCTGTGGAACTCCTCCAAGATTGCATCCTTTCATGCTGAAAAAACCCATCTCCGTAGCCCTGGTCGTGGACATAGTTTTCCACACTGTGCTTGAAGCTAACCTTGACTTCTGTAACCAGGCTGAAGTTTCAGTATCATGCAGGGCTTCCTTGGCCATTGTCCATTATGCTTTCTCTTAATCATACAAAGCCAGCTCTCCTCCAAGAGAAATATCAGTCTCACTTTGCCACTTCTTCCCTCTCTTATTGGCATCCATGAATTTCCCCCAATACTTACATCAATCTTATTGCAGTAACGAGAGTCCTGAATTCCTGAAGGTTAAGACTTTTTGAAACAGAGAAGATTACTTAATTTCCTAGGCCTCTTCGGTGTTATCAATCTATATTTTTTGTTAACCCTGGATGGAGGGCAAAGCCTATGGCAAAACAACAACAACAAAACCAAACCAAAAAACTAACCTCTTCCACCTGGTAATAGATGTCACTTCACCCATATTTGAATGGTAGGAACACTCAAGAGACAAATTCCACTTGATTTAAGCTTGAACTGGTCATGGAGCATAAGTGGTCCAAATGGACCAATCCTGACTTCCAATATTGTAATGCTCAACAACCTCTTTTTGAGAAAGCTCAAAAGATTTAAGAAGTCCCTGGCTTAAGAGGTAAAAACTAAATACTTTCGTTCATTTACAACTATTTAAATCGTACTCTCAGAGCATTCTGAAACATAGCATTCTGAATTCTAGCTTCCCCATCGGTTTAATTGAACTTTTACAAATTAATAACATAGTCTATTTTATTCCTTTCTAATGTTTCATCTTCTTCTGAAAACTCTACAGCTCCTGGTAATTTGCTGCCATGTGCAGAAATAGAAAGTGGAAATGAAAGAGTTTCAGATATTTTAAGATATGACAACATAGGAAACCTTTAGGAAGGAACATGATTACAATAGCTACCACTTATAAAGTTTTAACTGTGTACCCGTCATGGTGTTAGATATTTTTCCCCTCAAAACAACCGTTTTAGTTAGCTACTACTATTAATCCCATTTTATGGATTAGGAGACTGAGTTTTTGAAAAGTTCAATAATTCGCCCCAGTCACACAGCACGAAAGTGGAGAGGCTTGGATTTATACTCATTAATCTGACTCTAGTGCCCATTTTCCTAATCACCGTGTTCTCCAACCCTCCCAAGCAAGCAGTGAGCAATAAGCAATTCCAGGAAATCAAAAAAGTTGCTTAATTCTCACACCTGTCCTCTAAGTCACTTATGAAGATGCCCTTCCAGGTGTCCTTTGGGGACAGGAGCTATAAAAAGCATTTAGATATAAAGAAAAAATTTAGGCAGGGAGCCCTATAGAAAACTGGGAAGGATATAGAAAGAGAAATATACGGAAATATGGGCATATTCTATGCCATAATTTTGGTTTCTCTGCAAAAAAGACTATTAATCACTCCATTATCTGGTTTTATAAAAAACACCTTTATTAAAACAACTAACTTGTACTTTCATAACCCTTGCTACTTGGCCACCTTAACCATCACTAATACCTCTTTAAGGTCCTATGAAAGTCACACCACGTCATTCTTCAGTTTTCCTTTCCCTACCCAAATAAAGTTGGGTAGATCATGGCCCAGTGTTAAGTCTTCTTTCATCTTTGCTGACTCAGCTGTACTGTTCTTGTCTCTAGAATTTGTCCTTCTCATTTGACTGTTTATCCATGTTACATTACATTGTGATACATGTGATACAGATGATATATACATGTAGATGTGATCATCTCTTTATATGTATGCCTGGTCTGTCAACCACAACCAGATTCTTTACTCCTTGAGAGCAGGACATACATCTCACGTGTTTGTAAGTAAAAAGCAAAAAAAAAACCTGGACGCTTAAAAACTGTGTGACAAAGAATAGTGGGGGTAAGATTACACAGGCATCTTATAATTTTTTCTGCCCTGGTTCTCTTCTTCTGAATCTTTATAAATTTATTTATTTATTTATTTATTTTTGGCTGCGTTGGGTCTTCGTTGCTGCACGCGGGCTTTCTCTAGTTGCGGCGAGCGGGGGCTACTCTTTGTTGTGGCGCGTGGGCTTCTCACTGCGGTGGCTTCTCTTGTTGCGGAGCACGAGCTCTAGGCGCACGGGCTTCAGTAGTTGTGGCTCACAGGCTTTGTTGCTCCGCTGCATGTGGGATCTTCCTGAACCAGGGTTCGAACCCGTGACCCCTGCGTTGGCAGGCGGATTCTTAACCACTGTGCCACCAGGGAAGTCCCTGAATCTTTAAAGAATACAGAGCAGGGCAAATATTCTAAAATTTGAGATTTACAAAGGCACCAACGCATACCAGCGCACAGTTGACGAAACAACTGCAAAGACAGTGATCACAAACAAACAACAAATGCCAACAACAAGATCAAACAGAGCAGTAATATCAACAATTAACAAAACAAGTGAAAGCAAGGATCTTGAGATTTATCTTTTATATTAAGGTGTAATAACATAGTCTAAAGAGATATTTTTATGTATTTCATAAGAAAGTTGTAGATTATATAAACCCTGGATACTTGGCCATAAAAAACCAATCAACCATCCTGAGAGGGACCAAACACATATATTTTAAAAATTCCCCTCACATTCAATTGCAATTTAGTCCTAGTTCAGAAAATCCAGTTCAGCTATTTTCTTTTTCAACAGATTTCCACATGCTATTAGAAGTACACAGTTAACCAGGTTTCATGCAGTAGACAAAATGGCATTGTGGGATTACATTAGTTCGACAGCTGCTTTATGACTATAGTTTCCAGACCAATTTATTTAATATTGATCTTTAAACAAACATCAGTACAAATAAATTTGAGCACTCCAGTCCCGAGATTTTATATCTATAAAAGAGGCCTATATTCAGAGAAGCAGGGCTGCTTGTATTTCTGCCTTTGATTCTGTTTTCTTTGATCCTACCAGGTATCAAATACATCAATGCCAAATTAAAACAAATCCATCTTCAGACAACACTCGGTTTATAATCTTTCGTGCAGAAAGAATTTTTCTATCAATAACTTCCAGCAAGCGTTTTAACCGATCTTTTTATTGCTTTATTCTGACTACTACAAAAGGCAGCAGTGCCCGGTCCTGACTTGAGCTGTAGACCCAGCTCTACCTGGAATATCTCCCAGGAAGGGCTGAGGCCCATTTCCCCATCTCCAAGCAGCTTGCTCTCTTTAACAATTGCAACCTGGCGGCAGGGATGCACCAAGATCCAGCTGCCCCTACTGAGAAAATTGCTGCACAAAGCTAGGGGTTCCGAAGGCCAATCTCAAGATTTTTACGGGACTACAGTTGACCATTTGGAGGAGGGGACAGCTGGGTGCTAAATATAAATGGGAAAAAAGACTTACATAGGGAAATAGATAATGAATCCTGGGATTAAACACTCGATTCAATTAGGCGGGCATATCTGAATGTGAGGCATAAATGGACCCAACATAATTATTTGCACAGGACTTATTTATGCTCTTTCTTAGTTATCCTGATTGAGTACAGATATGGGGCTCACCAGGGGATGGATACTCCTGGGGTCTGGAAACTGGGATCAAGTTCAAAGTTTTTGGTCACAATTCATTCATGTCTGCCATCTGTTTTTATGTTCATTGCGGTCTATGGATTATATTGATCTTTTGAAGAAATAAAGTTTCTTTTCTGATCTTTTCTCTTCCCTCCCTCTTCCCTCTTCCTCTCCACCTTTTCCTTCTTTCTTTTCTTTTAAATAGAAATATTCTGGAAACAGAGTAGGTCAGTGGAAAAAGTCTTTGTGGGAAATTAAAAATCCCTTCAGCAAAATATTCAGGTTTTTTTCCAGACACCTTGAACCTGCACCATCAAAGGAAGGTATATCTGCTCTGAAACTGTAAGATAATTGTCTACTGTGAGTTATGAATTCTGGCCAGTGAAGGATTGTTTTTAAGAACATTTGAATTTTTTTAAAAAGTCTTTTTACTCTGCCATAAATTAGGGCTCAAGGAGCGATTGAGGGGACACAGTATTTTAATGTTTAACATCAGAGATGCATAAAAGATACAACTATTCAAGACTACTATCCCTCAGACAATCTAATAGCTGGATGCTATAAATAAAGCAACAAATCTATTATTTATATAAGTACTAGCTTCTGCTATGCCCCTTTCCAGTGCGCTGACTTAAATGAACTTGGAGCATTAAACAAATGTACAGAATAGGAACCACATCTACTGCATTTTCCTAATTTGAAAGGGCTCTTCTTCTTCGTTCACCAAACCATTAAAACCGTACATATTCTAAAGATAGATGAAAAGTGTCCATGTGGCTAAATGTGGCTACTCTCCTGCCCCTGGGGAACAGGGTGAAATAGAAGGCACAGGGTTTTGTCCACAATGCTGCTGAATCTAAAAGAGGAGGTAGACCCTCCATGTAGCTGGAAGGCGAGGCTTGGTGCTGCTACGTAACCTCTAAGATGCTACGGTGGGACCAGCCAAAGAGGAAGGTCTTCTTTCAGCTGTGTGCGCTGTGGGATGGGTAGAGAATGATTTTTTTCCCTCTTAGAATTATTGAGAGGATTAAATGGTGAAACACAGGTGAATCTGCTTTGATAACCAGATATCAAGCCAACATAAGGTTCATATTCTTTCTTAACTCATAATTATCATCATAAGATATCTAGGAAGGTCATGATTTTATTAAAGGAAGTCCACCTTTTACGGCTAATATTGGCTTCGATGCTGGCTGACCAAGGGCTGGGACAGGTGGAAGAGCTAGTCTTCTCTCTTGGTGCCTCGCTCAGCATCCCTACCCACACCCCAATGTTCCACCGACGCATCACTCAATGAATTCCTTTAAGGCATCATTCCGACAGAGAACTCTATACATTTTGTATGTCATCCCCACTGCATCCTTTCGCTGGCTAATTCTCAAGGAGTTAGGGCAGGCAAGTGAAGGGAAGATATGCCCCAGTCCTGGGTGCTCACTTCCATTGGGATAGTCTGTGACGAGAGACGAGTCAATGGTCCTAATGAGCCTCTACCATTTGGGTGAGCCATGGGAACTGATGGTCTAAATCTCAGATATCAGCTATGCTCTGGGCAGAGAAAATCCTGAAAACCACTCCTCTGCAGACATTTCCATTAAAACCTTTACAACAATGAGCATGTAATTATTCACTTCTTGCCTTTTACCTACTGACCGTGAGCATCTGAGACATACTCAGCATATCTTTGTATCCCCAGTCGGTGACAGAGTCCCTGGCATGAACAGATGATGAATGAATGAGTACAGGCTAGAGGAACAAACTCAGAGAGGTGATGATGGTTCTGAAACCATGACATACGAGCGGAGTTTGAAGGAAATGGTGAATGTTGATCTTGGAGGAGAATCAAGAGAAGAGGCATGTCAGCGGCAACAAAATATATGAAGGACTTTATGGCAGAGGAAGGATTTGTTTCTCTCCACGTGGACCAGAGGGTGGAAATTTCGGACAGGCTTATAGCATCCTGAGACACCTGCCTTTCCTTCATCACCCACATCTTCGGGTCATAACCCCTAAATATTTCTGTGTTCCATTTCTTCTCCATTTCCCTTGCCAGAGTCTTGGTTCTGACTCTCATCTAAATCTCTTGGCCTATTTATACTTCGCTGCATGTGATCTCTCACTCCTTTACTTCCACGCTCTAGCCTGCTGCAGGTCTTAGTATGTTGTCCCCTGATTAAAATCTCTTGGAAGCCTCTCCGCTATCCTCAAAATAAAACTCAACTTCCTTGGCTGGGAAATAGGGTCTCTGAGGATCTAGTTTCTCCCTGAGTCTTTAAACTCCATGCTTTAGGCATACTCTTCTCTCTGACTGAATACCCTTCTTCCCTGGCCCTCCTGAGGGGCTTGGACTCATCATTCAAGATTCTGCTCAGAAGTGTCTGCTTTTATAAAGTCTCCCTTGCCCCTCACAGGCATGTTCATTTAGCCACTTCCCTGTCTTCTCCTAACTAACACCTTGTGGCTTAGTACATTTCAATTATTTATATTTTTATTTTTATTACCTTGAGGAAAGGTAACATTCTATTTACCTTTGTATTCCATTAATTTTGTATCCCATTTATTCAGCTTTTTATTTACTTTGTTGAGTAAATATATGAATGACAGGGTGATTTACCCTTTAAGTAGATCTTCAAAACTTGGACCAGGCTTTCTGGGGAAGTGTTGATTCCTTAGGTGTTCAGCTGGTAGGCTGGATTAGACTTTTACAGGTTCTTCCAGCTTCTTTCCTCCACTCCCACCCCCTTAGGGCTTGGTGAGCAATGGGGTAGGAGAGAGTCAAGGCAGGCACGTGTGTAGAAGTTTAATCAGAGCTTTCTGTTCAGGCAAGTAGACTAGTCAGAAAAGTCAGAGCTGGCTTCCACTGTTCACAGATGATAAACTAGTCCAGGATCTAGGTTAAGTACTGTAAAAGCCTCCCCCCCCACCCCTCCACAAGCTAAGCCTATCAGGTACAGTGAGAGAGGATTTCACTTAGGGACTCATGTTACACAAACAAGAAATGATTTTGGTAAACAAAAGACTTCAGCAAAGTCCTTTCTTGCGGGATGAGGGTCAGCATATTTGCGCCCTTGATGTTGGTTCCTAATGGTTATTTCTTACATGAGAGAGTATAAACGCTAACATATCATTCCACGGCTTGCAGAGATCTCCCAGAGTATTAAAGAGCAATGATTTACAAGTACTACTCTTATGAATGCACACAGTGGAATCTTTCTACACATTTTTTAAGCACTAGCCATCTGGGAGATCACAGGTCTGCAAGATCACAGATCACAGATCAATGTCTACGTTTAGGCATTTACTTAATGCACTCCAAGGGCAATTTAGAAAATTGTACTCTAGTGATCCCCTAAACTCAGTGCCCCTCCCTAAGTGCCTAACCAATTACCAAGGGGATGCTTTTACTGCTAGAGAGAACTTAACTTTAAAAAAGTTTTAAATCTGGTACTAATGATAGCCTAGAAGATTATGATCCTGTGTTATGATACAAGGAAGGATGCCCTTTTACAGAAAACTGCTCTCTCTGCCTAAATTCAACTTAAAGTTTTGCACATAGGTTTAAGATCTCCTACAAATTTAATTTCATGAGGTGCGAATTCAAACTCTCTTTTCTACCCTTAAACGTAGCGCTTGATTATTTTTTCATACTTTGTTGGCATTAGTGAAAACAGTGTAACTACTAGAGATAAAGTTAAAATGCAAAGTTACAGGTTACTACAGTTCTATAAGAGTCACTGGGACAAAAGTGATGGAAGTTACTCTTACTTAAATCTGACCCAAATTCCCCCAACACTGAAAAATGTGTAGGTGCCTTTCCTACCACACAAACTATGAGAGCTTTTAAAAATAATTACCTACAAACTGTGAAGCAGTCAGTTAGGAACAGAGGGTGCTTACCGTTTTGAATGTGAATTTTTTTAATGGTTCTGATAACTGTGTTTATTATGTCTTTTGGTACATGTGATATTACTAAGTGTATCTTTTTTTTTTAATAGATCTTTATTGGAGTATAATTGCTTCACAATACTGTGTTACTTTCTGTTGTACAACAGTAAGTGTATCTTAATGCTGTCGGTGTGGAGAATGTTGATCAGCTAAAATTTCAATATGCATGTCATCTACACTAATATTTTAAGCAACTCGTTTGATCATGTAAATGGGAATCATATTGCCACAATTTTCTAATAAAAATCTGTGCTTTTCCATTAAAAATCTACTTCCTATACTGTCCATAAAAATGCCCTCCCCATCAGGATTTATGAAGTCATGGGGAAGCCTGCTTGGTCCTGCCCCCTTTCCTGTTATCTTTTGGTGCCGGGGATAATGAGAGACTTGACAACGTGGCTTCGGGTTGGAATTAAAAGCCTATAGCTCTTCCCACTCTGGTTTTATGGGGCCTGGCTGCTGAGACTTCACAGGACCTCGCTGAAACGACCTGTCTACTTGAGCGCCACCTGGTCCCACCCGGCGAGGCCTTTGGATCAAACCCTTCTCGTGTGAATAGAGACAACGTCTGGGAAACCGTGGTGCGGATGTCTCCACAGAGAATCACAGATGCTGTCAGGACCTAACTTCACACTCAGACATTTGATGCATTTTAAAAAGGAATTCAGCCTCAGACTCAAACAGGCAGATGGATGGTCTAACACTTCAAAGGCTTTAGCAGGATTGCCGGTTTTTTTCCTTTGTCCCATAACCCATTCTGCTTCTCCTCCTTCTCCCCAACATGCCTCTGCATGGTTCTCAAGGAAGTGACAGTCTCACCAATCCTAACAGAACACCACAGAATAAGCACCGATCCATTAACTCCCTTATACAATCCCGAGCTTTTCCAGTTCTAACATCAATGGTTCCAAGAGATCAGGGATGGGCGCAGGGAGGAGTCACAGAAACAGCGACAAGACTAAAGAAGCAATAAGACAACACCCAGTTCTGTGTTGTGCTGTGGCTGGGAAACGGTGAGTTATCTTCCAACTTGGAACCTGTTCTGCCCTCACAGTCAATTCCCGTCAGCAAAGTGAAGGTATCCTAGATTGCAGGAAAGGCTGATTGCATTCTGGTTCAGGCCATCTAGGAAAAAAGCCCCAAGTCCAAATTGACCTTTACCTTAAAGGGTTTATTTTGACAACTGACAAAGCAATTATTAAATTAGAAATATGCTGGCAACTGAAGCTGCTGATGTCTACACAAGTTCAAAAATTGCTGCTTTTCCATTAATTAATTATGGGGTTTACACAAGTTGGTCAATTGACACGGAATGTGGACAAAGGATTTTCCCCTGAGACATCCAGAAATAGGTGCATATCTAAGTCTTGCCTCTAACTCTGATAGAACCTGATGCCACGAAAATGTTGAGGGTTCTACAGAAGCCTAAGGTGGAGGTGAAGTAGAGGGGGGCAGAATAGGCAAAAGTGGGCTTCAGAAGTTGTAATCAATCAGTCAACACATTCTTATTATAAGCTAGGGTGTCAACTTCATCCCAAGTTGGAGAAGATGACATTATGTGCCCTTTCATATTTTGAAATTTAATGGGAGAGTGGAGAGAATATTTACTTATGTGAAATCACTTGCAAATAACCCAAACCCAATTCTGGATGAGTTAGGATTGCCAGGAATAGGAAAGGGGAGACAAGCTGCGTCTTTAAAGAAGAGCATCTATTTATAGGTATGGTGGAATATACCTGGGGATAAACTCGGAGAAGATTCAGCTGAAAAAGACCTTAGAGACTGTCTAATACAAAAACCTTTATATAAACCTTTATATAAACCTCTTTATAAATAAGGTGAAATGGACTTGTTTATAGTCTTTTGGTTAGAATGGCAGAGCCAGACTGACAGTTCAGTTCCCATCAACAACCTGTCCTGTGATCTTTCCACAATGCCCTTCCTCTATGTATGTTCTGTACAATAACCTACATGTCAATTTTCTCTATTTAAGAAGCAACATTTCCTCATGCTTGTTCATTCCTTCAAAGCAGAGATGCACAATTCACACACGTGCATATGCACATAAATAGGAAGTATTTTTAAAAGTCTAAGAAGCTAAATGGAAAGACTGGACCTGGCTTAATCCATTCGTGTCTTGACTTAAATTTGATGTGTTGTCTATATCCATGTTTCAGGCAAGAGTATTTTCTTCATCTGTTGACTGTTGTAATTTGCAAAGGCTAGTATCCTTTATATACTACACAATTTAAAATGTACATGCTACATTCTCAGATAGTTAAGAAGTTAAAATATATGTACATTAAACACCACTAAAAAGAAAAATAGCAAAAAAGTGGAAAAATAATATGTTAAAAGTCAAATATCTCATAGTGTTAAAATATCTCATAGTGAAGTGTTCTTTTAAGTCAATAATATAGTGACAAATGCTAATTTTTAATGGCCATAAGGCATGAATAAGTTCTTTCTAAAATACCAAATAAAAATGGTGAATAAAAGATGAAAAAATCAATCTCACTAGTAATAAAAATGGAAAATTAAAATGAGGCATTGTTGGTACGTATCAGATGGAGTTTTCTAAAATTAAAAACATCTATTTTTTAAAGGTCCATTACTCAGTGTGGTCGAGGGCATGAAGACATGGGTCTTCTCACACACAGAGGGAGATGTATATCAGTACAACTTTTCTGACCAGAAATCTAAAACTTCATATGAAGAGCTTTAAGAATTTTCCCATACTTTCTTATAAGAATTTATCCTAGGACCTTCCCTGGTGGTGCAGTGGTTGAGAATCCGCCTGGCAATGCAGAGGATGGGGGTTTGATCCCTGGTCCGGAAGATCCCACATGCCACGGAACAACTAAGCCCGTGCGCCACAACTACTGAGCCTGCGCTCTAGAGCCTGAGAGCCACAACCACTGAGCCCACGTGCCACAACTACTGAAGCCCGCGCACCTAGAGCCCATGTTCCACAACAAGAGAAGCCACCGCAATGAGAAGCCCGCTCACCGCAACGAAGAGTAGCCCCCGCTTGCCACAACTAGAGAAAGCCTGCGCACAACCAAAAATAATAAAGATAAAAAAATAATAATAATTAAAGAATTTATCCTAAGGAGGTAATCAGAGATTGTGGAGGAGAATGTTCATTACAGTGTTGTTTAGAAGAGCAACATATTGGTAAGAATTCAAAATGTCCAGCTCAGACTATGCAGAACGTCCAAGTGCACTGCTTCAATAAAGATGAGCCTGAGTATTTGAAGGGCTATTTTATAATCATTAAGGTATCTAAAGAGTCAGTGTATCTCAGTGGTTTAGAACACAATCTCTGGACCTCAAACTGCTCAGTCCAAATCCTGCCAACTATTAGCTTTGTGCCCTTGGGCAAGTTACTTAATCTTTTAGTGTCTCAGTTCCCTCAAGTATAAAATGGGGGTAATAGCAGTACCTGTCTCATAGAATAGTTGTAGCTTAGATAAATGGATTCACATATTTAGTTAGAATGGTACTGACAAATTATAAACACTCAATAAATGTTAATTATATATTTGATATATCTGAAGAATATTAATGACATGGGAATATGTGCATTATATAATAATATTAAAAAAGCAGAAAGCACTTAAAATGTTATATTGTATGGTAAGATCACATTCATATTTAAAGTATATACATGTGTGTATATATTTGTACAAATAAAAGGCTGAAGAAGAAAAACTTGAAGAATATATACCAAAATGTTATCACTTGGCTCTTAGAGTGGAGGCTGTAAGTAATTAATTTTCCTATATACTTTTCTGCATTTTCCAAATTGGCCATAATCAGAAAAATTACAGATTATTCAAAGAAAAAATAGGAATAGTTTTTCTCTCTCTTCAGTCTTTGATTTTTAAGGAAGGAATTTTCAGAGGAAAGGAAACACCACTATGTATGAAACCATTAAAGCACGGAAAGAGAAGTTGCCTAGGACAGTAAAGGAGACTGAAAAACACAGGGAAGAAGGGGGGAAAGGAAATGAAATGAGGTAAGTTAAGAAGAAATGAACATACCAAGCAGAAAAAATCAAGGAAGGAAATAGGAAGCAAGTAACTGTGCAAAGACCTAGGAGATAAATCAGAACAGAAAACGTAGAGGAAGCCTGGCCGGTTGTCACACGTCTGCATGTCCAGAGTGGTTGGCCAGGTCACCGCTGCTCACAAGAGCCTTCTTTACAGTGAAATGTGAGGTGCTGCGTTACAGGAAAATGGTTAAAGGTAACCGAGAAGCTGATCATTATCAATTAAGCCGTGCTCACTTGGCCCGGAGGGGTGTATTCTACAAAGTGAGCCAAACAGTTTCTTCCACAATTTTCATTTTGTTTCCTTCATAGTACATTTATTTGCTGTGTTACCCAAAGTTTGGATAACCCCAGAATCCAGGCATATCCTCAGGGCAGGGGAGAGAGAACAACGTGATCTAATGATCACCGCCTTACCCCACTTAAGTTTCCTTCAATTACTGGCTGAGGAAATCATCTAAACGAGGAAATGTGTGAAGGCTGCTTTCTACAGAGGAGAAATGATTAATATTGAATAACAAAAAAGAAGCCAAAGAATTAAAATGGACTTTTTAGGGTTGTAAAACTGAAGATGAATTACTGTCACGCCCGTGGATAACAAGGGGCTGTATTCAAGTTAGGTCTGCATCGATTCAGCGGGTCAGTGTAAAATTCAGAGTAGTCTGGTCCACATAGGAAATACTAGAGAGAGAAAAGAAACCCTGAGCCTTGATAGGGACTAGAAAGAATAAAAGGTCTTAAAGTAGGGGCCACTTCAACACACGCAATGTAGAAATTTCATATCAAGGTCAACTGAATCACACTTGCCAGGAAGGTCACAGGACCCAATATGTGCCTTTGAACAAGTTCCTTGGCCTCCTTCGGCCTCCTCACTGTAAAACCAGGATAATAATATAACTGGGTTACACTGGAGGATGAAGTGAGACAATCCATGTAAAATGCTAATCTCGGTGCAAGGTATTCTACAAGTGATAGCTGAAAAATAGTATAAAATTAGCAAAAGAAAAGGGGTTATTATTTTGTAACTATATCAGGAAATGCTTAAGGAAATACTCTGGGAGGATCAGAGAGAGGAAATGAAGATGTACAGAGGCCACCAGACAACTCAGCCTCAGGAACACTCTTTCGGTTCAAAGGGGAATTCTGTTAGACACAATCTGAGTTAGCCCTCAAAGGGTTATTTTAGTGGTGTGTTATTCTATCCATCTTTGCTGGCAGGGCAACATTAAATGCAGAACTCATGAAAAGGAAATTGGGTAAGCTTTCGCCCATCAGAGGAGAGTGGGGAAAGTACCTTTTATGAGTAGTCACCAGTGAACTATGGGAATGTCCTTTAGGATGCTGACCTAGATATGTTCCCAGGTGAATTAATGCTTCTCTGTCACTTTTACTGTCCAAGGGGTGCATAAATGAATGAATGAATGGCATACATTTTGCTGGGTTCCAAGCTTCCTGATTAATTTGAAACAAGTGATGAAGAGCTTATTTAAGAATTTAGTTAGAAAAGCTGGGTTCTTTTGCACATGACACACTTGCACACCCCACATACACAGACACACACATATCACCAGGTTTCCTTGTGACACCACTCCATTCACAGGAACTTTATTTACTACTCTCATTGTCAGGTTTGGGAGTAAAATTTCCATAGATAAGTTCACACATATGTGTTCTTCGCGTTTCGTGTTCTTTACAGCGCTTCGTACATTCCCACAGTGAGAAGAAAAACAGAAACGAAGGTGAGAATTCTTTTGACATTTCCATTGCTTTTCACATGAAACAAACAAGCCATATGTCATAATGGGAATTAGAGATGGCATTTGGGGAAGTTCCCACTTTTGAGGGGAGTGTACGTGTGTGTGTGTGTGTTCTTTTCTGCTAGAGTTACTATAGCAGATAATTTAAAATAAAATTCAGCAGGTCCTGATGTTAAATTTGGGGCACCGAACTGAATTTAGGGAGAGCAGAATTATCAGGCCTCTCTGGGGAGGTGGTCTAACACCTCCTGAGGCCCCTGGCTCAGCTGTGGCAAGCTAATAAGGTTACCCTGAAGCAGATGCAGTTGTTAGTACAGATGTGGCATGGGACCTCCTGAGGCAGGTCACAGTCATGATAACTCATGGTCATATGCAAGATACTCATTATGAAAGCTTGTGACGGGAGACCCTCAGACTGGAGGTATCCCAGGGCGTCATGTTCTCTTTGTCTCCTTTTCTCTCAGTTCACCTCACCGAAGGCAGGCTAATCATTTTTCACACACACACACGCACACACATGCACACACGCACACACACACACGGTGTTTGGGGAGAGTTGTGTTTGGGACACTTTCCCTTCAATGCAAAAATATTGTATATTAACGCATATACGTGGAATCTGAAAAAAATTGGTATAGACGATCTTATTTACAAGCAGAAATATAGACACGGACGTAGAGAACAAATGTATGGATACCAAGGGGGAATGGGGGTAGTGGTGGGATGGATTGGGAGATTGACATTGACATATATACACTATTGATACTATGTATAAAACAGATAACTAATGAGAACCTACTGTATAGCACAGGGAACTCTACTCAGTGCTCTGTGGTGACCTAAACGGGAAGGAAATCCAAAAAAGAGGGGATATATGTATACGTAGAGCTGATTCATTTTGCTGTACAGCAGAAACTAACACAACATTGTAATGCAACTATACTCCAATAAACATTAAAAAAAAACACAAAGGACTTTAAATCATTCTAAGGCAATTCGAGTTATGGGGCAAGTATGCACAGAGAATATCACAGAAATCGAGTGTGACAGCTGGTGTGGGTGTCCAGAAAGGAACTGCCCCTATTTATGGACACAATGGCGAGGAATGGTTTTGGCAGCCAGTTTCAAGGTTCATGGTGTGTGGTGAAATGGGTAATCCTGCGGGTGAGGACTGATTATAAAGAAAACGGTGTGTCTCTTCAACACTTCCCACTGCTCACAGTGTAAAATGATGCTTTGGAGAAGACAGATGAAAACTACTGGATTTAATTTTACTGAAAACCCTTTCAAAGAGAGTGAGCTGATCTTACAAAATCACACAATCTCCTGAATGAATGGAAGGGTGCACGTGCAGTTTGCACGCTGAAGTAGTAACTTGAAAATTGCATGCTGGTAACCTGGGTGAATGCAGGATAGAGTGGAATAATGTACAGAGAGTAGCTTAAGCACCAAAAGAATCTGATTTGTTCAATATTTTCAGACTAATGGAGCACTGCTACTAATGTTCTGATTTCCAGCCCGAGAAGACAGACAAGCAAGCTGACTTCTGAAATTCCCCAACCACTTCGTTAACAAGGGCGGCGGGTTACAACATGATAAGCAGTAGCTTCTGGACACATGGGGGCTGCCTTCCGTGGGGTTTCCGAACCTCTCAGTCCCAGGGGGAGGGGAGGTGCCAGACAGTAAATGGAGGTAAAGTTAAATCTCCCCCGTGAATCATGTTTCCCCAAGAGGAACTCTATCGCTGGGGTCATTCTTTAGCTTGTCTGAACCAATTTTCCTTCCTCTATAAGTGGTCATGAAGAGGACAATTATTGTGCTCCAGTGTGAAACCAAATACTGTTACAAATAGCTTCAATGAAGTTACAATTTATAGGACAGAACTCCTCCATTCATATGTGAGGACAACTATCATTCTAAGATTCTTGCAAATGAAGACCTACAAAAAAATAAGCTTTAATCAAACTAAAGATAAAAAATAATGTTAAGAATAAAAATTGAAGGACATGAAAGCAAAGTGTGATTTCAGATGATACCAGAAGAATGTATGGGAATGCGATTCTACGATCATCAAAAGGCAACGTTTCTAAATAACTTCTACGTCACTAGATCTCTATTTCCACAACACAGAAAACCACTGGAGATTTTAATATCTAAGTTTACTCATGCATTCATTCAGTCCATTAATCAATCATCCATTCAGCAAACTTTTCTTGCCAGCCAATAAATTTTTAAGTGTTTTCTATAAGATATCAGAGATTGTAAACCAAATCCAATAGGGCTTGGCCATCAGACCACACAGTCTGTTATCTGATATAAGAATGCAGTGAAGATGATTGACAAAGATGCTTCAATAATTAAATCCATATCAAACTTGGGTATGGGTTTAGGGTTGGATGTGGCTCCTGAAAAAAAAAAAGGTAGAAATTGAAATAAAGTCAGTTATCTCTGTGACTGGAATATTTCTATCACAGAACCACATATTCATCATAATTTAGGTTCAGTTCTTTAAGCTGTATCTTACAGTGGGCATTACATCAGATACTTAGTCTGGCCAGCAGGATTTAATATGCTAAGACCTGACTCACCAGAGCCTTAAAATACATTCATTATTTATTTCAACTATTAATCTAAAGATTAAAATAAGATAGTATTTGTATATATTTTTCTCAACTGCCCCTTCTTAACTTTATTCTTTCATTAGTGGGGAAACAGAGACAAGAAGGGACTATAATTCAGGATCCCATAGCTAGTTAGTAGCCGAATTCGATCTAGAATGCTTGCTTTCTAATCAATGATCTCAGGTTTATATACCTTAGGTCATACAGTTTTGATAGATTTTAAATTACCAAAGTTAGCACAGGAGTCAATAATATCAGAGGAGAAGACACAGTGTAGTATGAGAAATAAAATGGATCCACACATGTTCTGGGCAATGTAACTATGACCTGAATCACACAGAAATATGCAATCTGGTAACCACACAGATAACAGTGTTCTTTCAATTCATAATAAATTGATAGCATTTTTTTTATGACAAAGATAGTTCAAAGATTTAAAAGTTGCCGGACACGCTAATTAGAGTCAAGAGCAGCCTGGTTTATATCTAGCTCCTTTTTAGCACCGTTTTATTGGTTTGGTCCGACACCATCCCCTGCAGTGTGTGGAGACAGGCCAGGAGTATGAGGGCTGCAGAGCAGAAAGAAAATCAACTGTGAAATTGGTAATTTTATTGAGTTTCACGGGGGGCTTTGTTGTTAAGACACAACGCAATTGGAACAGAACGCCTGTGGTAACACCACGCACACGGTGACCATTTCATGGCCAAAGGTAAACTCCCCCTAACCAAAAGCTACACATACACACACATCCCCCCTCAAAAGTACTTTGCAAGGTGGGAAAAGAAATGGATCTGGTGAAGGATGAATGGTTATGTTGCAGGTACGGGGGCACCGCCAAAGCACAGGCAGAATGGTACGTGTGGAGCGGTGTGTGCGTGTGTCTTTCCCTCCCAACATCTCAGAAGGTTCCTTTTCTGAACAGGGCCTGCTGGTTTGCGTTCAGGGAAAAGCTGTCCTTTTACTATAAATGGTAAGAAGGTCTCAGAGGGGTATGTGAGGAAGACAGGGGCAGAAGGAGAGGACAGACCGAAATGTAATGCCTGAACAGCTGAAATCATTTGGTACTCTCAATCCCCCAGGTAAAATAAGAATTAAACATAGCTAACAGGATATTACTCCCAGTTGGAAAAGATCTGCTTGCTGGCCATGTGAAAGCGAGGTGAACAATTGGTATTTGTTCTAGGCTGGTATTTTTTTTCCCCCCTGAAAGTTTAAAGCAGGAATAGTTAAATCGAGTATGCTGGTTAACTGGGTAAGTACCTTCGCAGCTTCTGTGCCTTGCAGGGCTGTCCCTGTAGTGGGTTAATTTGGTTTCAGATGGAAGGATGCAGAAAGATGTTCTAGGCAGCCAAGATGGGGCAGGGCAGAGGAGGTTAAGTGGCGGTGAAAGCAGGAACACTTTCATTCTGTGAGAAGAGTGTGTGCGTGCAGAACCCTTCTCCTCTGGAAAACACTTTCTCCCACACCAGTACACGGGTCTGAGCAGCGAGCTACCATGCCAAGAAGGCTTCATTTTTGTCATGCATTTGGACCACATTTTTGAAAGGAAAGAAAATAAGGAAAATCAAAACAGTCCTACGTGTCGTCATCAGTTTAATCTAAACTGTATGCGGGAGTGGTGATGCTTTGCTCTCTCATTTGGGGGCACATCTCAGGAGATTTTTGCCCTCTCCGGGGGAAACTAAGTTGTCATGCTTGGCTTCTCCCCACACAAGGGAAGCACGTGGGTCAGACGATGCATGAAGAAGGGAGGGAACAGCGGTTCTATTGGCAGGAGGGGAGAGCACGTTGCCACCCCTCCCTGGGAGGCTCCCTCCACTCCCGCACCAGGGAGAGGGCCGCTCAGTTCACCATTCATGCTGAAAGTGACCTAAGACGGCCAGCTGGCATTTTTTACTCTTATTTATTTTTGTGCAATCGGGATAATAGCTACA